>NC_140230.1:15975527-17175527 GCF_951802725.1 Rutilus rutilus | reverse complement strand
CAAAATAACAAAAACACCATTAAAAGTATCATAAAAGTGATCAATATATTAAGCCTATAAAAGTGAGCTATATTCTAAGCTTTGGAACGGACCAGAATTTTAAACTTATTCACTGACAAATCAAATATGCCATTTTTGACATAAATAAGACTTGCTCATGAGAACCAATGGAGTATGATGTACCATTCTGTAAAGCTTCACTGAACGGTGGAAGGGAACATTATCAGTGAAAAACAACATTTTTGGCATGTTTATCACACAAACATATTGTATGACTTTAGAAGGGCTGAAATATGGACTATATGATAATTCATACTTTAGTGGTGCATTTCTTTGACATTTTGGAGCCTGTCAAATCCTGTTCCCATTCATATTCATTATACGGAAAAAAAGGGGCTGGGATATTCTTAAAAAATTCTTCTTTTGTGATCTACGGGAGAAAAGTCAAGTGGGTTTGAAACAACATGAGGGTGAGTAAATGATAATAACCCCTTAAAAGTGAACTACCCCTTAAAAAAAATAACAGAAACAGAGGAAACAGTTAGAGAAAGACTCAGACTCAACGACAAACTAAAGTAGAACGTCTCAGATAATGACAAAGAGAGACAGACCTGCTATTAGATCCAAATGCAGCACAAAAAAAAAAGCAAATACACAGAATACAAGCACAAGTTAATTTTCCCATTTCTCAACACAACACTCATCTGTTTTCATTAGCTTGCTTTTCAACCTGCCACTCATATTCTCATTAGCCACTCTCTCACCACCAGGGGTTATTGCCATGGTGACAAAACCTCATGTCTCTCTGTCACAATCTTCTTTAAAGCCACAGTCACCAGGAAATCCTGACCACAGACTACAGAGCAGTTAGTCAGGATACCCTTCATTTTCCCTCCATTATTCTCAAGGACACTAAATGCTAAATAACTTTACAGAGAACAGCCTCAAGAGGAAATCTGACGGAGGCCGAAAGTAAATAATTAAGCACTTTCACTGGACAACTAACATATCATGAAAAATAAAAAATAAAAACCCTTAATGCCCTGTGTTTATTACCTTTATGAGAATGAGAAACAGGGCTTGGCATTAACTTTTTTGCTCACCAGCCACTGTGACTAGTGGTTTTCCAAAGTTACCAGCCACAATTTTGACATTGATTGCATGGGGAAAAACTGCCATATAGATGTTTTTTCATAATTTGAGACAGAGCCATTTTACTGTTAAACATGCGTGTTTACGTTCACTTAAAACACAAGTGACTGTGTCTATGTGAATACTCGCCAAGACCGGTATTTTGACCTTTTTTTGTGTGTGTATTTGACTGTTTTAATACTCAATTTAAAACTCAATTTAGTACTGACTAGTACAAGTGTTAATGTCAAGCCCTGATGAGAAATATACACCACCATTTCAAAATCTGGGATGAGTCTTTTTTTTTATTGTATAATATTTCAAAATATTACTGTTTTTACTGTATTTTAGATAAAATAATGCAGCCGTGGTGAACAGAAGAGACTTATTTCAGAAACATTTAAAAAAAATCGTACCAACCCCAAACTTTTAAACGGTAGTGTAGTATTTTTAGAGCAACTGTTTTGTAATAAGGAAACTGGTCTGCGGAAAGCCCTTATCTTTGACAAAAATGAACCACATAAGCAAACAAAATGTTTGAAACAGAACTGTGATATTCCGTTAATAATACTTTTAAAACTTAATCAAAAAAAATCTTAATCTTCCCTTTTAAAACTCCCATTCAGTGAGAAAACTATGTTTGAACCCACTTTGATGTGGTTCAATATTGAGAATGACATATGTTGCAAGCATACCCAGAATCAACTCTATAGTTTGATTAGATAAGATGCAATCGAATCGGTGTGAACAAGCAAGTTCAAGATTGTGAGTAACTAGGGGAACTGAACTATGGGCAGAAAAATGCTCCAGTCTAAATATGGGCTGGCAGATGCTAACTGCCGAGCCTTGGCGTAAATCACAAGGCTGACATTCACGTAAACATGACCACTAGTGTTTAACTGCTAAAAAAAAGCTAGTAGGTCTCACTTAAACATGTTACAGTTGTAAAGACACTAGTTATCAGATCTTTCAGCTCCTCACTCCTTCCCTGCTTCGTTCTCTATCTCACCAAAATTAAACGTGGCCAGTGCCAGGCCGGAGAATGCGTGGAAGAGATGAACAACTGTCGCAGACTGATGAAAGAAAAAACACCGGTAGACCAGTGCAAAGGGATAACCTACAGGGGAAAAGAAAGAAAAACAGATTAGGCATATAATGTGTGGCAACTGTAGATAAACGCTTCCTTCATGAGCGTGTGTCATTGCACATAAACTTGACAAGCTAAATTGTAGTCTTGAGGGCACGACACACTAGAGAAAGTTTTGATGGAGCGTTTGACATAGGAATGTGTAAGATCTGTGTTGAGGATGCACCAATAATATCTAATATTAATAATGTAATATCGACCAATTAATAATGTAATACCGACCAATATGGCCGATCTTAAAATTCTACACTAATTGGTCTCCAAAGCAAATTACAAAAAAAACACTACAGGTTTAATACTGCAGGTGAATTTTAATTCTAATGTAGGCCTACAGTGTGAAAAATGGATATTCACTTTGATATGCTAAAGATTACATTTAATATGATTAGTGTTGTTAAAGACTAACTTTATGTGAGCACTAGTATTTATACATTTTTATTAGTATTTATTAACATTTTGAATTAGCTGTTATGTTTAGCCTACATTCTCAGGTTTTGATTCATTTTTGCTTGATCATGTGTATCATTAGTTGTTGTTTTTATCTCAGTTTTAGCAATTATAGAACTTCAGCTTAAACCTATTGTATTAGTGGCCAAGTCTAATTATTCTAAGATTTAGATTTTGTTTTAACTTCATTTCAATTATCAAAATGTTTTAAATAGTATTTATAGTTTTGTTCAACAATAACAACTCTGATTTAAGTGAGTGTCAGCTGAAGGTGATCTAAACGTAAAAATATATTGTGCATCCATAGTAAAAAGTTCAAATGTTTTCAACTTTCGGTCTTGACGGTTTTCCTCACACCATCCTCATTGAATACAGCTTTACATTGTAAACAGTTTCATCTACATGTGTATCATGCACAGGTTAAAACTGGAAGTTTAGCAGGCTTCATTCTGATGATCCACAAGGTAAAAACTCTGCTGAGGGACTGTATTAACACTATATATGTTACAAACACATGAAACGCTACAATAGTACTGTAACAGTCATTCCATGGAAATCATGCAAATGTTTTCCCAGCTCAGTCAGATGAGATAGCCCACATATGTCATTCATCTGGTTGAAATGGTTTAGCAGTCCAGTCCACTGCAATGCACCTGGCCAAAGTACAAATAACCCTGCTATCTGCTCTCACAACCCTATTCTTATCAACCTGTAACTTGAAACCCAGCTTCATTTGCATTGAATCCGTACAGCTAACTGTAGGTCAAAGCACTAAAATACAGTTGCAAAATGAAAAGACAGCTGTCAGATGGAGGTCTACCGAGTTAAACTAGTTGTAATCCTAGCAGATGTGTGGAGTTAACCGTGACATGTAGGTCACCCTTGTCGACAGTTGATTCTGGCTAGAGTCGGTGTGAATAGAGAGTTGGTGTTGGTTCCGTGTCTTTAGTGCAGCTGGGAACAGGTTAGACTTGAGGTGTGACTTGGGCAGACTTCAAATACAACTACTACAACAACATACCTGTCCACGCTTCTAATGACTCCTAACGACACTCATCACAAGCTCTCCGCGGAGCCTAAAAGATCTCACTTGTGCGCCGTTCACTTACCTAATAAAACAGACAAAATCAATCGAATCGCCGGTTCGGGTGAACCGAAATATTCGGCTATTTTCTCCAAGAAGGGAGCCGCCATCTTTAGTGTGGGCGGAAGTAGCTGCGGTTGGGTTTCCGTGAGTGTGTGGCGCTCGTGAGGTCTCGCGCGCTCCTTAACTCCGTTTTGCTTACTCCTCCTCTCGTCACCTCTCACACCATTCACAGTGAACCTTCAATCTCGGCTTTCGCAAACGCCTTGCGCAATATTGCGCCTTGTGCCATTTCAGTTCATTGCCAAGCACCTTAATGACGCGAAACTTGGATGAGATTGTTTATTTAGAGCTGAAGTCCGTTTAGAATAATGGAAACATTATTAGTCCGCGAGACTGGGTTTGTGTAGTAAAAGAACAAATAGAACGAATGACATACGCAGAAACTGACTTATTGTTCAATTTGACAGTAAAAATAATAATAGAGTGATAAAAAATATAGCAGCTTCACAATACTGCCCTCTAGTGTTTGTCAAACCAAACGGCCTGGCTGCACTTATCCTGTTGCACATCATGCTCTACATACTGTTTGTATTGTTTCCAGCTCCAAGTTTTCGCATTTACATTTTTTTTGATCATTTTATTTACATGCTTCAAGCTGCTTCAAAAAGGGAATGCCTTACAACTATAAATTACTTGCAAAATGTATTGATCCCCGCCTGTTTTTTGGTTACACTTTATTTTAAGGTGTCCATCCTTGTTACAGTGTAATTATACAAATAAGCACTGAGTAATATGAATTAACATGTACTTACTATAGGGTTAGGGTAGGATGAGAGTTAGTTGCATGTAATTATGCATAATTTACTGTTATTACTTTGGTAAGTACACAAGGACACTTTAAAATAAACTGTTACTGTGTTTTTTTTCTTCTTCTTCTTCATTTTCCACTATTACTGTAGGCATATTTTCTTTTTAGAGCACTAACTTTAAAAAAAATATATATATTTAAACAACTATATAATAAATAATTGATATACAGTAGTACGCAAGTGTACAATAATACACGTGGTTTGTTTTAAACAATGGCATAAAACAAACCAGATCTGGAATCACTTTTAAGTTAACTTAGAACTTAGTAACTTGTTATTTTGAGGATGGCGTTTGTGTGGGCTATGCTGTCATTTATGTATTGAATATTTGTATGTTTATTGTCACACTACAAGTAATGTCATTGTTGTGACGTGTATGGACTACGGATATAAATGAAAACGAGCAATTTATACTGATGTTTATTAACATACGTTATAATAAATATAAATACAAATTTAATTTAATGGAATAATACTGCAATGAACAAATAATAATTTCTAATTAAATAGCATATGACGCGCACTTTGCAAAAGTCTTGACAACGTCTCCAAAATAACCTCATAGCGAATCAAACTATACGTTTAACACCAATTGCGTTGTCACAGTTTGTCAAAAACCGAAACATTTTAGCAACTTCTCTATCGTTTAAACTTTAAATGGTGGGCTTCCCTTTAAGGGAAACCTTCTGGACAAATACTAAAAGAGCAAATTTCCACGTAGTAACGTATGATGAACCTTATTCAGTACTCTCGACAGGCATATCGATGACGGTGACCACATGACTGGAGTAGAATAATTTATAAAGATATGAGAAGACCAATTAAAACTGAAATGATTGTTTTATTAACAAACGTTCGTGTACTTCATGCAATATTTTTCTTTAAATAACTTAAAATAACAGAAACCGTCTTTGATAGACGACAGTAGCGCAAAGCATTGTGGGAATGCAAATGTAATCCCACCTCCAAATACACATTAAAGAGATAGTTCACCCAAAACTGAACATGCTGTCATATTATACTCACCCTCAAGTTGTTTCAAACCAGTATAAATTTATTTGTTCTGCTGAACACTAAAGAAGATATTTTGAAGAATGTCGGTAAACAAACAGTTGATGGACCCCATTGACTTCCATAGTATTCCCCATACTATGGAAGTCAATGGTGTCTCACAACTGGTCTGGTACCATATTCTTCAAAAAAGTTGTGTTCAACAAAAGAAAGAAATTCATACAGGTTTGTAACAACTTGAGAGTGAGTAAACAATGACAGAATTTTCATTTTTGGGTCTCTATACATCTCTTTAGTGCTTGCCTCTACTGGCCAATAGATCCACGTTCTCCTATTTCAATTGGGTCTATCAAAAGTAATAGATTGCAAGTGCAATTATTAAAGATTTACAAAAAATATGGACATTAAAAGTTAAATAAAACACTAAAATGTTTACAAATATTGACACATTTTTGCTTTCTTATTTTTCAAACTTTAATATTGTTTTAGGTATTGTTGAACTTCTGACTTTAAAAATGAGAAAAAGGTTTTCAAAAAATGAGTTTATTTCTCCATATTTACATTTATATTCCCTATGATGATAAACATGCCATAAGTGAAAGAACCGGATAAAAACATTTTCAAAGCACAGCTGATTTGTGATATGTAGTAAATGAACACAAAAGAACAGTTAATGCACCCGTATCTCTCTCCCATAATCAAAGAAAGCACGTTCGCAGCATGGTTCGCAGGCGTGTTGTCTTGAGCCAATGGGAAGCGCCGGGGGGCGGAGCTTACAGCCAGCGTTATATAAACCCCAGCGGACTGTATTTCCTCGCTGTCTCTTCGTCTGGAGGTCTTCCCGTTTGTTTCTTTTGTCAATTGTTTTCTGGTGAAAGCAACACTTTTTGCAATCATGACTGGCAGGAAGTTTTTCGTCGGTGGCAACTGGAAAATGAACGGCGACAAAAAGAGCATTGAAGAGCTCGCCAACACATTGAATAACGCTAAACTCAACCCAGACACCGGTGCGTATTTCATCCAGTTTCCTCTTCACCAGGCACAATCACATGCCATTGCAAACACAGGCCTTTTCGGGGTTGTGCAAACCCACTGCATTGACCCTGAAATGACATTCACGCGGGTCTTTTGACATCTGCCATCGCCTTTAAGCGCATCATTTACATGCTCTTTCTCGTTATAGTTATTTAATAAGATAACAGCTCTGTTTTCTACAGTGTAAATCAATCCAGTGCTTGTAACCATCTCGATTAATCAGTTAGCGGCAACCAGACAGAAACGTTTAAGCCAGTTTCTGTTCAAATTTGATATAAAGTACTATTCGCTTTCTAAAAGAGTGGACTGCCTGTCACGTTTCGATATGAATAAATGAATGATGCTCATCTTGTGTCGTGATTCAAGGGTTAATGCTGGAAATGGGTGTGTGATTTCCAGCACGTAGCCTCCACCGTGTGCACGTTCAAGGCCTGTCAAATCAAATGACAGGATTATTAGGATGCTTGGTTTATCAGCAAAACTGTACAAGCTATATTAGTTAATGCTATTTCTTTAAAAAATATGACCCTGGAAAAATAACGATAGTTGTTACAGTTTCGCGTTTTGAGTGATTTCTGATCGCGCGGTGTTTCCGCTCTTCACTGTGACGTAAAGCTGGCTGCATCACCGACACCGTCCGACTTTATTTGAGAATCCAGACAGAGTTGATGTGTCAATGACACAACTGTGCACTTTGAATTGGTAAAGTCCAAAAGTCACGCTGCTTGTGCGTCGCCTGTTTCATTCATGGTCTGAAACCCGAGAGAAGCGCTTAACGCGCAAAGGTCATGGGTCGGACTGTCATATCTTGGACTAGCTATTCTTCGATTTACTTCGTGGCCTATGTAGTATGCAGTCATATGAGTAACTTTTCCTTTGACCTTTTATCAAGGGGGCCGAAGCGCCAGATATGTCTGCCCTTTACAGTGAGTTTAATTTAGGCTGACCCAAGATAATTTTACAGTATAAATGCCACGTCCAATGGGAACACAGCTTAGCCTTAAAAATCATAAAAACACTGACATATAAAAAACAAAGTTTATTGAACCTTTAAACAAAATATTAAATGCAATGGGGGCAAAACATCTAATGCAATGAAACTGATGACTGAGAGATGAACAAATAAATGTATCGTTTATGAAACAACAGTCTTTTGAGGAACATTAATTTTCTAAACCGAACAAAAAAAGTATGTATGGAATAAAGTAAACCTAAGTTGCTTCTGTCACGTAAATGTTTATCTTAACATATCCATAAGAACATAAATGGCATTATCTTTATTACTTTATAAAATTGTTAAAGTTTTTACAGCAAAAAAACGTGTGCCATGACCGAAAGGTGGACATTTTTACAATTATATTTAAGGCCTTTTACTTGCTAAAAAAGTATGAACTATCAAGAACTCCAAGTTGTCCTGTCAGTAATCTGAATGGTTAAATGTTCAGGACACTAACATCGATTTGCCATGGTGGTCTTTCACATAAAAAAACACTGCAGTTACAATTCCGTGTTTAGTTTAGTTTTTTTTTAACCCGTTTGCTTGTTTGACAGAGGTTGTGTGCGGTGCCCCACCCATCTACCTCGACTTTGCCAGGTCCAAGCTGAAACCTAACATTGATGTGGCGGCACAGAACTGCTACAAGGTTGCAAAGGGAGCCTTCACCGGAGAGATCAGGTACACGTCAACCCGTTTACAGTCCAGAAACACAGTAAATAATCCATGAAAATGAAAATATATCGAATTCATTCACATTTTATGGCTGTTTTTTTTTTTTTTTTTTTTTTACTCCTATTTGTCGCTTGAAAGATCCGTTGTATTGTTTCAGCCCAGCGATGATTAAGGATTGTGGAGTAAAATGGGTGATTCTGGGACACTCTGAGAGACGCCATGTGTTTGGAGAGAGTGATGAGGTAACTTCGTGCCTTACATGCTGTAGAAAACCCTATATTTTTATTATAGAATAAATCATCAGCTGTAGTGTGTTTTCTGAGCATTTTTACATATTTCATTAGGTGTATTTGATGTCATTATAACATGTTGACTCTGGAAATGCTACTAAAACCATGTGTTTTACTGCCCTCTTGTGTGTAGATTGATTTATAGCAGCTGTACTGTTTAGCAAATGCAAATTCTATGTGTAATCAATGTACAACAAACTATTAAAAAAAATAAAATAATGTGCTTGGTTAGGGCTACATCTTCCTTCTATTTAGACAAACAAGTAACACAATATGCATAGCATAAAGAATTTTTTTTTTTAAACAAATATTTGGGGTTTCTTTTTATAGAAAATCTACTTAACAAAAACTAAAAGAGCAAGTTTCCAACTAGTCATTTAGCAGTTAATCCCACCCATTACTTTAAATTAGTATATCACTCATGGTAACTGAAACAAACAAGGTGAATGGAAGTTAAAGTGCCCCTATTATGCTATTTTAAAGGTTCCTAATTTTGTTCTGGAGGTCTCATACAATAGGTTTACATGCATTCAAAGTTTAAAAAACACTTGAATGTTCTCATTATATACATTGCACATCACCTTATTTCTTCACAAAGAGTCAGAAAACGGTTCTTTTGAAGATTCAGTCTCTCTAAACCCATCCTTACCGTCAGCCTACTCTGCTCTGATTGGTCAGATGACCCAGTCTGTTGTGATTGGTCAACTGCTTACAGCAAGTGCCGGAAACGCCCGAATTACCACCAAATCTGAATTTTAGCTCCGTAGGCTTCCTCAGCGCTTGATTCACATTGATACGAACAATGGTGTCGGTTTTTCTATATCAATTCCAACACGAGTCCTCATCCTTTGGAAGTGCATGCAAAGTTGATTTGCCGTGCTGAAAACAATGTCTTCTCGACATGTCGACAACACGAACCAAACTCCGGGTTAAAGTAGACATTGTTTGCGGACAATGAAGATCACTGGCTGGCATTATGCAAATTTGCTACTTTGTTTCATAGACATTTAATAGGAAGAAAGACTGGAATTGCTTGCGACTCTTTTCAGGAGTAACTTTATTTGATGTGCACTTTGATCTTTAAACTTTTGCAGACCTTTTACATTCACAAACCGCTATGGCATGAAGGGTAATATTCTAAACAGCATAATAGGGGCACTTTAAACACGTGAAACACATTTTTACGCTAATTTAAACCCCACCAACAACGTCACCCTCTTGAACTGAAAACACATGGTTACTACAGCACATAATAAATTAAAGTACCACACGCATAGGGCTGTAATACTACTTCACTATAAAACTTCAAGCTCATTATTAAAATATTCCCAGACACATTTCTTTTACCAGTTATGAGAGGGCTTCCTTTTATAGGAAACCTACTAGACAAATACTAAAAGAGCAAATTTCCAACTACCATTTTTGCAGTGAGATCTCCCATCAATTTGAGTGGGTACCTCACTGGTGGTGACTAATTCTTGCATAAGTTTTAGCTTCGTTTGAACAATTGAAAGGCATTATGGGTATGCACATTTGAACAGGCCATACAATCCTCTCACCCTCTAACTCCTGCCCATACCATCTCTGGACAAAAATGGATACAGTAAGAAATGGAATAAAAGTAGCGCTGAGTTTGAGGCTGATTTAATGAAGTATAACATTATTTTGAACAAAAAATTTAAATTAAAAAATTTAATTTTATTACTTTGGTGGTTAAAATGTCAACTCTTATGGGTATGCAAATTTGCAAAGCTCATTAAATATGCATAGTCTCTGAATGAGCATTTTTATGAAAACGATGGAATTAAACAGAAAATTGATATTATTAGTCATGTAGTACATTTAGTACGTATGAATATGATTACCATGCCAAACCACATAAGAAACAAAGTTTAATGTTAAAATTGAAAGCATATAATGGTCTCATAAAAGATAATCGGTCACGATTTCACTTATGAACTTAAATCATATGAACTCTTTCTTTTTTCTTCTTCTGATAGTTGATTGGACAGAAGGTCGCTCATGCTCTTGAGAACGGTTTGAGTGTGATCGCCTGCATTGGTGAGAAGCTGGATGAGAGGGAGGCCGGAATCACGGAGAAAGTGGTTTTTGCACAGACCAAGTTCATTGCAGGTAACTTTTGATTTAGTGGTGTGTGTATTATAAAACATTCCTTGTATTTGAAATAAAACTATCATCTCTTTTAGATAATGTGAAGGATTGGAGCAAAGTGGTGCTTGCTTATGAGCCTGTTTGGGCCATTGGCACTGGGAAAACTGCATCACCCCAACAGGTACAGACGAGACGTTTGGAATGGATTAGAGCATGGAGGTTTTTCAAACATGTTTCCTGGTTTCATTGAACTCAGTGACCGAGTCTCTCACTGCTGTTCTTTCAGGCTCAGGAGGTGCATGACAAGCTCAGGCAGTGGATGAAGGCCAACGTCTCAGAGGCTGTTGCCAGCTCCGTCAGGATCATCTATGGAGGTCAGTGCTCTAAATATTGTTTTATTTTTCCATAAAACAATACCAACAACTATCCTATGTCATCCACAACTAACTATGCATACTGTTTCTAGACAAAGTAACACAGTTTATCAAGTGTTAATTCTACTTTACTATAAAATGTCAAGCTTAAACTTTTAATTCATCTTTCTTTTTACAAGTATGAAAGGGCTTTCTTTTATAGAAAACCTACTGGACAAATACTAAAAGAGCAAATTTCTAGCTAATTCTTGTTCACTGAATCTCTCCCATCAATTTGAACGAGTATCTCACTCATGGTGACTGAAGATAACAAGATTAGGTTCACCATGCCAAAGGCATTATGTATAACATCGATTATATCATATAATTATCTCAAGATTGTATTTCGACTTTTTTTCTCTCGAAATGTAACAAGTTTAATCTCGCATTATAATGACTTTAATCTCGAGATGGTTTTATTTTTTTATTATTGCTTGGCCCTAATCCTTTTCCGTAATGATATAATTTCACTATAAAATACAAAGCTTGAACTTCTACAAACTTTATTTCAACTACTCTAAAATGGCTTTATTTTAAAGAAAACCAACTGGATAAATACTAAAAAAGTACATTTCTAGTTACTTATTGTACAGTAACACACTCCCATCAGTGTTAGTGAGTACTTCACCCTTGGTGACTATAATATTAAGTTCAAGCTTTCTAAATATCTTCCTTTTAACAAGAATGAAAGGGCTTTCTTTTATAGAAAACCTACTGGACAAATACTAAAAGAGCAAATTTCTAGCTAATTCTTGTTCACTGAATCTCTCCCATCAATTTGAACGAGTATCTCACTCATGGTGACTGAAGATAACAAGATTAGGTTCAACAATAAGAGGAGTCATGCAAATTTATTGTAACCAACATTTGATTGGTTAAATTAAATATTTGTTAAACCGGTTAAATCAAATCTTTCACTTGATACTTGTCCATTACTTTATTGAATAATTACAAAAGCATTTGGAACATGTAAAAGGCATCGTGTGCAAATTTAGACACATCTCCTTTAATGCTTTCACCTCCCACCCACTGCTTATTAAAAAAAACGAGGAATGTAAATAAAGAACTGGAGAATTCATGGTGGACTGTGCTGTGCAAATGTAACCCATACACATACTGACATGATGCTAGTGCTGTGTATTACCGTTTGGTAAGGTTTATGGTTCATTCTGGTTTATATTCACTTCAGTATGTTTATATAAAAACATTATGTAGGGATTTATTATAGTCATGCCACACAACTACATAAACACGCTACTGACACATCTGAAGTGTATAGTAACAACAGTCAGTCTTTAATAAAAATTGTCACTATACATAAAAAGGTGTATGTCAAATTTAAAGCAGATGCTATTCTTGGATATTATCAACTTTTTCATTTTCAATTAATCTTTAAATGAAGTAATAAGGAGCTTCCTTTTAAAGAAAACATACTCAACACATATTAAAAGATCAAATTTCCACCTAATTCTGGTGTAGTGAATCACTGCGAGCGGATTCCTCACTCATGGTGACTGAAGTGATGAGGTTGTGATTGAAGTGATATGACAATGATGTAGCATAATTCTGTTTAAAATGTGCATCATGCATTAATGCCTATTGTTTCACATGCGTTTCTAATGCAAATTCATATGCCTTCTATTTCTAGGCAAAGTAACACCATTTATCAAGCATTATTATTACTTCACTACAAAATGTCAAGTTTAAACTTTTACAACTTTTTATATATATATATATTAGTGCTGTCAACGTTAACGCGTTAACGCATGCGATTAATTTTTGTCTGGTTTAACGTGTTAAAATATTTAACGCAATTAACGCAGCATCCGTCTTTTCTGCCATCCGTTGGCTAGCTTTACATTATATGATCACGCTCTTATTCATTTAAATGCTTTTAAACATTTCAAGCGCGGCAAGACAAAAGAGAAAGCGCTGTCTGTGAATGTCTTTATGTGACACACACACACACACACACATAATGCATAGACAGGGCGCCAGAATCCAGTTCTCTTTCGCGCTTGAACTAACAATAACAATCCCAAAATGTCAGTTTTGTCGATTATCCTCATAAGAGCAGTCTTAAATGATTTATATAAAGTCTAAAATGAACGAAGAGTTGCGAGAGAATGAGGCGCGCGTGTGAGATCCATAGACAGTACGGTATATAAACGGTGAGATCCGCGTGTCTGTCTGCTCTTAAAGGGACAGCAGCCAATAAAGCTTCCTGTCAGTAAAGTTAAAGAACAAAGGGAACAGAGAAAATGACTCACTGCTGTTGACTAAATAACTTTTGTAGCTTTAATAAGGATTAACTATTTAATTTATAGTTTATGCAGTGCAGACTGCATATAACTTTGATAACTTTATTACAGTATATTTCCTAACTGTTAAGACAGGAAGGGCACGAATAAATATGACATTTATTATGGGTTTATGTTAGCATTGTTTTAAGTTCACTTAAATTAAAAAGTGTTATATTTTTGAAGCATAATAAATGTGAAAAAGAAAAAAAAATCAGTAGCTGTATTAATATCAGTAATACTGGCCTTCATTCATAAAAAGATGCCATTAAAAAATTATTTAAAATATACTGTCTTTATGTTGTTTCTACATTAATTTGATTAACTGTGAAATTATTACATTATAAAATATATTAAAAACTTACAAAAACATTTCTTTTTTTATTGCGATTAATTGCGATTAATCACAGAAAAAATGTGTGATTAATCTAGTTAAAGTTTTTAATCGATTGACAGCACTAATATATATATATATATAATTTTATATATCTATATATATCTTTCTTTTAACAAGAATGGATGGGCTTTCTTTTATAGAAAACCTACTGGACAAATACTAAAAGAGCAAATTTCTAGCTAATCATAGTTCACCGACTCTCTCCCATCAATTTGAACGAGTATCTCGCTTATGGCAACTGAAGAGAACTTGTTTTTAATATCTTGTTACCTGCTGCTAATTACATATACTGTTTCTGGACAAGAGTTTTTATGATGGCACATCAGCAATGAGATAAAATAACACCACATAGAGCTGTGATATAATTTCACCACTTCAAAATACCAATCTCAAACCTGCACAATCTTTATTTCAGCAGCTATAAAGGGGCTTCCTTTTATAGGAAACTTACTGGACAAATACTAAAAGAGTACATTTCTGGCCAGTTATTATGCATTGATTTTGTTTTGTTTTTAACCAGTGATTTTGTTTATTTGACAAGAAATGTAATGCATATAGTATGCATTGAATTGGATGAATAACATTATGTTAGTGGATAATTGTGTACTAGAACTATTTTCCTGCTTATCTGAACACATGTAAATGCTGCAAGTCAGAACTAATCAATCACAGAGCGTTCACACACTGCCGAATAAGAATCAGAATAAAAAGGTTGCATTTTATGTGTGCAACAGCCTGTCACTGGCAGTCCCTTATGAAAATGAACATTACAGTGACCATAGTTCAACTAGGCTTATAATATTTTGTAGATTTCCATGATTACCACTACAAGTAAATATTTTAACCATGTGTAAACAAAAATATAATCTAATGAACTCCAATTAGGGTGTATTGAATGTTAAAATGCCTTTCAAAAATAATGTTAAGTGGGTATCATCAACAATTTTCCTTTTAGTAATTCAATAATTTTTTTTTTTTAAAGTTCAGTTTAGAGATATCTTATCTTGAAATTACAGATATCATATCAAAAACAAAATAAGTGGTATCACTCATCTCTATTATGTAGTGACAAAATAACACCTTTTACAACCGTAATAATATTTTACTTCAAAATATCTTTCATTTAACAGGTATGAAAGGGCTTTCTTTTATAGAAAACCTACTAGACAAATACTAAAAGAGCAAATTTCTAGCTACTCATAGTTCACTGAATCTTTCCCATCAATCTGAATGAGTATCTCACTCATGGTGACTGAGGAAAACAAGCTTGTCAACATGTGAGTCACCATGAGTGAGATACTTGTTCAAATTGATGGGAGAGATTTGGTGAACTATGATTATCTAGAAATTTGCTCTTTTAGTATTTGTCCAGTAGGTTTTCTATAAAAGAAAGCTCCTTCATTCTTGTTAAAAGGAAGATATTTAGAAAGCTTGAACTTAATATTATAGTCACTAAGGGTGAAGTACTCACTAACCCTGATGGGAGTGTGTTACTGTATAAGTAACTAGAAATGTACTTTTTTTAGTATTTATCCAGTTGGTTTTCTTTAAAATAAAGCCATTTTAGAGTAGTTGAAATAAAGTTTGTAGAAGTTCAAGCTTTGTATTTTATAGTGAAATTATGTCATTATGGAAAAGGATTAAGGCCAAGCAATAATAATAAAAAAATAATAGAATAAACTATTTAAATATTGAGAATAAAGTCGTTGTGTTTCGAGAAAAAACTCGTGTTTCGAGAAAAAACTCGTGTTTCGAGAAAAAACTCGTTAAATTTAGAGGAAAAAAGTCGAAATACAATCTTGAGAATAAACTCGTTACATTTTGAGAAAAGAGTCGAAATAATCTGGCGTCTTCTCAAGCGTCTCCTTCGTCGAAATTCCACACCTTGAGGATCAAGAAGTTTAATAATGCGTCTTATGGTATCCCGGGAAACCACGAAACCTCGATGAATCATGCCTAGGTGAAGCCAGCGATAACCTTGCATTTGTCCACTGGTTGTCATTTCATGTTGGACAAAAGCGAGTACATCGCGCAAATTGGACTGATTTTTTTTTTTTCTTCTAAAAAGACTTGCAAATTCTCTTTAAAGTTCGTATGCTAATTATTATTCTGTCATAATTAGCTAAAGTTGATAGTATTTCTTTGGTACTGAAAGAAAGTCTAAAATATAGCTTGACTAAGTGATCCAACTCTGCCATGTCCTCTATCAGTAGGCTATGCAATGAATACTGATCGAATGCGTTATTCTCTACATTTCATTTAGACTTTTTTTCTCGAAACCCAACGACTTTATTCTCGAAATTTAACGAGTTTTTTTCTCGAAACACAACGACTTTATTCTCGATATTTAATGAGTTTATTCTCAAGATTGTATTTCGACTTTTTTCTCGAAATTTAACGTGTAATTTCACATTATGACTTTACTCTCGAGATGATTTTATTTTTTTATTATTGCTTGGCCCTAATCCTCTTCCGTATTTCACAGCTCTATGTGGTGTTTTTTTTTTTTTTTTTTTTTTTTTTTTCAGAAACAGTATATGTAATTAGTAGGAGGTAACATTGCTCAGGGCGTGTTTAAATTTGCGTAATACCTTTCATAAATTGAACTTAACTGTTGAAAGAAAGAGTTCTTGAAGATTAAGTTCAAGATTATGAAGTGGCTTCCTTTTAAAGGAAACCTACTGGACAAACACTTCCCATAATGTTTACGCATTAGGTCAGTAGGCTGAGAGTAGGTGTATTTTGTGGCTGTTCGAACGCATTCAGCCATATGCGTTTTCGATAACCTCCGGAAGTGGTCAAAATTGGACAATGCCAAGCTCAAAACGTTGTAGACCCCGTTTACACCGGTATTTAGCTTCATCTCCATGTGATCCAATTGACCAAAACACATCTTTATACCAGGCTTAAACAGTGCCTTTTAAATGAGTATCTCACTCTGGTGACTGAAGCAAACAAGTATAAGTTGAAATTGTGCAAGGCATTATTATGCTAATTTTAACACGCCCCCAACAATGTTACCTGCTACTAATTACATATACTATTTCTGGACAAGATTTTTGGTGATGTCACATCAGCAAACAGATAAAATAACACCACATGGAGCTGTGATATAATTTCACCACTTCAAAATAACAATCTCAAACTTGCACAATCTTTATTTCAACAGGTATAAAGGGGCTTCCTATTATAGGAAACCTACTGGACAAATACTAAAAGAGTACATTTCTGGCCAGTTATTGTGCAGTGACGCTCCCCATCAGTGTGAATGAGTGTCTCACCCATGGTGACTGAAGCATTTATTTTATAGATAAAGTCTTCCTCTAAAAAATGTTGTATCTCAAACTATCAGCCAAGTAACAGCACAAACACCTCTGAGGAGATTTTTAATTCAATTGATTTCACATAAAACAAGAGAGAATGAGTCCTCTGTGTAATACGAGAGACGTGAAACTAGTGCCTTTTTTTTTTTTTTTTTTTTTTATATACTCAGATGGGTTATGGTAAATATTAAGGAACTTCTGACCACTGAGCGCTGCGACTGACCAATCAAGTATGCAATTATTTCTGGACAATTGTGTTTATAGCATATAAGCAATAGGGATGGGCGTATCGATATGAAATATCAATATATCGATACTGACGTCGAGCATCGAAAGTATCGATACTCATCGATACATCGATACTTTCGATACAAATAAAAAAATCTATACTATATATATATATATAGTTCTAGTACACAATTATCCACTAACATATGTTATTCATCCAATTCAATGCATACTATATGCATTACATTTAGTAGAAACCAAATCACTGAAAAAAAAAAAAAAAAAAAATTTATATATATATATATATATTTTTTTTTTTTTTTTTTTCAGTGATTTTGTTTCTACTAAATGTAATGCATATAGTATGCATTGAATTGGATGAATAACATATGTTAGTGGATAATTGTGTACTAGAACTCTTTTCCTGCTTATCTGAACACATGTAAATGCTGCAAGTCAGAACTAATCAATCACAGAGCGTTCACACACTGCCGAATAAGAATCAGAATAAAAAGGTTGCATTTTATGTGTGCAACAGCCTGTCACTGGCAGTCCCTTATGAAAATGAACATTACAGTGGCCATAGTTCAACTAGGCTTATAATATTTTGTAGATTTCCATGATTACCACTACAAGTAAATATTTTAACCATGTGTAAACAAAAATATAATCTAATGAACTCCAATTAGGGTGTATTGAATGTTAAAATGCCTTTCAAAAATAATGTTAAGTGGGTATCATCAACAATTTTCCTTTTAGTAATTCAATAATTATTATTTTTTTAAAGTTCAGTTTAGAGATGTCTTATCTTGAAATTACAGATATCATATCAAAAACAAAATAAGTGGTATCACTCATCTCTATTATGTAGTGACAAAATAACACCTTTTACAACCGTAATAATATTTTACTTCAAAATATCTTTCATTTAACAGATATGAAAGGGCTTTCTTTTATAGAAAACCTACTAGACAAATACTAAAAGAGCAAATTTCTAGCTACTCATAGTTCACTGAATCTTTCCCATCAATCTGAATGAGTATCTCACTCATGGTGACTGAGGAAAACAAGCTTGTCAACATGTGAGTCACCATGAGTGAGATACTTGTTCAAATTGATGGGAGAGATTTGGTGAACTATGATTATCTAGAAATTTGCTCTTTTAGTATTTGTCCAGTAGGTTTTCTATAAAAGAAAGCCCCTTCATTCTTGTTAAAAGGAAGATATTTAGAAAGCTTGAACTTAATATTATAGTCACCAAGGGTGAAGTACTCATTAACCCTGATGGGAGTGTGTTACTGTATAATAAGTAACTAGAAATGTACTTTTTTTAGTATTTATCCAGTTGGTTTTCTTTAAAATAAAGCCATTTTAGAGTAGTTGAAATAAAGTTTGTAGAAGTTCAAGCTTTGTATTTTATAGTGAAATTATATCATTATGGAAAAGGATTAGGGCCAAGCAATAATAATAAAAAAAAAAATCATCTCGAGATTAAAGTCATTATAATGCGAGATTAAACTCGTTACATTTCGAGAGAAAAAAAGTCGAAATACAATCTTGAGAATAAACTCATTAAATATTGAGAATAAACTCGTGTTTCGAGAAAAAACTCGTTAAATTTAGAGGAATAAAGTCGAAATACAATCTTGAGAATAAACTCATTAAATATTGAGAATAAAGTCGTTGTGTTTCGAGAAAAAACTCGTGTTTCGAGAAAAAACTCGTGTTTCGAGAAAAAACTCGTGTTTCGAGAAAAAACTCGTGTTTCGAGAAAAAACTCGTTAAATTTAGAGGAAAAAAGTCGAAATACAATCTTGAGAAAATAACCTCGTTAAATATTGAGAATAAAGTCGTTGTGTTTCGAGAAAAAAACTCGTTAAATTTAGAGGAAAAAAGTCGAAATACAATCTTGAGAATAAACTCATTAAATATTGAGAATAAAGTCGTTGTGTTTCTAGAAAAAACTCGTTAAATTTAGAGGAAAAAAGTCGAAATACAATCTTGAGAATAAACTCGTTACATTTTGAGAAAAGAGTCGAAATAATCTGGCGTCTTCTCAAGCGTCTCCTTCGTCGAAATTCCACACCTTGAGGATCAAGAAGTTTAATAATGCGTCTTATGGTATCCCGGGAAACCACGAAACCTCGATGAATCATGCCTAGGTGAAGCCAGCGATAACCTTGCATTTGTCCACTGGTTGTCATTTCATGTTGGACAAAAGCGAGTACATCGCGCAAATTGGACTGATTTTTTTTTTCTTCTAAAAAGACCTAGCCACTTGCAAATTCTCTTTAAAGTTCGTATGCTAATTATTATTCTGTCATAATTAGCTAAAGTTGATAGTATTTCTTTGGTACTGAAAGAAAGTCTAAAATATAGCTTGACTAAGTGATCCAACTCTGCCATGTCCTCTATCAGTAGGCTATGCAATGAATACTGATCGAATGCGTTATTCTCTACATTTCATTTAGACTTTTTTTTCTCGAAACCCAACGACTTTATTCTCGAAATTTTACGAGTTTTTTTCTCGAAACACAACGACTTTATTCTCGATATTTAATGAGTTTATTCTCAAGATTGTATTTCGACTTTTTTCTCGAAATTTAACGTGTAATTTCACATTATGACTTTACTCTCGAGATGATTTTATTTTTTTATTATTGCTTGGCCCTAATCCTCTTCCGTATTTCACAGCTCTATGTGGTGTTTTTTTTTTTTTTTTTTTTTTTTTTCAGAAACAGTATATGTAATTAGTAGGAGGTAACATTGCTCAGGGCGTGTTTAAATTTGCGTAATACCTTTCATAAATTGAACTTAACTGTTGAAAGAAAGAGTTCTTGAAGATTAAGTTCAAGATTATGAAGTGGCTTCCTTTTAAAGGAAACCTACTGGACAAACACTTCCCATAAGGTTTACGCATTAGGTCAGTAGGCTGAGAGTAGGTGTATTTTGTGGCTGTTCGAACGCATTCAGCCATATGCGTTTTCGATAACCTCCGGAAGTGGTCAAAATTGGACAATGCCAAGCTCAAAACGTTGTAGACCCCGTTTACACCGGTATTTAGCTTCATCTCCATGTGATCCAATCGACCAAAACACATCTTTATACCAGGCTTAAACAGTGCCTTTTAAATGAGTATCTCACTCTGGTGACTGAAGCAAACAAGTATAAGTTGAAATTGTGCAAGGCATTATTATGCTAATTTTAACACGCCCCCAACAATGTTACCTGCTACTAATTACATATACTATTTCTGGACAAGATTTTTGGTGATGTCACATCAGCAAACAGATAAAATAACACCACATGGAGCTGTGATATAATTTCACCACTTCAAAATAACAATCTCAAACTTGCACAATCTTTATTTCAACAGGTATAAAGGGGCTTCCTATTATAGGAAACCTACTGGACAAATACTAAAAGAGTACATTTCTGGCCAGTTATTGTGCAGTGACGCTCCCCATCAGTGTGAATGAGTGTCTCACCCATGGTGACTGAAGCATTTATTTTATAGATAAAGTCTTCCTCTAAAAAATGTTGTATCTCAAACTATCAGCCAAGTAACAGCACAAACACCTCTGAGGAGATTTTTAATTCAATTGATTTCACATAAAACAAGAGAGAATGAGTCCTCTGTGTAATACGAGAGACGTGAAACTAGTGCCTTTTTTTTTTTTTTTTTTTTTATATACTCAGATGGGTTATGGTAAATATTAAGGAACTTCTGACCACTGAGCGCTGCGACTGACCAATCAAGTATGCAATTATTTCTGGACAATTGTGTTTATAGCATATAAGCAATAGGGATGGGCGTATCGATATGAAATATCGATATATCGATACTGACGTCGAGCATCGAAAGTATCGATACTCATCGATACTTTCGATACAAATAAAAAAATCTATACTATATATATATATATATATATATATATATATATATATATATATATATTATTATTTTTTTTTTTTTTCATTTTTTTTTTTTCCAGTGATTTTGTTTCTACTAAATGTAATGCATATAGTATGCATTGAATTGGATGAATAACGTATGTTAGTGGATAATTGTGTACTAGAACTCTTTTCCTGCTTATCTGAATACATGTAAATGCTGCAAGTCAGAACTAATCAATCACAGAGCGTTCACACACTGCCGAATACGAATATTAACAAATTCCAATTAGGGTGAATTTAATGTTAAAATACCTTTCAAAAATAATGTTAAGTGGGTATCATTAACAATTTTACTCTTAGAAATTCAATAATTAATTAATTTTTTTAAATTTAACACTTCAGTTTAGAGGTGTTTTAACTTGAAGTTATGGATATCATATCAAAAACAAATTAAGTATTATCACACATCCCTAGTAAGTCATGACAAAATAACACCTTTTACAACTGTATTAATATTTTACTTTAAAATATTCAGTTTGAGCTCTCAAAATATCTTTCATTTAACAGGTATGAAGGGGCTTTCTTTTATAGAAAGCCTACTGGACAAATACTAAAAGAGCAAATTTCTAGCTAATCATAGTTACCGAATCTCTCCTATCAATCTGAATGAGTATCTCACTCATGGTGACTGAGGAAAACAAGATTGTTCAACTTGTGAGTCACCATGAGTGAGATACTTGCTCAAATTGATGGGAGAGATTCTGTGAACTATAATTCTTGAAAATTACTGTTAAAGTATTTGAACAGTAGGTTTTCTATAAAAAAAATATCAGTAGGTTTGATCAGTAGTAATCAGTAGGTGTTATTCTTCATACTTATTAAAAGGAAGATATTCTGAAATATTTAGAAAGTTTGATCCCCGTGGGTGAGATGCTCACAAACACTGATGGGGAAACACTCACAAACAGCTATCAAAGGCCTTCCTTGGTGACTGAAGCAAATATGCTATACTTTTACTAGTATATTATCGTAAAGCTTTCTCTAAAAATATTGTTTCAAAATCTAGCAGCTAAATAACTGCACAAACACCTCTTATGTGAAATAAATTGTATTATAAATCACATAAAACAAGGAAGAATGAGTCCATGATGTAATGCGAGAGATGTGAAACTAGTGCTTTTCAGATGGGTGATGGTAAATATTAAGGAACTTCTGACCACTGAGCTCTGTGACTGACCAATCAAAATAAAGTACACTTATTTTTTCTGGACAAGCATGTTTATAGCACAAAAGCAAAAAAATAATACCCTTTAAATAACCGTAAATTAAACAATTCCGTAACCAGATGTGCAGTGACGCTTCCCCTATCAGTGTGAATGAGTATGTCACTCTTGGTGACTATAATATCAAGCTCAAACTTTCCCAATATCTTTTTTAACAAGTATGAAAGGGCTTTCTTTTATAGAAAACCTACTGGACAAATACTAAAAGAGCAAATTTCTAGCTTTTGATTCTTCACAGAATCTCTCCCATCAATTTGAACGAGTATCTCGCAAATGGTGACTGAGGACAAGATTAAGTTCACCATGCTTCATTATTATGCAAATTTAAACAACAATGTTACCTGCTACTAATTACATTTACTTTTTCTGGACAAGAGTTTTTTTTTTTTATGATGGCACATCAGCTTTGAGACAAAATGACACCATGTGTAAAGCAGTTCCACTGTGGTGAAACTTCATACTGACAGCATTCCCAGAAATCAAACAAGTAATTTTTCTTTAAACTGTTATGGAGGGGCTTCTTTTTAAAGGAAACCTACTGGACAAATACGAAAAGAGTTAAGTTCTACCTAGTTGATGTGCAGTGAAGCTCCCCATCACTGCGAGTGAGTGTCTCACCCATGGTGACTGATATAGTAGTAACATAAAATAATTGCTTCAATCTTAAAGCTCCCTCTAAAAAGATCAAAAACTATGAGCCAAGCAACAGGACAAACACTGCAACAATGTTATAGTAATATTAAAACTGTTTAAAGTCCTCTGAGGTGATTTTTCTGCATCCGTATGAAATGAGAAAGAGTCCTCCGAGAATATGAGACGTGAAACTAGTACCAGTTTCTGTTACGGCGACAGCTTAACATCTGACCGCTGGATGCTGTGACTGACCAATCATAATCAAGTACTTCAAACAACTCTATAATAAACAGAAATACAACTTTACTGTAGTATACTTGTTTGTCAAAATACCAAACTGCACTTTTGAAAAACACTCAAAACGTCAATCTTTGCTCAAATACTAAAAGTCACTTTGGCTGTGTACCTCGCTGGTAGTGACCGAAACATTCGAATTTAAGCGTGAAAGGATTTGTACAATTATGGGTATGCAAATTACATCTAATTTGGGTAGTCATGCATTCATAATGCATACATTCACAAGTGTACTAATATGTACACTTTAGGTATTAATATATTTCTTTAAGGTACTAATATTTAGCCTTTAGGGGTAAATGAGGTACAAAGGTGTACTTTTTTTTCCTAGAGTGTTCCAACATGATACCAGTGTAATTTATTACTATAAACTGATGAAGCTGTGCTTATTTTAGGGCTCGTAGTTAATGGTTTGCTTTACTTTTTGGAAGATTTAGAGACGTTTTCTAAGCAACAACAGATCCAAATATCCTCAGCAATAAAGATATTTTATGTGTGCTGCTCTTTATATTTAAAAAAAATATTCCTGGTGAAAACGTAACCTTTTTATTTTATGGTCCATCGTTTCAGGGTCTGTCACTGGAGGGACCTGCAAGGAGCTTGCTTCCCAGAAAGACGTGGATGGCTTCCTGGTGGGCGGCGCTTCCTTGAAACCAGAGTTTATTGAGATTATTAATGCGAAAGCTTAAAGAGCTGAAACCATCATCTATCTAGTTAGGTCTGCTCCCAAATCCTGCTCTTCTTTAGAAAGTGTTATTGTGGTTTTGTTTTTTTGTATTGTTATTATAAACGGACAGCTTGACGAACTTAAAAACTCAAGGGTTTTATTCCACTGAAACGTGTGCTATTAAATCTCCTATTTGTGTAGTTAAGTACAGGACTGTAATGAGAACCATCATTGGGCTTTAGGGCCCACGCCTTTACTTGAATAATGTTTACCAACATTCTTGTGTACATGGTGTCAAAATTCTAGGATGAAGTCAATCAACCTCAGCGTCTGTTTAATTCAAGTGAAACTACTTTCCATGAATGTGGTTGTCCTTATGTTTTCCTGTCCCTCAAAGAGTCTCTCTGGCTGGCCTGTGGCAAAGTTGCTCATATGTAATAACCATGGTTATTTGATATAAAGGACAAGACGGTTATATTCTAATAAATGTTTCAGAAGTGTACAACTATTTACTGTTGTCTCAAGTTATTTTACTGGAACATTCTGCACAATATTCTTTTTGTAGCAAAAAGTTTGGGGTTGGTAAGATATTTTTAATTTGTCTATGCTCACCAAGACTGAATCTTGTTTGAAAGAAATATTGTTTAAAAATGAATAACTTTTGAATTTATTATAGTTTAAAATGTAATTTACCCTTGTGGTGGCCAAGTTAAATCTTCAGCATCATTCAGTCTGTCAAATGATCCTTCAGAAAATATCTAATATGTGAATTTGCTGCTCAAGAAAACCACTGTGATGCTCTATTTTTGTGGAAACTTTGGTACCTTTTTTCAGATTATTTTGAGCTCAAAAGAACAGCATTTGTTTGAAACAAATTTCCCACAACAATGCAATGCATAAGTACTTACTATCACTTTTGATCAATTGAATGTATCCTTGCAGATTTCAAGTATTAAATTCTTAAAAAAAAAAAAAATTGCTGACCCTAAACTATTTTAATATCGTGTACCAGCATTGTATAAATCACTCATACATCAAACTTCAAGTAAAATAAAACAAAAAAGCAAAGCAGGAAGGAGAACACTATACACGGGAACCTCTGTAACTCCATTTAGAAGACAATTCTAATAGTTTCCAGTTTCCACTATACTAAATCACAATCTGTACATCAGATTATTTACTTTTCTTTATTTTTTCTCACAAGATAAAGTATGTACATAATGTACAGATCAGCATCTACAAATGGCAGTATTTTCTTTCAGGGCAGAGACATTAGGGCTTTGAGAGGTGGAGCTGTAAAAGAAGAAACAGACAAGCACAGTCCTGTCGAAATACTTACTGCCAAGCACTGACCAAATATAAACCAATCGCAACATTGCATTATAGTACACAATACAGAGGAAAGAGGAGGGAGACAGAAGAACATGCAGAAAGAATAACAGATGGCTGGAAAAAAATAAAGATGAGAATGGATAAAGTTGAAAATGTAAGCGAACACTTACAGAGGCAAATCTAAGTAAAACAAACAATATGAACTAAAAGAAAAGAAAAGATCTGATGCAGAGGAAAGAGGTTAAAGAAACTCAATGTTTTAAGAAGAGGACAGGCAACATCTGAAGAGAGGGATGAGACAGTTAGTAATACTGCTGTGAAAATATTACACCACTACAACAGCAAGGGCTAAAAATACATTTCATGGAATACAAAACAAAAAGTGGCATCAAATGAGATTAACATTGCTTTGGACAATCCGTAAGTAATATTCATTATGGGCAGTCAATAACCATTATCATAAGAAACCGCAGTGAACTTTAAAGACCTGAGGACATTAACTAAGGATTTCTCGGACCTGTTGCTTGGATATCTAAAGTTTACATAAGGGTATAAAATGTCTACAACTATCTGTATGTCCAGGCATGTGCAGTATGCAATTCTACAGCTTATATTGAACATCAGAAACATGTTCAGTCCACAAACAAAACACAAACAAAATGTCAGTAAAGAACTGCAAAAAATTGCAAAAGAAAAATATGAAAGAAAAACTAAATCAGTAAACAACACTAAAAATATAGTTAGAAAAAAAAAAAAAAAAAGCAATGTTAAGAATAGACAAAAGACACACCTGAACATACAGCAGCAATTCTACCAAACACTATATGGAGCCAATCCTGAAATACAATCCATACATCAACTTTAGACTGACAAGGTGTTTTTGGATTTTGATAATGGCATAAAAAGAGAAAAGAAAAGAAAACCATTGCAAATTGAAAGCAAGCTCTCATTAGAATGACAAATGCATTAGACACCAACAGGCACAATGAAGAATCAATTGGCTGATGTCTTGGTGTCTCAATGGCCATTTTCCAGTGTGCCTCTGGATTAGTTTTGCCCTCATCTTTTCATCTCTTGCTTTGCTCCGATTGTGCATGACTGCAAGAAGAGAGAGAATTTGGTAATAAAGGAGTGCAGGAGGAGAGAGGAGAACAAGGGGTGGGAGGGGTTGAAGGTTGAGAGGGAGAGGAGAGCAAAGTCAGTGTGGCAACCAGTAGCAAATGATTCATTTACAATGTACAACCAAATACAAACATCCAAACAGAATGATGCCCTAGGTAGTCAAAATGAACTTAAAGAAAAGAAAAACATTAACCAAACTTCAATATACTGCAGTCTTCTGTACTAATTTGACCTCAAAGTCAAATAACTACCTGGGAATATTAAATAATTATCAACAAGGAAAAGATTTGGCGCAATATTGTCAATTCATGAATCCCAGACTCCTTCACAAGTGTGGATTGTAAGAGATTTACTTAATAACATGTGATTTAATTTGTGTCTAGGGAAGCAAGAAATTTTATAATATTTTAATGGGGAACTTCACTTATTTTAACTAAACCTCTTATCAGTGTGCACATGCTTACCACCCATTATATTTCAACTTTAAAAACTGCCAGCAAAATTACTGTATAAATCAAAATGACACTTACCATTGTACAAACAAAAATAAACTATAAACAACCAAAGTACTATAAGAGAAAAATAAATTTCACTTTGCACATTATTTGCATGAAAACATATGTACATATTTTACAGACGAGATGTTAGGGATGCTTTCTGCTCACAGTGGCCTTGAGCACATCTTGCTAAAGCACACATATTTCAGACCCAAGCCTTATCCATGCTGGATGAATGTTAATCACATTTAATAAATCCGATTACTTCAACAGCAAAAATGCTAAAAAGCTCCTCACTCATTTGCAGTGAAAGTGATGTTTGGGTTACGACTCCAATGAAACCATTTTAAAGCAGTCCATTAGAGATCAAGGAGCATTAGATGAACTTTGTAAAACTGAATTGGTACAACTTTTTTTTTTTTTTTTACTATAACGCATTCATGTTTCAATTGGCTAGATTAAGACCATGATGCCATATGAATCTCTGAGATTTACAACTGCACCACAGTAATATCCATGTAAAATGATGCAGATATATTTGATTTTTTTTCTCTCATACAGATCTTTTGGTGCCAATCTTGCAGATAAAGGGTGCAACAGGGTTCAGTATTAGGCCCGTTTCAAAATGAGATATGACAAATTCACAACCTGCCAGCAGGGTTAAAAGACATCAAGCCAAGCATGTGGTTCAACAGTGGTAACACCTCAACCCAAGCTGAATGAAGATCCACCACGCTTTTTCAAAACATCAAGTCCTTCTTACCAGCCATTACCAGTAGATGTGGCCGAAGCTTAAGGAGCCATACAAACCCATGTGTTGCCAAACCACAGCAGGACAGTGGATGCCCTTGCAGGAATGAGGTGGCCAGTGGAGAGAAGACAGGATACAACCGCCATCTTGCTGTGAAGGAAAACTGATCTTGCTTTTCCTTCTGAATGAATGCACTTGGTCAGGCTGACTGCGTGTTGGGTGGACCTTTTATGCTGGGTGGTGCTTGAGGGGACTTGGCTCTTCAGTGGCTGGAGGTCAAACTTAGTGGTGAATTAATCCCCTAGGTGGACCTGGATGACTTTAGAACAGTTGGGCCTATTCCGATCACAGCTGGGGTGGAAATGAAAGATTTTGAGTCACTGAGCTGTGCTTCCTGGGTGTCGAGGAACGATTAGGATGGTATCTATGACTAATGAGGCCCAGCTTCTTGAGTGTTGAACGCCATGTGTGGAAGAGGAAACTGTGGGAAGTGGGGGCAGAACTGGTGATGGTACGAAAATATGGCCTAATCTGCATTTCTGAAGGTGATCTTGTTATAACTCAGTCCAAATATTATAGGCTATCAGCATTCGGATCCTAGAGATGAAGTGAGGAAGGAGATCTAATGGAGTGCCTCCACCACTGACTTACTGAAGACATCTCAGGCAAGATAGGGCAGAGAAAGATAGGGCATACAAACCATCCTCTTCGTGCTTGAAGGATTGCACTTGCACTTGGCTTTAAAGTCCATTAAAGATGACAAAAATCTTGGAGAAGGATCTGTTGCCTTCGCACAGACTTGAGCTGGTACGCTGTTGGTGGGAACTGGCTCACGTTATATTCAGCATTAACTGTGATGATATCAGGTCTTGAGCTTTGTGGCTGTTTGCTTGAGAGGAAAGAAACATGAGAACACACAACACTGTTAGCTTAAAAATGCTTTTTGAGCTCTATGACGTGGGATCTGACATGACCAGCTGTCCTGACCCCCATTAGATCTTTGCCCTGTGTTTCATTTTTCTATTGGTGTAAGGGATAATGTGCAAGTATTTGGTTGCCTGATACTTCACTAAATGGGCTGTGTGAATAGGCTATACTGGGTCTTGAAATGGCACCTAAGTCTCTGTATATGGATGTCAACTGTCCATCTGTCAGAATGTCCATCACTCTACAAGAGTTAAAAATCTGAGATATATCTCGTATATGTGATCAGCTCTAGACTCTGAATGTGTGTCTATTATGCAGATATCTGGTCCCTTATCTACAGTCTTTATAAGCTCTATAAGTGTAAATCTTCTGGTCACCCCCAACCCTTTCCCCCAAACTACGAGGTTGTAAGACAGGCTGAGCTGACTTTACAGTCTATTTTGCTTGGGTCAGAGGGGGTGAATGTAACCCCAAGCCCTGTTAGAAATGCTAAACATGAGTCTAAATCTAGGAAGGCCAAGCTGGACTGCACATACTCCACCGGCACAAAGGGCCTGAACCTGCAGCAGAGAAGGGAAAACAAGACGGAAAACTTTAGACTTCAAATAATCAATAGCATAATTTTTTAATCAATCTCCCTGGCATCTGTACTCACGTTTTAAAAATGGCCCTCAGTGCTAGATGTCTTTCACGCTCCACAAACTTGTCTATTAGATAAGCAGCCATACGTGGAGCTTTCCGATAGAGTTTGAAGAACCGGTGGAAGTTTCCAAGAGCCCAGGCAGTACGGAGCTCAAGTGCATGAGCTACACATGGATCAGCACGGAGCTCAGGGGTCAGGTACACAAGCTCGGTGGTCAAGTCTATGATAAACGTAGCAAGGGCAATAAAAATTGGAGTGCAAAATAGTGAGATTAAAACCTTAAACTAGAGATTAAACAGAAAGGGCAATTTATACCTCCAGAGTTCTTAGTAAAGATGAAGTAGATAAGCCTGTAGGAAGTGAATTCTCCAATGTTGTCCGATGGGCAGTCTTTATACAGCGCTTTCAGCTGGGTCTGGCACTGGTTGAACTCCTCATGGTCACCCTGATAACAGTTGAAATGTGCGTTTAGTCCAAAAAGAATAAAAGTGCCTTTTAATCAGAGCTGACTTTACATCACATACCTTTTCCAGAGCGATGCGAGCATGAGTCTCATATACCTCCACGGTGAAGTCTGTACGCACACCTTGAACCTGAATGACAAAAGATTTCAAGATAAGACACTACATGAGAAAATGGTAAGGCAGGTAATTAGTACTAGTAAGCGTAACTCACAGTGAGATCTTGTCGTATTGACTTCATTTGTTCACATGCATACAAATAATCCTGATTGGTTTTCCAATGAGTTTTCACCGCAATCAGGGACTTTCGCAACACCTGAAACAAGAAAATATTCAAAACAAATCTTCAATGAAACGGCTTAATTTACCAACTACAGACCACTTTTGAGTACAACCAATGATTAAGACACACAGAATCCAGTGTTAACCACAGAATTATAATCATTAAACAGATCCCTGAAGAAAAGCAACACTTTGAGAAACACTCACAGGTACAGGTCTGACGGTTGCAGGGTCAGGAGCACATGTGAGCCGCAGGTAGATTTTGGTGATGTCCTGGCAGGTGCCAACTATGGGGCATTCATCCCAACTCAGCCCCTCCTGGGTGCCATTGGGGAGGTCAAAAACATTGATGTTTAACACCAGGGGCTCAGTGCGTAATTTAGTGTGGAAGCGTGCTGCACGGCTCTGCTTCTTTGCTTCACGATTCGGGTCGTGAAAGTCAAGGCCTGCGTTACCACCTTTCCGCTTTTTACCAATTCCACTCGTTAGGTCTTCCATATTCCTGATAGAAGTCAGAGGAGAAGGTAATGAGGCTACTAGTAATTCCCTAAAGTTAAAAACTTGTTAATGACATTCAATTTTGGTGTACAATGATATCTCACCTCCGCCCTCTGTTTGCTTTGCCTCTTCCTCTGCCTCTTTCTCCCACACCACCTCTGCCTCGCTCCCTTTCTGCCCCACGGCCTCGGCCACCTTTTTGTTGCCGCCGGGACAACGGGAGGCGAGGATCACTTGACATACTGCTATCTGATTGGGAGCCAGAATCACTGCAGAAGGAAGACAGTCACCATTCAAATTCTGCTGATCTCCAATTTCTATCATACTTCAAGTGATGATTTAAAGTAGGGCTGTCACTAATGATTATTTTGGTAATCAAGTAATTGGTCGATTATTTTGATGATTAACCTGATAATTTTTGTTGTAATAAAATAGACCCAAGTATCAAATGCAAGTAGGCTAATCATATGGTTTTATTACACAACACTGTAAAAACACAATGTAATATAGGTCAAGCTTTTGTGTGACATACACGCATGTAAATAAAGCGTTGCGTTTTACTCCTGCAGCACATATTTACATATTAACATATTTAATTGAATCGAAGACTTTTTAATATCACAAAAGCACTATGCTATATTATGATTTTTAAATGGGTATGAAATACACTCACCTAAAGGATTATTAGGAACACCATACTAATACTGTGTTTGACCCCCTTTCGCCTTCAGAACTGCCTTAATTCTACGTGGCATTGACTCAACAAGGAGCTGAAAGCATTCTTTAGAAATGTTGGCCCATATTGATAGGAAAGCATCTTGCAGTTGATGGAGATTTGTGGGATGCACATCCAGGGCACGAAGCTCCCTTCCACCACATCCCAAAGATGCTCTATTGGGTTGAGATCTGGTGACTGTGGGGGCCATTTTAGTACAGTGAACTCATTGTCATGTTCAAGAAACCAATATGAAATGATTCGAGCTTTGTGACATGGTGCATTATCCTGCTGGAAGTAGCCATCAGAGGATGGGTACATGGTGGTCATAAAGGGATGGACATGGTCAGAAACAATGCTCAGGTAGGCCGTGGCATTTAAACGATGCCCAATTGGCACTAAGGGGCCTAAAGTGTGCCAAAAAAACATCCCCCACACCATTACACAACCACCACCAGCCTGCACAGTGGTAACAAGGCATGATGGATCCATGTTCTCATTCTGTTTACGCCAAATTCTGACTCTACCATCTGAGTGTCTCAACAGAAATCGAGACTCATCAGACCAGGCAACATTTTTCCAGTCTTCAACTGTCCAATTTTGGTGAGCTTGTGCAAATTGTAGCCTCTTTTTCCTATTTGTAGTGGAGATGAGTGGTACCCGGTGGGGTCTTCTGCTGTTGTAGCCCATCCGCCTCAAGGTTGTGCGTGTTGTGGCTTCACAAATGCTTTGCTGCATACCTCGGTTGTAACGAGTGGTTATTTCAGTCAAAGTTGCTCTTCTATCAGCTTGAATCAGTCGGCCCATTCTCCTCTGACCTGTAGCATCAACAAGGCATTTTCGCCCACAGGACTGCCGCATACTGGATGTTTTCCCCTTTTCACACCATTCTTTGTAAACCCTAGAAATGGTTGTGCGTGAAAATCCCAGTAACTGAGCAGATTGTGAAATACTTAGACCGGCCCGTCTGGCACCAACAACCATACCACGCTCAAAATTGCTTAAACAGGCATGAAAACAGGTCAGGGGTAAAAAAGGTGAGAAGGATGCGGCATATATATAAAAAACTATTTACTACTACTATTTATCACGCATTAAAAATGCCCCAAACCAGTCGTCTGTATGATAATCTGAAACAAGGACTGGTGAGCCGTTGTCCTGCTTCACTTCACAGATGCTGAGTGAAAGGAGAATTATAGAATGAAAGGATACTCATTCATTTATATGACACTTTATTCATCAGGAGAACAGCTCGTTCAGCGCGTCATACGTCGTCCTTTCAGTTTTCAATCGATCAAGTTTTTTCACGTTCTCTCGATAAACCACCCCTTTCAATCCGATCGAAAATATTTGTAATAGAGCTGACACTTTGAGTTTTTAATGGGTTATGTTAAAGCCCTACTTGTTATAAATGTTTTTATGAAATATCTCTAGTGAATGCATTATCATATCACCGTATTATTTACCGCCATGCGAGCCACAAATTAAAGCTTGGCGAGCCACGAGGCTCGCGAGCCGCGCAATGAATAACACTGCTACTTGTTCCTGCTCACTCAGCGCTCACGGCGCCCGCGCGCGATATTATCTCGCCCACTTCTATATCAAAATATAAAAATAATGACATTGGCAACATCGCTGTCTGTATCTGACAGGACAGTTAACATTGTTAGCTAACTTACCTCAGGCTTGCTTTCCGACGTGCGGTTTGTTCGACAGTGTGTGTCCAGTTGTCAGACTCGCGGTGTAAAAGACTTTGAAAACATTTCTGGCCTAACGTTACTCTGACTCGTATTGGCTGTCATGTTTCGGCATTAGGAATGATGATTTTTTTTTAAAGCTGCAAAGTTTATGGTAACTTTATAGGGGATAAATGCTGGCGCTGGCCTCGGCCTCGACCAGGACCCCCCCCCAATAAATATTTTCTCATCGGATCTGCACAAATCACGTAGGTGACCCTTTTAGGTTTTAAAACGGCGAATTTCGCCGAAAGGTGAGGAGTTTTCATCCCTGCTAAATCACCTTTCTTTCCCATTCTGACATTCAGTTTGGAGTTCAGGAGATTGTCTTGACCAGGACCACACCCCTAAATGCATTGAAGCAACTGCCATGTGATTGGTTGATTAGATAATTGCATTAATGAGAAATTGAACAGGTGTTCCTAATAATCCTTTAGGTGAGTGTATATCATGCAGCCTTATAAAATGGTATAATACTGCAGTTAATGAATCCTCGTCTCGTTCCGCTATTTTGCTGGTTAATCGACAGGTAAACTGGCAAAAAAATTTTTTTTAAGTGTTAGTATTAGATTAAGGAACTTTGCAACCCTGCGCATTACCTGCGGTGATGTCTACTCCTGTCCCTGTGTCGGTTGTGAGGGGACGGGGATCGTGATGAGGAGTGGGACGAGCTGGAGGAGGGGCTTCTTTGAGAAAATACATTTCTGTAGTTACCCAGCCTGGCCCCCGCCCTGCCACGGGTGGCTCCACCTCTCCCAATAGCATTCTCCTGAGAGCGTTGAGGAACCACCTCCCAGCGTGACTGCTTTTGCTTCAGGCTGATAAAAAAAGAAAATAAATTAAAAAAAAAGAATAAGAGCAGTTGTTTAGTTCCAATTTATAAAAAAAAAAAATGTATACACCATGTGAATAACAAAAGTTATATTCAACAAAAAAAACAAGACAAGACTCAGTTAATACAAGATAAAATTTCTAAAATACATTTCAGGTGATCATTAAAATACATCAGTTAAACATATCTCTGCATAAAATTTTTGTCTATTCACATTAAAAACAGTCCAGTCCAAGTGTAAATCTTGAATGACCAAAACGGCACCTAATAAAAAAAAAACCTTGATCATACCTAGATTTGAAATTACTGAAGAAATCGTTTTATACTAGGATTTATTTCATATCTTTAGTGCCAATAGTTAAATAACTTGAAAAGACACTGATGCAACTCACTCTGGCAGCGGTTCTCTGGTCCAATCGATGGTATAAGCCGAGCCATCCTGTAGTCTGGACTGCAGAAGGTCTTTCAGTACTTTTTCTGTACGATCCTTATCCTCTTCAGATTCACAGGCTGTGAAGCAACGCTGTACATACTCTTTCATGGCCTGTGGCCAGTCCTGAGGCCTTCAAGAACCACCCCAAAAAAGAGTTTGTTTTCATTGATGTCTTATATTAAATTAATATTACTGAGCTTATATGGGGGATAAAATGCATTAAAATTAGCTCAGCTCTAATGATCTGTTTAATCTAGAAAATGTGGTCAGTTGCAACTGAGACAAGTATGTTCCAACCAGCCTTTTAATTTTAAATATTAGCCGGTATGCTTACCGTGTTTGGGAACATCCAGCTGAAGTTGTAGATGTGGCCACAACAGAGCCAGGAGATTGGTTTGTCACATTAAGGGATCCCAATCCAGGGGCCTGCTCAGCTGAAGGGAAGTTTTGACTGGACATAACGTACGGGCGCTTTTGTATGTTAAATTTTACAGCACCTGTTCCAGGAGCCTCTGTTAAAAAAAAAAAAAAAAAAAAAACACCTTATAAAAAAAGGAGGATATACTTAAATGACATGTTTAGCACACATACGATAACAGAGACACATACGTTTCATGCGCTGCCACAGCTGCTGTCCACCTTTGTTCATATTGCTAATGTTAGGCTTCTTAGAATCCACCATGCCTGCACCTCCATATGGGCCTTGTCCTGGAGCCTGCTGCTGAGGGGGCTGATATGCAGGTGCTGGGTAACCCTGGTACCCTGGCCGAATCTGCCCAGGATTGTAGCCCCGCATCATGGGGTTGGAATCCGTAGGGCTGTATGGCAGGGTACCATTGGGGCTGTAGGGGGTCTGGGATGGCTGAAGAGGGTACTGGGCATTGGGTGGAGGAGGTATGGGGGGTGGAGGAGGGGGTGGAGGCTGGTCAGTGGATGTAGGACTCTGAGGGGGAGGTTGAGGGGTTGCAGGAGGAGGAGGCTGGGAGGGATAGCTGGAGGACTGATCTTCTGCCATAGGCATGGCAGGGGTCTGAAAGAGAGAGAGAGGGAGAATGAATGAATTACTAAAACTTACACAACTAGTTGATCTACATTTGGTCAGCAGAAGCTCACGATGATATATAAAATTCTATACCTGTCCAGTGGGCGTAGTAGGTGTCTGGTAGCCCCCTGGAACACCATACTGTCCTGGAGGATATGATCCTCCATACTAGAGGAGCGAAAAAAATAAATATTGGAAACTGCACAAAAAGGAACAGCTGTAATGGTTTAAAGTTGGGCTAAGTGGCAGATTTATTATAGTTAAAGTGCTTCTATTATGCTTTTTTGAATATTACCAGTCATCATGCAGTGTGTAATATAGCTGTCTGTGAATGTAAACGGTCTACAAAGGTGTCAAGTCGAAAGTGCACGATAAATTTACTTATTGTCTCCCAAAAGAAAATCGACTCTGAACCACCTAAATGAGTCATCAGGAATTCCAGTCTTACTTCTGTGACCCGCATATGTAACGTGGTAACATTTGCATAACGCCCGCCTATGGTCTTCATTGGCTGCCTGCGAACAACGTCTACCTTGACCCGTTCTTGGCACAAATACAAATAGACTGTATGTGTGTACTTGTCACCAGTTTTTAAATGATAAAGCCATGATGAAATAAAGGCTTTTAAACTTTTTTTCAACACTATTCGAGTGCCTTGGAATATTATTTGAGCTCAACTACCCCTTACATCCAAAGGGCACAGAGATTAAGAATTCACACCCCGTGCAGCACTTTTTTTGCATTGACAAACAGACTGCATACAGGTACATGCTGTAAGAATATGATGGGGTGCATTTATTTACCGGAGGCATGGGGTAGTAGTAGTTATAGGGATATGGGTAACCAGCATACTGTTGTTGGTTCTGTTGATACCACTGCTGATAGTACTGCTGCTGCTGCTGTTGTTGCATTGTAGAGGAGTCTGTAACGGTCGCCTGATACTGTCCAACCTAACAAATAATAGAAAACAGAACAGAATCAACCATTTTAACCACAAAATGGGCATACACAGTTTATGCAACTATAAAAAAGGGAACATATATATTTGTGTATGCATATATATATATATATATATATATATATATATAGAGAGAGAGAGAGAGAGAGAGAGAGAGAGAGAGAGAGAGAGAGAGAGAGAGAGAGAGAGAGATAACTAACCTGTTGGGTGGTGCGATTGGTTGGTGAAGTCTTGGTTGAGTTCTGGCTTTTAGTAATGGAGGCTAGAGCCTGTCGGGCTTTTTCCCATTCCGGGTTCTCATGGACTTGGCCCTCTCCACCTGAATTACTACCATACGGCCTGTGAAAGACAATGTACGTTCAACTTTAGGTTATACCATCTAGAAGGTTCCAGTACATTTTTAGGCATCTATACAAGAGACTGACCCACGCAAAACATGGAGATCACATACAAATAAAAACTGACTGTAACAACAACCAGTTCATAACATTATAATGTATGTACACTTCAAATATGCAATTCAGTCATGCACATTGTTAACAGTTATCCATACTATGCCTAGCTTACATTATTAATGCCACAAAAGTGTGTTGGTAAAAGCCATAAAGGTAAGACTACGGCTAGCCAGAAATGAGGCCTCTAATAGACCTTATTCAGAGCAGCGCCATGACAGGTATGAAAGCGAGGCTGTGAGGGATAGACTTACCGTGTTTTCAAAGGCATCCGCTGTAAAAAGCTGTATAAAGCTCTTAGATCACTTAAACTTTTCCACAGCTCATACTGTCGGGAGTTTTTTTGTCAACTGAAATTTCTTGGAAAGATATTTTTGCAATGTTTTGTCAACAGAACAATCCAAACACACAGATTCAACAACAGTACAACAACCCACCGAAGAGATATAGGCTACGTCTATCCCTTCCCTCACAGCTCGCTTTCATTTCCGTTAAAAATAAAAAAATGGCGCTGATGTGAATCAAGTCTATGCACAGGCCAAACGTAAGACAATTTCTAGTCAAATTCTAATGAGGAAATTTTCACATATCATTTAAACTAAAACTTTGAATGGCATTTTCAACCAATAACCAAGTCGTAAGTGACTGTGAAACAATATAATTCGCTATATATTTAAAGCGAAGCGGATATTAGGCTACGCATATTTACACCCATTTACCTCGTACATGTTTACTAATGTCTTCCATTTGTAAAAAGCATCCGTTTAACAATCAAAATGATGTGGCGAACGACATATATTATGATGGTAAGGATTTATAATGTGTAGAAATCTTACCAATTCGATGTAGGGGCTTGCTGTGCCGACTTCGCCGCCATTTGGCCAGAGCTAACGAATTAGCTAGCTACTGTTAGCTCGTCCGAAAATTCTACGCAAATATGAGAAAAGTAATAGTTCTAACGTTTGATATAGGTTGTCGTGTACAAATGCTGCTTAATATTGGTTTACCGAAGACCTTAAATAAACCAAGGTTCAGTTGTTATTAGGAATATACTGGAGCCCATATCAACTTCTTCGTTGAACTCGACGGTTGACTGTCAACACCTCTAACAAAATGGCTGGAGAAGATGATGATGATAGTGACGCCGGAAATTCTGCCAGCTTCTCTCATTGGACGACAGAATGTTCTGCGCAAGACACAGAGAAGGCAAATGTTGGCATTTCTAACATAATAAAATAATAGAATAAATTGAAATTGAGACTCAATTCTGATCAGTCCGATATATATATATATATATATATATACATGGAAATGTATTTAAAATACAAAAACAAAATACTGTGTGAAAATTTTTATTTAAATACAAATACAGTATTTTGTATTTTGAAAATACAGAAAATACATGTGAAATCGGCCATCCAGTGCAGGTATAGGTCTGAATGAAACTACATAGGCCTACTGACTTTTCATTCCTAACCTCATCTCTGCAGTCTCTGTCTGTCTTTCTTTCTTTCTTTCTTTCTTTCTTTCTTTCTTTCTTTCTTTCTTTCTTTCTTTCTTTCTTTCTTTCTTTCTTTCTTTCTTTCTTTCTGGCAATTACAAATAAACTAATGCAAAATAGCAGCCATTTATATACTTATTTCTGGTTACAATGTAGTCTATTACTTGTGGTGAACACTATTAAAAAAATCATACTGTATAAAACTGTGGGAACCTTTTCTGCTATCTAGCAAAGAATATGGATGGGCAATATGACCAAAATCTCAATTTTACTTCACAGTAACAATATCATGGTTTCACAATTCTCAATATCAGTTTTGATTCCACAGAATAAACTGAATTTTAAACTCTTTTGAGTTTTTTGTTGTTGTTGTTTGTTGTAGTAGTCCAATGCTTTTAAAGTAATTTTATGTTTATTTTATGTAAGTTTATTAAAATTAGAAAGTGTATCTAAAATTTAAAATTAGAATTAATTTAGATTCATTTGACACTATTTACCCCTTTTTTATTCTTTTTTTATGTACAATAAAACTAAAAGCTGAAGATTTTTGTGGTGTATCATTCATCAGTGTTTGTTTTTCCACTCCAACAGTCCAATAATTCCTGCCCACTAAAAGCTGCACGGATAAATTTGCTTACCCCACAAATAGGCCTATCTATGTAAACGATTTAGAAAAAGTTTCATCAATTCACACTTTATATCATAACTATGGTAGTGTCATATCACCCAGCCCTAACATGAAGTAATGCTTTAAACACATTTGACAAGCTAGTTGATAAAAATCAACAACCGTTCAAGACTGATTGGCTAACACTATTTTCCCACTTGTCTATGCTCTTTTATTCTTTCATGTTAACTGAAGTGAATAATGCACTATTTTAACTTTAATCAACAAGTAGAATTGATCATGACATTCTCACCTTATTCCAAATAAAAAAATCGCTGATCCAATGCTGAGCTAGTGAATGTCTGAACTAGTTGATGCACAAAATCAATACCCTGATAAAGAGGTTGACTGGCAAAAAGTATTTTATGTATTTTGAAAATACAAAAATACTCATCTTAAATGTATTTAAATACAAATTAAATTAGATTTTTTCCAAAGGCTTTAAAATACAAAATAATACTTTGTATTTCAAATACATATTTTAAATACATGTATCTGAAATACTGCCCATATACATATATATAAAAATAAGTAAAATATTTTCCATATACCTTAGCAGCCCCAAGATTTATTCTATACTGTACAATACAGTGGTTCTCAACCAGTGGGCCTCAACAAACTTCTGAGGGGACCTCAAGATGACTTAAACAAAACAAACAAAAAAGATTAAAACTAGCATTAAAATAAGCTAAAACAACTATAAAAACAAGATATTTATTAGTATTTTGTTTTTATATAATGAATATGCTTCGGGTGGGGTTGGGGCATTTAAATGTTGTTGTTGTGGACAATGAAGGGGCCTTAAAGTCAAAAGGTTGAGATCCACTGTTGTAGAACAATGCATTGCTCCTTCATGTATCACCCTGGATGTTCTTTGTGTGTGCATCACTTTCTGGGTCAGTCTGTAATGACTGTAGTGCCACTGCATAATGAAGCCAACCATTGGTCAGATACAAGTATTGTTGTATACAACTGTATACTGTATATTGTATAGTTGTGTTCTAGCCTACTTTAGTCACTTTGTTTTCGCCGGGTTTAATGGTTAACTTATTAATAGTAAAACTATTTATTTATTTATCTATCTGCTAAAAAGACAATTAGGAAGTTAATTACGAATGTCACTCTTAAAACTGTTTAAGAAAAACATGGTCTCTGTCCTGGGTTGCTACCATAATCACGTGCTGGTTTTGCCTAGAAAAGGACACGTCAGACACGTAACACAGAAACACGGTAGAGCTCTCTTCATTGGCCTAATTATGCTTTATTTTGATTGGTTCCGCTGACCTAGGGGTACACGTGAGCGACAGCTCACTTTGGCCAATAGAAGCACTGTCAACACATTTAAATCCCGCCTTCTCTTTCCTCTAAAAGGCTAGACGTTATGTCAGTCTATTTATATAATTCTCATTGGTTACTTTACAGAATGAGGCGGTACATTATTTGTTGTTGTTTTAGTGGGAGAAGTGAACCAGTCGACATCTTCAACGTAGAAGGCGATTTAAAATATAAAGTTATTGATTTTTGGAGAGTAACATAATTACTGCGCTGATACGGGCATCTGAACTTTGTCTAAGCGGGGAAGACGGGCGTTACATTTGACTTCTTCCTGAATCTATCAGTAGCCGTCCAAGGTATGTTTTGTGTGTTTACCGCAATGATCAATCCACTCATTTTAACGTGGATAAGGTTAACGTAGTTTCATGGTGGAAACGGTCGTGGATTTGTAGTGGACCAAAGTTTCAGACACCAACCTCGCGGTTACCCGCAATAAGTTCACTTTGTTCCCTGAACAAGGATTGCAGGTCATATCATGTGAGCTCGCGGCCTTACGTCATCAGCAGTTGTTATGGGCGCAGTTATCTCACAGTATCTTGTACTTTCTGACGGCAGAAGATTGTTATTGTTTATGAGTGTTAATAGTGAGTGTTTCAGGAGCGGCCAGTACTATGGAGGACATGTTTTCGCATTGCAGCACTCCATGTGGCAACTCGTCTTTTTCGCAACACCATCAAATCACAATGAAACAAGCGTGTTGGCTTCTTATTATTACATAATGCTACGGTAGTGAATAACTACCATATGCATATGCCATGGTATTTACACGAGTAAACACATGTAATTACCATGGTGCAAGTCCAAAAAATGTAGTAAACATATTGTAATGTTTGTGAGAAATATAGTGCAAGGCTAACTGTAGTGCTCGGTAAAATGAAGCTATTTAGAGCACAGAAAAAAGACACCCACAGGTCAGAGTCATTTTTGGCATACATGATCATCTGCTACAGTATTGGATGCGTTTACTGGCATTTTCTTTTGCACACTCAGACGTCAGAGTAAATAGGAATGCAAAAATGTCAAATCCGAGTATTGTAATTGATGGGTGTGCATGTCTGTATAATGTGATGTTCCTCTCCAGGGCACAAGTGGATGGTTGAGTGAATATAAACATAACAAACTAGTCTGCCTACTAGTTCCACAGTAATAAAACATTCTGAAGCATTTTCCACAGCCTTCAATGAAACGGCAGAACATTCAGTAAAGTTACGGACGATGAACTAATGCAGACAATGTGTAACTTTGACTTTTCTATGTTATAGTTCATCATGAAAATGTTTTGTTTTTATTAAAGTCAACATGAAATGGAAGTTACAATAGTCTTTCCTTTTATTATTATGATGCATATCCATGTAAAACGGCTTCTCGAACAAGAAAAAATGGACTTGATTTTGTCTGTTGGGAATTGATTGGATCGTTGGATGGTTGTGGTTTGCCTTTTCTGTGATGTCATGTGAGTGACAGGTTTGTCCCGCCCTCGCGCCAATGGACACGTCATCAGTGAAGAAAAGAGAAGTTTCTGCAATTGGGAGGAGAATTATTTCGATTAAAGATTATGATGGGAACAGAATTTAAAAAAAATTATGTGCATGGATATATAATTTAATCATTAATAAATAGTGCAATATTTCATTAACAAGATTTGTCCATTTTTATTTCATGGTGACTTTAAAAAATCTAGCTGTTGTATTGTGTTAGGATTGTAGAAAATGTACACATGGTTTGAATTTTAACATATGGCAGAAGTATATGTGAACAACATCTGGACTGAGGGCAAAGGAGAGGAAGAGCCCATGGTGGGGTGGCAGAAGAATGACCAGAGCATTTGAAGATAAACAATTTGTTACATCTAGTGTATATGATTGACTGATTCAGAGAATAAATATGCTTTATTAATGATCATATGCAGATCTGACAGTGTGTTTATTTCTGCCCATGTTTGAATGACAATAACTAATCAGGCACATGAATTAATGCATCAAATGAGGAAGCCTGAAATGTTTTGTCAGTGATCTTTTAATGTTGATGTTATTGTTCTTGTGTGTTTGGCCCTCAGATGTCTAGCCAGTATCAGCGAAGTGTTCCACTGGAGATCAGGAGAGCGGAGGGGGAGAGAGTCCGTGCCAAACATCCGGATAAAATTCCAGTCAGTTTCATGGTTGAAAACCATAATAAAAAACAATAATACATTTCAGTTACATTATCAGGACGGTTCAAAGCTTTAAAGGGATACTTCACCCAAAAATGATCATTTACTCACCCTCATGTTGTTCCAAACTTGTATTTCTGTCTTCTGGTGCACAAAAGAAGAAGTTTTGAAGAATGTTGGTAACCAAACAGCTTTGGTGACCATTTACTTCCATTGTATGGATGGACAAGAAAATACTGAGGCATTTCTTAAAATATCTTCTTTTATGTTTTACAGAAGAAAGTCATGCAGGTTTGGAATGACATGAGAGATGACAGAATTTTCAACTAATATTATATTGCTCTAAAAGGAAGGTTTTTGGAGAGTTGTATATTTATTTGTTTGTTTGTTTCCTTAGATAATTGTGGAGAGAGCTGCAAGGTCACGAGCTCCTGAACTTGACAAAAAGAAATACCTTGTTCCCTCAGACCTCACAGGTGACAGCTCTTATTTCATATACATTATACACTGCCCAGCCAAAAACAAAAGTAGCCATTTGGATTTAAATAGGCAAATGCTTAAGAGTCAATGATTGGAATATTATTGCAGTGATTATTATGTTTCTAGCAATGTTATACTGTATGTTTGGCAACTGTTCTTCTAACCCTAACCTGATTTTCATTTCTTAATCAACCATGTGAAAGACACATCATGGCCATATTTCAGGATGACAATGTCAAGATTCCTCAGGCTCAAATTGTGAAAGAATGGTTGGCAGCGAGCATGAAGAATCATTTTCACACATGAATTAACACCTCTGAGTCCAGAACTTAAAAAAATTGAAAGTCTTTGGGATGTGCTGGAGTAAACTTTATAGAGTGCTCGACTCTTGCATTGTCAATACAAGATCTTGACCAAAAATTGATGCACCTCTTGATGGAAATAACATCACAACATTTATTTCCATCAAGAGGTGTCTTCCTACATGGTTGCTTAAGAAATGAAAAGCTACACACTCCATCACAACTGTTGCCAAACATATAACATGCTAGAAACATAGTAATCACTGCAATAATGATCCATTCATTGACTTTTATTCATTGACTTTTAAGCATTTCCATATTTAAATCCAAACTGTGTATTACATAATTTCTGTAAATTTGCAGGGGAATTTAACTCAACTCATGATTGTCCATCAGCATTGCGTAATGATATGCCAGTAAATTAAGGCCTTTGCATTTTTTGAGACTCTTTCTGACCCTGAACTTCCCTATTCCAGTCTTACTTCTGAGGAAGAAATGAAACCGTTTACAAACTGTTCAGTTTTGATTAGACTGACATTCTCTCCACTTTCTCTTCCAGTCGGCCAGCTCTGCTTCCTGATCAGACAGCGGGTGTCTATGAGGCCGGAAGAAGCGCTCTTCTTTTTCGTAAAAAACTCCCTCCCTCCATCCAGCTCCCCGCTGTCTGCAGTGTATGAGGTAACTCAAGCATCCCTCTTCACTAGTGCCGACTTTATTAGCAAAGGGTGTTCATTGCAGCAAGGATGAGTTTGAAGCTGGGTCTTGTGCAGCAGTAAACTGTTAATAAACAATAAATCAGCAACACTCAGGAGATCAAGATAACACGCAGGAGAAACACAACACTTTAACTTTAACACAGACGAGAACAGACAACTGAGAACACAAACTGAGGGCTATAAATACACAGGGAAAACAAAAGGAACTAAAAAAAATCCGTGTGACATAATCCTGACCTTCATAAAACTCTAAATACATTTCTTTAAAATCATATAATGGCCTTTAATATATAATGTTCTTTTTTATTTGGTACATGATTATTAAAGTCATGAATAATAATAAAAAAAAGCTAAAAAAAGGCAATAATAGTTAAAAATATATATATATATATACACTACCATTTAAAAGTAGTTGTTTTTTTAGGATCTGAATGATTTTTGAAGAAGTTTCTAATGCTCACCAAGGCTCCATTTATTTAATCAAAAATAAAGTGAAACAGTAATATGCTGAAATATTATTGCAATAAAAAATATCAATAATTAGTTTTCTGTCTTAATATATTTTAAAATGTATAGATTTTTTACATTTTCAGCATCATTACTCCAGTCTTCAGTGTCTCATGATCCATAAGAAATCATTCTAATATGCTGACTTGCTGCTCAAGAAACAGTTCTTACTATTATCAATGTTGATTTAAAAAAACAACAACAGTTTTTGTAACTCTGTGATCCATTTAATGTGTCACTGCTGAATAAAAGTATACATTTCTTTAAATATAAATCTTATTGACCCTAAACTTTTGAACTGTGGTCTATATGCACACACTTTTTACTTTTACAATTTTAATCATAAACTAATAGAATTTAAAAATATGATTTCTGATCTATATTGACCAGCTCTCTCTGTTTTTAGGAACACCAGGAGGAAGACCTGTTCCTGTACATGACATACAGTAATGAGAGTGTTTACGGTGCTTGAGATGGAGGAAGAAAGAAGAGAGAGAAAGATGATACATTATTTTACCACTATTATCCCACATTCAATACATTGTACCTACAGGGGGCATTGTTCATAATGGGGACTAAAGGGTGCTGTTTGCATTTATCAGTATTTGGGGGGGAAACTATATGTTTCTTTAAACAGATTCTTGGCAATAAAGTATTGGGACTTGAGAATTGAGAGACACTAAAGAGAAAGAGGGAAAATGGAAAGTCAAAACAGAGATAAACTTCAAACACAGTAGTAGAGTAAGCAAGTACTGATTTCTCTTTCTCTCCCAGGAGCGCATCATTTGTATGTAATGAAAATAGGTTTTTGTTCTTGTTTTTCTTTTTTTGTAAAGTATTATCAATAACTTTTGTGCATATAAAACAAATCTTTAAAATATTTCAGCCTCTTTCTTGTCTATGAGTCTGTGCATAATGTTTAAAGCATTTGTTTTAGTACAGATTTCATTCGTTCTTGTCCACTATTTATCCTATTCAGCAAATTTGAGACATATTTAACACTTAAACTTAGAAGGTTTAAAGAGCGGCTCGGGTTTGATATGTTTGAATTTCTTTTCCATTAGGATGAGACATGATTAGTTGTTTGATTCAATCTGACCGTATGAAAAAGAGAGAAGTGAGGGATATCGTGGCAACTTGCCGGAGTGTAATGAGGAACTTGCGGGAAAACAAATGATCATGTGTGATGTTCAGATTTATCCTGGAGTGAGAGAATTCTAATCAGGTCAGCATATTTAAAAGTGAAGCTTGTCTGTTACTACTGTGTCAGAATACTTGAGACAATAGGAGATTAAACCAGTAACTAAAGAGCTTGCACCTACTGGGACCTCTGACAAATTTGTCCGGAAAACGAAAATCAAGGGAATTGGCAGACAGAAAAAAAAGCCATGGCTAGCAAGACAGAAGTAGAAGTGGAGTTGAAGGAGATTGCGACGGCTGAGGAGGAGAAGGAAAAAGAGGATGAGGAGAAGAAGCAGGAGGAGAAAAAAGGTAAAATGGTTATTCAAATCTTTTTTTATATAAGCAGTAAACAAGTTGTTATTAGCTATTAGTTATTAGTCACTACACAAATCACGAAGCATTTTCTCTAGTTTTCTTCTCATATCTAACTGTTCTTCTATTAAACTGCATTGTCTCCAACTGACATCGCAGGGGAAGACGTAGATGAAGGGAATGTTTACTCTTCTCTCACTGACCCATCTGAACATGTGTATGGCTTGCCCTCTTCAATCCGCTCTTATGCAGTCAATAAAGGTAAAACATTTATTCAATCAACAAAACTAATTTTCCAATCACCGCACATTTTAGGCCAATTAATTGCTAATAAAGTGAATAAAAGCACTCATTTAATGATAAAAATGCCAGGAGTTTGATTTCTTTAAAGTTTTGTGTACATGTTTAAATTACAAAATACAGAAATATTCAAAACAATGCTGTATTTTTTTAAATGAATATTCTTTTCGGGCATTCATGTGCATTATTCATTGTGTGATATGTTACACAAGTTACAAAAATGTCTGATAGAGAGTCCACCTGTCTATTTGGTCTAAAACAGGACAAGTGAAAAAAGGCCAAATAGAGGAACAAAAACAGATATTTTGATGTCAAGATGAAAGGGTATGCAGAAGATGTACATAAATAGTCTACACTGTAAAAAAAAAAAAAAAAACTTAAATTTACACTAAAAAGCTGCGGTTACCAAACCCAACTCATATATAATGTTGCATGCATCAAAGTGCATTTAGGTGACAGTAGATTAGAAAACAAAAATCTTAAAGGAAATATAAATCAGTTGTGAACTTCATAATGTCTCCTTTCCCAGTGAATTATGGAGCACTTATAGGAACATGATGGAAAATAATGAGATTGGAAGAAATTGTAGCTATATTTCATTGCATTTGCGTTCTAGTGCAAAATATTTCGAGTTCCCAAGAAACTATGCATTCGCTCACAAAACATTTTAGTTTTTTTTAGTTTTTGTGAGCAAATTGGGAGAACCAACTCAAAGATTTAGTTCCTGTACCAGTGCAAAAACTATTTGATGGACTTATTTTGGGGAATATTGAGTGGTAGTGCTTAGATTAATACAAAAAAAAGTTTTACTGGGCTACATAAATTGTCATGTTAATTGCCATTGCAGTTAACCAATACAGGTTTTTACAGCAGCATATTCTTTACCTTTAAAATGACTAACATTGTTTTTTACAGTTTAGCTATATACCAGTGCAAAAAAATATTTGTGGGAACATTGTGAGTAGAGCTTCATTTAATACTAAACAGTTGATCCATAGCAGCATCCGATTATACCCAACCCAGAGCCATATAGAGAGAACAGGAACTAAATCTTTGAGTTGGTTCTCCCAGTTTGCTCACAAAAAAAACTAAAAACTAAAATGTTTTGTGAGCGAATGCATAGTTTCTTGGGAACTCGAAATATTTTGCACTAGAACGCAAATGCAATGAAATATAGCTACAATTTCTTCCAATCTCATTATTTTCCATCATGTTCCTTTTAGTGCTCCATAATTCACTGGGAAAGGAGACATTATGAAGTTCACAACTGATTTATATTTCCTTTAAGATTTTTGTGTTCTAATCTACTGTCACCTAAATGCCACTTTGATGCATGCAACATTTACTATATGGCTCTGACCCAACCCAAGTGGTTTCTCGTTAGAAACATCTGTTACCATGGCCCCGCAGGCATGCATAAATTATAGATTGCCCTGTAATTTGATAAGAGTCTTTTGTATAACCATAGTTCACAATGTAAAACCCATATCTGGGACACAGCTGCATATCTTGCTCTCTGAAGGACAGCGGGTATCTTATTTTGTCCGGAGAGAGCTTCAAGGTCTCATAAGGGCACACGAGGACACAGACCAGATATTGTGTTACGGAGCGTCGTCATCAGACTGTTGCTACAGTGACGGGTGCACGTCTTTAAAACCCCTGCGCGCGCGGTCGAACCCACCCGTAGTGTGTGTGTTTGTGTGTGTGTGTGTGTGAGCCGAGCTGCGGTCAAGTGCGCACTACAGTAGCAAACTCTGTCTAGACGCTGCGTTAGAAGAAACATGTACGTAAAACTGTGCAATTTCGGCAAGTACGCAGGCGGCAAGTCTGAGCCGAAAAAGCTGCCGCCGGACTCAGGTGATGAATGATGTTATTACACACTTCTTGACTTCTGTTATTTGACGGTTCATGTAACGACAGGATGTATTATGTTTTTCTCCAGAAGATGCATCATTTGATACTTACCGGAAGGTTCGTGTTTACCGCATCATTTCACTGGTTCTTTTTGTCATCTGCGTCCTGTTGCTGATTGTGGTCCTTGTACTGTTAGTTAAGTGTAAGTATAACTGTCTTTAAATGTAGGCCTAGGCTATTGTTTTAGTAACTTAACTCTTGTATTGTCTTTGGGCTAATTTGGTCGAAAATATGCTACATCGTTTTTGATATTGGAAACAAGCATTGTGTCAACAAAATATAAGCTAACTTCAGTTTTTATTATTAATAGTATTATTAGTTTTATTAGGCTAATCATAATAATAATTCAATAAATGGTTTGACTATAAGTTACTTGAAGAACCACTTATGGCCTTTGAACTTTCAGTATGTTATGCAACTGTATTTTGTGTGTGTGAATTCAAATTAAATTTGAATGAAAAATATTTCGCATTTTTTCTAGGATCTAACCTAAAACGATAATTATCGCGATATTTTTATTTATTTATTTATTTTATTTTTTATTTATTTTTTTCCCCCTCGATAAAACGATATCAAGAGTTCGATAAATGTTCGATAATGTTTAGCGGAACGAAACTAATTTCAACCGCGCGCCACACGGACCATTTATCCGCTCGGCTCAAGGTCCAAACGGCAGCGCAGCGCGAGCTCACTAGAGCTGTGCCTGTGCGTTTACTCTGATCGGTCTCGGGCACGAGATCCAGTGAGAAGCGCTTGAATTCATCGAAGAACACAAATGACTCAGTGATTTAAACCAGTTTAAAGGCAGATGAAACAGCGCTGACAAACAGGAGAAACACTGTGCGCAACGATACAGTCAGAAGGCTTTCCATCTACAAATTCCCATCATTTACCATAGATTTACTGTAACGTTAGCCTAGTAATATTAACTGCACCATGAAATGTGGGATATAACGTTACATATTGAATTGTATTATATTATTAATGTAGACAATGTATTAAAGAACTAATGGAATATAATTACAGTATTTAATAATACTCTACTGTCTTTCATACAAATACCATAGAAACCATAAAGTTACATTTTGCCATGATAGTGATGTGCTAAAGGCTATGCCTGGTTTTAGGTTATCATGATCTAAATGCATGATACTGGATGACCAATGGTTAATTTTAATAAAACTCAAACCGTCAGAATATTACATTTTTACCAAATATGTTTTTATTTTTTTAACTGATGTTTCCTTTTTTGTTAATGAACATAAATTTAACATAGTAAATCTGCATCCTAACTCAAGCTAATACTACTGTCAACTCACTGTCAAATATACGTTTCGAGACAAAACATGTAATATTAATATTGCAGCCTGCACTGCAAACTGTAAGTGCCAAAGTCAGGCAACACAAACCTGTTTCAATACTTGAAACAATATCCCCCATTAGCACATGCAGAAACTAAGAAATACATTTTCCAATAAAGATCTTATTTTGTTAAGGACAAATGTTTGAATGTTCTACCTCAGATTTGTGAAATGTTCACCTGTGTGGCAAGTGTTTGTCATGATATGTTCTGACAGTAAAGAGTAGTTTAAAACCACAATTAACGCTCTGGTTTCTACAACTTTCACTTAGTAGCAAAAATCTGCCTTTAAACTTGAAAGAAATAAAGATTTGACATTTATCGTGATAATTATCGATATCGACTGATATAAAACAATTATCGTGATAATAACGCCCAGCCCTACCTTAAAACACACTGTTTGCTGATAGGGGACAATGGTGCTAAATGCATGGATGTCATTTTCTCCTTGCACAATACTAACAGCTGTATGTACACTGTTTATAAACCTGTTAATAACCAATAGCAGAATAACACAGAAGCTGCTATATAATGTATTGTACTGCAACATTATGAAAGGCCAAAAGAAATGAAAAATAGGAAAAGTCAGTTGTTTTTTTGCCAGAGTAGTATCCCAAATTCTCTAACATTTTTTATTATTAATTTGTGTTACTCCATAATGATTGAATTAAAACCACTTTATCATAATACATTTTGATACCCCCCCCCCCCCTCCCCCCCCCCCGCCCTGTTGTACCATAATCAAGAATGATTAAGAATAATATTTGAATGTTTTTCACTATGTTTGTATGCGTCACAAGTGGGTGCAGATCTTGGAACAATATAGGTGGGTTAAAATTATTACGTAAAAAGAAAATAGCATTTGCCTTCTGAAAAATGTGATCAAAATAGAAAACTTACACACAGTGACAAATAAACTTCTTGTTTCAAGATCTCGATGTTACATTATTATGACTTTCCAGTACAAAAAATAAGTCTAGTAACTATAGTATTTTGGTGGAAATGGTTATTTATTTAGAGGTCAGGTGTGCTGTAACATTGTTCCTCTATGTTATAAACAGTGACTGGGCCACAACAGCCATGTCAGGTGGTAGAGGAGACGAACAGGTCTCCACCGGAACAGGAATGCAGCTTGAAGAAATGCCAAGAGGTTTACCAACAACCTCTTGAAGAAACTCGTGAGTTTGTGAACAACAGACATACGGTTGTCTAAAAGTTTTTTTTATTTATTTTTACATCATTATTTTTACGTCACTTCAGAGTTTTCTTGTTTCCCCACTTAAATGTATGTGTGCAGGGAATCTGTGCAGTTATTGTGGCAAGGGCTGGTTGAAGTTCGAGAATACTTGTTACTTCATGTCTCAACACCGTCTGACCTGGCAGCTGAGCAGGGAGGAATGCCAGAGGAGGGGAGGAGATCTTGCCGTGATTACTAATCATAGTGTGCAGGTCAGTAATTCTGTAAATATGGTTAAATTAAAACTAACAGGAGTGAATCTCATTTAAATGTATTTAATGCCTTTCGACAATATCTCATCTCTGCAGAATTTTCTGAGCAGTAAAGGGAATTTGGACTACTGGATTGGGCTAAGTCAAGTGGGGACAAATGAATGGACATGGATTAACAACACTGTATTGACAGTGAGGTGGGAAAAAATGTGACTGAAAACACTTTGAAGGGCAATGTGAAAAAAATGCTTCTTTGTTGTTTTTTTACTACCTGAGTCGATTACCTTAAAGGATGTTTTTCTTTTTCTTTTTTTTTTTTTGCTGGCAAAACATTTCCAATGATTTTTTTACATTTTCAAAAAAAAAAAAAAAAAAAAAATTCCATTTGGTCTCCTTCTGAATTGCTTATCCCTACACACTGGAAGTGCCCTGCAATGAATGGTTACATAAAAAAATTAGCATGCAGTGTCAACCTTGGCCTGGAGGAGCGATCATTGATTCTTGAAAAGGTGGAAAAGACTGTTCAGAGCACTTTACAACAAGGTTTCTTTAAGGTTTCAAGTTTCAACATTAATTAACTTCATTAGTTAACACGAACTAACAATGATCAATACTGCAACAGCATCTATTCATATTAGTTAATTCAGCATTTACTACTACATTGTTAGTATATACACATTGTATCTGTTAACATTAATGCACAGTGAACTAACATGAACATGAATGTTTTTATAAACAAAGTTTAATAAATGCTGTAAAAATATTTCTTAATTGTTATTTCATGTTAGTTAATGGATTAACTAATGTTAACAAATAAGACCTTCTTGTAACCAACATTTTTAAGTTAATTTCCAACATTAAATTTTCTAAGTGGACAGTGATAATAATATGGATATAAAAAATGTAATTCAGGGATGTATTTCTTTTTTGCAGCAGCAGCAGCAGAAAAATATAAATTAAAAATAGGAAATAAACTCGAGGAGGCACTTTTTACACCTTGTCCTTCAAGCCACCATGAATAATTCATCATATGGTTACAAAAACATACAATGATTGTAAAATGAATGTATTTGTTTAAATGTGATTTAGTAGCTTATAACTGACTATGCTTCTTCCGTATGCACACAGATATTGGGAAAATGATTCCTCTCCTGGAGATTGTGCCATTCTGGCTGCAAATAACCCACCTGAACGGAGCTGGCGCCCATCTCAGTGCAAGTTATATTTGCAGTACATCTGTCAGAAGATCTAGATGTCAGAAGATCAACTACACCAATCAAAACCAACTATACATCTGGATATCATAACTCAACACCTAATCTAACTATCTTTTCTCTAAAGATCAGAAATAGGGACATTTGGTCCATAAGCGTGCCATTGAGCATTATAGATGCAGAAAATACATTCTTAGAAACTTTTTAGAATAGTTTTATTTGTATTACAACTGCACTCATTTCTAACTGTACTGATCATTTACACACTGTTTTTTTGCACTAAATATGGCTAATATTCACATGATAATGTACTGAATTGCGCATACATTCTTTTTGAAATGTCTCTTTTTGTATTTCTTGATTAAACTTCCACCTTTATATGTAACAATATTGATGTTGCACACCTATATGTTTGGATATTATTAAACAATAAAATAACACAGAATAATGTAACAGGAACCCTTTAAATATTAGCAATGTCATTTCACCTAAACATTTCTACTTGATCTTGGGCCATTTTTAGATGTACTTGAAATCCGGGCAATCCACATTTTCTTCCTTTTCACATTCTATGCTCTGGCGAATGAGCTGCCAGCGTCGTTTTGGCATCTTTTTGGTTCTAGCCATGTTGCTCTCAGTAAAATGGCTTTGCATTGGATCATTTCCACTGTCGCTCTTGCCTGTTTCCTCCTTCTCCTTGGCTGATTCTCCATCCTTAGAGAATGCGTTAACGTAGCGTCTCATCTTTTGCACCAATAGATCATTGCGATCCTCCACTCTGGAATCAAGAGATATTATGAAAGAATGAGACAAAAAATGTGAGCGTTTCGTGATGCTTTTGTATTGAATTTATGATACCGGGTGTCCTTACCGGAGGTACCAGCATTCTCCAAGGCCAAACGCCAGGCCACAGACACCCAGTCTAGGCCACAAACGCAGTGATAGCCTCCGTTCCAGCATCAGAGTAGTGGCCACCACCTGTGAACAGAGAAACCCATTTTCACCCAACATGCTTCCAGAACAATAAATGTGCGACTGAACTAGTCTAGCTACAATACCAACCTGTGTCCTCCAGAGTTCGTCCCGTTCCTGGGTGACCCTCCACTGCGTGTCGCTCATCATGGCGATCAGGAGGTTGAACAGGAGGACGTAAGAGACCACGCTGAAGCAGATGTGAACAGAGTGCACAACTGGATGTGTGTAGAGAATGTGGTCCACTGGCAAGTCTATCAGACCGATGCTCAGCTCAAACTGAGAGAAGATGGTGATGGGGAACGAGCGGTATGGCGGTAAAGCTAAAGATTCTTGAGTCATGTAGAAGACCCACAAGCCTGAGGAAGGAGACAAGGAAGTCATTATTTACATTACAAACTCACAATAGTGCTGGGTAGTAACTGATTATTTGTAATTTGTAGTACATAATCAGATTGCAAAAATTAAGTACTTGTAATTAGATTATAGACCTTAGTATTCAATGCGGATGAAAACGAGATCACTAGATCACACGCCTTACTTCTCTCCCTCACAGCCACATATTCATTCTTGTCAAAAAATGTAATATGGCGCTACCCTGACTAAGGTCTATTATGTTTTTAATAGGTTTAATAACTTGTAGTTCCTTCACAAACCCCGGGAAACCCTTATGTAATGTAATGTAATGTTTAATGTTGTTGATGATAAAAAATGGCATATTTTCTTTGTCTCTGTATTTTTATATCAAATTGGTACAAGTTTATCCTATTCCAAAGTAATATAAAAGTAGTCCGATTGTATTGTATCGTCATGTGTTGTGGCAAAAATTCATTAAACAATCATCAACTGCGTAAGAGACACTCTGAAATTCAAATGATCATTAAAAAAGTATTTTATTCTTGCAAGAAGGCCCAGTTGCCACACAGAAGTCATTAGTACAGTCTGTGGAACAAGTGCGACGAAGGGAGGGAGGGAGGGAGGGCAGAGGAGCCTTTATAGTACCTTCAAGGTCTTCTGCTCACAGGCCCTTATCTAAACAAGGGAAGGTTTCTCTGCTAGTGACCTAATCCTGCTGAGTTTATTCCTACAAACTCAGAAGTCCCAAATGGGACCACCTCTGATCCCAAGGGGTCAGAGGTTCCCTTTTCAGCTGTCTCCCCTTTGTCTCACAGTGTTCACATTAATCATTATATTGAAAAATCAGGAGCACACCTAGAGTGTGAAAATTAAAATTCCCATTACACATGTAATTTGAAATCAGTAACGGACTACAATTTGGAAGCAATTTACCCAGCACTGCGCATTAATATATGGTGATGCAACTGTATTTGAACTAACCGGTTGAGGATCCAATGAGGAAGATGAGAGACAACCACATGAACTTTGTCAAATCTCCAAATATTGTCTGCAAAACAACATCCACACAAATACATTATTAAGCTATGCTGGGTCTACAAACCGACAACAGTGAGAGGCTGCCTCAGCAAAATGCTCCACCTTCTGAATCACAATGACATAGGGTCCCAGCATCTCAAAACCTCGGGCGAAGTACATAACATTGGACCAGCCGATAACCAGAGCCCAAGCCATCGGCACAAGCTCTCCTTCCATTTCAGTGGTGCGCATCACACACAAAATCACAACCAGACACGCGTAGCTAATCCTGCCGCAGAAATGCAAGAAAATTCAGTATAAGTGAACGGATGTGAGTCAAACTGATTTCATTCAACAAAAATGCAGGGGTTTTCAAATATTTTGATGCCAAACCCTCCAATATGATTACCCTCTAGTGATGGACCCTGTTTTCAACATTGATAATAATAAGAAATGTTACTTGAGCGCCAAATCAGCATATTAGAATGATTTCTGAAGGATCATGTGACACTGAAGACTGGAGTAATGATGCTGAAAATTCAGCTTTGCCATTTAAACTACGTAAAACCAAAACAAATGTATGTATATTTACAGTATATTGTAATACATTTTGGGTTCTTGGACCCCATTCGTAAACCCCTGTGATAATAGACTTTACAACAAGATAAACTCACAAAGTGACATGGAAGGGGCCTCCAAGTGCAGACTGGCCGAAGTAGCGTTTAGCCCCCACTTTCAAAATACTGGGAATCTGAAAATGATTCAACGTAAGGTATGAGTGTTTTGGCATAATACCAATAATACTTCACATTTCATAGCATAATATTTTTAAAGTCAGACTGAGTTGTGTGGGGAAATTTTGCTGACCTCTATCAGCAGAATAATGATGGCTCCTATGAGACTGATAATTTCTCCAATTAAACGCAGGTGATCTTTATAGGACTGATAGCTCTCCTAAACACACACACACAGAAATGAGGTACTTGCAAACATATATAAAAGTGCTTTGACATTCAGAAAAATAATCATGTTTCACACCTGAAAGCTTTTTTGTATTTTTATGGTGTTGTCATTGTCTGCTTTGGTGTAATTCTCAGGAATGTCCTTCAGGGGGCGGTATATACAACACAAAGTGAATATGCTAATATACAGCAGGTACACCAGCATTAATAACCTGTGAACAGATGAACAGAGCAACATCATTAGTTGGACTGAAATTATAAACATCATTTCATATATTGTGTAAGGCTTCATAGCACACTACTGCTATCAAAGTGACAAGTTTTCTGATAAAATCAGAAAAAATGCTGAATATGTGGAAAAGCTTGAAGCCGTTTTGACAGTCAACAGAAAAGAAAAAACATTCAGGTACGACAATGACAACATAACAATGTTCCTTTAAACCTCCACATGTCACATTACACTACATTTTGGACATAATTCTATTGATATAATATACTATAATTTATAGCTTAAACAGTAAAGCACGCAACAATTCCCAGGGAATGCATGAACTGATTAAAATGTGTATCTTGACTACAATGCAAGTAGATCTGGATAAAAACAAATGTACATTTATTTTTAAGACAAAAAGAAATTAAAGAAATGTAGATATCCAGATAAAATCTGCATATTCATTTAACACCATTTTCAACTACAAACTGGAAACTTTTTATGTGTTTTGGTCGTTTATTTACACGACAACAGCGTTTTGAGGGCCTGAAATGCAAACTTTTGACTGGGTTTTTAAAGTGCAAGTGTTTGAAAATGATACCGTTATCTTCTCTGTGTAAACTACAAAAACTTGAATTTGTGAAAACTATAGGTGTGTGGTGTTTCTTTATAAAGTGACATCGCCAACTACTGGCCTGACAGCACAACACAGCTTTTTTAGTCGCGAAAAACGCAACGCTGTAATTATTTATAGTTTATTAATTTAATAAAAAGATAAATTTCCTAAATGCTGTGTTTTTATAGTATGTGATAGTGTGGCACCTGAAGTAATGTTTCCCATACAGATTCCACTTCAGCCTTACGAGCTGTCGCACTGGAGTCGACTCAAGAATCCTTCTGGCCTGGGAGACGATGCACAAAGCACTTAGTTAAGAGATGAACTAACAACACCCCAGCTAAAGCACTTCGGCTTAGTCAGTTATTTATTATCATTAATGTTTAAGCTTAGTTTTTCCTGTTCTTCTTTGTCAAGGCCTGTTTGATATGCTGTAATGTGTCCTGCACACATTCACACACCTCTCTTTTCGGACTGCTGACAATAACCTCAAGCACTGAGAGGTCATCCACCCTGGAGTCAATCTCAGTAAGGTCATAAAGGTTGGAGGTCAATGGTCCCAAACTCCACTGAATAATGCGTCTGCGGTTAACCAAGTGCTGGAAGGCCTGTGCAGCATCACAAAAACATTAGCCTATGCTCTTTAAAAGCTGCAACATATTACTTTAAAATCCTGTGACAGAAAAGATGCATGTTTTTGGAAGAGATGCATGAAAAGATCTCTTTCTCACCACAAAGTTGCCCTCCTTGGCAGCGAGTTTGAATGGTGTGAGGCCTCTGTAGTTGGGAATCTTGTCTAGAGGGATTGAGGGGTCCAGTTCTGCATCTTTTGACATCAGAATGTCAAAAATATGACATGCAGTTGTTTTATTGGGCTGCAAAACCAACAGATGCAGGATGGTATTACCTGTTCATGAGAGAAAGAAAGTTACAAACACTTATGCAGATATGTATGTCAAATTGGGAGTAAAATATTGAACTAGGCCAGTGAGTTATTTTCTCTTACCAAGGGAATCCTGGGCCCGAATATTAGCCCCAGCTTTTATCAACATGGACATGATTTCTTCATTACCCACACAGCTAGCAAATGCCAGGATGTGTTCACCTACATTTAAACAATTTATTAATTAATGTTTCTATGTAAGTATGTATGTAACAGTCATGGGAAATAGTAATAGTCATCTCTCTTGATGCTCATCCATATTTCAACTTAACATATTTATAATTAAAAGAATAGTTCATCCAAAAAGAAAAATTTACTCATTTACTCATCCTCATGCCATTCTCGATGTATATGACTTTCTTACTTCAGATAAACCCAAACAAAGATTTCTGTGAGTCTATATAATGCAAGTGAATGGGTGCCGATAGGTTGATGCTTGAAAAACCACACACAACGATCCCAGTGGACGAATCGATGTCTTCTGAAGTGATCTTGATTTGATTTATATAATTGATTAAAATCAAAAATAGAAATCAAATTTCATAATTAAGTGAAACGATAGGTGTGTGTCAGAAAAGTATAATTTTTTTTAATCTTTTAACTATAAACCAACGCTTCCGGCGAACTGTCCTAGGCGTGCTCACAAGTTGTGTGTTTAATTCTCGCGTGAGCTTCGCAACACACTTACATCATGAAGTCTCGTATGACAGTAGCCTGGAGGCAATGATTTATAGTATTTTTCTTACACACATCTATACATCTATAACTTCAACATTAACCTACTGGGATTAACTGCGTATTGCTGTGTGTGGTTTTTCAAGCATCAAAGGAGTGGCAATTTTTCTAAAAAATGTCATATAGTGTTTATCTGAAGAAAGAAAGTCATATACATCAGAGATGGCATGAGGGTGAGTAAATGATGAGAGAGTTTTCATTTTTGGATGAAGCAAAAAAACATGGTCCTTTGAATGGTCCTAAAAACAATTAATAGAACAGAAACACCCATCTCACCAAAGTACAGAAGTCCTCCTCTTCTTTTGCGGAAGTACATGCCCGTGACCCTGGGTGCTGCCACATCACCCCCTCTAGCTATCAACTCCTGGACTATGTTAACATTCTGGTTAACTGCAGCAATGTGAAGGGCTGTTAAACCTGTCAATCACAGCATACATCCATGAGATCTTCTAGCACAAATAGTTATAAAATTGTGTTTTTTAATGTTTGAGGAACATTTCGATTTTTTAAAACAACGACCTTGATAGAGTTCAGAGGTCATAGGCTCGTTGATGAGCTCAGGTGCTCCGTCCATTAATGCCACAGCCGCTTCAAAATTATCATTCATCACAGCAACATGCAGAGCCGTCTCTCCAAACTCACCTGGAACGCACACACGGTGTCAGATGTGTTTGTCATTCAAGGTGCCAGTTATATGATGTCAAATAATGGCAAAAACTGTGGTTTACCTCTCTCAAAGATATTTGTAGATGAACAGTCAAGCAGTTTCTTTATGCAGGCTGCATTATTCTCCTTAGTGGCGGAAAACAGGGGGATGTCATTTACTCTGCAGAACAGAAAGAGAAATGACTACAACCGTAGGTGGGAGCTCAAATCAGGACATCTTTTCCCTTTATTAGTGCTTGCAAGGCAGCAGAACTGTGTTGAACATTATTTTCCTTCATTAATTTACTTAATTTCTACACAAATTTCTGTAATTAATCCAGACTCCATTAAAACATTTAGTAAATGTTAAAAATCATTTTTAAGAGATTTAAGATTAAACTTTTTTTTTTTAATTTACACTGTTAAATTATTACAGACATTACATATATTTATACAGAATCAAAATCAAAATCCTAAACTTACCAGGATTTCGGCATTATTCTTTTACTGCTTTGCAATCACTAGCATTTCCTTCTTGAAATGCAAATGTAGTGCCTAATTTATTATATTGATAATAGTTAGTTATTCACTTTTTGCTCTGCATGAGGAAGGTCTCATCCAACATTTCATTCCATCCTTTTCTATGCTGAAGGCGGAACTTCAGTTGGTTCCACCAGTGATTTATCTCTCCTGCAGCAGTTCTGGAGATGGCTGGTGACATGGTTTCTGGAGGAGTGTCAGACCAAAAAGACTGACAGAAAAAAAAAAAAATCCACATAACCAAAAAAGTAAACCACAGAAATATATAAATACATATTTAAATAAACATGCAGGTGATGCGGTTTCCATCCTCATCGGCTTATTCCGCATTACTTATAATCAGTATACTTTAAATGTAACGATTATTTTAAAAATGATTATTATGCAAACTTTGATTAACTGTTTTTGTACAATGCAATCAAACACTTAAATTCCTTTTATCGTGTGACCTAATGTGTGTGTGTGCATGTGTATGTATGTATGTATGTATGTGTATATGTATATAACCTGAATATACGAGCTTGATAAAAATGCAAATTTTATAAGAAAATTTCAGATGGCACTTCAGATGGCAAGTCTTCATATATATATATATATATATATATATTCAATAAAATATATTACTATATTAAATAATAATTACTAGTACTACAACTAATAATAATATTTTTGAATAGAACCGAATTAATAAAGCTAATTTTTACGTTAACATTATTTTACAATTCTTCTGCCAAATTTAATAAAAAAATGCAGAAAAACAACCACTTACCAGACTATCCACTTTCATAACATTACAATCAGCTATTTATGCACTTGGTACAAGATGCCTGCATTCAAAGCAATATTCACCTACCTTACGAAAATCCTAAATACGTTATTCCAATGTTATTTTTAGTATTTGGATCTATAGCATGTTTGCTTGAATGTCAGTGGACAATAGAAAAATAAGCAGTCTGACATCAGTATTTATACTTTTAGCTGAGCCAAGAAAGGAGGGAGGAGGACGTCACTCACACAGGTGGACAATAGAGGACTCTGAGGTTTTGGAGCCCAGTGACTTCCAAACCTTTATGACCTTATTTTTTCTGCTGAACACAAAATAAGATATTTTGAAGAATGTTGCTAACCAGTTGATGGACCCCACTGACTTGGGGTATGTTTTCCCATACAACGATAGACAATAGGGTCCATCAACGGTTTTGATTACAAAATAAGAATCAAAATATCTTCTTTTGTGTTCAGCAGAAGAACGAAAGTCATACAGGTTTGGAACAACTTGAGGGTGAATAAATGATGACAGAGTTTTCATTTTTGGGTGAAGATCCTTTTAAATACTAGCTTTAAACAAATCCTTTAATATTCAAAACCCTTTCTTAGGATTTATTTATTTATTTAACTATAGTCTACTTGATTGGGTTTAAAGAAAAACTTAAAGGGGCTTTTTATGTACCTCTATGGAGTTTCGAGATTGGTCCGTGGTCCATATTTTCCGGTCCTCACCCATCATCTTTAACTGAGTAAGCTACCTGAAACAAAACCATATCAGTCAACACTTTTAAAAACACTGTGTCAGATAAATGCACTGCAAACCTGTTCCAAACCAGCTGAGGAATACCAGGATGTTCCAGATGATTCAAAACAACCGTCAGTGGCCGGAACATTCACCTTAATGCAAACGCGGTAGGTTTTGATGAGCAGGGCCCAACGTCCGATCACTGTGCGATCAATGAGCGCTTGTTCTCCTCCACTGAACACTGGATCATTCAGGCCTAAATCCACATAAAACCAAAGAGTCTTCCTTGTTGTTGGCCAGTGACAGACTAGGCTACAAGACTTCTTATCTCAGTAATGTGGTGAAGGACTGGTCAGACAGATACCACCCCACCAGGTCAAGGCATAAACTGGTTTTCGTAATTGTTTTCACGTCTTTCAACGTAACAGGACAGACCACATGTTTTGGCGCACTAACAGGTCGCCTAATGATGCTTTGCACGTAACGTTAGGCTTTCGTTTCAAAGCAGACGTTTTCATGTGGTAACTACCAAAAAAAAGTCCATCAAGCTGTCAGAACGAGCGAAACACGGTGTACTGTACTGTTTTAACCATCGATTAGGCTTAGTTCACATAAATATTTCGTTTGTTTTTCGGTATATAATTTCACCAACATTTATGACCAAAAATTACTTTCGAGGTAATCTAAAAATATTTCTTGATGCATTTTGCAAAGAGTTTTCCACATAAAATAAATGGTCTTTTTAATTTAATTTAATTTTATTTTATTAAATAAATGGTCTTGAGTTCAGGTGAACATTTTTACATGATGTAAATAGTCACGTGACCAGTTTAATTCCAGTTTGTCCCTCTCAATGTTCCAGCAAGATTACCAATGTTTGATTATGTAGTTTCCTACTGGTTACAATTGTGTCCATAAAGCACACTTTTACTAAAACATTTTTAAACGTTTTTAGCATGCAGATAAAATTTGGGATTAAGCGGACATTATAGGCAAAAACAACATCAGAGAGTGGATGTGTAATAAAGGGTAATTTAAGGCATAATACATAGTGGTCAAACACTAGAGACGTAAAAAAAAAAACAAAAAAAAAAACAAGGCCTAATTGTATGTTTACATCACAAAGAAGAAATAAGTGTTTTGGTTAACCAAGAGAACAGTGTCAGTAGGGACATAAATGAAACCTGATATATTTTGTATATCAACTTTGAATGAATACATTTGCAAAGGGTTTTACATTTGGCTAAATGCTATGGATTAACGTAAATAAGTTTCAGGTGAGTTTTGATAGTGTAAAAGACAATTGTTTTATGGTCAGGTATATGAGTCATAATGGTTGGTCAATAGTGTTTTAAATGACTTGTGTAAAGGGCTCAAAAACGCATTATGGGATACTATCTATAGAATGTTAGTTGGACCGCATGTTGTGAAGTAATGGATGTTATTTTTTTTCTTCCTCCAGTTAACTTAGTCATGTGCTTTTGGGAGTTACAACTGTTGTTTTTTTATGTTAAGATGTTGTTAGATTTCTGTCTGCAAATTATTGTGATTTCATCCTGCCTACCACAAATGTTTGCAAACAACTTATTTTGTTGCATTGATTTAATGAACAGTTTCAGTTAAGTTCAATAAGGTCAAAGTGTAGCATGAATCTAGAGTTTTGGTTATTTTTGCACTTAAGTCTTTGCAGGATGCTTTTCACAAGCCTATATGTTACAGTATGTGCGACATTCCGAATAATCATCAATAATTTACAGTGTAGGACTTGTTTAGCAACAAAAACAAGTGGGTGCATGCTTTTGTTTTGCAACATATAGAGATGGCTGACGCATAATACATTATGTACTATAATAAGGACTTTAAAGTTTCAAAGAGACGTATTTATTTGAATTATTTTTGTAATAATGTTAAATTCTTTACTGTCTCTTTTAATCAGTTTAATATGGAAGCATATTTCCGCCACGGAATACAAAAATACAAAAGGAAATAGAGACTCAATTCTGAGAAATAAACTCACAATAGCGAGAAATTGCAAGAAAAAAAAGTCTGAATTGTGAGATTAAAGAGTCGCAATTACCTTTTTTACTTTATATTCAGTAGCAGAAACAAGCTTCCATAGTTTAATGCGTCCGTGCTGAATAAGTTTTAATTTCTTTAAAAAAAAAAACAACCTGCATGTTTAACCTACTTTCAGTTAAAGTAGATCACTTGTGTATGTGTGAATTTTGTGTCCATTACCCCTATCAGATCATACTCTGATCTCATCCACATCCAGGTAAAGCTGACACACACTGATCGGTGTCTGATAGCTGTCATTTTGCTGACTCTGTGCTGTCTATGGGAAACAAGAGGGACATTTCAGCAGCGCTATGAGAACAGACTTTTTTGTGCTTAGAAGATAATACAAACAAATTCAGTAGTCATCTTTAAACAAAATCATATATATTTTACAAAATTGGACAGTAGTGGAACAGTGGTGAACAACTGTACAATCAAACAGATTCAAATATACATGATCATACACTCCCTTTTTACATATTTCTTTGCAGATGAATCCATTCACACGCACAAACACAATTTGATTTACTTCAGCAGCACTAAACATAATGTAAATCTCTCTCTCTCTCTCTCTCTCACACACACACACACACACACGGAGCACATCTCTCGCTTTCACTTCAGCCAGTAATTGTAGATCACATTTACTGCAACACCTACTTCACAATGCTCATATATATTACAGTGTCTCTTAATGCTACATCATTTGCGGGGTGTAGAAAAACACACCTGCTAGTGGACAGGACTAGGATGGGTGAAGGGAATGGGCTCACAGTAGCACAGATGTGCCTTTGTATGTGAAATGATTATCACAGGTGAGAAGATAGAACGTCACAGGTCTTAGTCATAGGTAAGCAGTGAACTACTGTGGCCTTGTGTATGCTTTATATTCGCAAAATGCAAAAACTTCACTGTTTGTCTCTGAATAACTTACTGTAAATACTGTATGATATTATACAGCCATACATTTAGCATACAGTGCAATATTTTTTGTCTAAATGTCTTATTTTTGTATAATACTTTTGTTTTCCAGTAAAAATAACATCCATAACACAAAATGGATTGACTCAAAACAATCAGTATATAATGAGAAAATATTGTTTCTGTATTGTATCTATTCAGTTTTTTGAATAGATAAAGAAATTAATACTTGTTCAGCAAAGACATCTTTAATTGATCAAACCAGTTACAGTATAGAGATTTATAATGTTTCAAAAGATTTCTATTTCAAATAAATGCTGCTCTTTTGACCTTTTGATTCATCAAAGAATCCTCAAAAATATTAAGCAGCACAACTGTTTTCAACACTGATAATAATAATGAATGTTTCTTGAGCAGCGAATCAGCATATTAGAATGATTTCTGAAGGATCATGTGACACTGAAGACTGTATCACAGGAATAAAATACATTTTAAAATATATTAAAATAGTTATTTTATATTTTAATAATATTTCACATTATTACAAATTTTAATGCAGTTTTTGATAAATGCAGTCCTTGTGAGCATAATGTTTCAAAAACATTAAAAGATTTTAGAGAACCCAAACTTTTGAATGGTAGTGTATTTTCTGAAAGGAATATTTACACTTTTTTTTTTAAAGGGGAAAAAATATATTTTTTTAAATATATTTTTCCTGGAAAACAATGCAAAATACTGATTGTGAAGGAGCTTTCTCTTTGTGAGCTTTGTGTTCTTAAGGCGCAAGTTCATACTGAATGGCATCAAGTAATGAACTGATAAGTAAGAAAGTGAGAGGTAGTGTAACACTGAAGGAGTAAGCAAAAGAAGAATGTGGAAGACAACAGGTCAGCAAGGGGTGGAACAGATGGGCGAATAATTCATAAAACTCTTCTTTTTCACTCAAGGCTCTTTTTGTCGTCCTCATCTCTATTCCAGTGTTCTTGTGGGATAGATCTCCCAGCATGCACTGCTGTGTCAACACAATGTAGGAAGCATTAGACCTCCACATGTCCCTGAGTGAGGTGTGTCCTGAGCTGCTTCGCTGCGTTTACGATCTTCCGCTGATGACCGAGAAGATTCACTCCGAGAGCCTGAACATCCCTGAGTGGTAAAGAGAGAAACGTGAAAAGTTAAACTTAAAACGTTTTTTATGTATAGATTTTATTATATTACTCTTGTCCCAGATCCATACATTTAATCTTAAAATATTAATAAAATAATTTTGTATTTGTTTTATTAATATATAAGACTAATTACCTTTTAGAAACTAATCTAAACAAAGAATGGAAATAAAATACACCAATATTTCATTTTTTAAGAGAAATTAATACTCTAATTCAGCAAGAACATATTAAATGAATCAAAAGTGACAGTAAAGACATTTATAATGCTACAAAAGATTTTCAATTAAAGGCTGTTCTTCTGACCTTTCTATTCAGAGAATACTGAAAAAGAATTGCATCATGGTTTCCACAAAAATATTAAGCAAAACAGTTGATTTCAACATTGATAATACCAGTAATAAGACAAAACGCACCAAATCAGCATAACAGAATGATTTCTGAAGGATCATGAAACACTGAAAACTGGAGTAATGATGCTGAAATTATACATAACTGACTGTGTTTACGTGAATACCCGCCAAGACCGGCTTTTTGACATTATTTTGGTAAAACTTAATTTTAGTGTCATTGTCACATATGTTGCATGTAGCTACTATAGTAATAACTATAAATGATGCATAATTACATGCAACTAACTCTAAACCAAAAACTAATCCTAACCCTACAGTAAGTACAAGTAGTTACTTGATACTACTCAGTACTCAAATGTATAATTACAGTGTAACAAAGACACCTTAAAATAAAGTGTAACCTTGCTTTTTGTGTTTTTGGCTGTTTAAGGTCAATAAGTAGCGAAAAGAACTCAATTTAGTACTGAGAGGTGGCTTTATCTGCACGCACTTTGCAAAATCTGCGGGAATGAGTAAATTTATGTGCAATACGCTCAATCCCACGCTGAAATTCAAGCCCTGTAACACCAACAATTTTCATCCGGAGCAAATTATGAGTGAGTGAGGGGAAACAGGTTTGTGTGTCAACTGTTGAAATCCACCCGCATTAGGCGGGCTTTAACTTCAAACCCAGAATATATACACACAGTATATATATATAATAATTACCCCACAAAGCTTTTTTTATGCACTTGTTTACCAAAGAGACAGGGATGAAATATGAGATGTAATGTGTAACAAAGAAGAAGAAAAAGGCAAATTATGAAAGAAGTGTGAAAATATGATTCAATTGGGTGTATTTACAATGCATAAAATGCTAGCTGTGACATTAGCAAAAAAAGGAGTTGGCCGTTTAATTCCAAAAGTGTTACGAATGTCCATCAAAATGCTATTAAACAAAATAAATAAATAAATATAGCTGCAAACAGCAATTATCGGGGCCAAGCGCAAAGAAGAAGATAAGACATGCCAACATGGCTGAAAGTTTCAGACCAACTGCAACAAGGAGCAACTGAGCGATGAGCAATAAAATATGATTTAACGGTTTATCACTTTTGACCAATAGGTGGCGCAATTACGAAATGTATGTGGTGTGGTCAGAGTGAGGTGACAATGATGCATACAAAGTTTGGTGTCAATATGTCAAGGCATTGCAGAGATAAAGCCTGAATAGTCATTTTGGCTGACTATGGCAAAATTGGTATCTATTGGTGGCGTTGCCCTGAAACTAGACGTCCATGGCGGATGAAGAAGAAGAAACGGAAGAAGAATAATAAGAATGCCAACGGATGCAATAGGTGCCTCCGCACCTTCAGTGCTTGGCCCCTAATAATAATAATAAGAACGCCAACAGATACAATGGGTGCCTCCGCACCTTTGGTGTTTGGCCCCTAATTAGAGATGGTGGTATATTTACTGTGCTGAGAATTTTTATTTCTGAAAAAATGAAGCAACATTGAAAATTCTCCTGACAGATATGTAATATGTTGGACATTGTAAGTGGACAAACTAGTGTGAAAAGTGTGTTTAAACTTACTCCATAGTGAGCATGCTGACACTTTCCAGACTGTGGTACTGTGCTCTCTCAAACGCATCCCTATACCTGTCCATCTTTAGAGCTGTTAGCCAATCACCGACTGTTGACACTGATGAGAGGTCAGTAGGGGTGGGGCTTAAGAGTGGCTGGGTGGGACTAAGAAAGAGGAGAATATTGTAAAAGATGAAACACAATGTTTCCTTAATAATGAAAAATGCTAAAAGTAGTTTTGAGCATCTCACCGGCTGTGTTCTGCCTTTAGGGAGGCCGGGTGGCGAATGAGACGGTCAAGGGATGACAGGAGAGAGTCAAAGCCTGGCCGGTCCTGCCTGTCGGCCTGCCAGCACTGCAGCATTAGAGAGTGAAGAGCCGGGGGACAACCATTCGGAGCAGGTAAACGGTACTGATCGACCACTGCCTTCATCACCTAGAGAGGGGAATTAGGGAAGACATGACACTTAGAGCAGTGTTTCATTGTATGAGTCACAGAGAAATAAAATTAAAAAAAGGAATGATTTTGAGGAAAGAGGAACTGAAAACCAGTAAAAACTGCAAAGAAAAGAGAAATCAGATGAGAAATAAAACTAATTTAGTAGGGTGTTATGGAAATACTTGGTAACAGTGCAACAATGCAAAACAAATATGATTCATTTTCCCATCATATACACATAGGAAATAACAGTTTGCAATTTTCCAAACATTCCTTTTACCATTAATTCTAATAGTCCAGTGAGATTTTTGCATGCACAGGAGTCTGTCAACAGCTAGTATGATCCACACAGGGAGCTGATCTCACCATCAGCGAGTTCATCTGTTATTACATGAACAAACAGAAATAACTGAGGCAGACTAAATCCAGAAGAACTGCAGCAACGTGTGATAGAAATATTTTATGTAATGGGTATTTTCAACATTAAATGTACAGAGAAACGCAGACTAAGGATGCTCAGGTCAAAGGCCATATATACTTAACCAAAAAGTGCTTAACACAGTAGAACTAACAGTCATATGACTAGCTCAGATCATTACAAACCAATCACCAGAACAAATCACAGTGAAGAAGACTTGAGTGACATTGATTTTTACTCAACTGTATGATATAAATGTACATTCTTCCTATTCAGGAGACTCACTTGGTTGTTGTGGCCAGTGATCTCCCGGCCGTGAATAAAACTTCATTTCTACAAAGAGCAACTTGGGAGTCGTGACAGGTACTATATGCTGCGCAGCTGAGAAACAGATTCTACGCTTAAAAAAGAAAACAAAAGAACATCTATGTGTGATTGAGATAGTAATAGAAGTACTAAAGATTCTATGCTCAAAAGACCGCCGTAGAGACAGTGAAAGTGTTGGGAGACTATAAAGCCGCCCTCGGGGTGAGGCTGTAATACTCTGAGTTAGTATTAATGATCCTGTGTCGGATCAGCGTACACCTGAGAAGGACGGTGAGAGTGTATAGATGTTAAAGACCTGTGTGCTCATGTGTGCTTGAGGTAGTGATAGCAGCTTCTTGACGGGACGCCGTCACCTTACTTCAGGGAAGTATTGTATTGTATTGCAAGTATTCAGGTAATTCAGGGAATCTAGAGCACTAGACAGACACCAACCTCTGAAAAGTATCCCAGTACCTGCGTGACTCATCATATACATAAACAGAGAGACGTAGTACCTTTAAACATTCAAATACTTTTTTGCTGTAAATTAAAGGCTTAGTGCTAGTCACCTTGGTTCATGTCTTAGAGCTCTTTATTGAATAATCCTTTGAAATCCTCATGAAGAAAAAGACTGGGGAAAATAACTCTGGAATTAAAGCAGCTGAAAAAATAGTCATTAAATGTTGTAATTTGGTTGACATGTGAATGCGCACCGATTGAGGTCATGAAATTTCTAGCTGCCTGTAAACTTCTCTAAAAAAACCCCACTAAAATCCGCTTAATGTCACACGCTCAAAGTACTGCTTGAAAACTTTAAATCCCAAGCAGTGAACTGCACACACACTCTTTACTGTGGGTTGTTTATGCAACTGCTCATCAAACAGTCTAATAACTCCCTCTAGTGTTCATTTTGTTTATATAATTGCTTTGTGACTGCATGGGATGTAAAGCAAGTGTGACTGTAAAATCTATAATGCTCACCTCTTGGTTGCTCATGTCCCAGTACGGACGTTCTCCATATGACATGACCTCCCACATGAGTATCCCAAAACTCCAGACATCACTCGCTGAGCTGAATTTACGATGCTGGAAAGCTTCAGGAGCTGTCCACCGCACAGGGATCTTACTCCCCTGAAAGACAGAGACAGTAATTGGAGCAAACGCAATGACAGCGCTAATTAACAAAGATGTCTAGGCCTAAAAACAGACACACCACTGCAAGGAATTGAAAATGAAAGGAATTCCCACACATCCACGCTTTTGAACATTTAATAGTGTTTTGTATTGCACATTTACAGAAATCTTCCCATAACGCACCAGTGAAGCAGTGTAGGTGGGCATGTTGTGGTCCAGACCCCTCATTAAACGTGACAGGCCGAAGTCAGACACCTTACAAACCAGGTTCGAATTCACCAGAACATTCCGGGCAGCAAGGTCACGATGGACGAAATTCCGCTCCGAAAGGTAGCGCATTCCAGCTCCAACACCTCTCACCATGCCTACAAGCTGCAACACGCTGAACTGATCCTCATTTTCCTTTAAAAAATTATGAATAATTAAAAATATATAATATCGTATTTTAACATTTTTTTATTTCTTATTAATGTAATTTTCATAATTTCTTATCAATGTAATTTTTAATTAGTATATATATATATATATATATATATATATATAGATAGATAGATATACATCACACACATGACCAGCTTCGGCCAATAGTGAGCCTACGTGTGACGTACAACACAGAAGCGCTGCGCTATTACACTACGTGAACTCACTCGAGGCCCAGAGAGAAGGAAATGAATAGTGGAATAAAGTCGTTATTTTTGTTTACTTTTTGCGCACAGTATTCTCGTCGCTTGATAAACTTAAGATTGAGCCACTGGAGTCACATGGACTACTTTGATGATGTCTTTATTACCTTTTTGGACATGGACAGTATACCGTACATACATTTTCAATGGAGGGACAGAAAGCTCTCGGACTAAATCTAAAATATCTTAAACTGTGTTCCGAAGATGAACGGAGGTCTTACGGGCTTGGAACAACATGAGGGTGAGTCATTAATGACATAATTTTCATTTTTGGGTGAACTAACCCTTTAATTTAGTATACGTGTAACCATGAATATGCAAATTAGTCTCCGCCTCCACTCAATCACATCAGATCAGCTCAGACTACCTGATCTACTCTGTCAACTTTACTACAGTAAAGGCTACACAATGGCAAGTGGAAATATTGGTTTCATTCAGCCATATTCCAGAAGTGGAAGAGTGAATTATACAGGCTTGTCTACAAGTCGATGTATCAGAATGTAATGCGTTTTATCTATAGCTCTCTACAACATCGGACACATAACGGCAATTGATATGATTAGCCTTTTGCTTGACTACATCACCAAACAGCTAAGAATGTGTTGCTAATGTTACACAAACCATGTTCCCGTTCGCCATCTCAGAGTCAGAGTCCTTCTAAAAATCCCTCTAAAAATGCCAGGGATTACCCTTAGAAAGGCATCTATTTGATCATTTAACTTCCATCTTGTCATATTTTAAATATAATATAACAATATAGTTCATTTATATAAATAAATCAAATTAACTGAATATAACATCTTGTCACTTCTTACCCTGAGAAAGGCATCCAGAGGGCCGTTCTCCATGAACTCTGTGATAAGACGTTCAGGAGGGGAGCGTGTGATCACACCTTCTAGTTTCAGCACATTGGGGTGGTCAAACTGGCCAAGGACTCCTGCCTCACTGAGAAACACATTCTTCTCACGGTCTGTCACTCCCCAACGCAAAGTCTTAACCGCAACCAACACCTCTCTACGACCTAGTGGCCTGTACCGGCCACGGGACACCTCCCCAAACTGAGCTAGAAAGAGAAATCCAGTCATTAGATTGTTCTATTTCAAACTGACATTTAAACATATCACCAAAACTAATAAAAGCCATAGAATCCATAATGCTTGTTTTATCTGATTTATATGCTGTATGTCAAGTTAATGCTATCTTGACACTGGAAAAGAAACTTTCACACATGTACTAACCAGCACCAATGACCTCTTCGATCTTAAGGTGAGCAGGGTCGATTTCTCGTGCAAATTCTTTGACTGCCTCACTGGGGTCTTCGTAAGTGGAGGGATCCACGTAATATTTCACCCCACCTGAATGAAAAAACATCCACATTACACAGTTTCACCCAGTGGTGTAGTCCTAAAAAAAGTGGTTTACTATTACCCATTCATGACAGTAAATGTGTTTTTATGTTGTTATTCACTGTTACAAACTAAAATTGGTTAACAGATCATTTTTAGCAGCATTACAGTTCTATATGACTAGAATTTAAACATGTTGCTTTGGAATTATTTTCATTGTGAAAAGTGGTACATCTGGAATTAAGGTTTCATTTTATGCAAGTGGCTGGGGAAAAATAACTTAATGTGAAACAAATATTTCCAGATAACATTTTCTTAAATTTTCTTTGGCATTAGTGGCCATATAAAAGACAATTCCTCAAGGGTGTAGTTTTGGTTTGAACATTAGGGGAGGGGTTGAAGTGTGTACTGTTTTATTGGGGTCCCATTGCATGCACACTCGTGATATTTATTTGTTTGTTTATTATAATGGTCTTTTGTGGTATCATCCACACATGCAAAGTTGGTTGATAACTGCAATTATGATGTATTGCATATTATTTAAGCACCTGGAAGAATTTTCTACTTTAATGTGCCATAAGAAGTCAAACTAACTGTTTGTCATAGTTGTAATATAAATCTATAGTAAAAAAAAATATATAGCCTGTTCCCTGAACAGATTATTGCCTGGTTTCACAGACAAGGCTTAAGTCTACTCCCAGACTAAAATGCATGTTTGAGCTGTTTTAACTGAAAGCAACTTGCACTGATATATTTTACAATATGTCAGTGTCATTGATTTGTCTCAAGATGCACAGCAGTAAAGGCACGTTTATAAAAGCTACTTAAATGTCTTAATTTAACTAAGGCCTAATCCTGACTTAATCTAAACCCTGTCTGTTAAACCAGGCCCAGAAATGATAAATTATACAAGTTAGTAAAAATTTACCACAATAAATCATGATAAATTCTAGTAAGGGTGGTCATAAATAGTTTAAAAAGCTTTCTAATAAATGTTGGCACAAGATGATGTTTTCTCTTCTTTTCATCAGTCTTTTTATTTTATGGCTGTTCTATGTCACGTTTGACTTTGTCTATAGCGTTTTAAAGTGTTAAATTCAAATGGGTCGCACATTTTATCATCGATGTCACGAAGGGCTCGCGGAAATCTTATCGCACTTTTGAGGTGTGATAAGATTCAGAGTAGGCCTACACTGTAAAAAAAAAAGTTGCTGCCTTAAATTTTTTAAGTACAATCCACTTGGTTGTTTAAGTCAATTCAACTTAAATTACATGAAACTGACTAAATAAAAATTAGTTCAATCTTTTTAACTTATTAAAAAAGTTGAAAATCGCTTAACTTATTTTGATGAGTTAAAGCAATGTAAAAACATATGTTGTCAAAACTTATTGATCATATAATTTTTTACAGTGAATTTCTACGGTAATTTGCGTGCCATTCATGCACAATTAAATAAACCGGGCTTCAGTCAGGTGGCGCTGATTATCTTTTCAGTTCGTATGGGAACTTACCGCTTATAAAAGCTCTGAAAGTGGGCGTGTGCGATGTATATAATTATTTAATATCGTAACTCTATATGTTTCCAATAACTATGGTATAAATATTTATTTAGTACTTGCCAGTTTTGGTTATTTAGGGGTTGAGCGGAGTTCTCTCTGTGCAGCGCGAACACGCACCGTCAGTCGATGATGGGCGGGAAAAGGTAGAATGATAGAAGTGCTAATGCATGGTATGTACCAATTACAACAAAGAATCGCGAGTTTACACAACAGCACTGGACACACAGTTAAAGGGGAAGCTAGCATGACAGTAGACTATGGAGTTTCGAAGCAAAAAAAACAAGTGGGTAGGTACAAGCAAATATTGATCCGTAGAAGTCTTAATACGCAAACAGCCCTGGGCAAAAAGTAAGTATACGGCGTATATGTGCGTATGGCCACGACTACACTGGTTTTCACCCTTCTAATGACTGGTTCTGTCACAGACATTCTGCCAGTCTGCTCAAGTTTTCAGACTGACAAACTCTACACTTGTGGTGTAGACTTTACTAAAACACAGTTGTTGCATAATAGCAATAATTACAAAGCAGTCTGAATACAGCCCTCTTTAATAGATGAAGTGAAAATGTGTTTTTTCTCTTCATTCATATATATGAAGTTACTGTTGGAGAACAGAAAGCAAAGTATTCACTGCAGTTCTCTAGTACAAGACATAAAGCTCTCACCTCTGTTGCTCATATATCTCTGAAGTCTGTCACTATAAGGGCTCTCTCTCCTTTTACTAGAGGAAAAAGACCAAATAACTGTTATGCAGAGCCGGACAGTAACGGAGTACATTTACTTGAGTACAGTAGTTAAGTACAATTTTGAGGGATCTGTACTTTACTCGAGTATCTTTTTTGGGGAGTACTCGTGACTTTACTCAAGTACATTTGAGAGGCAAATATTGTACTCTTTACTCCACTACATTTCTATCCATAACCGTGAGTACCCGTTACTACTTCTAAAAAAAAAAAAAGGAAAAAAAAATCTCGGAAACCCTCAATTTGTTGTTTCCCTCTCAAACGTGATTGGATTGTGCAGGCGCCACTGATTGGGACAGCCTATCAGCAATCACCTTCAGCTTTCCGCCAAAGTCAACTCCATGGTCAGATTTAGATAAGAGACGAAACCATGGACGAAACAATGGATGAAGACGCAGCAGGTCCATCCCGGGAATGTGCCAACCCGTGGCCCCACCTCGCCAGACTATTTCAATTTTCTGAACAAGTTAATGATAGTTTTCGCTTCAAGTGTTTGCTGTGTTTACCAATGTAAGCACTGTGGCAGTAGTAATGCAATATTTAGAAAATGTACTCTTGTACTCTTGATACTCAAGTACTTTTAAAAACAAGTACTTCAGTACTTTTACTTAAGTAGACATCTGACTGTAGTACTTTTACTTGTACTTGAGTAAAATTTAGCAAGGGGTATCTGTACTTTTACTCAAGTAATGAAGCTGTGTACTCTGTCCGCCTCTGCTGTTATGTTCTTTTGTAATTTGATATGCAATAAACAGCCCTTTTTTATCTAACATATATGTGAGATATAAATGTATAATGTATAAATATATGTATAAATGTGTGTGTGTACAGTATATACACACACAGACATACAATATAAATTTAATGATATATATACACACATATATTTTGTAAACACAAACTGTTATGTTAGATGCGATTAATCGCAACAGCACTAATACAAATATCTTACACAATAGCTGAGATCAAGGGTTTTAATGTACATACCTTCGAAACACAAAGACAATGATGATCGCTATCACAACCAATAGAAATGCTGCTCCGCCCATTACTGATCCAATCATTAGGGGCAGGCGATTTTGAATCTGCTTAGACTGTTCCTCTACAAAGAGAAAAATGGCAATACCAAATAAAATAATAACTGAGAATATAATTTTATAAAATAATATTTTATTATATTCACACACAAAAAGATATTTAAAGTAAACATTTCTTATTATTATCAAGGTCAAAGCTTTTTCAGGATTCTTTGATGAATAGAAAGTTCAAAAGAACCGCGTTTATGTGAAATAGAAATCTTTTGTAACAACATAAAAGTCTTTGCAGTCACTTTTAATCAATTTAAAATTGTATTAATTACAAAAAGAAGATTAAATTAGTTCTTAAATATTTGCAGATGATAACGTTAGGATGTTGTAAAATTTGCTATATTTACTGACAACTGCTTAAATTTGGGGGCACTTTAAATGAATAATATAGGCTAAGTCAAAAGGAGTTCATCTGAAATCTCTGAGTTAGTGTATATTTACCTAGGCATAGGTCATATGCTTATTACTAAACAAGAAGCATTTCGTACTGAAGCCATTGAAAAGAAAAATTGCATCTATTTTTTGCACTGATTATTATACTCAGACTGAAAAATGAAAAGAAATGAACTCTGAAGAGCATAATCGGTAATTATCCTGTAAGGGGCAATTTTACTAAATACACAGCTAGAAGACACCGTTGTGAGACTGCAAATTTAATAGATTATGAGTAAGCTTGCATATATGCTACCTAGAATGATTAATTAAGTGTGACATAACGCGTTATATTTTTGGCCTACCCATTGCTAGAGTGCTGAAGTAAATAGTGTGGCTGTAGGGTCCGTAGCCTCTCTCATTTCGAGCACGGATCTGGAAGGCGTAGATGGAGCCTGGAATCAGACCTCCAACTGTCACTGTGTTGGTTTCACTGAAGACGCTCATAGCGCTGTCCTCGTCAGACCCCTGCCAGAGAGAGAAAGCACCATCTCTGTGACAATAAGGCACCATCTGTTCGCTGAAGTTATTTACACATCATCATACACAACGTTTTATATTGATGTAAAGAGATTGTTTACCAAAAAAAACTCGTTTCCAGTTCTATTTCAGTATTATGTGCTTTTCTATTCTATTCTATATCTATTCCTTTAATATTTTGCATAAATAACAGTAATGACCTTATCGTAGTATCGGAGCTGGTATTCCAGGATGTCACCATTGGGCCGGTCAGGCTGAGGCCAGGACAGCGTGATGGAGTCTTGGAATCTGCTCAGCTGGTGCAGCATGGGAACCTCAGAAGGCACTGAGATGAGAGCATGTAATTACAAGAGTGACCACATGGTGGCTCATCACTTCACAATAGGCAGCCTACTTTTCCACTGCTCTGAATGAATATTCAATGCCTTCCTCATTATAAAGAGAAAGAGCATTAGAGAGCGATAATACACACGTGGATTCACATGTAGGCCCAAATAAGCCATTTACATCATGCTTTGGTGCGTGTTTGACGGTTAGTTAGACATTGCTGAAGCCTCATCCGTGTTAATGAGGTCATGAGTTAACCATTCTCCTCTCCCACCCTGTTCCAGTCCCCGACCCCCTTAGTCTCAACCAATGTCTGTTAATCAGTCATGTGGAAGTGCTTGTAAAGGTGACTCAATCCCGTTCAATCAGCAGCACCCAAAGCATAAATAATGGTTAAGTTACATAAACTCATCATATACAGGTCTGCAGAATTCATCTGAGCTTGAATTACTACTAAAGATAGAAAACAAAGAGAGAGAGACAGCGAGAGAGGGACATCTGAATTGCACCGTTTGTTTCCAAAGTTTCTGTGGGCTGCCACATTGATTATCCTCCCTCCATTTTTCATCTCTTTCCGTCTCTCTTGCTGCTTTCTTGACCATTATATGAGATGACAGCCTATCGTGACCCAAAGCCACCTGGGTCCAGATAGCAGAAGATGAAATATTATGAAGGGAAAGAGTTTTAAGATGAAAAGAGCTGTGACCGTGGGGAGAGGAAGCAGAAAGAGAGGGGTGGAGGATGTCTAGACGTAGCGATGGTTGGAGACAGACGAAGTAAGACATAGATACACTGTGCAAACAGTTTGGTGCACACGCTTGCACTGCGGATGGTCCCAGCATACATGCTCTTCATACCTGATTGGCTGGTGGTGAAATTGATGCTGCCAAACTGAGGTGGGAAAGGGCTCAGCGCGGACACTTCATTTATTGCTTGAACCTGTCAAATCATACACAGCTCACTGCAACAACGCTCTTGCATGCACATAAACAGCATTAAGGCTTAATAATGAGTTATACTTATAAAGACACTTATACTTTGTCTTTACAATTTCTGTATAGGAACATGTAATACCGTTCAAAAGTTTGAGGTTGGTACGATTATTATTATTTTTTTCAACTTTTTAGAATTTTTACATTTTTACTGATACGATTTTTAAATGTTTATTGAAAGACGTTTCTTATGCTCACCAAGGCTGTATTTATTTGATCAAAACTACAATGAAAACAGTAATATTGTGAAATATTATTACAATTTAAATAGGTATTTTGTATTTTAATATATTTGAAAATATAATTTATTCTTGTGATAGTAAAGCAGTATTTTCAGTCTTAAAAGTCTTAAAAACATAAAAAAAATACTGTCACTTTTGATCAATGAACAAAGAACTGTTTGCTGAACAACAGCAAAAAAGCACTGACCACAAACTTTTGAATGGTATTAGCTATGAAAAACAAACTATTAATCATGCGTGCTATTATTGTTATAAAACCATTCATTTAAGAAACAATGATCAGTAGCAGGGGAAGTTAACAGCAAAACAATGACAAAGTACACAATAATTTTTTTTACATGATTCATAAAACAGCAAAAATATTAAATCAAATATATCAAATATAAAAAATATCAAACAACAGTTTGTGACAACTTGTCTGGGTCTCACCTATATCATGCTCTCATTTAACCCTCTTGGCCTCTTCGTTTGTGAAAACACACAAATGATCAAAAAAAAAAAAGTCACACTTTGCTGCTTTGTGGTCAAAAATGACCGACATAAGAAATGAATGAGAAATATGAAAAAATATGAAAACTCAGAGAATCTTTTGGTGGTACAAACTACAATCAACCACAGAAAAAAGTGTACAGCAATGAAGAATTATCGCTATCCATTCCTTATTTTGTTAGATTTTTTAATGATCAAATAGTATAGTAATAGTAACAAAAATGCTTTCCATGTGTTCCCTTTCTAACAAGATTTTAGTGTTTGATTGTAAACGTAATGCAAAAACTGATACTTATCTAACAAAAAATATCTAAATCTTGACAAAAAGTAGACTTTACGATGTCTAAATATATATCTAAATGCAAAACTTTAATAATAGATAATAGAAATTATTATTTTTTAAAACCCAATGGGAATCCAAAAGCCTCTCTGTATATTTATATAGGGAGCTATACAGGTGGTTACATGACATTACACAAGTTATCACTTAAAATGTTTTATTTTAAAGGCCTTCCCTGTATATTAATTTGAAATATTGCATTTATTGAAAAAAAAAGTATTCTAATGAAAAAAAAATGGCTCATACAATTTTTATAAATATTGCATAGTATCATAAAATCCTCTCAAAATTATAAATAATAATGAAAAAATATTATTGAACAGAAAAATGTACATTGATTTTCCTAAAAAAAAAAGAAAAAAAAGTTACATTTCAAGGCTTCGGTCACTTTTGACCGATAAGGAGCCAAGTGTGACCGCTAAACGAAGAGGTCCAGAGGGTTAATCAGTATGTATGATGTTCACTATGAAATCCAACTGATGGCACAAGTCAATCCAGAAAACATTCCAAAATTGTATTCCTGCTTGTCTCTACTGTACCTCCAGTATGAGAGTCCTCAGAATTCTATAGGCTCTGGCTCTATATGAACAAAGTGATGTAAGTACCTGTATGAGGTAGGTGACCCTAGTGAGCAGGTTTTTGAGGGTGACCCTTGTTTGCTTTAAGCCAGTTTGAGAAGGGGAAAAAGTGACAGTCTCTCCACACCAGGAGCACATGCTGGATGGTGTGCTAGTGGCAGACGGGCAGATTCGGCACACCACCCCATACCACACTTCATTCCGACCCCCCATGTCCCTGGGAGGTCTCCAGCGCAACGAAACCCCACCCTCTGAACTCTCATACTCCCATGATAAAGACACCGGCGCTGACGGAGGGCCTGAGAAAGAAAACCTCTAGTTATTCACAAACACTGTTAGTGCTCACCCGCTGCTGAACCATCTAATGATTACCCTCTATAAACCAGAGCAGAATTTAAACTTGAGGAATTTGGGTTCATGACAAATGACTGCCCACAATAAAGAAAAGGAAATCTTTTAAAATGTTTTTAGAAATGTACTTTGTGTTCACATTGGTTTGATATGGTTCTGAAAAACTTTGATACCATTTTCAACTAAATTATTTTTGTATTCATCAAGTAAAAAGTAATATATTTTGCATAGACCTTGAATAGATCTGTGTACAGATATCCTGATCTTTCTCAAAGTAAAAATATTGATTTATTTACAAATAAATGATCAATTAATCAATATCAAGTTCTGGGGGAGTCACACCACATGACATTGTACAACTAATATTGCCTTATAAAAATGTCAATGTCTGAATCATCTGAAAAATGACTTGGTTTGGACAAAAGTTTTTCCAAAACTGATAAGTAATTAACCAGGGGTACAACAGCTTGCCACTGGGGCAGTAAAAGGACATTTCTGAACCTTATTTACCCCTATAAACTTCATAGTAGGTCTTCAAGGGTACATATGGGCACTCTAAGGTACTAATACACATCTTTTAGAGGTAGATAAGGTATAAAGTTGTCGCTTAAAGGGAACTGCCTCAGTGACAGGCTGTATAAATGAGGATTGTCTACTCATTGTCTTATCTTCTTACAGGTTGTTCTCTTACTTGTGCAGGCGGTGGTGTTGGCATCGGTGGGTGAACGATAGTAGCCACTCCGACACTCGCAAAGTTTAGACCCTTCTGAACTGGTTCTGCTGTTAGCTGGGCACTCAGTGCACGAAACTGAGCCGGCCACTGCTTTATAGGACCCGATTGAGCACGCTGTTGAAAAGAAAAGAAAAGCATTACAATTACAGCACAAGATGTACTCAAGCTTTTTGGAAAGTGCCCGATTCCTGCTTTGGAATTCCGTCAATTACACCAGGAACTGGATGCCGAGTACAGAAGGGGTATATAATGATCCAATTGGATGCAATGATTGGCAAATGAAACGTAAACTGTTGCAAAGAGAATTGGAAAATCAATTTGTTTCAAACACACTCAATTAGGGGGTGCAAATTTAATAAGCAAGGCTTATTGTTCTCACAGGCACTTGATTTATTTAGTCAGATGTATAATTACCAAGAAAACAAAGAGCAAAATCATTGTTAGAGGGAAATCGCTCAGCCCGAATTTTGTTATTCTGACAGGATGTAATTTAATGAGAAATCGCTTCTAGTTTCATAACATGCCACATGAAATAGACAGCTGAGGGTGCTTGAACCACTCGCCACCCAAAACCAATGCTACAACCCTGTGACCTCTAATTGCCTGTTAATTTGAGTCCTTTGCGGGAAACACCGCCTCATTGGACTGTTGCAATTGGATATTATTATATGCTCTGCAGTTACGAAACATATCAACCTTTCATAGTAGATAAATTGTGAACCAGCTTGAAGCTCAGCAATGACCTCTATCCTTTCAATTGTGCGGCCACAGAACAAACCACAACAAACGCAACATGGGGTACATCGGGAATCAATATGCTTACATAATCCACAATGAAATGTCCAAGTGCATCAGGCTTATCAAACAAGTCACAGAAGAGCTCATGTTATGACACTTGTGACAGTAATGCTGTGATTTGGTGAAGTGCTTTGTCATGGAAAACCTGTGATAATTTAACGCTTTATCATAATTACGGTTGAGCTAAGAGTTGCCATTTCATCCTTGTCAGCCTTGAAGTCCTAACAAGTCCCCATGCGAATAGACAGGTCAAGCACGGATAACACATTTTGAGCACTTCAGAGAGAGAGAGAGAGAGAGAGAGAGAGAGAGAGAGAGGGAGGAAGAAAGAGATTTCAGTTTTCAGCAAGCTAAAAGGATTTTTATGTTCTCGCTTGTCTGTCAGATTTGATATTCGCTCCTAAACACTACTGTGAGAAGTGTGAAAGGACGGATGAAAGATGGGCGTAGTGAGAGAAAAGAAAGAGAGCATTGTCCATCTATCTTTCATGCGGTTGGATTACATTATCCAATGTGTTCTCCTATAGCGGTGACAAAAGACAGGTTTTAGCTACAAACCTTCCTCACTTCTAAGACAATCTCCTACACCTTTCAACATTCTCTCTCTCCTATTCACCCACTCATCAGCCAATCACAGGTTCTCATTTTTGTCTCTAGTGGCCACTATTTAGCCACAGGGCATTTAGTTTCCTCATAAAAATAATTTAACACATCTATAGCCATTATTAACTGGCCCAGATTTCTTATTAATGAATGAGATGGTATTGATTTGATTCAGACGTTGTCGATCTGCAGAAGACACAAAAGGTGTTTTTATGACATGCATGGCTGGCATTGGAGTAAGTATAATTGGTAAAAGGTTTCATTTGTTAACAATTAACTACATTAGTTAACAATGAACAACACTCAAATATTGTATCTGTTAAAATTATCTTGCACTGTGAACTAGCATGAACATTTGTATTAACTAACACATTCAAAGGTTAGTAAATGCTGTGAAAATATGTAGCTCATTGTTAGTTCATTAGTTCATTCGTTTAATTAGTTCATGTTAGTTAATTCATATACCGGTAGTCATTTTTTTTATCTCAGAGATGTGTCCTCCTATCATGAACAATGATAAACCGACTGTGACCTCTTGAAGAAAAGCCGCTGTATCCATTGTGCAGACTGAAGGGGTTAAGTGTTTTCAAGAGGCTGAAATCACTGTTCTGGCAGTAAATGTTTGAAATATTTAATCATAATGTTGTTTACAGTATGTTATCCCTTTCCATCACAAGACAAAGTGGGTGGCCGGGGTTGGATGCTGCCAGTTAACTCAGTAAGAATGCTGATTATTCTATCAGTCTTCTATCAAATTTAATTACAATCTTATATATATATATATATATATATATATATATATATATATATATATATATATATATATAGTGAAATATTATTACAACAAAATAACCATTTTAAAAGGAAATTTATTTGTGCGCAAGTATCATCATTTTTTTCAGTGCTGAAAACAGTTTTACTGCTCAATATTTTAAAACCTGATACATTTTAGAAATCTTTTGTAACATTATAAATGTCTTTACTGTTACTTTTCATCAATTTAATGCATCCATACATCCATCCATTCATATACATAAACACACACACATGTTGGGTTGTCATGTTTTATGGGGACATTATATAGACATAATGATTTTTATACTCTACAAACTGTATATTCTATCCCCTAAACCTACCTATCACAGAAAACTTTCTGTATTCTTACATTTTCAAAGTATAGTATTATTGTATTATTATTAAAGTTCAATATTATTTATAAGCCGTTTTTCTCATGTGGACCAAAAAAAAAAAAAAAATCCCAACAAGGATTCCAGATATTGCCATCTTGTGAGGATGTAGGGTATACCTGAACAAACAAACACACACACACACACAATGTTAGAATAGATTTCTATTGAATTTCTTTGGATTGTTTCTTATTGGTCAAACCAGAAAACTATTATATTATAAATGATATTTTATTATACAATTAAATATAACTTTATAATACAGTATAAAACCACATTTTACTCATTTATTTATTATATAATCAAATATAACTTTATAATAAAAAATATCCATTTGTATTATATATTTCTTTATATATACTTTATATTATTACATTATGTCCTATTTTCAGTTTACTGAAAGTGTGTGTTGCTCTGAGCAGGTTTATGTGAATGTTTGAGAAACCAAGAGAGAATTAAGCTAAAGGCACTGGTGGGGGAGGGGCTGTTCAAGTTTAAATAGAGCACGCCTCAAACAAAAACAAAACTGAGATGAAAAATTAAATTAGGAAGCATGTTATATTCAGAGAAGCAGTGAAAAAGATATTGAAAAAGATTCAGATGAAGGAAAACTGTAAAAGCAAATGGGCAGGGAGAGAGAGCGAGAGACCTCAGTGAAGTGTATAATTTGCCGTTGACATCGTACGTGGTATTTAGATAGCTGACCCAATTTCTCTCTCTCTCTCTTCCTCTCGTGGTTGCTCTCATTCTCTTTATTCGGCTTGCAGCGTTCTGACTAAAGCACACAGATGCACAAACACAAACACACGTAAACACACAAACAACAAACACAGTGACTGACGCACAACTTCAAAAACGGGACATAAAAAGGTATGCACTCTCTCTCTCTCTCTCTGAGCTAAGCTTCTCAAACCGCTATAGAAACCACCCTAGGACATACAATTCTCTCTAATTAATCTCCATAATTATCCCGTTTAATGTGAAATTATTTGCTTGTAATGCTCTGCTGGCTCCTGGATTTCACAATACGCTTGTTTTCCGTTGATTAGATTTGGGAGAACTGGAGACTGAAAGCTCCTGGACGTCCTATCTAAAGGCGGACGGTCGTTCGACAATGGATGATTTGCATCAGTACAATAAAATCAAATCATGCTTGCACAAAAAAAAAAAAAAGTCAAACGCAAATTGGCAACTCTTTTGGCAAGGCTTTTCCCTCTTCTGCGTTCCCTTCAGAAAGCATTACAACAAAACTTATTCAACATGTGCACTGGAGCAGCCTTTGGAAATGTAGGCAATACACAGCTTTCAAGTTTCATCCACTGACAAGTAACGCTATCCACTTTGTGTTCAGTCATTGTAGAATGTGTTAGTATTCATGGTTAGAGTAGGCAATATAAAGTATGTACCACAATCAAAAAGCCCTCTGCACATTATAAATAACCTCTCGCGCTGCCAGAACTTCAGATTGACGGCAGAAGATTTGCACTCCATCGCAGCTTTCATTGGCCAAGAGGACGCCTGACCAACATGTAAAGCAACCAATCATAATTTGTTTTGTTCCGCATCATGTTTAGGGGAATGGAAATGTAAAGGCGCTACGATAACAGACTGGAGCGCATATTAAATGATTTATTCAAGAATGTTGTGCAAGTCTACTACAACAATGGTGCTGCGAACCTCACATACTTTGAAAATCCAAAGTTTAATTGATCCTGATTAGCCCTCAATGCAACAGTTGTAAATACAATGGCTTTCTTCTTCCATGAGGGTCTTTGGCGGCATGACGGCTTTGTTTTCAGGTTGACCGTTAAAGTACACATGCGTCTCCCGAAAATCTTGTCGAATTCAACCAATCAGATGACGACTTCGAAACTCCTGAAGGGCTTTCCATTTTGTGGACATGACTCATGTCTGAGGTAGAGACTATAAACAACCTAGTAGTCACCAGTTACATTTTGGTTCCATCCTATTCATCCCAGAGAATCGGGCAAAACGACACAGATCAACATGCAAATTAAAAATGTCATACTATTTTATATCAAGAGTGTGCCTTTATGCTATCTGAATGGCCTTAATAACTTGGAGGATATACATCCTACAGCAAATCAACGTCACCCCTCCTTTCAAGGCTGCTGTTTAGAATATTAGTATGTAAGGAGTGAAAATGAGTCATTCTGCCTTTATAAACACCAGAAAATCTAACGAAAAAGTTAATTATACCCAGAATCTGGAAGATTCTGCAAATGACATTTGATATTAGGCCCGCATGGGATGGAAGGATGGACACTGAGCTGTCCACTATGCTAAAAAAGTTTTCATGTGTGGATGAGCAGGTGTAATTGTTTCATCTGCTCAGTCGTGCTTTATTGACTACAATCTTGAAGGACAATTGAGGGCAAAGCAAAAGAACAGTCATGTCTATGGGGCCGTTGAGACTTGCTCTTTAGCTCACAACTTGCTCAAAGCTTAAGGCCTCAAATCTGATACAGTATATCAACACATTTGTCCAGAAAATATGGAATTTTTCTGGTGAGGGTGAAAAAAAATCGAAAGTTTGTCTTTAAAGTTGTCCATTTATGTTCGAGATTGTGCTGCATTCACTCATTGTATATATTTACGGTAGGAAATTTACAAAATATCTTCATGGAACATGATCTTTAATGATTTTTGCCATAAAAGAAAAATCGGTAATTTTGACCCATACAATGTATTGTTGGCTATTACCACAAATATACCCGTGCTACTTGTGACTGGTTTTATGATCCAGGGCCACACACACACATACATATATATATATATATATATATATATATATATATATATATATATATATATATATATATATATATATATATATACACACACACACACATACATACATACAATGTGTTGTTTATTATTATTATTATTCATCAACATTGGTAAATATTGGAAATTTAATTACATTCCTATTTACTCTTACACTTTCTTTTCTGTCACCTAATCACTTAAAGTTAATCTTTAAAAACATTAATAACACTATTAAATGTAATCTTTATAAGATCTAAAAAAAAAATGTATATCCATTTTCATACTGCACATTATGATGTTGTGATGCCTAAATTAGGAGCATTTAAGTGTTTTATTTTTAATTTATTATTTATTAAGTATTATTCTTAAGTTTTATTTAAGAATTTTATTATTGACCATTTATCATTTATCAGCAATAACAGCTTTAATTAAGCTGTTTATTAATTTTGGCAATTGAAGAAAGCTGATGCCCTTGACTAGACAGCAAAGAAGCAACATGGGTAAATAAATAAATAAACAAACAATTTTGAGGTTTATCCTTCAGATGTAAAAAAAAAAAAAAAAAAAATAGTTTTAAGTAAATTAAAATATTGTAATTTTTATTCTAAAGTAATTTATCTTGCTTAATTATTTTTTTGTGAAAAGACATAAAAATACTAATCAAGCAAAATTAATTAATTAATTTTATTTTATTTTGATTATTTTTTGCAGTAGGCTACATATGTCACTGTCATCTCTCACGGGTCATAAATTTAGATCATAAATCATAACTCACATTCCTGCCAAACCCTGTTTGGAATACAAAAAGGAGACAAAAAGTGCTGAAATCGACATCTAAATGAAATATAGATTCTGGAACACCTGCACTGACTCGAGAAAATACATCAGGAATTTCTGCTATCTCAGTCCTCTAAGTCTTTAACTCGTGTCCACTACCATGTCCTTCCCCCTCCTCTTCCCTGTGGTTTCTGTCACTTGTTCAGCTGAATGGCCATTACATCACTGTGACCTAAATGTGTCACAACCCTCTCTTATCCCCCCTCTCTCTCCGTCTCCCCACCACTCTACTTTCGTCTTCAAGATATCTCAAAACTTCTTGTCTGAATTACTCGCATCGCCCTCAGAAATTAACCCCTTTCAGCTCCACTTTCTTCCACTTCTACTGCATCTCTCTCTTCCTCTCTGACCTCAATTGCTAATATAGATAGAAAGAAAGAACTTGTTGATGATAAAGATGAGTTAGTCTTAAACATTTCTTAAATTCTCTATTTGCTTCTCTTCCATCAGCTAATCAACAGACAATAAAGGAAAAAGACAATACTGAAAATGCAAATGATGCTGACAAAGTTACAAGAAAAATACAGATATACACAAACAAGTACTAGCCACTACTATATTGATTTCAGGTAAACACAACCTGACCCAAAAATAAACTAAGCTAATTATAAATACTACAGACTAATTGCCCAGGGACATCCATTTAAAAAAAATATATATATCCCCAAAACAGTAATTTGTTCATATATAAATCTATACTACTCTTCAAAAGTTTGGGGTTGGTAAGATTTTTTTTTTGGCTGGATTTATTTGAGAAAAAATACATTAAAAACAGTAATATTGTGAAATATTATATCAATTTAAAGTAATTGTTTTCTATTTCAATATATTTGAAATGTAATTTTTTTCTGTGACGCACACGATCATTCAGAAATTCTAATATATTGATTTGAAGCTCAAGAAACATTATTATCAATGTTGAATATGTTTGTGGAAACCTTGATAATATTTTTACATTTGTAACAATGTAAAAGTATTTACTGTCACTTTTGATCAGTTATTATTTAGTCAAGTATTGCATTTTCACTTTCCTAAAATACCCCTAACAGGATTCTTTTTGTAGTTTACACTTAAAGAATAATTATTTAACTTCTGAATATTTTTCCAAATGAGGGCACCCCCTCGTTAGCTAACTTGTGGAGACAAATTTGTAACTAGGAACCACAAAACACATTGCATGCAATGCAGGGTTTGTCTTTTGTGTTTTTAATTAGATCTGTGTTTATGGGCACCTTCCAGCTTGTCTGAATACACCGTGTGTAATTCTTTGTCCCTCAAATTTTGTGCATAATTACTATGACAGGAAGCCCGCAGAGTTCTGATTCAGAGATAACTGACACAACAATGATGCACACACAATGAAATGATAAGGTAAGTGAAAGGGGGCTGGTGGTTAGAAGTATTTGGACACTTTCTGGTTGTCAAACCAGTGGATCATACTCATAGTAAATATGATAAGCTATACCTGTGAAAACACTGATAGGAGACCAGTGTGAACCTGAGATGAACTGACTTCATCCACTAAAAATAAAGTTGACACCAATTAGTTAAAAGTCATTTAAAAAAGAAGAAAATACTGAAGCTAATTCATCACTGTTTCTAAATGCCATGTGGTTTGATTTTTTTTTTTTTTACTGTAACTAAAAGACTGTAACTTAAATGTCACAAATACATTTTCAGGTCACTGTATGCAGAGTCTAAATCAAAAAATACATCCAGCTGGGTAATACTTTCATTCATGTCAGTGTAGTGTACAGAAACCATATGACTACATTAGCAGTGATTCATGAATGAATCAGCTTTTTTTTTTAAATATAATTTACGTGAACAAATTGTTTTTGTTCAGTTCCATTCACTGATTTAAGGTGTGTTCCACTTCACCTTTAGACATACCTATATGCATATAGAATGGTGCATCAAACAAATTGAAAAAATTTAAATAATAAATCATCTCCACAGCAGATTACAAGTGATCAAAGGCTTAGGATGTTTCAGTTCAATTCATTGCACCGGTTCCACCTTTTTTTTTTTTTTGTAGAAAACTCGCAATTTGTTGGAGAACCGCGCTCAAAGAAAAATGCTTTCTAGAGTCTCTAAGTAGTATTGAAGACACCCAAATATCAATAATATAGAGTTTTCTAGTGGTATTGTAGACATGCAAATTTTAATAAAGACCTTGTTTCGGCCGCAAACATTTTTTTAACCAATCAGTTCAGTAAATGATTCAATGACTCACTCATAAAATATAAAGAAAGATTTTCCATGACTTACTGCTGTAACCTGCAGAAACAGTCACAGAATGAATCAGTGAATAAATCTGAACAAAACTTTTTGGTGAATAGACTGAAAGGATTTGAGACACCACTAGACTACATGTTTTGTTGACTCAATTGAATATGCAGAGCCTATATGATTGGACTTATATCCCATCACTGACTGAATAAGTGAACAAATGTTTTTGCCAAATAGATTAAAAAAGATTCGAGTTACTGAGATTAATCAAAACCCACACTATTAGACTACATATTTTGACTCACCTAAACAGCCTAAACCATTATGATTGGGCTTATAATCCATCACTGACTAAATCAGTGAACAAATCTTTTTTTGTGTGTGTGTGAAGGAATTAGAAAGATTTGAGTCACCGAGATGGATCAAAATCTCCACCATTAGACTATATGTTTTGTTGACTCACCTAAACAGGCCAATTAAGCCATTATGATTGGGCTCATATCCCATCACAATGAATCAGTAAACAAATCTTTTTGGAAAATGGATTCAAAAGATTCAAGTCACTGAGATGAATCAAAATCTCCACCATTAGACTACATGCTTTGTTGACTCACCTAAACAGGCTGAGCCATTATGATTGGGCTCATATCCCGCATCACACGTACATCCTCCAACAGGCACCAGCCATTCGCCTTCTGTGTTACAGTGCATTCTTGGTGCTGTCCCACCCTGTGATTGGCTATGGAGTACACAAGTCCCAGTCACCGGCACAAGAGACGTTGGCTCCGCCCCTGAGGGCGTGGCTGGGTAGAAAGCCAGGAAACGACTGGTTGCTGGACAGCGGCGATAAAATACGGAAACACCCATGAGTGACACGCATGCTCCACTGTCTACTATTGCTAACACAAACCTAAAAAAGAGAGAATAAAGAGAAAGGGAGATGAAAAGAGACAGACGACAAGCTTAACAGCCAGCAAAACATCCATTGAGACCAGACAGACTAATAACTGTTGTTTGTTTTCATATTCAAACCATATCATGGCAAATATTAACACTGTGGCTGATATTTACACAGCAGAATTGCCTGATCCTGAGTGACCACATTCAGAGGGATCCTCATTTCATCTGCACACAGTGACCATCATTCATCAAGGGTTTTAGGGAGATGGGGGCAAGGCAAAAAGGTCATCGTACCCTTTGCGTGTGAGAGGAGCAAAGCTGCGGGTTTTGACGTTGATGCGTCGTGCGTTTTCAGGTTTGTACTGGTGAGGCAGGCTTGGCTCCACACGGCTGAAACTCTTGTCTGCTGCGATGGTGTCGATCTTCACCCAGCCCTCTCTCGTCTCTCCACTGGAAGGCTGGAACAGTGTAGGAGAGAGAGCTATCAAACTAATTATTAATATGTCAGTCATGTTTACAGGGATAGTTCCCCCAATATTAAAATGATATCACTCAAGTCATTTTAAATTCATAAGCTTTTCCCCACTGAACGAAAAAAGGAGACATTTTGAAGAATGTGCACACCCCTCTAGTCTACAGTGACAGTTCATAGAAGCAGTTGTTTATAGTGTATATACTGTATAGCTGTAGATAGCAGTATATAGTATATTAATATGGGTGGATGGGGTACGGTGGCCCAGTAGTGCACAACACAGCGAACTGAATCCACAACACAACGGAAATGAGCCACAACACAACGGAAAATGTACAACACAACGAAAATAAGCCACAACACAACGGAAATGCTCCCGACCACTAAAGGCTTCTCGGAGCCCGATAAAATTAGTTTTTCTCGTTCTTTAGAGTCAGCGGCCTAAAAAATATATCAACACCACGATTAGTTTTAACAGTATGTATCTAACCATTGTATATCGACATTTATTAATTCACAATCACCTATGTGCATTATAGCTGCATATTAATACTCTAGAATGCTTTGCTGCGCTACCACAGCGCATGATGCCTAAGGGAACGTCTGCCAATTCCTTTAAGTTGTTAAAATGTATAATTTGTATGAATTAAAATGACTTTTTAACATTTTAAAACAAACATGTTAAAAATCCAAAGCTTGATTGTATTGGTAGTAGACTGATTTACTACAACTGACTTTTTTCCAATACCTCCCTTCATATTTACAGTAAACAATTATTTTTTTAGGAAATTTCTGTAATATAATAAAAGTTATTTTTTCTTTTATCATGTTTCAAAGGCTGACTTACAACAGGTGAAATTGTGCCAATGCCTTCCTGTAATTCTGCAATACACAAAATAGTTTTTATTTTTATTTACCAAATTATATTATAATAAATGACACGTTTTAACCACTTGGTGTAATTGCCAGACGTTCCCTTAGGGATCATGCGCTGTGGTAGCACGTCAAAGCATTTGCGAGTATAAATACGCAGCTATAATTAATGTGGGTGATTTTGAAGTATATTTTATGGCGATTTACAATGGTTACATAGCCTACTGTTAAAACTAATCGTGGTATTGATATATTAACACTGCCAACTCTATAGAACAACGGCAAGGAAAACGAACTTTATCGGGCTCCGAGAGCCCTCTAACGTTAGTGGTCGGGAGCATTTCTGTTTTGTTGCGGCTTTATTTCGTTGTGTTGTGGCTTAATTTCGTTGTGTTGTGAACTTATGTTTGCTTTTTAAATTTCGTTGTGTTGTGCACTACTGGGCCACCGTAATGGGGCCTGTCCTGATCACTTTGCTTTTTGAAATAGGCAGGGATGTATTTAATACAGCTTAAGCAGCTCCAAATGTTGAACAGAGTTTTTCATTGTTAGTCTGTGTTATAATGAGTGTCGATCCGGCACTGGAATTTGTTATTTTTAATGTCTTGCTGAGTGTTTACTGCAGCTGTTAACAGTAGTGGAAGCCAACAGCGGAATCTTGGACACAAGCACCAATCTATTGCTTTCCCGCAGCTGCTATCCATTCTAGTGAAATTTTCTAAACAAAATGCCATCAGATGTGCCCCTGAAACCTGGAAACTCTGGCCTTCCACAGAATAAATGGCAGTATATGGGTTTGGAGCAACATGAGGTTGACTAAATAATGACAGAGCTTCAGTTTTGGGATGAACTATTCCTTCAAGGAGCTTTTTTTAGTGCGGCAGCATTGCATTTAAAAGATTAACTACAAGAAGGCAAAAAAAGAAGAGATGACAAGAGCTTTATGTAACTGAGAAGTTGCAAGACCAGCACAACTAGAAGAAAAGCATTTGATTTACACAACGATAGACCACATTACACTCCCACAGGAATAACTACTACTTTTATTTACTGTTTTGAGCATTATCTTCTCCGGTTCTCCCCCGAGGAGTAATAAACCTCACATATTGCTGAGACTCCACATAATGGTGTCTTAAAACCACACTGTGTGTTTTCCTCTAACAAACATGACCTGGTAATTGCACTTGTAGAAGTTATATATCTCTTGAAGCCACCCTGCTTAGAAATGTCTAAAGGTATACGATCAAAAGATGTTGATTTACACATTGCTAATTGAACAATGTAAAAAAAAAAATATATATATATATATATTAGTATTTGATTTTATTTAAGCAATGAGCCAATAAAACCACTCTAGATTTAATGTTTTACATTAATATCAATGTAAGCCTGCAGGGATATGTCAGAGATATTATGTAGTTTAGTTTTGAGTGATTCATCTGGGTAAGTGTAGTTCATACAATATACAGTCTTTCAAAGAGCACAAGGGTCTTATTTTCTTTAAAAGAAATCCTCAGGCTCCATCATAACAAATGTTCCAAGTAGCCTACATCTTAGTCAGTCAAACAAAACAGAACGCTACAAGACTGAATGCTGCCAAAATACTTCATATGATGTCTGTGTGTGGGTGTAGGACAAGGTATCCAACAAACCAGCATTTGATAACAGGCTATACTGTACTTATGATGCCATACTGTCCTGCAGAAAGGAGATCATTGGAAAGTAAGACTTAAGTTGAGCTACAGACATGACCTCAAGATATCTCCAAGCCATAAAATTGAATTATAATAATATTTCATGGTTTTTGAAACACCCAATGGTGCAGGTTGGACACATCATCAGTTGTAATCAACATGATTTTACAACATGAATTGACTTTGTGTTTTTATGTCAATGACCTGTGAGTCTTATGTCACTGATCCATGTACCATTGAGCTAAGTACAAATTTCTCAATCCTTCTTTAATCTCATTATAATCGCAGGTTCGGGCCTTGAAAGTGAGAGTCTCGCCACTCACCTCAGCTGCCCAGGTTCTCTCCAGCTCTCTCTGGGAGTCAGCCTGTTTGTAGAACAGTGTCAGTGTCTCCCTGCATGTCGGGGAGGGTGAGCGTAGGCTGGCACAGTCACGAACCGAGAAACGCAGTGTCACAAAGACCCTTGGAGCTGACTGGCGGTACAGGAAGGGTGTGGCCAGCCAGTTGTCTTGGAGACGGGGGTTCTGATTGACATTGCAGACTTCAAAGGTACGCATGAGTCTCCCCTTGTCATCTAACACGCTCACCTCATCCCACTGAGAGGAGGAACAATGTTAGAGAATAAAAATGAGCTTGAGGCATGAATACTGCACAACCACAATATTTTCATCCACCTGAAAATATATAATTGGGACCAGACGTCTGTGTTCCCTTTTGGGTTTTTTTTAATGACATTTTTATTTTAAAAATATTTTAATATATATATATATAGTGCTGTCAAATCGAGTAATGAACCGATTCTAAAATAAAAGTTTGTTTATATAATACATATGCATACATGTGTTTATATTCATTGCTATTTAAAAAAAAAAATGTAAGTACAATGTGGTCCATAAGTAATTTATAACAAAATTTACTTTAAACCTAAAAAAAAAGCTTTGGCCGTTTTTCTCATGTGGACCAAAAAAATTTAATAATTCCCAACAAGGTTTCCAGATATTGCCATCTTGTGAGGATGTAGGGTATACCTGAACAAACAAACAAACACACACACGCACGCATATTTTAATATGGACTTAGATTTTTGCTGTACTGTAAAATATGTAAATAGCAATGAATATAAAATAAATACAATGTTAGGAGAACTATTGCATGTAAATGGGAATCTACAGCTCTGTGAAAAATACTTAAAGATGCATTTTTTGTTAAAATGACATAGATTATATCAGAGAAATACCCTGCCCTTTCCTGCCTCTTCAGGTGATTTAAGCTGAAAATCCCAAATCTCTCCAGAAATACACAATACAGAAATCACAGACACACACACACCCTCACTGACTCACAAAAAGGCGGCGAACAACTGCCACGCTGAGAAAGAGCGAGACAGAGGATGAAGAAAATAAATCAAACAGACAAGTGACTAAGAGGAGACGGAGAGAAACACAGCATCAAAAAACTTAACATGAAATGACTGCTGGAGGAATGAAAACATTCGTTTAGGGAACTAAAAAGGGAACGAAAGAATAAAATAGGCTTGAACGTGGAGAAAAAAGATGGGGTGGACAGCTTGAGAGAATGAGAAGATGAGCGAAGGAGAATAAGAAAAGCACAGATGGATAGATTAACAAAGATATGTATGCAGACCAAGTGACAGAGAGAGAGAGAGAGAGAGAGAGAGAGAGAGAGAGAGAGAGAGAGAGAGAGAGAGAGAGAGAGAGAGAGAGAGAGAGAGAGAGAGAGAGAGAGAGAGAGAGAGAGAGAGAGAGAGAGAGAGAGAGAAACTGAGGTCTGGCAAGAGAAGCTGGGACAGTAAGTAGAGGACTGAGATCAGTTCTTCTCAGTAGGTCACAGTCTCTGCGCTGCCCAGGGCCACAAATATATCACGGTCGAGCTGACCGAGGATGAAGGAATTGAGGGAAGGAAGTTTAAATATGCTTCATCTCCTGTGTTTTTAGAAAGGCGGGAACAAAACAAGAAGTACAAACTCACAGGCCCACAGAAACAATAAAAACATATGAAGGAAGAGGGCATCAATACGCCACACACACACACACACACACACAATCACCTCAGAATATTCTAAAGTGTGATCTGTCTGTTTCAGATACACATAAATTGCCGTTTCTAAACGAATGCATGAATCTTACCCCAGTGTCAGGATACGTTGTCCAGCCTAGCTCAGTGGTGGACTCCGTAGTGTCCAGCAGCATAACTGAGAGTCAGAAAAGGACAGAGAAGTAGAGAGAGAGAGAGACAGACAGATGAACAGACAGCGACAGAGTTTATTAGATGATTTAACTAATAGCAGCGTCACCATAGAATCAAAATTGACAATTATTGTTTTTAAGGGAATATTGCAGTATTTATTAAAAGTTATTTATCCGTGCACATCATTGTTTTTTTTTTACATTTCCCTCCCTCTTGCAATGACATCTCTTCTCTTCTCTGAAGACATGTTCACCAGCGGGACAACCTGTCACTCACATGAGATCACAAGCAATAGCAAACCACAACCATCCAACGTCTCGTCCTACATTTTTTCTTGTCCGAGAAGCTGTTTCACGCGTATATACAACAGTCACAATAAGAAAGAACTTCAATAACTTTAATATTCAACAATAATATTGATCTGCCTGCATTGACACCATCATATGAGAACTGGTTTTCTCCAGAGCGACTATATTATATATATATATATATAAATTAAATAAATTAATAACTTTTTTACAACAAAAATGAAACATCACTGAACTGACTTAAGCTGGACTGATGCTATTCTCTTCTGGAAACAAACTTTGTTGCAATATTTTCCTGTTATCTCAGTAAAGCTGCTTTGAAACAATCTGTATTGTAAAAAGCGCTATATAAATAAATGTAAAAAAATAATAATTATATATATATAAATTAGTGTTATAAATGTTCATTACGTTTTTTAAACATTAAAATATGAAAAACTTTGCTAGATTTACCAAGTCATCACTGTCTGTAAAAAGGGTCCATTGTATTGAAATAAAGGACATGCAAAATTATATTTAAACACACATTAAACCCTTTTTTACCATTAAATAAAGGACATGATCAGTACCTGAGACAGTTTTTTCTAGTTCTGGCCACAACATTACAGAAATAGAAACCGTTTCCATATAAGAATTCCCTATTGTAAGAATTGAGAAATTAGAAAATCCCGGGCAGTCTGGTTGAGGAACGACCACACCCCGAGAAGACAAAGGGCCTTTGTCGAAATTAACATTTGACTCTCTCTTGAGAAACTAGCATCCCAGAGTCAATCACCTCCCCCATGTTGTCTCTCTCTCACGCTGAGATCACCATATTTACCCAAAAATCTATATGGTTTAATGTGAATAATTATCATACAGTATTATACATGTTTGGTATCATTTTAATAGTCTCATTGCGACTGGTACAAATGTCTCATTCCCAAAGAAGTAAAACAAAAGGTAATAAAGTTCTTAAGAGTTTTGAGATAACTCGCACACAGAGGAGGGTGTGTCTTCCAGGCAAATAGCATTCTGCTCCCAAAAGGTGTTAACTCTGAATGCAAATCACCATTGTTAGCAAATGTTTCCATGTGAAAGAAGTTTCTGTCTATATAAAGAAATGCAACAAGAGTCTCAGGGTGATTATGTAACTCAGATCAGCCCATAATGTTGAAGGACCTCAAATACTTCAGCACTATGTATTTTTCTAAATGTCAGGTTTAGCCAACATCTTTTACTCTTTATCTCTGAGCATTTGACGTTATTGTATTGATTATCTTTAAACTGATTATGAAATTGGCATGATATATTTACCTGACATAATAAATTGTTACATTTGATTTTATTCTGAATTACTCTGAAATTATTTTCTCAAGTAGATTAAGTGAAGTCTTATGTTTCCACAAATCTGCGTCAAGGGTTAAGTACATACTAGAGCCCAGTTTAGATGGAGCGTGAGGCACATCTGGTGGTATTCTATATTCCTGACAAACTGCTAGATAAAAATACTATTGGTAATAGCAAGCGTTAAAGCAGGATTATCTTAATGTATAGTCATAACCTCTGGTTATTGTTCGGGCTTTAACTAAGTTGTTATATGGGCGACTGTAGGGGGCTACATGGGTACTTTTTAACAATAGCAAGCGAGTATGCGGCCTTGTTGAACTGCTTTAGCCATAACCTCTGGTTATCTATCAGACTGGCGAGTTTGTGATCGTGAGATCCACGTAAACGGCCGGCGCAAGACTCTCTGAGCGACATAGCTTCCTAATGAACAAATAAAATATAAAGTAAAGAGTTAAATAGAACAATCAAATGTATTGTTAAACTATTATATAATTGACCAATAACCAATTGGCAATCTAACCTAAATCGGAGGTCTTTATAAAATGGAGTCAGATAAAAGCTTAAATTAAATTACTTTGCCACGTGGAAAAGACAGTAACGCGTCACCTGTTCTATCGGATGCCGCCATTGGACCTATTTAGACGGGCTTACACTATCAAGGCTGGTTAGGACCAAACCTGATTAACATTGAAAAGATACATTGATAAATTAGTTTTTTTTTAAGTGCCCCATTATACTTTTCCGAATATTACCTTTCATGCAGTATGTAATATAGCTGTTTGTCAATGTAAAATGTTTTAAAGATCAAAGTGCATAGCAAATAAAGTTATTGTCTCCTTAAAAGAAAGAATCGATTTGACCCCCCTCCCCCCACAAACACTGTAGTTGTAGCTGAGGCTTGGAAGAGTTTGGTTCGTGTTGTCGACATGTCGAGAAGACATTGTTTTCAGCACTGCAAATCAACTTTGCATGCACTTCCAAAGGATGAGGAATCGTGTTGGAATTGATATGGAAAAACCGACACCATCGTTCGTATCAATGTGAATCAAGCGCTGAGGAAGCCTACGGAGCTGAAATTCAGATTTGGTAATAGGTGATTCATTTCCAACAGCGCTGTATATTGTAAGTTGACCAATCACAACAGACTGGGCCATTTGACCAATTAGAACAGAGTAGGCTGACAGTAAGGATGGGTTTAGAGAGACTCAATCTTCAAAATAACCATTTTCTGACTCTTTGAGAAATTAGGTGATGTGCAATGTATATAATGAGAAAATTAAAGTGTTTTTCAACCTTGGGTGCAGTGAAATCAACGCTATCTCATGACCAATTCGTACAAATTCGTATGAGTGATTAAAAGGTGGCTAATTCGTACGAATTCGTACGATTTGTCAACCCACGTGATGGTTAGGTTTAGGGGTGGGGTCAGGGGTAGGTCATTCGTACGAACTCATATGAATTGGGCAACTTGTAAAATATGTACGATTTAGCAAAAATCTTACTAATTCGTACGAGTGAGGTCGTATGAATTCGTACAAATTAGCCACCTCGTAAAATTCGAGTTGGTGAAACCTATTTTAGGAGACCTCCAAGACAAAATTAGGAACCTTTAAAATAGCATATTAGGGGCCCTTTAAATAAATAATAGAAGCATTTTACCAGTGGTCTCAGACTTAGCTTTGTACCAACAGGAAAATACAAGACCGTCCCCAGGAATGCGTTGCTAAAATGTGCATGACACTGGAATGCATCTGTCAACTTCCTATATGAAAAATGAGCCACAGGGAAACCTTCTGTCAAAATTCGTAATACAGCAAAGGTTGATATGACAGGAATCGGGCATCTAAGCTGTCCTTTCCCATAATCTCATGCTTGCTCTGACATTCATCTAATTAACTGTTTATCACCGACAGAGAGAGAGAGAGTGAAAAGAGGAATAAAAGAAGCGAGTGAATTCTTATCTGGAATCAATTGTACCATTTACAAATGAACTATTTCTGAAATAGTACATGTTTATTTAATAGCACATATTTTCCAGATGAGGGGCGGCTGAGCTCTGGCTCCTCTGGGGCAGCGTGAAATGGGTCAAACCCTCGTGTAAAGAACCTAAAGTCTTAAATTGAACAAGCAAAACTGAGCAAACACAAAACAAGCGCAGTCATATAAAACACATTCACAGAAGGCCTAAGCCTCACACACACACACACACACACAGCTGTCACATATACAGTACTGAGGATGAGAGTGTTTTTAATTCTGCCTTCCCCCTCCCTCCTCTATCTGCCCTTAAAACCAAGAAACTGATATTATTCTGTGGCTTACACTAAATCCACCCCTCCATCTTTCTCTCTCTCCCGCTTGTGAGTAAACAGATTTTTTTTAGATTATGTTCACAGATGGGGACCCCACAAATCTCTCTGCCAATCTATCATTTCCCTCCTGTCTGTCTCTCTCTCTATTTGGTTCTTATGCATCGTTTCTCTTCCTCCTGAAGACAGTGATGGCTTGGAGCGTGCAGGGCAGGGATTTGGGAGAGATTTACTGTTTTTTTTTCCTCTTTAGTACACAGTGAACATGAAAAGAGGGCACTTTATAACAGAGTGTTTAGAAATGTTGTGCTTTTAAAGGATTATGTATTCCTTAATATTTAACATTAGTACTTGGACAGCGTGAAACGGAAGTTGCGATAGTCTTATTTTCCCTATTGCGACGTACATCCGTACACATTATTTTCATCATTAATAAATACTGCATTATTCCATAAAAAACAAAAAAACAAGAATCGTCAATTTTGATTTCATGGTGACTTTAAAAATAATCACTATTATCATAAAGGTTTTATGTTAATTAACTATGTAAATTATTTTGGATTCTTCTGCTTTTTGTAAAGTAATTTGTTTTATTTCAAAGTCTATATTTTTCCTGAATGCAATCTTCCCTAAAGCAGTTGAAATTCATGCTGATGCGACATGTTAATAGTTTTAGTGATTCTTGACCACTTAGCGGATAAGCAGCATTCAGCACATTGCTCTCAGGCATTTCATGCATCCATTCAAACAAATGTAATGAATGTTGCAGAACAATTTAATTATTTTAACTGACTAAGTTTGGTGTTTGTAATTAGTCAGTCGATTAGTGTCAAGTGAGAGGACAGCCACAAGGAATCCCACTAAGCGTTACGATTGTCATGATGTTGTTCATAAAGATATTTAATCAGGGACAGCAGGGGGAAAAACAATGCTAAATGAAAATAATGAAATGTAACTCTCCATATAATTGTGCATAGTTAGGATAGCAAAATAAACCTAAAATTTAAAAGGGAGGAAAAAAAATGCTTCCTATAACGTACACACACACACACACACTCCTTTTGACCTCATTATACACAGGATGATTTATAATAATTCTAATTCTCTTATATCTGCCTTTATACATGCAATTAAGGCACATACCATGAACTGTATTTTAACATCTGTAAAATTAAATCATGCATACCGTGGATCGTTATGCGGAAATTTAACTTGAAATACTGTGTAAACATCACTGTTTGTTAGTTCATGTGGGGAGTGAATGTGATTCTTCAATTGGCAAATTCAACATGATCAAACCTGTTATAAACGTGTCGCAATTGAAATCAGAGTCCAACACAACTATGGCTTCTAAAGGTAATTTAAGGCTTTATTTATATCATTAACAGGTCTACAGTGCTAAAAGGATCTAAAACTGTCTCCAGAAACTCCAAATCATCATTTACAGATGGCCTCTCCATCTGTTAGCGTGGAATGAACAGAGGGATGATTCTGGGTCAGGGCTGTTACTGAAATTCACAGGGACAGGACACATTTTTTTATATGACCAATTGTAGTCTATAGGGTAAAACAGATTTAAACATGGATAAATGGTTATTAACAGAGTCGCTGAAAAGGACAAATGTATATGTTTCTTCATCTACAAGTAAGGATAAATCTTCATTAATGCCTGACATCAAAAAGAGCCCATGCAACATACTATGGAGAACGTCAAATGTTTATATTTACAACGTGCTTTTGCAGAGTTGAGCAGTGCAGCCAATCACAGACATATCTGTTGATTTCTTGAACGCAATGGCTAATCAGAGGTGATTAAGTTAGTCAATCCACTTGTTCAGTGCTGAATTATGCAAGCTTGAGAATCCTCTCATTTAAACAAAGTGTAGACATGACGTAAAGAGTTATTGTGCAGTGTAGACAGCTTCATTGATTAACGATCACGTACGCGTGAGGCCTTCTGAAGCGAAGCATTTTTGTAAGAAAAATATGCATATTTATAACTTTATAAACTATAATCATTGGCTTCCGGTAATGGCCGTACGCAAGTCTCTTTCTGGCGGAAGAGTGACCTCTGAGAGACCTTCATTTTTGAGTGATCTTACTGAACTTAAAAATTCCGTTAAAATTCTTGCAGTGGGCCATGGAAACCTACGTGTTTGGTTGTGTGGGCCGCGAGTTGAAAAAGGTTGGGAACAATTGGTCTAGACACTCAAGTCTCAGTTAAGCTCGAGTGCTCAAAAAGGGCACAAGTAAACCAATATCCTTCATAAAGATATCATAGCGGATGGATTCAGCCGAATGCAGCCACATCCTCATCTCACATAAGAAACACCTGCGATTCAACAACTACCTGCTAATGCACTTTCATGTAAAGCAGCTTGTTAACTAGTTTGGGTGAGTAAGGGCAAGACGCACGAAACATAGAACCTTCAATGCCCTGTAGATGGAAGTGATGGCAGAAATCCTTCGCAAAATTTTGAAGCGCTCAAAATTCCATACACTGGTGACCCCTGCTTGTTAGAACATTGTAAATGCAGTGAAAACTCAGCCCAAGCATGCATAAAAACACCTTTTTACAAACCAATTACAAATGTTTTATTGAAGGTGTAATCTATTAAATGAAATTAACAAATCTTTTAGTATGTTTTATTTTTTTTGAAGAGCATGCTTAATCAGACCAATAAGAAAACTTTTACATTTACATTTACATTTATTCATTTAGCTGACGCTTTTATCCAAAGCGACTTACAATTGCTATATATGTCAGAGGTCGCATGCCTTAAGTGTCTTGCTCAGGGACACATTGGTGTCTCACAGTGGATTCGAACCCAGGTCTCTCACACCAAAGGCATGTGTCTTATCCATTGCGCCACCACCACCCCATTTTAACAACAACTCTTCCTTTTTACTATTCAAATGTGTCACCAAATGTCTACAAATGTATAAAATTGCTGGTTCATGGGTTCACAGAAATCATCGCCTCTAGCGGCAAACCATTGAAATTAACGAAACATTCGAAATCACAAGACTTTGGCAGTTTTATATATTTGATATTTGGCAGTTTGATATATTAAGTAGGACTACAACATACTTAAATACAGTAACTAATTACATTTACTCAAATACTTTACACCACTGATTTCTTCAAATTATATTCAGAGAAGTGCAACTTTTTACACACAATGCCAGATTTGTTTTCATTCGGTTTTAACCAAATAATTATATTTATTTAAGGAGATTCGCATGTGCTATTCAAAGGGATAGTGATATTTCCATGTTTTTCACAAAAATGCATGATGAAATACACTCACCTAAAGGATTATTAGGAACACCTGTTCAATTTCTCATTAATGCAATTATCTAATCAACCAATCACATGGCAGTTGTGAACACACTTCAATGCATTTAGGGGTGTGGTCCTGGTCAAGACAATCTCCTGAACTCCAAACTGAATGTCAGAATGGGAAAGCAATTTTGAGCGTGGCATGGTTGTTGGTGCCAGACGGGCCAGTCTGAGTATTTCACAATCTGCTCAGTTACTGGGATTTTCACGCACAACCATTTCTAGGGTTTACAAAGAATGGTGTGAAAAGGGAAAAACATCCAGTATGCGGCAGTCCTGTGGGCGAAAATGCCTTGTTGATGCTGAAATAACTGAAATTATTAATATACTTAATTATTGACTGAAATAACCACTCGTTACAACAGAGGTATGCAGCAAAGCATTTGTGAAGCCACAACACGCACAACCTTGAGGCGGATGGGCTACAACAGCAGAAGACCCCACCGGGTACCACTCATCTCCACTACAAATAGGAAAAAGAGGCTACAATTTGCACGAGGTCACCAAAATTGGACAGTTGAAGACTGGAAAAATGTTGCCTGGTCTGATGAGTCTCGATTTCTGTTGAGACATTCAGTCAGAATTTGGCATAAACAGAATGAGAACATGGATCCATCATGCCTTGTTACCACTGTGCAGGCTGGTGGTGGTGGTGTAATGGTGTGGGGGATGTTTTCTTGGCACACATTAGGCCCCTTAGTGCCAATTGGGCATCGTTTAAATGCCACGGCCTACCTGAGCATTGTTTCTGACCATTTCCATCCCTTTATGACCACCATGTACCCATCCTCTGATGGCTACTTCCAGCAGGATAATGCACCATGTCACAAAGCTCGAATCATTTCAAATTGGTTTCTTGAACATGACAATGAGTTCACTGTACTAAAATGGCCCCCACAGTCACCAGATCTCAACCCAATAGAGCATCTTTGGGATGTGGTGGCACGGGAGCTTCGTGCCCTGGATGTGCATCCCACAAATCTCCATCAACTGCAAGATGCTATCCAATCAATATGGGCCAACATTTCTAAAGAATGCTTTCAGCACCTTGTTGAATCAATGCCACGTAGAATTAAGGCAGTTCTGAAGGCGAAAGGGGATGAAACACAGTATTAGTATGGTGTTCCTAATAATCCTTTAGGTGAGTGTATATTGAGAAAGACACACAGAGCTGTGGCTTCAACAAGATTAACTCTGCTCACAGTTTTAGTCTGTTATTACTAATCTGTTTAATCTCAGTTTAAAATGGTTTCATCCAGGGTTTTCCCCCATTTGACTTGCTCCGAGTTCCCTAACTGTAATTAAAAGTGTATGACCCGAACTCCTAAATAGATTCTCAGGTACCCTGTAACCCTGAGCGTGGACATGTATGAAGTGCCGGGCTGCACTCAGTGGGTCCATTGTGATGCAGAGAGATGGGGCTGTTTGCACACTGATGGAAGCAAAATCTGCTGTGTGGGCCAAACCAAGTAAGTAAGTGCTAGAGTAATGCACTCCACTGGCATATCATTCTCATTCCTGTGTTGCACACACACACTGTCCCCTTCACTCTGTCTCTCTGTCCCCCTCTTTTTCTGTTTATTATTAAACAGGAAAGTGACAGAAGGGCCTGTCAGAGTTTAAACACAGAGATACATTTAGTTACATTATTGATGTGAGAGAGAGGGAGAGAGAGACAATGTTTGTTTAAAAAGCTGAGACACACAGGAGCACTGAAAGAGAGACATACAGCTAGAGACAGAAACATAATGACAGATGGTGCGTGTGAGAGGGTAAAGATATAAGTTGCAGTGATTTTTGACCTATAGAGGAGACCAGGGGTGCATTTTTCCCCTCCAGATTCGTAAATTATCTTATTTGCATATACAAGAGCCATCTGTATTGGTTATATAATTGGTTGAACTGTGTTCCTAGGCAAGTTGATTTCTTATAAATTTGGGGCAAGATGTCACATCTGTTTCATATGTTGGGGTTAGATACAATTTATTAATTACAATTAATGTTGGCCAAAACATTATATTTTTCTTTATACAACATTAATTTCAGGCCCTTGAATTTTCATTAGTGGTGGGGATTTTCACTCTTTCTGCAGGTTAAACTATTATGCCAGTAGGCCAATGTCTTTATGAGTGAGTCATTGAATCAATCACTCAACCGATTTGGTCAAAATTACATTTTTATTCAGGGTTCAAACACCGCTACTGGGTTTTGTTCTGAGATGCACAATGGTCAAAAACACTTTTGAAAGGGTGAAAATACACAAAGTAATTGGTGATTTTTAATCAAATTTTCTTACATTACATTTTTATATTCTTCCTCTCTATTTATATGTTTGTTCGTTTGAACTGTTTTACAGTTTAAAATAGCCTGGAAAGCCAATTTAATAGCCTGTTTAATGGCTGGTTGTCTTTGTGACAACTTACCCCATTTAGTTTGACATGTATATAAACCAACCCTGAGAAATATCAATTGGAGTAAAGAGTTTTAGAGTATTAGAGTAACTTGAGTCTATCCTACCATGTTGTTCAGCAGACATATAATATATAAACAGTCCTTTATTATCATTGCCTTTGTGTGCAGTGTATTAACATGATGTGTGGGTGTCCTGCATTAGCAATAGGTCTCTGTGAGTTGTTCACTTGAGTGCTCATGCTTGCTCTCACTCTGGGATATGTGGTTGCTGATGAAAGGGTAATGCTTTCTGTTCTTTTATAGGGCGAGAGTATGCGTGTTTTTGGCTTTCTTGGTTCTCAGAAGTGTTAACGCGCTGTGTCAGTTCACGCTTGATTAGTCAGTCTCACTCAAGACAACTCTCTACAATGTTAATCCTGGTGTAGTAGTGAGGTGTGAGTGTTTTATTCAAACACTTTTCTTGAATAGCCTCTCACACACATATGCGCACATACAGCAAGAGTTTAGCTCATAGGTGTGATCAAATGCAAGCAAAATGTATTTGTTGGTCAAAATATAGGCAGTTGCATGGCTGATTTCACCTTCTTTTTGTTATGAAGGTCACATGAAAATTCTGTCATAATTTACTCACCCTCATGTCATTCCATCCAAACCCGTAACACTTTCATTCATCTTCGGAACACAAATTAAGATATTTTTTCATGAAATCTGAGTGATTTCTGTCCCTCCACTGACAGCTATGCAATTACCACTTTGACACTTCAAAAAGCTCATAAAGAGATTGTAAAACTAATCCATATAAATTGAGCGGTTTAGTCCAAATTTTCTGAAGAGACACGATCGCTATATATGATTAACAGATTGAGTTTAGGCTTTTATTCACATAGAAACATTCATCAACTCACACATCAGTTGTGGTAAACAGAAGCTCAAGCATGTTCACTTGGCATGCAAGAACCAACAAGGTTCATTCTCATGTGTTACGCAGCAAGTTTGAGTTTGTTCTTGCGTGTCAAGCATGTTCAGTTGAGCTTGTGTTTATGTTTTCTGATCAGTGCCTGTGAATACATGCCTAAATTCAATCTGTTCATCAAATAAAAGTGATCGTGTGTCTTCAGAAAATTTTGACTAAACCGTTCGAATCATGTAGATTAGTTTTACGTTCTCATTGTGAACTTTTTGAAGCGTCAAAGACTTGGGTAGTTGCGTAGCTGTCAATGGAGGGACAGATATCTCTCAGATTTCATTATTTGTGTTTCAAAGAAGAATAAAAAGCTCAGTTTTCGCAGGACAAAAAGGCCTTCTCTGTGTGGACGGAAGGCAAAAACAGAGAGAAAAAGACTAAACACTCAGAAAAAAAGGTACAAAAGCTGTCACTGTGGCGGTACCTTTACAAAAGGTACACATTTGTACCTAAAGAGTGCATATAAGTCCCTCAAAGGTACATATTGGTACCAAACGTGTCCATATTAGTACCTAAATGGTACATATTAGAACCCTTTTGAAGGGTACTGTCCCAGTGACAGCTTTTGTACCTTTTGAGAGTGAACGAAGCGAAAACGTATTAGTGTAGACAAGGCTTGTATGTCCACAAAAGCCAGTAGTTCAAGAAACACATACTTGCTTGATCTATATGCCTTCAAACACATGTACTTTAACTCTTTTAAAGCTTTAATATCTTTAAAATATGTTCAGCACACTCACGAATCCAGATGGGCATGACAGTGCTATTGTGACATTGCATCCAATTTAGTGTTCTTTTGGTTGCAGTGTGTGTGTTTCATGCATATTTGTGTATGTAACATTGGCAGGTTCTCATTAATTTGCTCCAGATGTCTCTGTGTACAGACAGCCACCCCAGGACACACGGAGTCACTCCCTCATTACCACCAAACCACAGAGAGAGATGGCAAGAGCGAGACAGGGATTAGCACAATTCCAGATTTAAGCTCACGCACATCAGTGAATGTTATCAAATCTCCACATTTCGGGTTTATCTTGAATTGAAGCTTTTATATAGTCTGTCTCTCTCCACAAAACGCTGCGTATGACTCACTAGATCACTGGCAGAACCCTTCTTCTCCTATAGCCTGCAGCTCTGGACCTGGACGGCTCTCATTTGGCCCTAGAGGCGCGCTGTATTTTTCTGCTTGATCTCATCGATGGCTCGACCTGTGCACACACCAATTCACAAGGGAAGCGTGAAGTGCTTTATTCTTTTCGCTTTTGTATCCTGCCTTTATTTAGCCACGTTAGTCGAGTTGAGCACAACACGCATTTCATGCGGTGTCCTAAAAATCTTCCCTTGCAGCGATGGAGGCCGAATGTTGGAGCGTACAGTAATAAACAGCTCATGATGTTCTGCCATCTTTGCTCTTAGCGGGCTGACTTTTCTGAAGTACAAAGGGCTTGTTATGTGATTGTTGTGCATCCAGCATGTTACTGCCATGGGGCGACCGTTTAAGAGCACAATTTTGCTGCATAGACTACACTGTAATGTTTTGCCAGGTACTCAGAAATGGGCTTTATATGGAAACAACGAAAAGAAGTGGTTTTAGAGTCAGATCAGGTAAAAAAAAATTGTGTTAAAGTAACAACTGCACATATTTTGGGGCTTTATTCAACAGTATAATGAAAGAGAGACAGGAAGTGATTGGGGAGGAGAGAAGAACAGGACAGGGAAAGGAACACAAGGTCACCTGAAATGCTGTTGCACCATATGTCGAATCACTGACCAGAAGATTATGGCTTCTACAATCAAGACTTTGTTTCTAGTTATTGTGACGTTTTTTTAAATCTCATAACTGAGACTTTAAATCTCACAATGTGATATTTATATTTCACAATTGCTCCTTTATTTCTCATAATTGTGACAATATTTCATGACTTCAATTTTATATCTCACAATGTGATTTTATGTCAATTGAGACTTGATTTCTCCCAATTATGACTTTATATTGCAGTTCCAATTTATAATTCCAAATGCGATTTTATATCGCATAATTGCCTGTTTATATGTCACAGCTGTAAGATATAAAATCATAGTTTTTATTTATGGTAATTGTGACTTTTCATCTCATAATTTCACAGTTACCATCTTATTTCTTTTAATTGTAACTTTATATCTCTTTATATGGTTTTATCTCACCAGTGCAACTTTATATCTCACAATGTGATTTTATATCTATTGTGACTTTATTTCTTATAATTGACTTAATATTTCACAATTGCAATTTCAATCTCACAGAGTGATTTTATATTTCAACTTTATTTTTCATAATTGCAACTTCATATCTCACAATTGTAACATTACTTCTTGATTGTGACATATTTCACAACGTGATTGTTTAATCTCATAATTGCAACTTTATATCTCACCACTGCAACTTCACAATTGCAATTTTATTCCTAAAATTACATCCTAATAGTACACAATTGCAATTTATATCTTAATGGGATTTTATATTTTATATACTGCGACTTTATTTCTCATAAATGTATCTTCATAATGTATCTTACAATTGGGGCTTTATTTCTCATAATTGGAACTTTATATCTCACAATTTCAACTTTTAATTTCACATTTGCAACATTATGTCTTATTTGTCATTTATTTATGAGTATTGCACAATTGCAATTTATATCTCACAATGTTTTTTTGTTTTTTTTACATTCTTTTACATTCAAATTGGGATTTTATATCGATTTTATATCTCACAATTATGACTTCATACATTATCTTTATATTACAGGCTTGCAAATGAGAGTTCACTGCAAAACCAAAGACATATTTAACCAGTATTTTTAGTAATCAAATTACTTGAAGGTGTGAGCGACCGAAGCTGGCTAGGGGAGGGGTTGCTATTGCAGCTGAAGATGGAGCAGAGCAGGGTGATGCATTTTGGCCTGGGGCAACAGTTTGAGCTTGGATGGGTACAGATCTGAGAGCTCAGCAGCGTGACTCAATATACTGACAGCAGGATACCTCATGAGGAGGTCACGTACACACACAAACATACTGTATATCCAACCTGAGAAGAACTGGACATGAAACAGGGCTAGCAATAAGGGGGGGGGAAACTCAGTGAAGCCCAAGCTGTGCTGCCTCAGGGACCTTTTCATGGCCCTGTGTGAGACATGACATGGAACTGTGCTCTTCTCCTCTCTCACTGCACCTCTCCATCCTCCTCACCTCCTTCACATATCCCTCTTTTCACAGGGGCGTGGGTGTAAAAGCTGCTTTTACCAGAATGTGAGGCTTTTAAACCGTTCTGTTTCTCTCAGTGAGGAACACCCTGCTGTGTGGATTTACACTCAGCCCTGTCTGCACATACAATCTCCTTTTCAATACAACACCCCTGAAGAGTCAAGTGGAGGCTAATTACCACTAAAGGAGAGCACAGTCAATTTTACAACCAGACTGGACTGACCCTATGGCACTGTCTTCAGTCCAGACTGACAAGATTGCAGCAGGCATAAACTCTCTCTCTCTCGCTGAGCTAGATTGTGTTTTGATAAAAGTTTTGACTGCTTTACTTGGAATTTTCAGTAAAAATTCTAAATTAACTTGAAAAGCAAAAATACTTGGAGATATTAAAACTTGTGGTCAGAGAATATTATCTTAAGTTACTTATTATTTACTTATTACCTTATTTATTTTTCTTACCCCCTTTTTTTTCTTATTTTAATCATAAATTATCAAATTTAGTAAAGTTTCTGCATACAACAACAAAAATGCCAGTTTGGTAAGCATATATACTCTGAAAAAAATAAATATATTATCTTAAGAAAATATATTTTACTTGAAAAAAAAAAACTTGGGTTGGTAAGAAGTTTTTTTGTTTTTTTTTCAAACAAGTGTCTTATGCTGACCAAAGCTGCAATCATTTGATCAAAAATAAAGTAAAATATTATTGCGAAATATTATTAAAATTTTAAATAACTATTTTCTATTTTAATATATGACGGCAAATCAGAATTACCCTAGCATTTATTGTCACATGATCCTTCAGAAATTATTTTAATATGCTGATTTGGTGCTCAGGAAACATTTATTACAATCAATGTTGAAAATTGAAAGTTAAAAGGAACGGCATTTAAAATCTTTTGTAACCTTATACAAGTATATACTGTCACTTTTGATCAATTTAATGCATGCTTGTGGAATAAAAGTATAAATTTCTTTCAAACAAACAAAAAAAAATCTTAGGCCTACTGACCCCAAACTTTTAAACGGTAGGGTAGGATGTTGTCTAGTAGAGATTATTTTTGCATTCAGTAATTTTGAAAAATTATGGAAGCTTGTTTCTGACATGACTTTTTATCTCGCAATTTTTTCTCAGAATTGTGTGGTATAAAGTCAGAATTGCGTGACATAAACTTTATGACTCGCAGTTCTGACATAACACTTTGCGAGTTATACAGTCAGAATTGCGAGATATAAACTCGCAATTGCGAGAAAAAGTCAGAATTGCGGGTTATAAAGTCAGAATTGCGAGATATAGGAAACTCGCAATTGCGAGAAAAAAAAGTCAGAATTGTGAGATATAAAATTGTAATTATCTTTTAAATTGTTTCATTCCGTGGCGGAAACAAGCTTCCATAAAAATACATTTGAAATCATATGACTGAAAGACTTGGTAGCCTTATAAAAACTTTTTATTGAGCAGATCACCTTGCGGGCCTTCATGACCAGGACCTCCATGATAAGATCACATGACCAGCTAAATACTACCCAGTTTATCTTGGTACCCCCCTTGTTACCTGACACTTTTGCTTACAAAATAAATTAATGATTGCTGACTACAAACAGCCTTACACTGGCATCAGTAACTGAAAACTTCTGTTGATGTTGCATTCACACCACTAGGTGTCGCTGTATGTATTGGCCAGTGAAACTATGTATTATTCATTTTTATTTATTTTTATTACAAAAGACTAAATATATATATTTAGAGCGGCTGTGTCTGATGTGATCATCGTCACTAGTAGACCAAAAAAAGCCTTCCGGAGATCTTGAAGGCAGGGGACTCTATGTGAATAGACAGGCAGCATCTATATGAATGGCTGTTGAGTTAATTAAAGGTGATGAAGGGTACAGGCCTTTGCTCTAGGACAGCAGGTACAACTGCATTAGTTCAGAGTTATAGGCCTGAGGGAATGGCTGTGGACTAGTTAAATGTGATGAAAGGTATAGCATTTTTGCTATAGGAGAGCAGGTAAAGGGGTTTGCTGAATTAGTTTAGAGTTATGGCCTTGAGGGAACAACCTAGAATCATTAGAGGTATGAGTCTGTGTTATGGGACTGATGTGCAGCAGTGGTTAATATATTATAATATTGTATAAAAATCATGGCAATAAAGTACTTTGAAATTATAACTGATTTATTAACAACAATTGGTAACAATGATTATGCAAGTGAAACTAGATAGAATCAACCTGACTACCTGTGTAGAAGGGGTGTGTGTGGGGGTGGGGGCGTCCCACTAAAAGACTATATAGTACTATGCAAGGTAGTCTACCCATTGATTGACCAATGCGATTTTAGCAATGTTCCTTGGTTTCACCAAAAAAGTAATTTTTGTCAGATCAGGTAGAAATAGTTCCTTTGACTTTTATTTTTACAATGCATACAGTGTCGTATCGTTTATCACACGTGTTTTAATACGAGCAGAGACGCAAAGCACAATAACAGATTCAGATAAGTTAGAAAAAAAACCTGTGATAAATAAGCTTCTGTGAAAAAGCATGTTCATAACAGACTCTGGCATTCCAAATACCTTACAAGCACACACACACACACACACACACACACACACACACACACACACACACACACACACACACACACAAATGAGTCACTGAGAGCTTTCACAAGAGCTCACTATGAGATGCCAACTTCATCAATCCATCTATTTAAACTGCTCATGTCTGCTACGCATTGACTGAAAACACCATTTAGCCAATAGAAAAATGAGACAGAAAGAAAGAAAGAAAGAAAGAAAGAAAGAAAAAGAGATATACAGTGAAGCGAATTGAGTGAGTGGGGTGTCTGTATTATCACAGGGTTGAACGGGCTGGGGAAAATGAGAGCTTATAACAGTTATAATATCAGACAGAAAAAAGGGGGCAGAGAGTTGAGAAGGGGGGTTGCATGGGTCAGAGAGAGACAAAGGTTACACAACAAATTATTCACCCCTCCGCTGGCTCTATTCTACACCCTTTTGTTAAGCATAAACGCAGCTTGGCAGGATCCACAGAGAGCTCTTCAATTCACAGTAACTCATAAACAGCTACTCATTATACAGTACAAGGGTCTGTTCAGATCTTCAGCCTCACAAACACATGCACCGCAGCGATCACATGTGCAGATGTTAATGAAAGTGAACTGTTCGAACCACAAACAGACTCATTCAGAGACTCATACACATGTTGACACACACTCTGAACCGGACCGGACAGTAGGAGCCCCCAAAACGCAGCAGGGGGAGCACCAGGGGGAGCAAAGGAAGTTTCATACCTTCTTCAGCTGAACTGTGCTGGACCACAAGAGAGACAGACAGAAAGATCCTCCACATTTCCATCAGGGCAACACACAAGAAGAGTCCAGAGAGGAAGAACACAGGAGAGGGAGACAGGAGGAGAGAGAGAGAGAGAGAGAGAGAGAGAGAGAGATGGGAGGAGGAGTCTGTCTATTCGTTTTTATCTCAGATTAAAGAGAGGAGAGAAAGAGCGGGGGTGGGTGAGCAGGGAGGAGTATTTATGTATGATGATGATTATGACTGAGAAGTCACTGAGCAAAGAACAAGGAGAGAGAGAGAGAGATGAAGGGACCGGTAAACTGACTTTAGGTACTCACTGTGATGGAAAGCCTAAAACGAGTTGGGCTAGTTAGCAGAAAAAGTGTCTAGACACGCAGGAGACAGACGCTGAAGGCTCTGGTTTGGCATGCTGATCGGGGCACAGTGAGCCAGATTGGAAATATGCATCACTCAGTAAAAGAAGCTTGGAAACCTGCCTGTGTGTTTTCTTTTCTTCTCTTCTTTCAACTGCTGCATTTTTTCCCTGGAAAAGAAAATACATATTTTGAATATTTTCTTTTGGCCTTGGTCACTTCTCATTTACCACACACACACATACCCACACACAGACATATATACGTACAAAGGTTCTTCAATTTAGACAGGCACATAGAGGCTGTTGTATTCCTGAATACTAGTGTTGTATAATTATCTCTTTGAAAACAGCGCCTTCTGGTGGACACATAGTGACTGCAGAAGATATTGGTGGTGCCCTACACACGATCTATGGAAGTTTGCTTCGGTAAATCACAATTATGGCATAAAAAGTCAAAATTATGACATAAAATGACAAGCTAAGACATACTAAGTCATAAATTACATAAAAATACATTAGGCTATAGCATAAGTCATAATAATGATAAAAAGTGAAAAATTAAGCTACTAATTCATATTCTTTTTCATTTCCAACTTTTCTTCTCGTATCTGACTTTTTAATGACAATTATGATTTACAAAAGCAAGTTCTTTTATGTGGCGAAAATTGGCTTTCATAACATCCTGTTGTGAAATATAATTCCCCCATTCCATATTACAGCCACCTCCCTTTCTGACAGTCATTCCACTCTTCCTCTTCGCCTCTATCTTCTCTTTTATAATTCGCCTGTATTTTATCCAGTTCCGTATTCTGGGCTGGAGTAAGCTTGAAGCTCGAGTCTCAGGGGCGAGCTTGTCCTTCAAGAAAATCTAAATTCGTTCACCTTCCAAGGACTGGATAAGCAGGCGAAGTGAAATTAAATAAAATTAAATATGACGACGTCACATCGGACGTGCACAATATAACACCAGTGGGAATAAAACCACATATTCAAGATACATTTCTTTTATTTATATACGTTTTAAAGTCTAATTAAAGTGTTTAAGATAGGCTTCACTATGTAACTTGGCCCTCTAGCGGTTAAAAACTGCATACATTTTGAGGAAGAACATTGTTTTGGTTGTGCTTCGGCTCTGTATGACTGCGGATGGATATGGTACTGCTCATAAAACATTCACTACTAGATACTTGGTTCAGCTGAAGACGTACCCATACCCTGAAGCTATACCCATTGACATGTAGGCTACTTCCTTGAAAATTATATCCAGCACAGCACTACAACCATGAAATTTCTTCACAACACTGTTCGAGAGCTACATGGGTGTTTCTACAACTACGGGCACTTTTGACTCTACCAAAAAAAAGAATAATAAAACCCTATTAAATTTTAACCATCACAGTCCATAATACATTAATACAGTACAAGATGTATACAAAATTGAATGTAATCGTTAAGATTTTAATCTGAAACATTTTTATTTTTTTTGGTTTTCATCTCTTCTTTTTACAAAATGTCCGTACTACAACATTACAATAACGTTAAATTTAAACACTTTTCTTTTTTAATCTCTATAAAAAATGTATAGATACATTTGCATAGTTACTTTCAAGATTTGTCCATTTTTGTAAAAACTAATATTAAAAAGTAATTCAAAATTAGGGGGTTTTATGATTTTCTTTATGCCATGGAAAATGCTGATGTTAACCTTAGATATCAATTGCTTTCATACATGCCAAAGATAAAACATTTAGCTTTTTATGACAAATATTATCATTTTAATGTGTAAATCATCTCCACTGAAGTGTTAAAATAATTTTTGCAAACAAAAATCTGATTAATAATTCAAATAAATCACTTCTGCGGTAATGACAGTTTGTATCGGTAAGGACACAATGTTAATGGCACATGTTAATAATGTAAAAGGTTAAACTGCAAAGTTTTAAATCTGAAAGTGCACCGTATATAAAGGTATTATCTTTCAAAAGTAAGAGTCGACTCTGAGTCAATGAAATGAATTGTTTTTCAAACGAGTCATTAGCCGTTTCGTTGTGACATCAAGACAAAACATTAGCATATTGCCCGCCCACTTATTGCGTGCGCAGACACCAGGGAAAACTTGAACCTCAAACCAGCAGCTGATTCCTGTGGATACTGGACAGCATCATGTCGAGAAGACGGCGCTGTGCTCTATAATGTGAAGGTAAAGCCAGTTTTTTTTTTTTTTTACTGCCCAAGGACGAGTGAAGAATCAGTGGTTAAAGTTAATCTTTACCATGATATCACATCAGTATAATCCTAAACTTTTGCTGTTTTCCCTTTATTTCACTGACGACTGCTTCTCAAATCTCGGAGTTCAATGCAGGATTCACAAACCGCTTGCTCTTGAAAGATGGTGTGCAAAATAAAGTTACTTAGTTGAGTTTTATATTGTGTTGGTCTCCTGCTAACTGGCTAACTCACACGTTATTACTGTCTTACTGAAATACTTCTGCTAATCAGCTGTGGGCTACTATTACCTATAACTGTGTCTATTAGTGCAGATTGTCTGTCGTTCTCACTACTTTGAGGAAATGTATATTTAAATTATATTTTTGAACAAAGTTACTTGTTTTACCAACGTTTATGTTACATCATATCATTCACTCTAGAGCTTGGCTAATGTATACATACACTGTTATTGAGACAGTTTCCACGTGTTCACCGCAATATATTTGAAAAATACTCGGTAAATAAATTAGTACAAGTAAAATAATCGGTTTGTTGATGGACATGCACTTGATAATGGTGATGGTGAGGAATTACAGTTGCAACATCTCATAATGTAGCTAACTTACCTCAAACAGAGTAGTGTGTCACTGAAACGTCCTGCTCGAGTCCTTGCGATGGAGGTTCGGGTTGAATAACAGTTTCATCCCCAATGTTTCATCATCATCATCGGACTCGCGCTCGCATTGATATGGTAAAATCGACGTCATTGTTCATTACTGTGTTTAGTTTACAGTGTAGGAAGCCTCAGGACAAGCAGAGCTGACGTTGTTATGGCAATGGGCGGTTTTGTTTTCGACGCGCTGTACACGGTAGGCCAATCACAACAGACTGAGCTATCTGGCCAATCAGGGCAGAGTAGCTCGCGGAAACGAGGGATTTAGAGAGATTGATTCATTTGACTCGTTTGAGAGTCATTGAAAATGTGATGATGTGCAAATGTATATTATGAGGAAATTAAACAGTTTTTATTTTTTTTATTTTTTTTACCTTTGATACATGTAAACATGTTGTAGGAGAGTCCACAACATCAGGAAACTTTAAAATAGCATAATAGGGGCCCTTTAACTTAGGCTACTCACATTTTGAGTAATAAAAATGCCATCTCTGCGTCGCTTTTACAACATTTCAAATCCCTCAGTTCTCGCCATCTCCAACAAGCCAAGTCAATGTTGATTCTCGTTTTATTACGAGCACTGTCGTTCTATTTTTGCCAGCAGACTCTCCTCTGTTCGGCGTTTTTTTTAACCTGTGATTCCCTGAAGTTTTGAGATTTAACGTGCTTCATATCAACCTTTCTTGCTCGTAGTGACAACTAACGCATGCCACTCCCAGTCCCACACCATAGTTCCTCAAATCCAGCCCTGGAGGGCCACTGTCCTGCATAGTTTGGCTCAAACCTTGTTCAGGTGTGTTCGTTCCCCAGGCGCCGAGGTGAATGGCTGCCCGCTGCTCCTAATATGTGTGCAATAACTTGGATGGGTTAAATGCAGAGGACAAATTCCATGTTGGGTTGCCATACTGCACATCACCTCACTTAATGAATTTGGGTAAGACAAAAACTTGTTTTGGAAAAAGGATGAATGATTTATAAAAAAAAAAAAGAAATAAAAAAAGGTTTGATGATTTATTAACTCATTTATATTTTGTTAATTTTGAACAAAGCTTTTACATAGCGCTCTAAAACACATTTGAATAGCCTCCCTTAAAAATAAATCAGACGCTATTATTAGATTACAGTAAACTATATCTCATGATTGACTTACAAATAAAGAAATATTAATATGTGACTTTTCTGGACGATACAATGTCTCATGACAAGGATGCATGACAGTTAGCCTATCTCAAAAAATATGTGTGATGCAAACAGTCACAAATGCAAGTAAAATAAAATCATGTGGGAATGATCTGGTCAATCTCACAAAATATGCTTACAAGTGTCAGTGTATTAAAAATACTCATATTTAAGCAAAGGTAAAACAATGTAAAAACATCACATTTTGGTAACAAAATTAATTTTCTTTAATAAGCTATAAATACAATAAAATATATAAATATAAAACACTAAAAAAAAAACCTTTGGTATATATTGGTAAAAATCCAGACATCTCAATCATGCAGTCAGAGTGCAAAAAAATGCAGTAATAAATGTAAACAAACCAACAAAAAAAAAACCATACAAAATATATATTTACACAGTTGAGCAATACTTACAGTAAACAATCTTAACTACCCAACAAAAGGTGTCTAAAAACTGAACATATGAGATGCACATGTTAAACAATAATGTGTTCTTGTGATTGCTGGGCTGTCATGATTAACTTTCATATGATCCTGTGTCAGTAGTGTTCATTCAGTCTGGCCTAGTGACAACCGTCATGAGAAATACTTCAGGGATGAATAACACCATTTAAACACTGATAATTCTATTTTAGATTCTGTCTGTAAGTCACTAATCAAAATTTTGACACTGAACAAAAAACCTGTGCACAAAAGACCATATGCTCATGAACTGAATAGTAGTCATAACAGCACAACAGCACAAGTATTAAAAGGCCATCAGTGAATCTGATTAGTGCGTAAATTCAGTCTGATTTAAGTCTTTGGGCAATATGAGAAATTTGTTAAATAACTATTTAAATATAAGTCATAGTAATAAGTTTAATATTCCACATGATTATGGACAAGTGCTTAGTGCTCACACAGAAGTTGTCTTAAAAATGCAACTCAACTCTATATCTGACTAAACGTTCAATTTATCAAAAGGCAGCTGCAACCACATGTAACACTTATTTGCTCATAATGACTTTGCCAATTATAAAAAGGTTTTCAATACCATCCTAGCTATTTCCTTTGTAATAATGCCCATTATTTAGCTGCATCTGTTCCCTATTGTCCACTGTAGGACTCCGTGTCAATCTTGTGTAGATTATGGGTTTTCTCTATTGGTTTGTTCCACTTTTCTCCTGTCCAGCCAGCTCAGTCATCTGAAACTTTACTGATGACGGGGACACTGGCAGAGAAATGGCACCGTCTGGAGACGTGTAGCTGACAGCATTGGAGACTGCGGCATTGGAAAATCCACTGGAAATGTCCTCAAACGTCCGGCCTTTGGTCTCGGGAACCCGGAAGTAGGTAAACACGAAGAAGATGATGAGGAGGATGAGGAATATGATAAACACATACGGGCCGCACAGTTTCTGGAAAGGAAGCAAGGTCATAATAATGCGTTTAGCTCTTGTGTCCATGAAAAATGTAATACTGCTGAATTCTGTGACAAGGTTCTCACCATTAGTGGTAGGAAAGACAGTCCGACAATTAAGCTGGCGGTCCAGTTGCAGCATCCCGCCACAGCAATGGCTGCCGGACGTGGACCCTGAGAAAATAACTCTGCCACTATGAACCATGGGATCGGTCCTGGTCCCATCTCAAAACTGGCCACAAATCCAAAAACTGCCAGAATGGCCAGAACGCTGATTGCTGAAATTCCCTGCTAGCCGGAAATGTAATAATTTGTAGAGAGAAAAAAAGAGCAATGATACACTTCAGTGAATGAAATCTCACATAAATATAAGTTGCCATTCATTAGTAAGATCACACACTGACCCCTTCAGATGCAGATTCGTAGATAGCAGTGCCATTCTGAAGTATATTATCTCCAGGCTTCTACAGATCAGAAAAGAGAATGAATTTAAAAATGAATAAAAATGTTATGTCTCTATTCTCTAATATTTATTTGAATGAATCCCTTGTTAAATCCATCCCATACACAAGATCAGTAGTTTATCATATAGGCCCATTTAATGATCATATATTTAATTATATATTGTATATCAAAACTCACCGCAAGTTTAAGAGAAATAGTCATGAGCAGAACACAGACAGCCATTCCAGCCAGTCCGATCATATGAAGTGTTCTTCTCCCTGCCCTCTCCACCAGGAAGAGCTGTTGAGAAAAGCAGTGGGAACATCAACACTGTTCTTTAGTACACCCTCACAAAAGTATTTGATCAGATATAAGGGCATGACATTGCAAATTCAAGGGTGGTGAAATTAATTTGACATCTGTTTACCTACAGTACAGTTCTTTTCAAATGTTTGTTTATGTGAGTATATTAGCTCAGCTGTGTAAACTCACAGAGATGACAGTGAAGATGGTGTTGACTGCACCCATTCCAATCGTGGCAAAGACTGGCCCAGTGATACCTGCATTTCTGAAGATCTCTGTTGAGTAATAAATTACCTGGAAAATGTACAGAAACACAGCCGATTAACATTTAGAACAGTTCATGTCAATACTGGGAGTTGACAAGGGGAAAAGAAGGAATCCTTACAAATTGACAAAGTGACAAACACTGCAAACAAACATTCATTAATCAGTATTTTTGTCTCTTTTTCAGGTCAAATAAATATCTGAACATTATTAAAAGAAGATACATTTGTGTATGACTTGTTATAGAGAATGTTAACTTTATTTTTCTTCTCATTGGCAAATTGTTTCTCTTGTTGTAAGCCAGGGTTTCTCAAACTCGGTCCTGGAGGGCCACTGTCCTGCACAGTTTAGCTCCAACCCTGATCAAACACACATAGCTGTGAGTTTCTAGTGATCCTGAAGACATTGATTAGCTTGCTCAGGTGTGTTTGATCAGGGTTGGAGCTAAACTGTGCAGGACAGTTTGAGAAACCCTGTTGTAAGCACTAAAGTTTTTAGGTTTATGTTTACAATGTTTAACAGGATGTGCTAATCAAAGATCATTATGTAAACTTTTTATGTAACTGGTGGGGGGAAGTGTGGAGACTCACAGCGTTGATGCCGGACAGTTGCTGGGACAGCTGCAGGATTATGGCGATAATAATGGGCTGTCTGTAGGCGGAGTTACGGAACAGCTCTGGAATAGAAACCTTCTTCTCCATGGACATCTTCATGGCCTCTTCCTTCATCTCACGAATGTCATCCTCCACATCTGAATGCCCACGAAGACGTGTCAGCACTGAGGGCAGAAGAGAGAAAGATCAACATAGTCAGTGTGGAAGAGTAAATGCACTTCAATTGTTCAGGCAGTGCTAAATGGTGTGTTGCGCATGTCTCCTGCTCTTTCTAGGTCCAAATGGGATGCTTCTAAAGACTTTTTTTTCAGTCCTGAGCAGTCTCACCTTGGCGTGCCTCATCCTCTTGGTTGAGACTGATCAGCAGGTATCGAGGGCTCTCTGGGCAGAAGATCAGCATAACACTCTGTGCCACTGCAGGCAGCGTCGTCAGAGCCAGCAGCAACGGCCACAGCAACTGAGACCCCAGCAATGACTCCAGACCTAAGATCTACCATAAAATCCACAAAGAAGACCCATTTATAACTATTTGCATTTGACTTTTTAAGTGTATAATCAGTATGTTCAAACAGACACCTTCCTTTCTTCTGTAGAATTTAAAAGGATCAATTCAGAAAATTTTCCATAAAATACAATGAAAATGGACTGAAGCTTTCAAGTTTCCAAAAAGACCCAAAACCATCATACAAATGATCCAAATATCTTCTAAAAGGATAGTTATTTGTTATCATTAACTGAAATTAGTGAACGAGTCAGTGAACTTGTGAACCGAACCAATTCAATTCATGAACAAATCATTCAGACCAGTTTTGTGATGTGAATGAACTCAATGAAAATATCTGACTCAAAAGAATCAGTTCTTTACGAATCTGACATTACTACTGAATGTGCCGAGGAGATGTCAAGATTTTTAGGGAATAATGTCTTCAATTTCTACCTGTCCGTTGCACAAGGCTATCATATGACTTCAGAGGACTATACTAGCACACAAGTTGTATAGACCAATGTTACTATACTTTTATGGTGCTTTTGAATCTTTTTTCAGCATGGAAGCTTTGGTGTTATTATAACTGCAAGCAAAAAAGAAAATCATATGGGTTTTGAATGAGATTTGGGTTAGTTTAATCTTCATTTTTGAGTGATCCCTTTAATCTCTTATTTACATTCATCCATAGGAAAATCTAACCTGTGCAACCAGGATGCCGATGACCACCCCGAGCTGGTGAAGGGTGCCAAAAGCCCCTCGCAGTGCCGTTGGAGAAATTTCACCCACATACATGGGTGTCAGTCCTGTGCACATACCACAGAACACACCAATCACCAGACGGCCCAATATCACCAACTCATGGGAGGTGAAAATGCTGGATAAACCCATCAGGCCTCCACCAATCAGAGCCAGGATGTTGGACAGCAGCATTGATTTCCGTCTGTAAAGAGAATTTTGGAGATGAAACAAGAAAAACTTTTATATTTGTTTTATGTCCAAATAAATTGTGTGATTTTTGAATTTGGTCACTCTTTTCTCACCTCCCAAGCTTGTCAACCAGAGCGCCAACACTAAGAGATCCGATCATGCCGCCGGCATTGAAGATGGAAACTGCGACACTCCACACTGTTGTGAGTGTGGATTCATCCATGGGCTTTCCAGTGCGCACCAGAGTCACGTTTCTGATGAAGTTCTTCACTTTCTGCTCATCAACAGAGAGACAGACAGAAGTAAGTGATGAAGCGTTGTTTTTTGAAGTCTAAAATGCTACTCATTTAATGAAACATTTACCTCATCGGGTGCGTTGATGACTCCTGTGTTGAAGCCGAACTGCAGCGAGCCGATGACGGCCGTGGACACGCAGAGCACCAGGTAGCATGTCACCTGCTTCCCCTAAACAAAAAGAAGGAATACACATACTGTGACGTGCACAAAATTGACATGAGTAAAGATGAAAATAAGAGAGAAAGTAACTGTGACCCAACAAAGCCTCAAAATGTGCACAAAACCTGCCTTTCTCAATTTCTTGCACTTTCTCGGTTATGTGAAATAGTTCTGCAGCACAGGTTTTTTTTTTAGCATTATAATTTTTCATTTAGTTGACTGTTTTGTTTCTCTTCAATGTTCAGAAAAGGGCTCAGAGAAAATATAATAATATAAATAATAATAATAAATGATTGAATATATAAAATATATACAAAATGTAACATTATTACTGTTTTATTCTGCTTTCTAAAGACTGATTGGAAACCATGAGATTAATTATTTGATTGTATTGACAACCTGTTTCTTTTGTTTATTCTCAATATATATATATATGTAGGCTACATATACATAACACACATATATATATATATATTAATATTTTATTAGTCTGTTAGCCACAGAAAAGAAAAAAAAACTCCAGAGGAAGTGGCAAAGTCACACAATCTGTGATGGACAGATCGTTAACGGCAGGAAATTCAAACATTTGCTTATCATTCATCGACCTCAAATATGGCTTATCACTTGAAAAATGTAAGTAGTAGCAACTTAATCAGTCCACTCGCTTTAATGTAAACCTAGATAAATGTGCACTATTATTAGACACAAGTGTTTGTGTGGAGAGCCGCTTACTGCATGACATACAGGCGCCGGCGCCATCACTTTGATTTAACTTAAAATACTCCGTCATTTTTTAATAATTCAAACTTTAAAGGGTCTACTTTTATTTCTGTAAACTCACAATAACAACAAAACGTTGTGCTTTTGTAAAATAATGAAAACAATTAGGATGCGCTTTCTGCCGTCTTGGTCAAGTCACAAAACTCAGTGTATACTTGCCTCACAGACATGAGAAATATATCTATAGAAAGCTTGAGATATCTATCTTTTAAATGAACTAATTCAACTGGAAAATAAATATTCTCAGATTATGTAGGCTAATAATCCGTATGAAACTTCCATATAGGCAGCTAGGCGCATCCACTTCTTAATCTCTGCAGCCAAAAACACAGAAAACATTATCAATAAATTATTAAATTGTTTGTAAAATTCTAGGGCACGTTTGTAAAAGCTACTTAAATGGCCTAATTGAACTTTAGTCCTACTCCTGGCTTAGTCTAAGCCCTGTCTGTGAAACAAGGCCAAAGTTTTCTCAGTTCAAATGTATCTTCATACGTGACTGAAAATATAGCTGCCTTTATAGCTTTGAAAGGGGTCCCTTGCAAAGGGGTTTAATATAATAATATATAAGGGTAACTGAACCTAACCAAAAAAGAAAGAAGGGTCTTTCTCACTTTTTTTTGGCTTTAGTTTTAAATCGCACTCTGGCGTCACTCAGTAGTCACACACTACTTCAATATCTTGTTTGTCTAAAAAACTAATTCAAAATGCGATTCTGCATCCTGTTTGCTACCTCAATTCGAGAGGAAGGAATCTAAAATTCTGAATGGCACACAAATCCTGATAACCACATATTACACAATAGTAATTTCTGTAATTTCCCAGAGTATGTATGAAAGTGGAACAACAAAGTTGCATAAATCAGTTCACATAATAACTGGGATATGTCCTTAGGTGTCATTTTTCTCCTAATCGTGGTTCTCAAACTCTATAGCTTGATGTCTGTTCCTCCCTCTTGCGTCAAATTAAAAGTAGAAATAGCAACCTAAGCTAATTGTGAGCTGCGTTACTTCTGTACAGCAGCAAATAATGGGTCAGAAAGAACAATAATCTGATGGCCTGTTCTATAGGGTGTATTGGGTGACATTTGTATTTGTATAGCCTTTTAGAGTAAAGTAATTTGTAATGATGCTTTCCATGAAGTAAATGGTAATATGCAGTGGACTGATTAACTTTCTCACTACTGCATGCAATATGTGGCAAATGTCTGTTACAAAAAAACTCCACACAGGAACTTCTGCATGTGCAAACCAGTCTGATTTTATGATACAGACCCAAACATGCACACACACACACACACACACACACACACACACACACACACACACACACACACACACACACAAACAAACAGCGGCTGACTCCTGGAGGAGTGAACAAGGCTGTGGGTGTCATCATGTGATCTGTGAGGAGCCGAAAACAATGAATTCGAATTCGAAATTCATAACGACATCACTGCATCTTTCATCTCTATTGATCAGGATAGACCAGATCACATTTGCACCCCCACATCCCACCATGCGCCCTCAGTCTCCCTTAACTTAATTATGCATACCGGTACTTATTTATTAAATCAACACATTCAGTGACTCACTTAATAGTTTTGTAATAACCTGCAGTAGATGCAAAATTGCACACTTGGATTAGGAATTTCCATTCTGTCTGTCCATTCTGAAACAAGTAAGAACCAGTCAGAATGTTGTTCATATTTTGCTCAGGTTTGAACATGCCATCTAAACCCTGCTCTGAACAGTCATTTCTCCTCATCGTTCTGCTTTGCACATCTCAGTTTCTTAATTCACAAGCTGCAATCCTATCGGTTATTCCAACTAAGAAATTGATCTGAGATTGTCTCACACATTCCAGTATGATTCACTTAATTAGATCTAGGATCGGAGTCAGTTGGGATTTGCTCCAAACAGCCGCCAAAGAAAAAGCAGGCCAAAAAATGTCTCACTAAAGCTACGACATATATTTTTTTAGGTGATGAATCAAATCTATTGCACACTAATAGCCTGAACAGACATATCAAAGAATGCCTAGTTAAACCTGCTAGTGCAACACATTAGTGACACACAAACATTACACAATCAGTATATAAATCATAGGCTACTGGCAATTAAAACAAGCTACAGTATATCTACAATAAAAACACATTACAACATTTCAAACCCAGATGCCCATTGGCATCCCTTGAACATTTACTACAGTTCTTGCATGGTAAGCACAGTTTACAGTGTCTGTGAATATGTGTAGTAACCTCATGGGTGGCTCCCCATTACCATGGTTAGAGGTATCTATCTGTACTACAAACTATGACTCATATTATGAAAAATAGTAGCCTAAACACATGGTAGCTTAGGAACTACAAAATTGCCATAAAATAAGCAGATGATGTTAATACTGTATTACATAAAAGACCATAGTTTCTGCATGTAATCTCTTGTGAAAAAGAAGTACACTTAAAGCATATTTTTAAAAAGAATATTTAAGGAAATAAGAATATACTTCAATATTGCAAAGATGCAATTAGATGAAAATGTATTATAGTTAAAATTTATATTAAATGCAATAAGCATAACTTAAGAGGGCTTTTCTGACCCACTTAAGAGGGACTTAAGTATCTTTATATGTCATAAGTACTTCTATTGTCTTTGAAATACAGTTAAAGTGTGCTGCTTTGTAAACTAAAATAATAAATGTACTTTTTAAAAGCATGACAAAAGATTATTTAAACATAATTAAAAATACTAAAAGCGTACTTAAGTGTGTTAATAAGCAGTAGGTTACACTTTATTTAAAGGTGTCCTTGTTACAGTCTAATTATACTTTTAGGTTTGGTTTAGACTTAGTTGCATGTAATAATGCATAATTTATAGTTATTACTATAGTAACTACATGTAACGTGTAACAAGGGCACTGTAAAATAAAGTGTTCTGAAGGTGTTCTCTCTTTAAGTACACTTAAGTGGCCATTTAGTTCATTAATGTTATCTGTAAGTACTCTTTTTTTTTTTACTTTTAAGATTTGAAGTTAAGTGCAAAACAATTAAGCACACTTCTTTTTCACAAGGGATGTATTGAAAAATGGTTTTTTTTTTAAAAGGTAGATTTCATAAGGGTTATTGTGATAGTAAAGCCTTTTCTTATTAATCATAAAGAAGAAAACTAAACATCACAACTTGTTCTGTACATAATGACACTGACAGAAAAAAAAGACTCTACCTTACTGTCTTTCATCTTCTCCATTCTGCTATTTGTTGCGAAAGCCAGTCGTTGCAACTGAGACAGAGGTCGTCTGTTCTTCCTCTTCTTGCAGCTAAACCAAACTTATATGGGTTAACACAAATCCGTATTTGGAAAAGTCTCTAGAGTGGGAAAAAAAGAAAGAATACAAATAATTGTTTTTAGTAATGCAAAGGAATGAAACCTTTTATGTTTTCATAAAGAACAACCACAAAAAATTTCATTTCCTACAACGGATGTCTGCTGAGTTCAGATGACAGTTGAGCATCAGTATTGTGCAATGTAAATTGCAAAGAAATGTGGAAGTCAAATATAAGAGGCATCTCTGTCAGCTCAAGATCGTCCCTCTCTAAATCGCTCAAATGTGTATTTATGGGTTAGCTCAGTTTCAGTGACATTCCTATACTCTGACATTTTAAACATTCTACCAGTAAATAAACTCAATCTTGCATTAGTTTAGATTAGTTAACAGCTTCATGCAGTTCCTTGATTAAAGACATTTGACCTGCTTATCATGCACATAAAGTTATAGCTGCATTTACACATCATATATTTCATACAAACACAGTAATAATATTAATACAACTTGTTTTCATAATTGTACAAACAAGATCCTTATTTCATTCCCTTTAAATTGTCACAGCAATTTCAGTCATTTCAACTTACACGTGTCTCTACTTTCTTCATCAGTAATACATTTAAGTGAACAAAAAAGTATAATATAATTCACTTCAGGGTTATTTTAATAAAGATTCAAGGCAACAATAAAACGTTTAAAAAAACATTAATAAAAAAAAATCGTTAATAAAACAATAAAAATATATATTTTTTAAATAACGTGTAGATAGTTATGAAGCAATATTTTAGTCAATATTGTAATAAAAGATCATTCCAATGCTACTTATAGTAGGCTATGTTATATTTCTATGTAATGATAATGAAAAAGAACAATATTTACGTTTATGCTTGCAGAGCTCGTGCGTCGATCTGGTATTTGCTGGTGTGTGATGAAACGATCTCGAGCTCGTGGGGTTTTATGGTGAGTGAGACATGAGCACCAGCACGTTGCATTTTTGTCGTCACACAGCCATGCTCCCCCTATTTCTGTAATATTTGAGTCACAGGATTAAACGAGAACTTAATTTTAAGTCACTCACGTAACATCCTTTCGCAGGAAATCCTGCCCGTATCTCAAAAACTAGAGCAACCTACCTAGACAGCATCATACAGCATCACTCTGTGCCTATAACTTAATAACTCTATCTAGATAGGCAGTTAATGATGTTTTGAGACCCGTCCCTATTTTATGTCCTTATTTGGTTACTCGCCGGTTATCGGCAGTGAATCGCGCCTCTGTAGCGCAACATCCCACCAGAAAAAAACCCTGCTGTCTGACAATAATACCGTTATTGTTGTCATGTGAGTGCTTCTGTGAGAAAATTACGTCTTTTTTTTTGTTTGTAAACAAGTAGTCCTCTCTTCCGAGATTGGACAATTTGCGGGGTTTGCTGGCACTTCATACAAGTGTGTGATCTAGTGATAACAAATGTTTCGTTGCCTACGCTCAGGGTAGCTTTCATTTGTTCAGTGAAATTGTCTTATGGTCATTACTAATGAAATACAATAGGAAATGACTTGAAAGTATAATTTATACAAGGTAATAATGCATAGCCTAATAATAGCGCGCGCGCGCACACACACACACACACACACATAACACGCGCGGCGCAACGCTAGTTGACTGTGTTGAGGCAGACAAACAGGAACTTTGCAGTAAACACTTTGAGAACTGAGATCATGCCACTGGGGTGTTTTCTTTCAGTATGAAGTAGCCTACACTCTGAATTCTTCAAGACGAATTCTCCACGAGCCTGCCATTTTTAGTCACTTGTTTAAAAACGTACAACTGTATAGCGAAGGGTATAGTTCTCAACGGGCCTGAAAATTACAACCCGACCCGACCCGGCCCGTGGCTTTTAAAGCCCGGACCCGATGTTTTTTTTTTCTCTCATACACGTATTATCATGATGACCAGCAGATGGGAATTCAAATCAACCTTTAATGTTCACGCCTTTTAACAATACAAACAATACAAACAACGGAAACAATAAACTTTAAATATATAAATAGGCTGTAGTAGCGGTGAATTCACCTGCGGCAAGTTTACTTCTCACCAACTCCTCTCCAGGCTAAAGGCGTGCACGCAGCGGCGTCAGGTCTGCCCCCGCCCCTCTCCATGATGCACGTTACACGCAGCAGCCAGACTTTCTTTACGGTGACCAGCAGCGATGATTAATAAATGTTTTTTTTGTTTTTTGTTTTTTTTTACTGAGCGGAAAAGATTAAGCCCGAGGTCCGACCCGACCCGAGTCATTTGATTATATTTTCGACCCGACCCGTTGAGAACTCTAGCGAAGGGCGTCAATTTACCATTATCCTTAGAGCATCACAGACTGTCAAGTTTTTGCATGCTTCAGTTATGACAAGTCGCTGACATGAAAGGAGCATGGACAGACTTGTACAAATGTTATATGAATGAAAATATGTAGATAACGCATTCATGTGCATTGTTGTTTACAGGACATTTATAAAAGCAGTGTATTAAGTATTAACTAAAGCGAAGAAGTCTGACGCTGCTTATGTAAATTGAAATCAAAATCAAACAAAAAGGGCCGATAAGTCAAGTTTCCCATATATGAAGTGTCTAAATATTCGATAATCTTTTTCAGTAGCTATAATAGACACCATTTACAATATCGTTATGAAAATTAGCGCAAAAACCAGCATTTTTTTTTTTGTTTTACATTCAATTGATATATTTAGGGAGAGCAAGATTATTTCAAAATCCAGTGCACTGTGAACAAGAAAACTGAAGTTGACCTTGATTATACACTTCCAATGTGTCCTTTTGCCCTCATGGTTTGCATCAGTTGTTAAAAATATAGAAATAGAGGAATTCCTAGGTACTGTGCAATTAGTAAGCTATGTTGTCACTGCAATTGCAAAATTTTCCTAAGTCTTAGTAATGGTTGCCGTCACAGCAAGTACCAATTCATGCTATTTTACCGCCATCTGGTGTTTTAAAAGCCAAGAGCACGATGACTTCAAGCAGCAGGATTAAACAGAGCCGTTTGATAAAAGCTGTGAAAACGGTTTATATAGAACCCAACTTCTTAATCACTGATTTCACTTAACCTCATCCTGTCTGTTCAAACTGAATTAGCCTTCGTATCATTGCTTGAACTCTAGATGGCTAAATCCAGTATCTTAATATGAGTGTTAATTCAATAAGGCAAGGCATGTAGAAGGAACACAATTCACCTTGGTCATCATCAACTATCTGCAATTTAATCTGTGCAATCTGATAAAACATAAAAATAAAATAAAATAAAAAACACACATCAATAGCACATATTCTTTAACCTCACTAAAGCCACTAAATGACTAAATTTTCGACTGGTCAGACTTAGTATGCTGGTTAATTGACTGTTTAATTTAGAAACAGTCAGTACAAACTATAATTTGTTTGCACTTTATTAAAAAAAACCCCACACAAACAAAAACAAAACCACTGAAATCAGTTGGAATTGTGCGTTTTTATTTTGTAATTTTTAATAGTAAGTTGTAGAGCGACAAAGCGTAGGACCTCAAAATGCTAAAGGACAAAAAGTCACATGATTCGGAGGCGCACTCTGAATGACCTTTCATCCTCCAGCGGGCAAAAGACGACATCAAAATAGGATAATATATTATGAGGTACTCTACAAAAGGTGGGGAGTTCATGAATTGAAGGTAACAGCGAACATTTAGATCTTTCCGGGGAAGCTTCCATCCTCAATCTGTCCATCCCATTTCTCCACCTGAAGAAAGGAGAAAACAGAAACAAGAACATGTATTTACTATGTATTTTAAATATAATCCCGCAGCCCCTCATATCTTATCACATTTCAGTCATTGCTTGTGTCTTGTTGCATAAAAGGAAAGGAAAAGAGCAACTACATCAGGTTATATATTAGAAAATTGTTGACTTAAAATGCTGAAATTTTAGGGAGGATCATGCGTTTTGTGACTTCAGAAAATGTACTAAACATTACTTCATTTAAGAGTTCTTTACTTAAACTAAACTGCTTCTCTACACTCCTAACGTTTTGAAAAGGGGCTATTTCATAATGATGATCAGGATGGGAACCCCCTGCTGCCAATAATTGTATGCATTTCTAGTTATTACCTGACGGTCAGGCAGAATGACATTTTACTCTGATTTATAAAAAAATTAAAAAGTTAACATCCGAGTTAAAATCTCCGTATTTTGGTGACTAATGAACGTCTGCACCGGTTGCAGCATTAATCTACTTAATAATGGTGAAATACCAAAACTGCTGGATGGATCTCCAGTAACACTGACGTTTGCAAGCATGGCTTCCAAGAAGTTTTACATTAGTGCCACTTCTTCAAAGTATGCTGTTACTCAGCCACATTTTGAAAGGGTAAAAGCAGAATGACTCATGGATGTTTTTGTACATTTAAAGAGACAAACTTTACCATGTTTAATGTACTAAAACATTTTTTAAAAAGGCTAATACCCTGTCATAGCCACACTTGACAGATTATGTATGAAAGCAATAAAGACTATTTTGTGGAGTTTTTGGCACTTCCATCTGGTTTATTTTCTACATCATTTTCTGAAATAGTATGCAGGTGAACTCATTTTCAGCCTCCTTTCTTGCAAATATGTTAAAGATTTAAAAAAAGAAAAAGAAAAAAAGATTTGAAATGGCAGACAGTCAAGATATTTGCTTATGATTTTATGTCTGAGCAACTCTCTGCTTGCTATAGTTAGTGTATTATATAAGTGGATGATTTACACACTACCATTCAAATGTGTGAATTGAATTAATACTTTTACACAAAGACTTTAACAAGTATCCATTGGTCAAAAATGACAAAGACACTGGGTCTCATTCACTAACCATGTCCACACAAATCAACTTCCGTTCAAAAACATTCTAAATGTAAAAAAAATAAAAAATAATAATAATAATGTAGGAACAACAAAAACCACTCGTATGCAAAAATCACATACTCTTGGTGGCCTTATAAACATGTTTAGATAAAATTTTATACATAGATATAGATCATGCCAGTCCAGTATTAGGCTAGGTCACTTTGTAAAGAAACTACGCGCCTATAGACTGAACACGTAATACTCATGCGCATGATGGCACAATTTGTTTTCACAAATTCATTGTTTTTTCATGGAAATAACAGTATGATTTTCTAAAACTTGCACTTTAAAACCAGTTTTCCAAAGTGCGTTTTCAGGCCCTTAAAATGCTAGTGTGTAAATGAAAGACCAAAATGCATAAAACGGTTTCCGTTTATAGTTAATAAACGGTCATGTAATAAAAAGTCGTGTAAACGACCCTCTAGAAATATTCTTTAATGTAATAACGAAGTTAAGAACAAATTCATGTGCATTCGCATGTGTTGTGAATTAGGCAGACATTTTCGTGAGAAGTTATCCTGTGCGCATAAACATGTATAATCCACAATCCAATTATTAGTCAATGAGACCACTGTCTCAAAAGATTTCCAATTCAAATAAATGCTTTTTTTTACTTTCTATTCAAAGAATCCTGTAAATGCATAGTTACACAAAATATTGGAGAATAATTGATTTATGTGACACTGGAGACTAGAGTAATGGTTGCTGAAAATTCAACTTTGCCATTACAGGAAAAAATTACATTAAAATCAATTAAATGCAGCCTTGGTGAGCAGAAAAATCTTATTTCAAAAACATTAACATTGAACGCAAGTGTAATTAAAGTGTAGGAGAAAACAGTAGCAGTATTAACATTAAGTGGCATGGCATCTAACGAACAGAAGCCACTGGTATATGCCACTATGCTAAGTGGCACAACCGATTTTCATTGGCACGTGCCAGTAAAACTTGTGACGTGCCGATGGATTGTGTCATGTGCCACTGACAATGTTGCGGAACATGTCGCCGTATGTTGTGACACCTCCAGTGGTGACTGACAGATGAGTTGAGCAGCTATAGTGATGTAATTTAGTGATAAAAGAAAGTATCAATTAAATGCATTTACAAATCGGAAATCTTTTTCAAACATGTAGTCAGTTTGAGGCACATCTGTATATGAGTGGCATGTATGCAGTATGAATGTTGTGTAATACCAGTATTACATGTTGTTGATCACGCATACTGCCCATTCTAAGAATCACACAAAATAAATCTATCATGAGTCACTACGAATACCACATTAAATCACATCCATTATTGTAAGCCTGCATGCAGTATAAGTAAGTGTAATATTGGCCAGCGCAAGACAAACCAAAACTTACAACAGTTGAGGAAGTACACAGGGGGTGTATTTGTTTGTGAGTTAGACGGATCTCTTTATGTGGTTAGTGGTTCTCATCTATGGCTTTACTATTTCACAAATAATGTCATGGAATTATGTAATAAGAAATAAAAAGCATTTTTAACAGTATGATCATGCATTCTTTCTGGAGATGCCTAAATGTTTTGATAAAGTACTTGACTTGCTGTATCGCATCCACATTATAATAGACATTTAGTTTACTATAACATCTACAGACCTACATTACTCTGCTTTATGAAGAGCCGGTGTCAAGGTCCAGCACACTTCTGAATGGTTGGTGTCAGTTTTCATAATGCATTTTGGAATAGTAGGCATCACTTTATAATGGTGTGGCATTTTCTCTCATGGTAGTTTACAACATGAAATTCCTTATTGGTAACCTTCTGGTTTCATTTTTTTAGTTGTGGACACCTATCTAAGTAGTGTCTATATTCTTTTATAATTCCAAATGACTCGGGTGAACTGTCAATCCTATGCAAATAGAAAAAAAAATTGTGTGGAGTTATAAAACCAACTGTGTATTTACATACATTTAAAAAAAAGAAGAAACGTGTTATAATAAAAATAGAGGGGTTGGTGATGTCAGCGAAGAGAAAATTTATCTCAGAGGTAGTAATTGTTTTGAATGAAATGCACACTGATGAATGTAGCCTACTCAATCTGCATTTGATGTTGACTACAGTGTTATAACTTGGTTATTCATACAGAAGCATTTTCAGACTCACCCAGCTCATTGGACACAGGCTCTTGTAGACTCTCTGATACCAGTCGCAGGGAGAAGTTTCCTGCCCTTTGCTTGACAAAGCCTTATTACACCTGTGAAAGTCTGACAGAAAGAAACAACAGTAAGTAATCTGCACTGAAATCAGCCAGAAATAGTCCATAGTCTACAACCCAGGCATCCGCCACAAGTTTCTCAATTCATAATGTGTTTTGAAAAGGTCAAACAATCAATAGATTCATTATAGCTCATAACTAGTGATGCTCCGATTGATCGGCCGCCGATCATGATCGGCCGATATTGGCAAAAGATAGCTTGATCGGCAACCCCCAAAAGCGCCGATCAAAAAAGCCGATCACGTGACGTAAATAACTCACGCAACTTTTCCGCATGCGCGGCAACACAACAGCAGAGCAGAGTAGTGATGGGCATTCCGGCTCTTTTTCGTGAGCCGGCTCGTTTGACTCGGCTCACTGAAAAGAGCCGGCTCTTTTTGACTCACAAACGGCTCTTTAAAAAATATGTTTTAACTCGCTTAAAGTCCACCACACAACTGTGCAACGTGAATATCCACATTTTTAATTGTCCATAACAACCCAAAAACTAGCCTGCTTGCCTTGCACATCTAATTAATTGGCAAAGTTATGACTGACTATTTTTCTTACCTTCTTTTTTTACTTTTTAATGTGGATATTATTGAGCTTGTAGAAGTTTAGCTCTTGCGTTCTTCTGAACATCTTGCGCTGCAATTGCCCGATGTCATTTCTGAGTCATATCAGACCATGATCTGTCTCTCTTTTAAATGCCTATTCCACAGTGGTAGGCTACGATTGGCTTTTTTTAAATATAATTAATATCGAAACAAAATAACAAAATAACCCAGACGGTCTCATCTAAGAGACGTTTAGGCCTCCTCCAATAGTACTGACAGCTGTACTATTGAAACTTTTTTCATTTGATTGGTTCAACCGCCACCCGCCCGAATTTAATTAAAATATTATTTTTCGTCACATCATCCGCCTGATCCGCGGTTTTTCCGCATCTCTAGTGTGTGTGTGTGTGTGAGTTTGCTCGGCCCTCCCTCATGCAGTTTAATTGGTTGACATCGCGTGTATGATTGACAGGAACAGAGTGTGAGGCTGATCAGACAGTCGAAACAAATGTGTGTGCGCCTTTAGGCCTATATAATTATGTTTTTGTTGGTTTTTGAATTAGTCAATTATTTTAAATGCAATTAAAATCATTCATTATTTCATTATTAGCCTACATAATGATTTAATTTATATAGGCTATATTTTTAAAAATAGAGTCGGCTCTTCAGACATGCGAGCCGGCTCCCGTCGTTCACCTACAAGAGCCGGCTCTTAGATCCGGCTCATTCGCGAACGACCCATCACTAGAGCAGAGCTTGCTTAACAGTGGCAAAATGAGTTCTCCTATGACGGCAATTCAATGGCAATTATAAACGAGCGCACAACTGATGCTGGCGCGCGCGGTAAATGACATTCGCGAGAGGATAACAGATCTACGCGCGAGGAAACGGGAACTCGCGAGCTCATTCAAACCCTGCGCGGGCGCATGACATCTCTGCCCTCGCGCGCGCATGATAATTCCCCACACTCTCGCGCTTGATCTCCTCTCGCCTGCTGATTTTGCTCGCTCGAACACTTTTATTTTTGGCAGTCGAGGGGCGGGACTTACTGTTTTAATAACCTCAAATGTCATTGTCATTATTTTATTTTTTGGATCTGATGTAGTTAGTTCCTCAACTACATCCATTGTAGTCTGCCTGACCCCTCTTTGTTTTGAAAAATTATACTGTGCCTTATTTGGAAAAGGTGGCCTACAGTAGCCTTATGTTATCTTGTTTTCTAACTACAATTAAATAAATATTGGTGGTTCTTCAAGATTTTCTTGACTCTAGCATATTTCCATTCTGTGATCGGCAGTGATCGGCAATCGGCAGATCATGATTTTGGTGATCGGTAATCGGTGATCGGCCCCAAAAATGCTGATCGGAGCATCACTACTCATAACTTTAGATGTTTGTTGCAACCCAGCTTTACCGCCGATGTGACCTTGACTAAAACGCTTAAATCCAGGGTGCTCCAAGGGAACTATTTGTGAGATCAGTATACTATTAATAATCACAGTTGAAAAGCATCCAAGGCTCATAATCATTCTGATGATTTTGTACAGGTCTGTGTGTAAAGAACTTCTCACTTTCATTAATGATGCATTTCGTTATAGATTAGCTGCCCAACGTTTGAAAGCACTTGTCATCATTTTGAGTACAAATATGGGTCATATAATATTTTCTACTGTACTTACCTAGGTAATTTTGGAAACAGTTTCGTGTCTGATTAGTGTTTGGAAAACGGGCATCGAATGGAGCCGTTCTGTAGTTCTTGATCTTGTCCTCAATAACATCAGCCATCTTCAGTCGCAGATAATGGGGTCTGCGTGACAAACATTCACAGATCGACAACATTACCAAAATAGCTAAATTAAAGTACACAATGGGGCCTGAGCTGCTCAAATGCCGTAGTTGGTCAGGGTAATAAAACATTTGAGAGTGACATTCATAGTCACAGTTTGAACTGACGCCAGCCAGAGTCTCATCATACGAGGCTTAAAACTAACTTGTTATACTTTAAACGAGCTCTTTTCATTTTCAAAGAGTAATTGTAAGGAATAATGAAATTGTAAACGCGTTAAATAGGTTTAAAATGGTCTTAAAACGGCAGATATGTTAACTCAAGTAACATAACCTTGGTAACGTTAACCGGCGTAAATAGCCCGCTTGCTAACTCGCTAACTCAAATGAACCGTTCTCGTAAACCGCCCGTTGATATTTCATTAATTTTACAATAGAGTAAAAGTAAAGAGTTTCAACAAACCTTACACAAGATAAACAATTGCACGAAACCGTGGACTAAACAAATATAAATATCGAGGCCTACCGCTTGCTGTGCCCTTATAGTAACGTCCTCTCGAAAGATTTTCTAAGCGCACTGAATTGTGGGAAGTCAAAGTATGTGGGGGGAGCATGAGGATGAGGCAAGGCGGGGCTTACGAGACCAGAATTAGTAGGTCTATTTATTATTTACACAATTAATTTATGAACGTCCCTCTTGTGTTTATTCGAATCTTTAGATGTACTATAAAGGGAATAAAATAATAATAGTAGTATGAAACGATAATATAAAATAATATTAATTATAGGCTACTGTGTCAGTAATATTAATAAAATAATAATTGCAATATAGGCTACAGTAAAAATGGGGGCGTTAAAACGATGACAAGCTAATATTGACATTTACCAGTTACCATTTTAGCAGACTAAACACTGGAAAGCAAAAAAGAGCATGATACAAATAGTGGCTATATGTGTAAATCATAAAGTGGAAAAAAAACCTTCAGCATACCATTGGTCAGAACGTAAAGAATGTTTATTTTTGTATTTATATATTTTTGTAATTAATCCATTGTCTGGAGCAGGGTATTCGTTTATTTCTGAATATGGTTTATATATTGTGAGCTTTGTGTTGTAGTTGTGTATACAATGGAGTATTTTTTTCTTTATTATTTTCTGACAAATGTATTGTTTTTTGCAGTTGTAGCTTTAATAAATCAATAATGATCTGTTAAGAAATCTGTGCACAGTGTACATGTGTTTTCTTAATTTGCTGGGGCAATATGATTGTCTGCTGTAAATAAAATGTCAATAATAATACTAATGCTTGGAATAATACGGATAAATTCATATTTAATTTAATAATAGGAAAATAATGTTCTATTTATTATTTAATCTAAAATAAAAATAATAGAATAATGCAGCGTCTTATTTACTTGAGGTAAAAATAAAGCTGCTTGATATGTATTTTAATGTTATGTATAATAGCACTGTATCATATATTGCTGCCACAATAACGGCCCACTTCAAATGTTTCACGCTTTTTCTCTTTCTTTTTGTTCGCTGAGGTGGAGCTGTGATGAAGTATTGTTATTGAGAAAAACACTGATATTCTGGATTCGGATGGCAATAAAATCACAGACTAACCCCTGTAAATGTTGAAAATACCTTACGACCCCATGAGAAAGGGCTTTTGACTTATTATTTTTTGGAACAAAAAAGTTACATAGTGTCCCTTTGAATACAATACATCATTAATCCTTCTTCCAAAACATGTTTTGTCTTACCCTGATTCACTGTGGTAAGCCTATTATAAGTGTTTATATTTTAGACCAGGGGGGATGGTTTTCACTGGAAATTGCAGACTAGCATCATATCTGTCATATCCATAAATAGAGAAAAGTTGCCCCATCTACTTTGTGTGCATGTTGTGGGAGTGGCATATATAGGTTAGTTGTCCGAACGGGTGAGAAAGGTTGACATGGAGTATGCTAAAGATTGAACGTCCTGGGAATCACTCATTTAAAATTTAAAAATAAAAATAAAAAACAGAACAGAGGGGAGAGTCTGCTGGCAAAAAGAGAACGCGGCAGAGCTCGTAATAAAACAAGAATCAACATTGGTTTGCCTTTTCAGGTATGGCGAGATCTTAGGGATTTGAAATGTTGTACGGGCGAGTAAGGTATTTTATTGTACAGACAAATTGCCATATGTAGCTCTCTAACAGAGTTCATTTTAAAGCATTATCTATAGTGAGGGTCATTTCCTTAAGGTTGTTGTACTGTGCTGGAATTTATTTTCAAGGAAGTATTGTGTCTATTAATGGGTATGGCTACAGTAATGTCTTCAGCAAGTCAACTTTATATCCTTTCCAACTGATGATAACTTTTAAGCCTCCAGTTCACATTAAGCTGGGACCATTGAGCTGAATTCATTTTAAAACATATTCATATAGAAAATATGTTTTCTAAAATGTCACAATATTACTGTTTTCCTTGTATTTATGATCAAATAAATGCAGCCGGGTAAGCATAAGAGACTTCTTTCAAAAAAAAATTTTTTTAAAACAATTGTTATATTATAATATTTTAAATATATATAATGTATCATAATTATTTTTATTCATATTATTTTTAACTAGTAACTCAGAGTGGATACCCATCTAATAATAATAATACTAATAATATTTGGAAAAAGAAACATTTTATTTATATATTTTTATAGTTATCGTTCTTGGTGTGAACGGCATTTAGATCGTGATATGTGTAGCCTATTGAATGAACTATAAATCAATGAAATCAACTACTGAAAAAATGACTGTTTTATCCAATATCTATTTGTACGCTTAGAGAACTATATCAGTAGCTTAGCAACATCCTAGTTCCAAACTCCATTGTAATCTGTTTCATTTTTCTTTTTCTTCTTGCAGTGTCCCGTACTTTGAGACAAGCGCTGCGAACGGTGAAAACGTGAGCAATGCTGTGGAGGTTCTGCTGGATTTGATCATGAAGCGCATGGAGAGATGTGTGGACAAATCCTGGATATACCCGACGTTGGCACCAACGGTCACAGCACCAGCGACTGGCAGAGCCGCGGGACACAGACCAGAGCAAGTGTGCCTGCTAACGGAATGATCCTTCCTGTGGGCCTCTGCTTCCAGATGCAGCGAAGGCTCTCTGATCTTTTTCATCATTAGTAGGCTAGTATACATTTCAGTTTAACTCAGTGGATGTAGAGGACCACAGACCCTGCGCTGCATTCAACCATGGGTCGCCACATCCTCACTTAGTGTTTTTCTCAGAATAGACTAAAACCACCTACATTGTTATCAAGCTTTCAGCTGGTTACCAGTCTCCACGTTTTGAGAGCACTCTACACCAAATCCTTCATTCAGAACCCTTAATACATCAGACTAGATGTGTATCAAGGGCTTGATTTCTCTCACTGTGTGTGTGTGTTTGTTAGTGCACATTTACTGTTAAAACAGTTTGTAGTCACTGGGTGACTGATTAGATGCACATGGTTGTATATAAGGGGGCATAGGTGACATGAAGTGATAGCCACAGGTAGGGGGAGCACACACAGTTCTCACCAGACAGACCACAGACAACAGAGCACGGATTACAGATCAGATACACGGCACGCTAACAACTGGGAACAAGATAAGAAATCAACTGGTATGTTCATCTGTTTGTACAATTTATAATTTATTACAATAAACCACAAACCTCAACTGCAATAATCTCTGGAAAATCTTTGTGTGTCTGCGTTGAAACTTCACCCCTACCTGTGTGCATGATGTTTCACCAGGTCAAAGTGTCAGAAAAACATATTGACTATCTGCGATTCCTATGGTGGCGTGATGGTGATGTGCAGCAGGATCTCGTCGAATACAGGATGAAAGTACACCTCTTTGGAGCAGTGTCATCACCGAGTTGTGCAAACTTTGCACTAAGAAAGACCGCTGAAGATAACAAAGCTCACTTTCCAGCAGAGGTTACAGACACCGTAAAGAACAACTTTTACGTAGATGATTGCTTAAAATCCATGTCCACAGAACAGGACGCTGTTCTTATGGTAAGAGACCTGACTGCTCTCTGCCAGAAGGGAGGTTTCGTATTGTCAAAGTGGATCAGCAACAGCCGTAAAGTATTGGCATCCATTCCACAAGAATACAGAACCAAAGAGACAAAAGAGTTGGACAACCTGCCAATGGAAAGAGCACTAGGATTGCACTGGTGCGTTGAAACAGATGTGTTCATGTTCAGAATTACTGCACAGCCACGAGCATACACCAGACGCGGCATCTTGTCTGTGGTTGGCTCTGTATACGACCCTTTAGGATTCCTAGCACCATTTATTCTGCCAGCCAAACTGATTATACAGGAACTCTGTAAAAAAAAAACTTGGATGGGATGAAAACATACCCCAAACTGTTTCTCAGCAGTGGACAGGATGGTTGGCAGATCTGAACAAGCTGACAGAGTTTAGAATGGACCGTTGCATGAAGCCCACAAGCTTTGGTCAAATCAGAAATCCAGAGTTGCACCACTTTTCAGATGCAAGCGAAAGTGGATACGGTACGGTTTCATATCTTAGACTAAGAGGTACTGCATAGAAAATTAGGTTTGTATTGATTTCTTAAAGGTATAGCGGAGGATTTTCTTTTTCCGGATGGATCATCAAGACTATTGGTCCTCCTAAGTGTCAATCATTCTGGTGATATGTTTACGTAAGGCCGTCGTATGTGCTCGTGCACACGATTCGCACGATGGCGTGCGCTCAAAACACAGGTTGGGCTTCCCACTGATGCCTCAGTCGCGAAGTTTCTACTTGACAGGTAAAGTTTGACATGCTATTTGGAGAAATCCATTTAAAATCACTGCTAGTAAAAGTTAATGTAAGCTATGATTAGCTCGTGCATGCTCTCTCATGCACACGTTTAATAGGTGTTCCCTCTCGGGAGCAGGTAAAGTGTTGCGCATGTGCATTTTTTCAAAAAGTGGAGAGGGAGCGGTTCTTTTCTAAAATTCGGGAAAATCCTCCGCTATACCTTTAATGAAAACCTTACCTCACAAAATTATATAAAAAAAATACTTTTAAACAATTATTGTCATTATTATCTCACCCCGTCATTTGAAACCCATTTGACTTAAAAAAAAAACAACAAGAAACAACAACAAGAGAAATAAGAAAAACATGATATGAACTTTAAACGATGATAGTGAATTAATTGTGACAGAATTGTCATTTATTGGTGAACTGTTCCTTTATTAACCTGTGCTGGTTGTCTCCCTCTAGTGGACGGATGATGAATCGCACGTCCTTCAAATTTGTAGAACACTTTTAAATGTGCTACTATGTTATCTCTAGTCTTGCAGATGTGTCAGACAAATAGAATAAGTATTTAGATGTTATCATCGAACATTATTAAAGTTAGAGCTTATTTAGAGATATCAGCTGAATGGCTTAGTGCAGGCGCTAATGGATCCAAGGTTCTATCTCGTAAATTACCCCACTAATAATGCCCAGAATGGTACCAAACGTCTACAGTGGTACAAAGAGGTTCTGTACACATAAAATGAGGCATTGGAAAGTTTGTAAGTACATCAGGAGTTTATTTAAATAACACTTGCCTGACGGCTCATGCTACTGCTAACCCGGACGTCTCTCTCTCACACTCACACACTCACACTCTCACACTCACACTCACACTCACACACTCACACTCACACTCACACACACACACACACACACACACACACACACACACACACACACACACACACACACACACACACACACACACACACACACACACACACACACAATGGGTGTTGTTCATAATTTATAATATATTAATATTTTATTAATATTAATATTTTAATAATATTATATATATTAATATATTATAATATATATATTATAATAATATTATATATATTAATATATTGTGTTCTAAATTTGGTGCTTCAATATCACTTTCTTAAAGGGGTCATATAATGCCATTTTTGTACAAGCTAATATGATTCTTTAGGGTCTAAATGAAAAGTTTGTAATATACTTTAATTAAAAATTCTCATTAGTATTGTAAGAAAACACAAATTTTTCCTGGTCAAAAACAGCTCTGTTTTCAGCACGCCGTTTAAGTGCATGTGTCTTTAAATGATAATGAGCTTTGCTCACCCCGCCCCTCTGTTCTTTGCGTACACAGTAACACAATAACACAATAACCATAATGTGTTGTTCATTATGAACGTGGGATTATGAATTATATTGAGAACGTTGTATATAGAAAACATGCCGTAATGTACCCTGAGTGTAAACAGCCGCATTCGTCATGAAGCGTGCAGCAAGCGATTTGCAAAGATTAATATAAATCCTGTGCTCCTTTTTCACAAGACAGTTATTGAGTCTATATTGAGATATGGTATTATAGCTTGGTTTGGTAACCTGTCAGTTAAACTAAAAACACAGCTCCAAACATTGATTAAAAGGGCAGGGAAGATAATTGGATCAGTGCCACCGACTACTCTTAATGAGCTTTTTGAGGAGGCGGTGAGAAAACAGAGTTTTAAAATTATTAATGATCCGAATCATGTTCTCTATAGTGAGTATGAGTTGATGCCCTCAGGCAGAAGGTACAGGGTACCGACCTGTAAACTGAATAGGTTTAAATTTTCCTTTGTGCCACTCTCTATTAAAATATTGAATAAAAACAAATAGGGTGTGGGCAAGCTGTAATTAGGTATAGAGGCTAGTGATTACAGTATGCGTTAGCAGAAGGTGCTAGGAAGGTGGGATGTGTTCACGGTTTTTTTTTTTTTTTTTTTTTTTTTTTTTTTAAGGTGATAATTATGTGTAGTAATTCATGTTATGTGTTATGTATGTTGTGCTGCATCTGTTGTCCCGAATGCCCAAGATGAATTTCTCCGCTAGGAGACAATAAAGGCTAATCAAATCAAATCAAATCAAATCAAATCAAATCAAATAAATATTAATATAAAAGTTAATAAAACGTTACACTCACTTCTTCTTCTGGAGGTGCAGCAGGAACACGAATAGCTGGTACCGATACTTTTTTCAGGAGCAGCTTCTTAGCAAAACCAGCTTTATATTGACCTCGTTTGTGAATCAGTCTGGTCTGTGAAATGATTCGCGCAAACATGAAAGCATTGACGTTGATCTTGGGGAATATTCCCTTCGAAAACCAAACTCAGCCACTGCGTCTTCAGCGGTTCGGATTTAGAAACATCAAAATGACTGCTGTGTTCGTTATTGCACCCAAGAACAGAACACCACAATCGCTTAGACGCCATTCTGCTCATAGACAGTGCTCCAGCGTATCAACAATGACCGCGCCGGTCCGCGCAGACTATGATTGACAGCTCGCTCACGAGCGAGGGCGGGTCTGTGTTGAAACTCTGCTGTCAATCAACAATCGTGGGAGGGGCATCGATTTTGTGACGTCACAAAATCGAACGGCTTGATTTGAGATGAGGGAAAACATATAAGAAGATAAAAAAAAAAAAAACACTGGATGGATTTTTATCATTTTATGATGGTTGTGTACAGGCACTGCCAACACACATTTCAGTACAATCAACTTGTAAAAGTGCATGTACCATTATATGACCCCTTTAAGCCACAAGCGTATTATATATGAGAAAAGAACGCTTGATTACGATGCCGTTGTCTGTTTTAGCACATACTGCCATCTAGTGGTAGCAGGTTTTCTCAGACAGCTGTGTGTGGATCGTGCAAGGCTAAACCGGCGAAATGAAAGTCTCAAAATCCAAATGAATCAAGTAGAATCGACTCAGAAAGAGTCAATGAATGCACGCGTGTCACCTGATCCACAAATGCACATCTTACATGTTGCATGTACATATTCTGACCTACATTAATACAAAATCGAGGTTTTGTATTATCAACTTTGTCTCTATTTGTACAAAATGCTGCACATTCATGCATTTCTGGATTTTGCACACACAAGTTGTATTGTATTAGTTTAAATGTAGGCTAGTGACGCACATTTATGAATTTGTCAAATAAATGGGTAGTTGTGCACACATTAATAATTAGCACCAGGCCTATTAATTTGTAGTTGTTTGTGTGTGGGTTGTGAAATGCTTAAAAACCACGAAAAGAAAGTCTCAAAGTCCAAATTAATCAAATGAGATTGACTCAGAAAAGACGTCAATGAATGCACGCGTGTCACCTGATCCACAACCCCACATCTTCTTTGTTGCATGCGCATTTTATGATATACTAATACAAAAGAAAACATTTGTATTCACAAAAATGTCTCTATTTGTGCAAATTGCTACACATTCATTCAATTTAGAATTTTGCACACGCAAGTTGAAAGGCATTTGGTTGTAGATAGTAAAACATATCTGCAACCTTTATCAAGTTCATGGATTATAGAGCTTTAGTGCAAGATTACACTTGCACGTGTTAATCATTGTGATACTATATTCATCCCACACTATAACTAGGGAACAATAATTGAACACAGTGTAGTTACTGTCCTCTGCCTTTGTAGGGCACTGCTGGCTACCAAACCATCTTCTCATTCCCGAGCTGGAGTTGGAGTGTGAGAGAGATGTATAAGAACTTTTTTTTTTTTTACCAAAGAAAGCGTGTGCTACTGTATGCACACTTCATTCCAAACCCATTCCCTCTGACCAGGAGCCAGGAAGAGCTTTCACTTACATACTAAAAACAAACATGGAGGGACAAGTCTGAATGACGCACAGGAGCCTTCACAGCCTGCTGTCAGTGCTTCCTGTCTGAGAGACCAACTGCTCTTAGCAGACTCTTTTGGTCTGACACGGTGCATGTGAGTGTGTGTGTGTGTGTGTATTTATGTTATGTAGAACAGCATAATTGCTTTACACTTAAAAAAAAAAAAAAAATTATAGCTGGATGTTCCTTGAAAGAAAAAATAACTTGAAAAGCAAAATTATATACAATAGTTATTTTACTATTTTATTCTTGTTTTGTGAATAAACCTCACTAAATTTAGTTAGATTTGGGTTTTAAACAAGAACAATGGTTAAGTATTGGTATATTCATACAAATGCTTCTTATTCTTGTATACACTCAAATAGAATATGTATACACACATTCACATATACGGATACAAATGCTTCTTCTTTCCTGACACATCATTCTGTTGTTGACAAGGTTAAAGGTTACAGGTGCCTCTCTGTCTTTGACATCCTGTCCCAGGTTTCCTGCTTCCTCTTTTTTTCAAAAGCCCTACAACACAAACCAAAGAGCGTTGGGTAAAACATGCTGAGGCCAGTGCTAATTAATCTTGTGCCCATTCTTTTAGGTAATAAACATATATACTGTTTCAGTTCTTTCAGATGTATTATATTTCCTGAGGATTGTCCCCATAGATCTTAGTTAGGGTAGCACCATATTTAATTTCTGACAGGAATGAAAACGAGGCTGTGAGGGATTGAAGTACGTTCAGTGGACTGTAGTGTTGTTCAACAGCATGCCAAACGAAACAAAGAACTTTCACTAGAAGAAAACTCCATAAAACAATTTTGAGTATTGAAAATTACATGTGATCTAGGCCCTTTATACAGCGAATGTCATTGTAAATACTGTAAGTCTATCCCTCACAACCTCATTTTCATCCATGTAAAATTCAATATGGCGTCTACCCTTACTAAGAGTTCTACTACTCTCAGACAATTTCCGGCGCCGTTTTGATTTTGTATGAACATAGGCCTATTAAATATCCTGACGAGTGCTTATTACATTTTTTTGTCTTGCGTTTAGTTCATACAGCAGTTTCTTTGACATTGCTTTATGTGTATATTTCATATTCTCTCTATGTCTCCCTCTCTCCCTTTTTTTCTCAGGATATAGGTGTTGTCCATTGGGGAGGAAGGAAATTCTGTCATTTAGAACAATGGGTCTGCTTCTCTATCTATAGACGCAGAAAAGGGGAGAAAGAAAACTAGAAAGAAATAGAAAGCAAGAATAAGGACTAGAGGACCCTTCTAGAACAACTTTTACATCGAAAATGAAAAAGACAAGCTAAAAACTGGGTGAAAGGACAAATTCCGGTAAAGCAAAGCAAGGCCTCATGCAGAAAATGGACTATTTAAGCCTTATTATTCTGGAATAAGGAGACACAGAGCCGACCTCCACTGGTATTTATTTTATATTATTATAATACACTTCACAAACAACAACAGCCATTCCGAAGATTTATCCTGTTATAAAGAGGAAGTCCGTCACAGTGGGTAAGTCGCATTCAGATCATCCGCTGGTGAGAAAAGCCATTTTACTGATGCAAAATGACAGGTTTGGAGCTTTAGTCAGCATATACTGAAAGCCTTTCCCAACCAAATGTAGTAAATTTTGTGTCTTGGTTGTTCTACATCCACCATTAACTTTGTAGAATGTGATGAAATCAATTATGGTCACAGAGTCAACATATTAAAAGTGAAGTTCACTTTTGAGGATCGACAGAGGGCAGCTGACACTTAGGGGGTCTGTTCAGGGGTTTTCCCCGTCTGTCTGCGAGGATACATGGAGGTGAAGTCCACAGTCAGGGCGGAGGACAAAAACATGTATGTTATTATACATAGCCGACATTCAGCGCTTTTAATCAAAGTATAAAAAGGATGATATTCATAGAATGTGGTTTGGCTGGATGGCTGATCCTCAGCAGTGATAGTTTCATGTTGGTTGATATCTTCGTCATGGCCTCTTGGCGAAGCCACTTGACTCTTTCTTGACTTCCACGAGTTTGCTTAGCTCAGGAGCAACAGTGCCAAACCTCTGCTTTTCATTAGACATGTAGACATGAATGTGAAATAAATCTTTTTCTCAGAGCCATAACTATTCACCGCCTGCCGTCAACTTTGTGGCATTCCCTGCTAGCTGCGTTAATGCTCTGTTACTCACAGACTGTTAGATGACGAAGAATGTATGACACGGCACGTCCTGATTATTCAACGAGATGTTAGCTTTTCCTGCCATTTGTCTACTGAATGTCATTCACTGCCGAGATCTGATTTTGGAGAGGAATACATATCAATGACACAACCCCAGGAAATGAAATCTTTTACAACTTCAAAGTCTTGCACGACGGCTAATATTGATATCTTATGTCAATGTTCTTCTGGTGTTTCTCTGCATCTTTTTTCCTCTGACTGTTAAGACATTTCCCTTTCTTGCTTTTTCCTACTTGCCCTGATCCTTCCTTTCTCAATTTATTTTTGTCCATTTTATCTTTCCATTCTCCACACTCCCGTCCAACCCTCACCTCCCTCTCTCATTCCCTCAGATGGAGGAGTCTGGCAGTCCCCGATTTAGGAAGCTCCATTTCCCAGTGGGCTTGTGGATAAATTCTCCACGGAAACACTTTGCCAAGTTGGGAGCTCGTTGGCCCAGTGCAGCATCAGTCAAGTCAGTGTTCGGAACTTTCTCTTACTCTCTGGATCAATGACAAATAAGAGTGTCCCTGATAAAGTAAAGTATAAAAAAAAAAGCCTTCAAAAATCTAGTTTAAAGGACATGTGCCAAGCTCTTAGAAATGTCATTTTCATATGGAAAAACGTTTAAACCATTTTAAACAAAAGTTTCAGTTTAATGACTCTAAATCAGTCTTGTGTTAAAATAAATATCATGAATTAATAATTCACAAAGTTTTGTGGGAGTCGCACCACATGTCATAAACAGGTCAAATTATCTAATATTTTTAATATCTAAGACTTATGACCTTGACACACATTCAAGGTCAATACGAAAAATGATATTTTACTTATGACCTTATTTTGACCTGTGCAGATTTAAAACAAATCTGCAAGGGCCCTCGCTTCGTTATAAGTTCATGATTCATTCATTTGTATATCTGTTTGTATGTTGGTTGCACCACATGACAAATATTTATTCAATACTTTTCTAAAGTAATTAATAAGGTTATTTTTTTCAATAATTTCATACTTTAATACGTTTTTTTCTTCATTACAATATCAGGACAGTTGTATCACCCAAATAGTTTAGAATTTATGCCACTCAAAAAGATTAAAACGAATCTTAATTCAGAAAATTAGAACATGTTCATCATAGAATAATTGTATTCAAGTCATTGTATGATGAATTACACTTTTAATTGTATTTTTGAATCAATTAATTAATCTGGACAAAAAAAAATTACTACTTTCTCTACATTTGTGGCACGAGTAAGTGACATATGTTTACTGTCACTGTGTTAACATTCCTCCTTCTTCCAAATAATGATGACACATTAATGAAACAATTGTATGTGACATCAATGTCTGTACATACAGTACCTCACCGAGGTACAATAACAATAACAACTGACATACAATAAATGATTTGTAAATCACCTCCTTCCTGTTCCTTCATTTTATCAGGTCCACAACTAGCTCAGATGCCGCTTCCCTGCACGAGGCCCCATCATCAGTCCCTTCCTCCCTCTCTCACTCCACCCCTTCTCTTGCCCCACCCTCTCCATCCCCTTCTCCTGCCTTCCTCCGCCCTCGCCCAGCCAATCAGCAGTCCAGGGCCAAAAGGCTGTCTCACCTCTTCCTGAGAGGCCGGTCCAACAGCGACCGAGACCGCGCCATTGGAGAACGTGAGAGGGAAATATGGGCGCATTCTGCCACCCCTTCATCACATCACTACCTGCCTCCTGCTTCCTCTAATGCCCCTGGGCTGGTCAAGATCTACGGAGATGCCCTGTCCAGTGGCGCTAACTATCGGAGCCTCCTGGCAAATATACACTCCACTGCTCGCCAGCTCATTCAGCAGGTCATCACCCGCTACACTGAGAGAGAACGAGAGAACGAGAGTGAAGACACAGGTATTTCATTCCCTGTAATGGTCAACCAGTTTAGTTGTTGTGGTCACTAATGTGTACATTTGTAAAAAAAAAATACAGTCTCATAAAATGATGCCAATGATGTGGTCACAGCTGTCAAAATCCAAAAAAGACAAAAGCACCTTAAATGTATCCAAAGTCTTTCAGACTTGTGCCTGAAGTGTCTTGTGTCTTTCACAAGTCTGAAAGACATTTTTTGGATACATTTATGAAGCAAATGATCTGGCCACAGCTATCAAAATCCAAAAAAAGACAAAAGCACCATAAATGTATCCTAAGTCTTTCAGACTTGTGCCCTACAATGCAAACAGTTTTGTGCAATGCCAATTAACGTAGTAAAATATAGTTCACTAGTCACAGATATCATGAAATTTAAGTCATTTTTCACTGATAATTGACCTCCACTGTTGCTCTGAAATCTCATTTGCGAACCCCTTTCAGATTCAGAAATGGCACACAGACATGCCATGCCAGGTTTGATGTCATTAAAGCCAAAATGCCATCAGTCCTTTCATGTGTTATGACCAAGATTTAATGTTTTAAAAAGAAGTCTCTCATGCTCACCAAGGCTGCATTTATTTGATAAATACAGTAAAAAACAGTAATATTGTAAAATATTATTTCAATTTTAAATAAATGTTTTCTATTTGAATATATTTTAAACAGGTATTTATTCCTGTGATGCAAAGCTGAATCTTTAGCATCATTACTCCTTCAGAAATCATTCTAATATGTTGATTTGCTACTTAAGAAACATTTCTTATTATTATCAATGTTGAAAACAGTTGTGCTGTTTAATATTTCTGTGGAAAAATCTGGATTATTTTATGAATAGAAAGTTCAAACGAATACCAATTATTTGAAATGGAAATCTTTTGTAACAATGTAAACTAACGGGAAACTTTTGAAGAATAGTGTATTCCATTCCTCACAAAAAATCTTGGAATATAGTGCAATGTCCATATGAATCACTTTTATGGTGCTTTTGTGGTGTTTGAATTGTTGTATGTAAAGAATTAAGTGAAGATTATTCAGAAATACGATACTAACACATTTGGAGTGACATTGGGTGATTAAATAATGATTTAGGCAGTTTCATATGGGTCCGCTGCAGCATATTGGATTCATTCATCCATTATCTCAGTCTTGTAATGGATGAAAAATAAAACATCAAAAGCAAGCTGCAGATAATTAAATATGCATTTGAGTGCAGACATCACAGATTATAAATAGGAAATTAGGCTTTACCCGCTCATTGTATCATTCCCCTCTGAATGTCCTGACTTCCTGTTCACCTGGTCAGCTCTCCAGAAATATTCCCCCGAGGACTTCCTGCTATGTGATGTCATTGGAAAGCCCATTCCGCAGCCAGATGGAGCCATTAAATGGCAAACAGAGTGTCGAAGGGGCGTGGCATCCTGGGAATGCCCCTTACAGCTAGTGGATATGTGGAGACCCAAGGATGGTTTTGAACGACGGTTTGAGATCCAGCGCCTTGATGAATACGAGAGGGAGGAGAAAGAGAAAGAGAAAGAGAGAGAGAGGGATGGAGAGAGCTATCAAGGTTGGAACATCTTCGTATTTAACTGTAAGAGATTTTACAAGTGTATTAACCAGCGTGGCAATTCATTTGTGGGAAAACACTATTGTGGTAACAGGTGTACGTTGGAGGCGGAGCCGCATGTCTTCTGGGGGTGGTCCAGAAGAAGAACGAGGTCATCGAGGGCGGAACACAGAACTTAGGAGGAGTATTAGTGATATGAACCTGAGTCTAAGACGTCGTCAGGGCAACACTGCCACCAATGACCCTCGGCGTTCTGGAAATGCCTCAAACAGTGGAAAGGATAGAAAGAACATAGTGAGCATGATGGCTACTGAAGGTGAAGAGGTAAAATAAAGATACAGACCAACTTTTCAATACATTACAACCTCAATAATGTGAAATCAAATTAATAACGCAGAGCTCAACAATAAGGACTTTTTTCTGCTTGCCTGGTTTTGGCCAGTAGTTCAGATTTCTACTTGTCCTTCCAATATTTTTACCCTTCCAATGGACAAATGGTACATTTTACAACCTCTCCTAACCATTCCTTGTCATGAAAAGTTCAAATGAACAGATATTTTAAGTGATCTTGATTTCTCCTTGCCCTTCCAACATTTTCACCCCATGAAAGTCTCTCACACTGAGAGATCCTGACCTGAGCTTCCTTATTGTTTAGCCCTATAATGTCATTTATACCTAATATGACACAACATAAGACAATGTATTATGTGTGTCATGATAAATGCATGTAATCCATTCCCAGTACTATCCTTGCGTGATTGTTCAGGTCTCTGGTCCAAGAGGTGGTGGATGTGAGGCGGACAGACGTACTCGTGCAGCAGAGGAAGAGAAAGACACCTGTGACCTGGAAGTGATGTCGCAGAGTCTGATCCTTCCACCGACAGATCGGCCTTACTTCCTGTTACTGCAGGGCTATGACCAGAGCAAGGCTAGACATGCATCAACTCACTTATCTTACAGCCATCCCATGACATAATTCCTGTATTCCTCTAATCACAACATACCATCAAAGCTTTCATACCTTTGAGTGGAATGGCCATTGAACAAACAGCACAAAACAGCCATACAGAAGCTCTATAAACACACACGGGCTGCACAATGCCAACACAAGCATGCTGTGTCTACTGCTTCATCTCTGCACAATGACCTCACACAAGCACATATTGTCGAAAACTGTAACACTCTTCATTCCTTATCGTCGCTGTATTTCTGCAACTTAAGATAGGAGATTGCACAGATTGTAGTAAAGACCACAATGAAGATGATAACAGCTTTTTTCCACTCTCGTTGTTCTCCTTCTCACTCTCTCACTTTCTTGTTTATTGTTTGTTCAGGACTTTGTGTTGTACATAATGACGGGTCACACACATGTTTTTGGGCGGAAGCCGACATTCCGTGAGCGTGAGATCGACAGGGAGAGAGAGAGGAAGGGGAAAAGGCCTCTAAAAGTGGACACTTACCTCTCAGCTCCTGACCTGCTTGCCCGACACCTCCTGATCAGAAGAGACGCAGCCGTCCCAGAGCAACCACGCGGTCAAGGTACCCTGACACCAAGCTAACAAAAGACAGATAAAAGCAATGAAGAACATTTCACAGAACGAAACGTAAGGGGTTTGTTGCACCTGGGCTCTGATTTTGATCATTTTTTACATTCGCATTCAATAATGCAGCACCAAGGATTTCAAACATTCGTGATAAAACAGGAACAGGCAGTACTGATGTGAAGAAACACTGCAATCATATCTTTGCATTTGAGCCATTTTATTGATTAAATAGTGCTGACAAACATTACTTTTTCACTTTTTTGATGCTTTATAATGCTACCCACACCCTGCCCGATTTTCGCCCTGGTTTTCCACTCACCTACAGTTAATGGAAATCACCAACAAAAGCCAGAAATCTGATGCAAATCTGCACTCAATCATGACCTCAGCTGACGATCACTATGTGTCAGTTTTCAAAGGCAAGAAACTGAGAGAAGTGCCAATGCATTGCAGATGCCCGAGAGGTATTTATGCTGCTGCCCACACACTATAAGACTTCCAAGGTCGTCGGATTTCTGTTCTTTTTACACTGCACAACTGTCGGCCCTCGCCAGCGTCAGTTTCATTCTAAACAAATTTCGAATGACAGGACTTGGACTGCAGACAGGTCCAGATATTTAGTCTGCTAATGCCGCCCACACCCTACACCCTAGCCCTGATTTTCATAAACATTGAATGGAGATTGCCGACAAAAGCCCAAAATGAGAGGCAAATCTGTGCTAGTTCACAGTGACATCTCCGATGCTCGAGAGATATTTTGCATGTTAAATATTGTCGGTGATGCCCGAGAGATATGTAGCATGTTAAATATCTAGACCTGTCTGCAATCCAAGTCCTGTAGTGTGAAACGTGTTTTGAAGGGAATTGACATCGGTGACTTCTAACAGTGTGAAAAGAACAGCAATCCGATTACTCTGAAAGTCGTATAGTGTGTGGGAGGCATAACACGGACAGCAAAAAGATCACTAGTGACAACCCTTGGAAACAAACATGCAAATCCTTCCGTTGTGCTAGCTTATATTGCTAGCGACGATATTAAAGTTGACAAGAAATCGAGTTTGCAGTAGTCTTTTCTTCCCTATTGTGACATATATCTGAGTGAAACAGCTTCTCAAACAAGAAAAAATGTAGGACGGGATTTGATTTTGCACATTGGGAATTGATTGGATTGTTGTGGTTTGCTATTGCGGTGATGTCATGTGAGTGACAGGTTGCCCCGCCCTCACGCCAGTAAACACATCATCAGAGAAGATAAGAGATGTTGCTGCAAGTAGGAGGGGAAGTTATTTTGATTAAAGATTACAAGGGTACATGAATTAAAAATAAATAAATAATAATGTGCATGGATAAATCATTTATAATAAAAAAGGTACATTTTTATTTCATGGTTAACTCTTTCACATGCTTGTGAAACGATGCAGGTAAAGACATTCATCAAACAAAAAACGATCAAAACATTAACAATACACAAAAGCACTTAAATTTTTGTTCTGTATGTACCATGGTAGTACTGTGGTATATTGGAGTACCAAACAAATACCATTGTTCATGAATATGGTAATTATTCAGTTTGCACAAACAGCAACTAGCAATTTATTGTTTTCTGTTTTAATTATTTGGGGGATTTTGTTTAAACGTGTAAGCTATTAGATAAAATTACAGCTTACTATTTTAAATATTTCATATTTGTTAAAATTTTAAATAGCTTAAATGCATAGCAAGCTACTTTTGCAATGTACTGTAGCTTCTAGTGCAACTAGTTTTTCAGCTTTTAGCTTAGCTTAGCTATTTTTCTTCTGTTGCTAGTTCAGCTAGCGACATGTTTTGAATAGCTTGCCCAATACTGTCTGCAATTATGCTTCTTGTTCTCATTCTTCCTTAGCCTTGGCCCGTCCATTCAGAGGAGGACCTGTCACTCTTAATGGAGCTCCACTTTATAGAGAAGCAGCCCTAAAGCCAGGAGACTTGTTGGGTCTTGGCAGCCACTTCCTTTTCCTTTACCGTGACCCCCGTGTGACCCCCGCCCCGCCCCTGGCCTTACCGCCACCATGGCAAGGTGACATGTCAACTTCCTACAGCCCTGGTGGGATGACAGATAGACAGGAAATGCTTCGGCAGTATCTGGGGTCCACAGAATCACTACTGAGATTCCAGGCCAAACATGCCGATGCCTTGCTGCAGGTAAACACTGATACGATCGAATACTCCTTCTGATATATCTGTCATAAACAAACAGTAGTGCATGTAAATACAGAGTTCTGACAGGGGGATTTTATCATAATGATTTACCGAACGGAAATCTGTAGACTACAGCGATTTAAAAATCACAGCACAGTTCAGCCAACATTTCTGCGTAAATGTTTATAATACGGCATACTTAGTGAGTGTTGCAATGAAACTTAATTTAGGAAAAATATAATCACTGGTGTAACAAATACTGCAGTAGTTTCAGTTTTGCCATGGCATCATAATATTTATTTATAAGAATCGGTTACTACTTCTACTTTAATTTCAGGAAATTATTTCGAAGAATTCCAGCCCAGATTCAGGGGGCGGGGCCTTAGCACCTGCCTTTCTTCTGTCGCTCATGATTGACTACGCCTCTAAACATCTGGATCCTGAATTAACTCCACAACTGCTTTTAAAGGCAGCCAATCAGATCAAAGGAATTGTTTGGGTAAGTGTCCAAAAGAGCTTTTGTTTTGTTAAACCTATAAAACAGAAATGACAGTTATTAAATTAATATAAACAATAAATCATTAACATTATTATTATTTTAACAATTGAATTAAGGATTAATCCTGTGCTTTCAGTTAACGGCTCACATTCAGATTTTTTTTAAAGTTTCTATTTTGTCATTTTCATCCCATTAAATGTCTACCAATCAAACCAATATCAAACTAAATGGATTTATAACATGACAAATACTTCTGGTATTTTAATATTATTATTAAAATCATTTAAAAAATATTAATGATCACGCTAAATTATGTACAGTATATATAAGTAAAAATGAACACATTATGTCTGATTCGATGTTGATGAAGTGGTGCTTGAGCCTCACTCATGGGACAAAATAGTCTGGGAACCACTGGTCTGGATGACATTAAATATCATGATATCATAAAGTGTAAAACCACAACCTTTATTAAGGGTAAAGTGAAGCACAGGGTTGGGCTGTTATGGCTATTGGAATGCAAAGGTGTTATTGAACATGACATGCTTTGAACAGGCCATCACTGTTCCGTACACTTTTTCTCTCCTCTTTGGCTCATGCAAAGTTGTTTTGTCAAACTAAGGCACAGATAAAACTGGAGTAACAGTTAAAACACACAACAAACACTAATAGTTTATTGAACGGGAGTGTCTTAAAATGGACTCTCTCTCTCTCTGCACTGTTAAACTGTGGTTGAGGAGCCACAGCTGCAGACACAGATAGGCTTTCATTGGAATTTCGCCGTAGTTTGTAAACAGAGGTTGACTGATGTCATTTCCACCCGTTTGGAAAATGTGCTGTCATTGTCCGGACACATCAGCCAAACACTCCCACCCATGCATTCATCCGAGTCTGCATTAATCTCTCTCTCTCTCTCTCTCTCTCTGTTCCATTATTCATCTTTCAGGACAAAATTAAAGAGTTCGGTGACAAACATCCAACACAAAAGTAAGAACCTGCACTACCTCTCCATGCTGTAGATCTGTATACACTGTTCAAACATTGTTGCTCAGTGACAGGCCTGTAAACAGTAAATTCCTATCACCTTACCCAGCACTGAGCATGTGTTGTGTTTTTATGTATTGAATGTTTAAATATATAATTAATGTATGAAATTTTTTTTTATAATGAAATAATATTACACAAAAATAAATGCATATACACTGCTCGACCCAAAAAAAAAAAAAAAAAATTATTGAGTGATGAGTCAATGATTGGATCATTATTGCAGTGATTATTATGTTTCTAGCATGTTATACTGTATGTTTGGCAACAGTTCTTCTAACCCTAATTGATGGAGTGTGCAGATTTTTATTTCTTAATCAACCATGTGAAAGACACATCATGGCCATGGCACATCAAGGTTCCTCAGGCTCAAATTGTGAAAGAATGGTTGGCAGCGAGCATGAAGAATCATTTTCACACATGAATTAACACCTCTGAGTCCAGAACTTAAATTCATTGAAAGTCTTTGGGATGTGCTGGAGTAAACTTTATAGAGTGCTCGACTCTTCACAACATCACAAACATCACAACATTTATTTCCATCAAGAGGTGCATCAATTTTTGGTCAAGATCTTGTATTGACAATGCAAGAGTCAAGCACTCAGTAAAGTCTACTTAAGTGTTTTCCTACATGTTTTTTTTTAAACCTACACACTCCATCAATTAGAGTTAAAAGAACTGTTGCCAAACATATAACATGCTAGAAACACAATAAGCCCTGAAACAACGATCCCAATCATTGACTCTTAAACATTTGCCTATTTAAATCCCAAAAGCTCACCATTGCTGACCAGGAGCAGCCCACAAGCCTTGCCGTTTCAGAGGTTCTCTGACCTCACCTTGCCATAGGGCAGCCATTTCTCCTGCATCCAACAAGTTGATTACGATAACTGATTGCCATCTAATCTACCCAGACCTTAATATGTGGCCTTATTAGGAGATGATCAAAGATATTCTCTTCACCAGTGCCTGGTCATACATTTTTATAATTTTTATATATAACATTTTCCTCTAAAGGCAAAAAATCTTCTAAAAATCTTTCTAAATATCAAAGACTAGCAGAATCCAGACCACACCTATAATGATAATGACACAGAGAAACAATGTCATTGGAATCACTTTCAGAATTTTTTTCCCCCAGCTGATGGAAGTGATGTAAAACAATGACAGCCTATCAGAATCCATCCTGCTTTAAAGAGCTTGAGCATTTGAAGCGGTAGACGGCAAAACTGTGGTGCGCGCTTAGAATAAACAGAATGATATCATCTGCTGGTGCGGACGCTAATATAGTTATCGTTCTTGGTGTGAACGGGCCTTAAGAGTTTGAAAACTTTAGAAATGATACAACTTTTCTTAGATGCCACAAGCTAAAAATGTCAGATGGTGACCGAGCAATGTATCAATATATATGTGTGCATTTTGTGCACAATACAGAGGTTTTATTAAAAAATGTTATGGTCATTCAGCCCATCAGAGGCTGAGGTTGAACTTCCTCCCCCAAGCGTGCAGAAGCTCTCATCTGACCTTCAACCTCTCATGTTCTGGATGTCCAATGCCACGGAGCTCCTCAACTTCTTTCAGGTCAAAGTCGAAGCCATGGAAAAAGAATGGGAATTTGAAGGTGAGAGAGATATCAGCGATTACAGCATGTTTTCTGAAAACCAAAAATACTTGTATTACACAATGTGCCATACACTGTAAAAAATGTGCTGTAGTTATGCAGCTGTTTGCCAGTAACTTACTGTAGATTTAAATTTATGCTATTTACTGGCAACAGTTTGTTCAAAGTTAAATGAACATTAAACATTAACAAGTCTTTGTCTTTACAGAATAAAATTATAAAATAACAATCTAATGCAAAGCATTCTGGGAACCAGAAATCTTCATCAACCTTTTTCTGTTTTTTTTTCCATTAGATTTTGGTTCCCAGAATGCTTTGCATGAGGCTGTTATTTTTGTTAATGTTTAATGTTCATTTAATTTTGAACAAATTGTTGCCAGTAAATAACATCAATTTAAATCTACAGTAAGTTACTATCAAGTAGCTGCCAGTAATACTGTAATTTCTACAGATTTTTCTAACAGTGTATCTTCTGCTGTAGACGTGTTATGTCTTTTGTTAAAATAAATCAGTTTTCTCTCATCTCTAACTATCCCATCTTGTCCTTTTTTGGTAAACCTGCTAGTCTAAGCAAACATTATGACCTGCGGAATAGGCCTGAACTTTGAAAATAATTACAATGAGAATATATTCAACATACTGACTTATAGCTCATACAACTCAAATACAAGCAGCTCATGGAGTAAACGTTAAAATCTTTGCCAAATGTCAAAATGTACTTGTCATATGATAACATATTGTGCATTGTAAACAAGCAGCAAGTTTTCTTTCTAAGATGAGCTCGTAAAATTATTTTTTTTTGTCAATGAATATGCTGAAACTAATTGCAATTATTATAAATTATCAATGTTAATAATCAGTCACACCTGGGATGGTCTGAATATTTCAGAAGTGATTTTATGGACATTTTAAGTTTTGTCTCACATTAACCTGTAGCCCCGGGTGACCCTGTGCTTTCGGCTGACATGGACACCTGTTCTGAGGCGCTGGCACAGCTGGACGACGTCATTATGCACACCTTTCAGCAATGTGTTTACCATCTGACCAAGGTGAGAGAATGTGCATCAGTGCTGCTTGAATGACCCATTTTTTTTATATAATGTTTTATATCTCATTTCCTCTCTCTTTCAGACATTATACTCCCTCCTCCCAGCACTGTTAGACACTAACCCCTTCTCCAGTGAGGAGAAGAAGAAAGGAAAAGCAGGAGCCAAGGACAGAGCAGGTAGTGAAGGTGAAGGAGACGAGGAAGAGGACGTCTCCACTTTGCCGCCCACCGTGGCTGGACTGGTGGAAGTGTATCGCTGCTCTCTGCAGCTTTCCCGAGAAGCTTGCCTCTCTCCGCCGCTAACCTCCCAAACATTTGGCTACCTCTTCTTCTTCACAAACACGTCTCTTCTCAACACACTCTTGGAGAGAGGTGAGAATTTACAATCTTTCATAAACACACTTGTGTTTGCGCATGGTTTCGAGCAGCGATGACAGAAGCTGACTTGTGATGGCAATGAGTTTATGGCTGGACCAGCAGTGTGATGTTGAAAATGATTTGTTCGTTCCATCTTAAACAGACAGTCTGTTCTCTTGGTCACGTGCGGTTCAAATTCGAACAAATCTGGACCTGGTTCTAGACTGGCTACAAGGAGCAGGCCTTGGAGATATTGCATCAGAGTTTCTAAAGAAACTATCAGTTACGGTCAATTTCCTGTGCATACCTAAGACACGCCTTATTCAGGTGAGAGTCTGAGAACATACGGACCCCTGCGCTGAATATGAAAACAAATACTAGCACAATGATATTTAACATCCATAATTCAGTCACATGACAATAAATTTCCACTCTCTTCCTTCAGTCATCCTGGTCAAGTTTACAGGAAGAACATTCCTTGCTAAATCCCTCCCAGCTTCACCATCTTCTCACTCATTATAAACTTGGACCAACGAGAGCCCCACCTTCCTCATGGGCTCCGCCTCTCGATACCGAGCTTGGAGGTGGTGAGTCACAACCTTAATAAATTAACACGCCCCTAAACTATAGGTTACATCAACTTCTTTCACATACACTACTGTTCAAAAGTTTGGGGTCAGTAAATGTTTTTCTTTTTAAAGAAATTAATACTTTTATTCAGCAAAGATGCATTAAACTGATCAAATGTGACAGTAAAGACATTCAGCTTCAACACCACAGGTAAATTACATTTTAAAATATATTCACAAAATAGTTATTTCAAACTGTAACAAAAAAATATCATAATATTACGGTATTTTTGAATAAATAAATGCATTCTTGGTTAGCATAAAAGACCTCTTTCAAAAACATAAAAAGAAAATCACAATATTACAAATTTTACTGTATTTTTGATTAAATTACTGTATTTTTGATTAAATAAATGCATTCTTGCTCAGCATAAAATACCTCTTTCAAAAATATAAAAAAATGTTTTTACTGACCCCAAACGTTTAAATTGTAATGTAAAATGTAAAAATGTAATATACTATGAAATATAATATGTAATATATAATTTTTTTCTTTAATATTATTCACATGTTTTCAGATATTTTTGAGAGTTTCTTGGACCATCCTCCTCTTATCTTGCCTAACGAGACACCTCGCCTGGACCTGACTCAGCCAATCCCAAGCCCTGATCTACTGAAGGAAGTGACACGCCTGCGAACATTCCTGTGGGGGCTCGACCAGGATGAACTTCCTGCTAATCAGAGGACTAGACTGTAACATTATTTCATTCCAGTTGTGAAATTATGAACATTATCTGGTTCTCATATAGAGAAACTATCAGTCTTTAGATACTATAGTAGGCTACATAAGGGCCTGTACATGTAAAATTCATTTCAGGTGACATTCCTTCTTTCTTTGCCTATCAAGCACATCTGTTTGATTTTAAAGGAAATACACTGGCTTAATTATGAATATGTATAATTAATCGCATTGGTTACCTTAAAGATTTATGTTATAGGAAATTCATTGCCTGGTTGCAATGATAAATGCCAGTTTATTTTACACAGTCTTCTAATGTTCTGTTAAAGTAGGTTTTTCACTGTTTGTATTTCTGTAATAAATAAAAATTACATATATCCCCTTTTATTATTATTATTATTATTAATGGTCTGTACACAGAGTCTGTGGAGGCCACCTGCTGTTCTATTGATCAACACTGGGTGGCATGATCGCAATGGATTCAACGATTAGTTAGTGAGAAACACCACTGGTCAGTTAAACCACCAGTACACTAAAAAGGCAAATCACTTATGACATATATTGTCGTGGATCAGTATCCTGAAAATGTATATAATGGAATTCTAGAAGGGTTTTAAATTTTAAATAGTCTACTTGTTATATGCCATGTGTTTACAGTGGAAATACTGATACTTGCAGGTGCCCTTACAAACATTTACCAGGGCAACCACATACTAGTTTACCTAAATACTACAGTTACTATAGATATTGTTACTACTGAAAACCATAATAAATTAATATGGGGATTTATTTTTCTTTAAAAAAAAAATTCTTTTATAACGGTTCAACTAATCCCAAGTTATCACAATTTTAATAACTCTAGTTTCCATGGAACCAATGTTTACAAAGATATTCCTAAATATTTGTGCGGGTAATATAGCATTTTGATAGTTCTAATACTTTGAAGTCAGGGTAAACCCTCGGTAAACATAATTAAGGGTTATCTTTTTCTGTGATACTGTTCAATAGGCCTAGTTGATGTTTACTAGTAAGGGCAAATTCCAATCGGAAGTGCGCATCCCTATGCCCTACTCACTCCGAAGGGCAGAGCCTTTGAAGTGGGGACTTTGGAGGGAGGATTTGTGTTTCATGAAGCCGTTTGGAACGCACTTGGCAAAGGGAGCAACAAAAGTCCAAGTAATTTTCCTCATTAGCTTCACATGGAATGTTACTAAGACAACGCTAGGCAGCGACAACAGGAACATTTTATTCTTGGTGTTAATATGATACAAATAAATGTACATTTATAATGAAGTTTTTAAACTCTAACAGACTCAGACTCTAACTTTATAAGTTAAAGGTGCAGTAAGCGATTTTTGAGAATCATTGTTGTAAATATATTAATAATATGATATTTGAAATCAACTCAAACAAACACACACACACACACCCCTCCCTTCATTTCTCCGTCCCCATAATGCACGAACACGCGATGCAAGAGTGGATGTCTCTTTACCAGAGCAGGAGCGAAGCAAAATAATATTTTGCAAAAAATAAAGCACAGATAACAAACTTGGAAGAACAAAATGAACATACAGTACATGAGTAAATACAAGCTCGTTGTAAGTCGCCAGCAGCACACACTCGAAACCAATGTTACTCATGCACGGAGCAGAAACAACGCAACCCCAGTTTTCAGGCCTTCCCGCTTAGGTCTCTCAAGCGCTGGAAAGCTTTTCTAATATTAACGCGGGTCCTAAAGCTCTTGCCTGATCCTAACCCTTCTTTTTCCAGTACTCTGTCCTTTTCTCTTTTGTAATGTCTCTCAGCCATCTTGCTTTCTACAGTCTTTCTTCAAATATCCCTCTTGCTCACTCTCTCTCCTCCCCCGTCATGAGTATATACTATGGGGTTAGAATTGTTGCATTATTCCAAATAAATAGATTAAGATCCACAAATAAATATAAAGAGTTTCACAAAAAAACAACAACAAAAAAAGAAGATTTGTGTTTCATGTCACAAACATAATTCTGCCTGGAATTCATTTGTGAATCGCTTCCTGCACATTTGTGAATCGCTGCATGCATTAGTGGATCGCTTCCAGTGCATTTGTTGATCCCTGCTTGCATTTGTAGATTTTGAAACACTTCTAGTGTCAAGACATGCAGACAAATCCATGAATATGTGGACTCACTCCACCCACCGTGACCATCTGCTTAAGCCAATCAGATAACAGCCATTTGCTCTGACCAATCATAGCACTCGCTCACTCCAACCAATCATGATTTGCTTTACAATCAGGGCGGTCATGCCCTGAAATAACTTTGCTCATTCATCTGCATTGGCTCAAATAGGAAGTAGTGGGCCCATTAAAAGATGTTTAAAATTTAGATTTCATAAGACCATTAGACTGTATATCAAGCCAAGACAAAGTATTATATTTTATGAGCCATTGGAAATTTCAGAGAAACAGCGCTTCACATCAACGCATATGGAAGCATCACGTTATTCAAGATAGAACAGAAAAGCATCAATAGCTGTCTAATGAATAACTGGGGCACGTTCAAGCTCAAACCGGTTTCCGGGTTGAACGACATCCTGGAAACGGTGTGCAACAGGGTTTGAGATACGTTTTCTCTTGTTTGGTGGGTGTGTCAAAAATGTCAGCCCAATCAGCAGCAACATGTATATAAACCACGTGGTATTAAAGAGACAGCTCACACAATGGGTCCAAGCAAAGTCGTTTACAAATGTGTCCGCTGCAGCTCGGTATACGCAACAATTGAAGATATTAGAAGACATGTTTGACGTAAGAGTTTTATAGTAAAAATATAGCATATCAACAGTGATCAGCAATAATGATAAGCCTAATACTCACAATAAAAATAATACGGTCATATCATAACACAGTCTCGGAGGTAAGAAGGTAAGAACCTTCACCTGAAATGTTTGTCTTTTCATCCTGAAATGCGAGGCAAATGTTGGATCACAATAATTAGGAACCACAGTTTCCACAAATACCTTCACTCGATTGGGATGTTCTCTTTTATTCTGAATGGCAAGGGCAGTGACTGTAACATCGAGCGTATTTTGTAGTATTAAACACGTATTTATACCGGTTTCATCAGGCTCTGAAAATTCTTCAAAAAGAACACAAAGAATGGCTTTGTTCGCTTTGTTGCAATTTGATGATTTTTGTAAAAAAATTACTTCTGCTTTTCAAACTCCCAGTGGTTTCAGTTTAATATGTTGCAGGCTCATTTATAGATAATAAATAACTGATATGGACTTGTGGAAGGGCCCTTCGTGATCCCTTCAGTTGTGCACTTATGTTCACGCCCTTACAAATGGCGTCCCCTTTCCGAAGTGCCCTTTAAGAGTGCAAAAACACAGTTTGGAATATGCCTGAAATGCATGGTATTAGGGTTTCCGACATTAAAACCCAGGATTAACGTTCTTATTTACGAGGGCTACTTATTTATGAGGCCAACAACAGTGATTGGGTGAATGCAGCTCATGATGGGTCCATTGCCTGTTTGTCCATCTCTGAAAAGTTTGCCACGTAATAGCCTAAATCTGCTCTGGCTGTTACCTCACAAACAATTTAGAAAAGCACACAAACAATAAAGCCTAGTGTCTTCACTCCATTTAACAAATTGATTTTGTAACTTTTTTTTTCAGATATGGAGACAAAACAGTGCATTCAAGTTTCTGCGACTTTGCAATGAATGAATATTTAAGCACTGATGCGGTTTATCATTAGCTGTCTGTTGCTAGACAACTTGCTGTAACAGTCTAGAAGCCTATGTCATTAATGTGTTTTTTTTTTGGCCGTTTGAAAAAAGTGAGGCAAATGATAAAAAAGGTAACCTATAGAACCTATAATAAAAAATAAAAAATTTAATGTTGAAATGTTTTAACCCTTCCCCACCCGTGTTTTCTTTTATTAGCCTATTATTATTATTATTTTAAGTTGCCAGCCTATGCCAGTGTTTTTGGTCATTTTCACAAAAGTTTCATGGGCCTCAGAATATTTTGTTGAATGAATATCTGAACATGATGCAATATATCAAAAGAAAGAACATACCCTCTGCTTTTAAACAAAAAATGCATTCATGCATTCTTTTTTATCAACACTTGTGTGTAAGTTTTAGAAGAAAAAAAAGCAACATTTGAGCAATAGGCTGAGAAAATCTTGTTTTTGTGAAAGACTAGCCTACATCTGGATCATATTCAGAACGATGATCAAAAGTAACATAGATTGAGTAGCCTATATCAACACGAATGCTTGCACAGTCATACCACTTCCGGGGTCGGCATTTCATGCAGTAACATTAGCCCATTTTGATTTGTATGCTGTTTATTGTTGATTATCGCATTATTTGTCATATGCATACTTACATTTGAGATCGCTCATTCCAGCTGCTTCTTTATTACCTGTGCTTTGATCTGGAGATTCTCAGCCAGAGTCTTTACTTACGCATATAGCGCGTTCTATAGTGAAATGTACTAGCGTCAAAGCACTAGTGTACTAGCGGCAAAACTTTCATAAAATTAATTTTCTCAGAAAAGGAGACAACGATTTTAGAAACCGATTCGCTAGTTGGATTTCGCATGATATGAGAGAATACTCACCCTTAAAGTTGTCGATGTAGCTCGAAATATATAATTTAAAGCCCTTCTCTTTCTTACTCTTAGGTGTGACAGCTAACTCCCTCACAATATTGTTAACAATAATCATTCACGTTAACCGCTGGAAGTTCTTGTAAACAGCGTGTAATTTGCCATTATCTCCACCTAATTAAAAAATGGCTTCCGACCCAGCACCGGATGTAACTTGGCAGGCTGAGACAAAACGCGGTAGCGATCGTGCATAGTGCCTATCTGTACTCGTTCAGGAGAAGCGTAATAGCGCCCCCTAACTTGATAACTTAGCCGAATCATTGTTATCATTGCTAAATAAGTTATTGGCAGAGAAGGGTTTTCTCATAAATGACGAGTTAACTCAATGGTAGGGAAAGAGTTAAATAGTTTTTAGAACGCGAAATGCTGCAAAAGACGCGAACGGTCAAACCAAGCCACTTGATGACAAGCCTGCAACCTTTAGCCAAAAAAGCGTAACGGCTAATAGTCCAGTCATTTTATGAAAAAAGGTTGAATAAATTGCAACAGAAGCAAACTCAACTGATTTTGTATCCTCAATATGTCCTGAGTAAGGAAAAAAAAAAGCCACAAAGAATCCCATTAGTGGAAAGTTTCGAAAAAGACACAAATATAGCCTATTCATACGCCTATTCATTCTTTTTCTTACGTGAATAGGGTAAAAGTTTTAACCTTTAGATATCACCATGAAAATTACTGAGTTGATTACTTACATCAAGACAAACAAAAAATGTATTACAAGTTTTTTTTAATTGTTTGTTAACATGGATCTTGTTGACATATAACAGTAAAATACTTGATGTTAAGGTCTGAATGGAACCCATTTAGGCTACCCATGAGAATGAACACATAGAGGCAGGAAGAAGTACTTTAGAAACCAGCCTTTATTAATTATTATTGCAGAGATGGGGTTTGGGGCTGGGTCCGTTGGACTGTTTCTGGGGATTCATTTTTTATTTTACCTACCTTTTGTCTTCTGCATTCTCCTTACCCTTGTCTCCTGTTCTTCCCTCAGACTCGTCCCCCAAAAACAGTCCCACAGACCCAGCCCCAAACCCCATCTCTTAATAATTAATAAAGGCTGGTTTCTAAAGTACTTCTTCCTGCCTCTATGTATTAATGCTCATGGGTAGCCTAAATGGGTTCCATTCAGACCTTAACATCAAGTATTTTACTGTTATATGTCAACAAGATTCAACAAGACATTTTCACCTGGCTATACCCAATGTTTAGATCTGTTGTGGTATTTATGCAAATTAGCACATACGTTATTAGATTATGCACCGTTTGTCCATGTTAACAAACCATTTCAAAAAACTTTTTCTTGATGCAAGTAATCAACTCAGTAATTTTCATGGCGATATCTAAAGGTTACAATTTTTACCCTATTCACGTAAGAAAAAGAATGAATAGGCGTATGAATAGGTTATATTTGGGTCTTTTTTCGAAACTTTCCCCTAATGGAATTCTTCAGTTTTTTTTTCCTTACTCAGGACATATTGAGGATACAAAATCAGTTGAGTTTGCTTCTGTTGCAATTTGTTCAAGGTTGACCCACATTTTGGCTTAAAATGACTGGACTATAATGATAACGCTGGTACGCAGGGAAGGAGAGCAGAGGCCGTTTTTTTATGAATGGTTGTCAATGGAGAGGAGGCTTCACACTGAATAAACCGCTTTTGTGAGTAAACACCTTATAATTTAGGTAATCGACAGTTCACTAATCTTCAACATGTTTTACGCTAAACAATACTTTTGTTGTGAACGATATGTAGAGTTTACTATGATAAAAAGGTTATTTTATAAGGGAAGGCAGAGACTCATTTACGGCATTACCATAGTATTTAACATAGATATACATAATAAAGGCAAGTACTTTTCTAGCTGTAACTGACTGTCATAAAATTTTGAACTGCGTTTACATGCAGTGTACATTACACTGCCATTACATGATCTGCTGAGGTGCCTCATGATGTGATCCAAGTTAGCTGTCACGCTTTCTCCAATGGTAAGAGATACAGACCCTCTCATCTCTCTAATATTAGACCATCTCTGGTCAAACCATAGACAGTAAAAGAAATGGACACAGCGACCCCATTGGATTCAACGGAGAAAAGTGAAGTCAATTAGAAGCACTCACTTCCTGATGGCTGAGCGTACTGCACAGACTCAAACCGAGCTTGACGACGTAGATGTGACGTGAGCAACCCGTCTGTCTTCTAGTAGCTGTGCCAAGAGAAATCTGAATCATTCCCTTCCGAAACTTGCAGAGACGGAGAGTGTGATTAGGATGTGTCCATGAGCTAGGAGCAGGAGAAACTTTTGCTAAGTATTCTGATTAATTATTTTGTCATTTTGCCTCCACGTCCCCCCAATTGCCCGCGAGCTTCTCCTCCTGTCCATACGGTAATAATCTCTACTGTGCGACAGAGAGTCGCGTGGTTATGACGCAATCGCTAGCCTATTTTTACAAAAACTGCTTCTACGGGGCCATAACGTAAGATACAAGGTAATGGAGCCTTTTATACATTTTCATGTTTCTTTTAGAAATAAATAATGGACAAATGGAGTCTTTAAACGCCTCAGATGTAAAGTTATTCGCTGTCAAAGTGACGCCAAAATGAATGGGAGTCAATGGAATGCTAACAGCGGATGGGGGTCTGCTAATCAATGGCGGCACCCGGGGAAGCTTCAGTTTTTTCCGAAACATTGGCTCCCTGGGTCAAACATGAACTTCTAGCACGTGATTACTTAGAAAAATACGGAGCCCCTTAAGGGACATGGTGGGAAAAAAAGGAGATGGGAGGAAAAATAATAATTCAATGCTTTTGTGTTCGCTCTCAAATGTTTTGCGTTTCCCAGAAACTGAGCAACGCAAGATTTGTGAGAGAACGTAAAAGCAAGGCCGTAGCTAGAGGATTCAGGGCCCCCTGAAAAAATATTGATGTGGGCACCCACCACCCTCTACCAATATCATAGCCTGTGCAATAGATGAGCATGGAGGCCCACATATAACAGAAGATGGTGATGATGTTGTGAAACCTTTATTTTAAAAGTTAAATGTTTATTTAAATATTACAACTAATAAAAACTAACAAAAAGCAAAAAATAGTTAAATAATAATAAAACCAATTTTAAAAAAGTAACAGCAAAATTATGTTTTTTTCCCCCCATCATAATTCATAAATCCAAAAGTAAACATTTAGAAATTGACAAGATTGCAGTCAAATAAAATAATTTATTGTCTTTTTTTTATTATATATAAAGATAAAATGGAACTAGTAATATTATTAAATAAAGCTAATAAATGTATTCATTGAAGTGCAGTGTGTTGTATTCATGTTTTCTTGATGTAGCCTAATAAATATCATTAGCCGGCAGGTCAGGTGCATAATGCAATGCGTCGTGACTCGTGTCAATTTTTTAACTCTATTTACAATAGTGTAAAAAGACCGGAATTTTGACCACGAAATCACTCGGTCGATTGTGGTGTATGTACACCGATATTGAAAAGTGACAGTACCCGGCAGGCTGTAGACGGTAGTTTTCTTATTCCCAGCGAAATAACAATACAACCTGTCTTTAAGAACGTATTGATCGATTGGGATACAACTACTCTCCTGGCCTCCCTCTCCTTCTTTTCATGGCGTTTCTGGTTGCCTGATTTATGTTTTCTTTTCCCCGACATTTTTCAGTCACTCAGTCTCCTGCTCTTACCAAGTTCATCGTTAACTTCAGGCACTGCCGCCTCAACTCTGATTGGTTCTTTTCACGAGCTGGGGTGGGACTTACAATTGTATTGGGTCCATGTGATGTTTGTCACTGACTGGATAATTAATAAATACTTTAGATCGGACTAAACCATTTTAGGGAGGTAAGAGAAGCAGATAACAAAATTGCATATATTTGTGGTTTTCGTTTAAATCTCAGGCATACAACTAAAATAAATATTAGAATTATTCATACAACAGGGGCCTATAGTATAACTGCTGGATTTTGTGGGGCCCCCTGGGGAGCAGGGCCCCTATAATTGTCATCACGTTTCACACTAGCGACGGCCCTGCGTAAAAGCATTGAAAAATATTTTTTATCCATCTCAAACACTTGAAAAGCAGTGCAGTCGGCTAGTAGCCTACAAAACAACCTGTTTGACCACCCTCTGCACTGCATTATTTTAATCCTCAAAATATGCTATATGTCCTAACCCAGGGTCCTAAGTGTAGTTTGAAGTGTAGGCTATATTTATTATAGAGCTATCTATGTTGTGACGGAGAAAGGATGACTACTTCACACAGGCTGCTGTTTGTAGTTTCTTATTCCTGATAAAACAACCTTCTCACTAGCAGTGACGTTCGAAAATAAACACTCTCTTATTGACCCAAACGAAGCACTGGATGGAAATGGCGTCAAGCCCATCCTTGCTTCATTTGTTTAGATTTACATGTTTTTGAGGATATGAAAAAAAAAATTCCCAAGACGCGTGTACTGACGTCATGTGAAGTCTTTAATCCACACTTATTGTAAAACTGTGTTGTCTTTTCCGCGTTGTATCTTGACAACGTGCCAGATCTCCGTCCCTTCCGGTCAATTGTTTCATTATGCCGTTTTTACGGTAAGAATGCGATCCCGTGAGAGCCGTTTACATCACTCCGGATTTTATATTTGTCCAGCCAACGGCACCAGCCAGCCCTCGTTTGTCTTAAACTCCATCACCCGCGCCATGTCATCGTCTCAATTCGGTGGCAGATTTGTGTGAGTCATGATTCAGCCTCCCTGTGGTGGAAATTTAATCAATTCAGTTACTATACGACTTCTGATTTGCAAATCTGTGTGGTTTATGAGCGAGACTGTCCATGGGCTGTTTTGAACTTGTCATCCATTCATCATGGAATAATTGATGATTATTATTTGGGTTAAAGCAGTAAAGATGTTTTTCAGGCATAGTAGGCTACTGGTCATACAGCTATGGGTCAGTGATGCCAGTGTTGATGTGAACAGTCAGCCTCCCCATCCTTTTTCTGTGTCACTGTCTGCCCCGTCCTTAGAAGTGTGTGTCTGTATTGCTCACATGGCCGGCCATAAAACACACACATGCACTCCGAGCGAAGATATACACCCATTCCTCCAGGTGCTGCTCCCCGCACCTGTTGAAGTTCCTCTCTGTAATTAGGACAACACAATTATTTTTTCGGAGGCAGAGGGGGAAGGAGGGGTGACGGGGTAGACAATGGAGCACTTATTCTCACTTTGCTTTCTTTTTCTACATCTCTCAAGTAATGATAGATTCTTGCCTCTTCAAAGCAACACAGGTTTCCTACAAAACTGCTGAGTCAGAAAAGAGAGAAAGGGAGGGTCTCAGTATGTGTCGGGATGTGTGTGTGTGTGTGTGTGTGTGTTCTTAGATGTGTCTTTGAGCGTGTACAACTTGTCTCCTCCACATTTAATATTGGATGATGTTCACGTTTTCAAAATTCTGACGCAAGCACATTAGAGTCTGACAGTCTTAATCCTGTTCTTATTGAGGTCTGCCTTCATTACACAATTTGGGGCTTTCCAGGCTGCGACCCAAATATCCTGAACCTCAAGGCCACCAGCTGTTCCTCAGCTGATGTTCCTTATCTGTTGTTCAAGGGTAGCAAAGCATAGGCCTAATACTATAATCAAAATATACAAAACAGACATGAAACAAAAATAGCATATAGTTTGAAGTTCTCACAGAGAAGGTGGAATTGCCCTGATTTTACATGTTTTACTGACGCTGCAGAAATGACCAACTGGCATGAATGTTTAGTCCAGGCTGTATGCTGGTCTTGTTGAATGTTATGATCTAGTTGGTGGATTAGTATAGCATGCTTTTCAGAAAAATATGTAATATTTACTACTATTTTCTGTTATATAGTATGTATAGTAGAAGTGCAACTCAGTAAATGCATTCTTCAAAATTATTCTTCCATCTATCTATCTATCTATCTATCTATCTATCTATCTATCTATCTATCTATCTATCTATCTATCTATCTATCTATCTATCTATCTATCTATCTATCGATCGATCGATCGATCGATCGATCGATCGATCTATCTATCTATGCTGTTTTAGTTAAAATTACAGTTAATTGAATTTCAGTTCATTTTCATAATGCCTAAATTCAAATTCTACATCCTGTTTGACACATACATTTAAATTAAATTAAATTTCATGGGGTCCTGTTATTACAGATGACCGTTTTGCATATTCAACCATAAATGAGCAAATATAAAAAGTAAAAAAATAAAACATCTCAGATTTTTAAATCTGAAATACCCAATCTGAAGAATTTATCGAAAACTTTAAGAGTTAAAACCTTTCGCACTACATTATGTTAGTGCAAAAAGATGGTGAATAGTATAAATGGAGACGTGTGTGCGCATGTGTCTGCAGCCGGTGCGGTCAGTGAGGTTGAGCTGCCCTGAGTTTCCTACCCTGCTCTGACAAAGTCTGTGTGTGTGTGTGTGTGTGTGTGTGTGTGTGTGTGTGTGTGTGTGTGTGTGTATGAGAGAGAAAATCTATCCTTGCATATTTGTGTGTATTTCTATCCATGAATAGAGAGGGAGTGAACACGTGTCGGTGTTCATTTACATTCTTGAAGCGAATCCTTGATATGTAAAAGAGAAATATGAAATGGACTGCGTGTGTGTAGTCAGTGTGTGTGTGTGTGTGTGTGTGCGTGCATGGGAAAGAGAGACTGTGTGTAGGTTTGAGGTTAGACGCGGGATGAGTGAAACACCCAAGCTCTCCTCTGGGACCGATTCACTTTCTCCTGCTGCCAGGCGGATTACGTCATCGCTGCCCACCGTATTAGAAGAGCCCTGTGATGTCATACCGAGAGGTTATCCACCGGTGACGCTCCCGTTCCCGTTCCCGTTCTGTCTGTCTCTAAACATCATCCACTCAGATGTCCCTTTTACCTCTCCCTACATCTCTCATCCAGCTTCTCTCACTCCACCCTAACCTTTGCTCTGCATTTCTCTCCCCACCTTTCCTTGCCCCTCCTTCTGTTTTATATTTGCTCTCTTTCAGGTTTGCCTTCCCTGGGAGTCTCCGTTCTGGTCTCGGGTTTAGGGGTCTCGTCCAAAATGCACACCACACCTCAACTCCCGGCTCAAGCCCTTTGGCCATCCCACCTCATCTGTCCTCCACGCTCCTCTCATCCCCTCGTCTCTCCTCTCTTCTGGGTCTGGGCAGTGGCGGTGGGGTCAGCGGTGCAGCGGGTTGGGGCTGTGTTCCGACAGACCTGCTTTTTCTGTCGTGCTTTTGTTCCGTTCTGCGTCATCGTGTTGACTGAGCGGACCCCACACTTACCGGGCAGTTGCGCGCCCAGCCTCGGCCTAACACTGAGCCATGTTAGCGGCTGTAATCTGATGGCGGTGTTTATTTTATGTAGGCTCTCTTTGAAGGCACTGAGAAAGTCTTTGGCCTTTTTGTCCAACGCTTTGGCTGCCCGCGCAGAGGTGCTTGCAGTGGTAATAGTCAGGAAGAATAATATTTGCATTCGTATTCACTCAAAACATGTTTTTTTCCATATTAGTGTCAGAGAGGGGAGAAAGGGGACAGAAGGGGAGCTCTCACTCTTTCTTTCTTTTTTTTTCTCTCTCTCTCACGCTCTCTTTTCAGAGAGTGTGGGGATCTCTGGGCCCTGGCTGTGGTGGCAAGCCTGCGTCTACTCCATCAACCCTTATTACGCCTCCACAATCCCATAATAGGTACTTAACCTCTTCACTGTGTTTGAAGCTCATGGCATCACTCACTGTCTGAGAACAGGCGCTTGGCCTCTCTCTCTTTTTGCTTCTCGCTTACTCTTTCTCTTTTAATTCAGGCCAGTGAGCTTTAATGGCATGCCCAATCAAAGCAAACATGCTGATGGCAGTTGCGAATTTAATTTTTGCGAATAGAAATGTAGAAAAAACAATATGCGAATGAGCAGTGTAATTGCTGCAAAATAGAAATGGTTGTTGTAGCCATGCACAGGGCAAGCCACTATTAAATGAAATCTAATAAATTACTTGTGGTTTAGAGTGGTTGACAATTTTTTTTTTTTGCTAGTGATTGGCTGCAGATGCCTTGTATCTGGAAGGTTACAGTAGTCAATCATTTTGATGACAGGCATTGGCACCAGTGTTTCAAACCGTGAGATTTTAAGGCTTTTTAAGGCAGAGAATATATTCAAAGTCAGTTTTTTATGTGATCCTTTTATTCAGTAAGGATGCATTAACTTTAAACTGAAAGTAAAGACATTTAAGCAACATTAAGTTTTCAACATTAATAACAATAAGAAATGTTACCTCAGCACCAAATCAGTGTATTAGAATGATTTCTGAAGGATCATGTGACACTGAAGACTGGAGTAATGATGCTGAAAATTCACATCTGTCAATCACTCATGCTGGCGGTGCAAAACATACAATCTGTCTTTTTTACTGTTATAACAGTTCACAATGCTTTTCTTTCACAGTGTATTTTAAATCATAATGATCCTGTAAGCAGTAAAGCAGGTGCACTGTATACAGTGATTCCTATGTGAAATGAGAAGAGCTAATCTTTAAACATTTAAAGGTGCGCTTCATCTTTGTGGCCATAACCAAAAAAAAAAAAAAACGTGTGTGTACTTGTACGTTTTATAGCGTTGTTTTATAATCTGTCAAATATCCCTTCAGTAGTACTCTGTGCTAATGGCAGAAAGCAGGAGGGTGTGTGTGCGTGCGCGCGCGCATGTGTGTGTGTCATCATCTCAGTGTGATATCTTGGAAAGCCCTCTGACATCACCTGTTAAACTCCAGTGATGCATTCTCATTCAAGTAAATTACAGCGTGCCATTTGTAAATCATTCAGTGGGTGGAGCTTGTCACCAAGCCAAACAACAGCTTTCTCTCTCCACATCAGTGGCTGCTAGGGTAAAGAAAACATTAGAGATCCTTCATTCTTGCTTTCATCCTTTAAGTCTTAACAGGAGATGACATAGCCGTTTTTTCCTCCCATTCTGTTCAACAACATTGCATTATCTAAAGGAGGGTATGGAAATTATGTCTCTGTTTTTCTCTCACTCACGCCTTTTTGCATTTATCCATGAGCCTTAATCATACGGCAGCTTTAGAATCAGTCTCTATCCTTTCTCAGACTCCTCCCAGAGCTGATCTATACACTTTCGGCCCAAATATAGAGAGGCTGATGCCTCTTTTGTCAAGACTGTGTGTGTTCTGGGTGGGAGGCATATGGCATGCGCTTGCTTAAGGCCCGGCACAGTTCAAATGATGATGTAACGCCAGGAAACAGAGGGAAATCAACCCCGGCGGTCCTGTAATCTGATCCCTCTTCTTTGCTTTCATTCTTGCCCATATTTTGTAATTTTATTAAAGCCTGGGTCAATGACTTGACACTCATTTTTAGTCCAGATCTATTAATTTATTCAGACATACAATGCTATTCATAGTGACTTGAATACAGATGTTCTGTAATGAACATGTTTTGAATTTTTGAATTCAAAAAGATATCATAAAGTCAAAAATTACGGTAACACTTTATTTTGATGGTCTTTTGAACATTCTGTTGACTATAAGTAACTTTGCAACTACATGTCAACTAACTCTCATTAGAGTATTAGTAAACTGCTTAATATCTGCTCACTCGTTATTGTGATGGTTCTCCAACAGGCTTTCTGCTGACTATAAGTAACTTCGCAAGTACATGTCAACTCATTCTAACCCTAACCCTACCAGACTATTAAAGGGATAGTTCACTTTGAAATTAAATTTTGATATGTTTTAGCTTACCTCAAGGGCATCCAAGATGTAGGTGTCTTTGTTTCCGCAGTAGCTTCAATTTTGATATTTTTAGGTCAAACTGTTCTTGTCTGTCAGTCATATAATGCAGGTCTGTGGTCACTGTCTCAAAACACAAGCACAGAGTCCAAATTAAAACAATTCCCCATCGTCCAAATGAAACAATTCCCCATCATAAGTACACATTGATGGCCTAAGACACGAAACGAGCGGTTTGTGTGAGAAAACGAACAGTATTTATATCGTTGTTATCTCTTGAAAACAGCACACGTCCAAATGATCTGACGGCGCGGGCGGGTATAGATATATACATAGATGTCGCCTTGGCTACGGTTTCGTTCCAATGAACTGCAGTAGCGAAGGCGACATCTAGTGTATACATCTATACCCGCCAGCGGGCGGGTATAGATATATACACTAGATGTCGCTTGGCTACGGTTTCGTTCCAATGAACTGCAGTAGCCAAGGCGACATCTATGTATATATCTATACCCGCCCGCGCCGTCAGATCATTTGGACGTGTGCTGTTTTCAAGAGATAACAACGATATAAATACTGTTCGTTTTCTCACACAAACCGCTCGTTTCGTGTCTTAGGCCATCAATGTGTACTTATGATGGGGAATTGTTTCATTTGGACGATGGGGAATTGTTTTAATTTGGACTCTGTGCTTGTGTTTTGAGCCAGTGACCATCGACATGCATTATATGACTGACAGACAAGAACGGTTTGACCTAAAAATATAAAAATTGAAACTACTGCGGAAACAAAGACACCTACATCTTGGATGCCCTTGAGGTAAGCTAAAACATATCAAAAATTAATTTCAAAGTGAACTATCCCTTTAACACGAGAGTTAGTAGACATGTAGGTGCAACGTTACAGTCAACAGTATGTGTTTAAGGGACCATCAAAATAAAGTGAAACTTCTGCAGTCCCTCATGAGTGTGTATTTAAAACTGACTGTATTTGTAATTTAAATATCAGACAATTTGACCTTTTTATTACAAGACGAGGTTAGTTCAGATTGTAAAATGTCATGTGTTGTGACTACCCAAAAACTTCAAATTTATAAATGAATAATTTCTGATATTTGAATAAAACATAAGTTTTACCTTGATAAGTATATTTGAAAACTTTTTTTTAAATAATGATGATTCAAGGTGTAAGGAAAATATGTTGTTAGTTTTTAATAGTTACACTGTATTGTTAAAACCTTTTTGTAAAATGCCTTTTAAAAACCTAGAAAGAAACCAACAAAAATAAATTTCTAATGTTTTAAACTAGATCTCTTATATGTCATTGACCTGTCTATTGTGGTGAACTTGAGGTCAGGGTGGACGACTGGTGCGGGAGTCACCTGTAAGCTCAAAGTGATTTGCAGTAAAAGTCCTAAAGGTAAAGGCTCTGATCTGACAACATTGTAAGCTTGGTGACAGACACACAGAGTGTTAGAAGAGCTGTCACACTGATCTAGGATTAGTTCAGGTTGAGTCATGCTGAGGTGGTGTGACTGATCCAGTCAGAAGTGTTTGAGTAATGCTGCCCTACTGTACCGTTGAGTGTCTGTTTTCTTCATCAAAGATTCAACTCTTTTTCTCTTCTTTGCTGTACTCCATCTGCCCCCCTTTCCCCACAGTCTGTCTGATCATACTGTCTTACATGTCTGCTGCTGTCCTTCAGGGAAATTCCCTCTATCTATGACTCTGCCATTCCTCACATTCCTTTCATACCTATAAGGATAAGACAATGAAATGTGCGGGAGTGTGAGTGTATGAAAGGATTTAATGGAGCGTCTCGAGGGAGAGATAGAGAGGCGCTGAGTGGGTGGTATTAGGAATTAGAGGAGCTTTTAGTACGAGGATGTTGTTCTTCATTGATCCTCTGACCGTGGGAGGTTAATTGGTCATGTAAACAGTTGTATAAATATAGAGCGGTCATTATGACATACAGTACGTTTCAGTGACAAACACTGAGAGGGAAAGTGACTGAGTAAGATGGAGTGGGATTGTTTCGGCTTTGGAATGTGAAACTGACCATTCATGCCGTAAGCTCTGACTTCCTGTTACATGAGACTGATCTTTAAGTAATACGGTTGTTTTTAAAGGCCATCTGAAATGGTGACGTGTAAATGCCCATATTCAATTCAGAGGGTACTTTTAAAGGGATAGTTCAGACAAAAGTTATAATTCTGTCATGTTGTTCTAAACAAATAATAGAAAACACAAATTAAGATATTTTTGATGAAACCTGCAAGATTTCTGTCCTTCTGTTGAAAGTCCATTTCCCCCAAACTTTGTATATTATTAATTATAAAAAATGTGTAAATAGATTGTAAAAAATCTGATATAATTAAGGCTTTTATTCACGTATAAATATTGATAAACACACTATCATGGTTCACGGTTTCCCACCTGAATTTGTCACCATGGTGACTGATTTGATTTCGTTATTTTGTTCAGCTGTTCCTTATTAATTACTTTGGTTGATCTGTGTAAATAAGTTCCTGTGTTTGCAGGTCTCATTGGTCCGGTCTTGTCTATGTTATGGTTGTGTTTGCGTGCCTGCCTTTGTTTGGTTTTACCTGTGGATACTATTAAAGACTGTCTTGGATCTTTATCTTCTTTGTCGTGTGTGTTGGTGACATAGAGCACATCAAATATGCTCAACCATGCTTATGTCATACCTGAGAACAAACATCAAAAGATGATGATTTGACAGTTTTTGCTTATATAATGAAAGTCAATGGACCCCAAAACAACACTGGATCCTTAATCAGGGTAGATGCCATATTGAATTATACACAGATGAAAATGAGGCTGTGAGGGATAGGCTTGTGACCTACTGAAAGACTTTAAAAAAAATATGTAACAACAGTTTGTATGTTGTTAAAAAAGAGTGCAATCTATTGAACACACTGTACTTCTATAGCCTACCTCACAGCCTCGTTTTCAAAAAATAAATACGGCAATGGCACATCATACGGCAATGGCTTAATGGCAAGACTGAAAGTCTATTGACTCTTATTGTATGGACAAAACATACATTTTTCAATGCGTTCCACTTAAGAAAGAAAGTCAAGGCCTCCATATTGTTAAAGCGAAACCTAAGAACGATCTGATATGACATAATTTAGAACAAAATCAGACCAAAACAAAGTTTGTTTGGTGTTTACTTGAGAGTTCAAAACAGCATTCCACAGCGAACTTTCCGGAAAGCTAGCTCCGGCTGCTACACATCGAACTACCATTGGTCTGGTGCGATTCTGCAATAGGTAAGTGTACTCTGAGGCCCCTCCTTCTTTGAAGTGGAAATCCTCTCCAGTTAATTTCTTCCGTTCAGATGTGAGTAAAAACAAGAACAGAGACACAAGAGAGCTCCTTTATAGTACCAATTGAATTTGTAATTCCAGTTGTCAATTCCATTGACATTGTTTTTTCATGCTTTTAGACTGTAAAGCTGCTTGCTTTAAATAAATCGATTGTAAGGTGTTATATAACTAAACGCGATTTGCAGAGCTTGTGCAAACAAATGCACATAGCTATGATATTATGCTTTCTTAATTACTGTTTTCTCACCGCTATCATTTTTGTTGTGTGTTTATTTTGTTATTGGGAGTAAGGCGTTCAGCACATATTTACATATTCATCTAAACCAGTGGTTCCCAAATGTTTTACAGTAGCGTACCCCCTGAGGCATGAAATCATTGATTCTCCCAATACATTTAAAGCCGCAGATTTGTTCACTAACGAAACACTGCTGTGTGTTGCTTGGAGACGCACAACAGTTCTGTTGTGGCTTTTGTTGGAACTATTATTTCATTGCAAAATAGAGCATACAATATTGACAATACTGTATTTAAAAATGTATGTCACTTAATATGTTTTTGTTTGTTGAAAATCAATGTCACGTTTGCAATAGTGCGTGTGGATATTCAGGAAAGATGCATTCATGCTAATATAATATACACTCACCTAAAGGATTATTAGGAGCACCTGTTCAATTTCTCATTAATGCAATTATGTAATCAACCAATCACATGGCAGTTGCTTCAATGCATTTAGGGGTGTGGTCCTGGTCAAGACAATCTCCTGAACTCCAAACTAAATGTCAGAATGGGAAAGAAAGGTGATTTAAGCAATTTTGAGCGTGGCATGGTTGTTGGTGCCAGATGGGCCGGTCTGAGTATTTCACAATCTGCTCAGTTACTGGGATTTTCACGCACAACCATTTCTAGGGTTTACAAAGAATGGTGTGAAAAGGGAAAAACATCCAGTATGCGGCAGTCCTGTGGGCGAAAATGCCTTGTTGATGCTAGAGGTCAGAGGAGAATGGGCCGACTGATTCAAGCTGATAGAAGAGCAACTTTGACTGAAATAACCACTCGTTACAACCGAGGTATGCAGCAAAGCATTTGTGAAGCCACAACACACACAACCTTGAGGCGGATGGGCTACAACAGCAGAAGACCCCACCGGGTACCACTCATCTCCACTACAAATAGGAAAAAGAGGCTACAATTTGCACGAGCTCACCAAAATTGGACAGTTGAAGACTGGAAAAATGTTACCTAGTCTGATGAGTCTCGATTTCTGTTGATAGATCTCTATGGTAGAGTCAGAATTTGGCGTAAACAGAATGAGAACATGGATCCATCATGCCTTGTTACCACTGTGCAGGCTGGTGGTGGTGGTGTAATGGTGTGGGGGATGTTTTCTTGGCATACTTTAGGCCCCTTAGTGCCAATTGGGCATCGTTTAAATGCCACGGCCTACCTGAGCATTGTTTCTGACCATGTCCATCCCTTTATGACCACCATGTACCCATCCTCTGATGGCTACTTCCAGCAGGATAATGCACCATGTCACAAAGCTCGAATCATTTCAAATTGGTTTCTTGAACATGACAATGAGTTCACTGTACTAAAATGGCCCCCACAGCCACCAGATCTCAACCCAATAGAGCATCTTTGGGATGTGGTGGAACGGGAGCTTCGTGCCCTGGATGTGCATCTCACAAATCTCCATCAACTGCAAGATGCTATCCTATCAATATGGGCCAACATTTCTAAAGAATGCTTTCAGCACCTTGTTGAATCAATGCCACGTAGATTTAAGGCAGTTCTGAAGGCGAAAGGGGGTCAAACACAGTATTAGTATGGTGTTCCTAATAATCCTTTAGGTGAGTGTATTATTAACTGTAACGCAATTAGATGTTGTGGGAAGAAGGAGGCGGGAACCGGCGAACGTTTAACACACATTTTAATTAAACAAATACAAAACGAAAGTAAAAGACAGCAGCCCCTAACGGACGACTGCTGTCATGTACAATAAAACACAACGTAAGTCCAGGCCTGTTCCTCTCTTGATCTTCACTGTCATCGCTCCTCCTTTATGCTTCCGCTCCACCTTGAGAGATACGAGACCGGTGTCACTCATTATCAATCACGCCACCGGCCTCGCGCCGCTCTCCCACGGCCCTCGACCTCGTCCTGCTCGCCACATCAACATTACTAACAAGAACTCACACAGGATATGTTTCTGTATCAAAGAGAGTTTGAGTCTTAGGCCCTGTTTACACCTGGTACTAAGATGCATTTTAGTAGATTGGATCACAAGTAGACGAGGCAGACACATACCCATTTATATCTGGTGTTTTAATCCATCTCTTTTGTCCGCTTTCAATCACTTCTGTCCTGATTTCTTCGAGGGGGAGGGTCTATGGGCGGGTAAATGCATGTTTTTTATCAGATCTTTAGATCTAATGGACGAAATGAGCTTGCTCAATTTACATATGAACGCGACCGGGGACGACTGAAAAACACAGAGACGGTGTTGTGCCGAATTCTATGACCCACCTAATCATGTGACCCTAGTAAGCACTGTATTGCGCTAATCCGACCTACTCCTACTCCAAATCCCAATCCTAACCCTACTGTCACTACAGCGCCTATAGGGTCCCATAATTCGGTGGGTCCCATAATTCGGCACTACACCGGAAAAACTACGGAGAGCATCGCAAGACGACGCCGAACACTGTGAGTGTGTTAGAAATCAGTAATGGTGAGAGAACATTGTGCTTGGTGCGTTTTTCGTCTTCACATCAAACTTGGGTCTTAATGCCGACAAAGTTTAAACCCCGTCTGGCTAGCGCACTTCCCATAATGTTTACTCGTTAGTTCAGTAGGCGGAGAGAAGGCGGTCTTTTGCGGTTGATCGAACACATTCGACCACATGAGCGTTTAGCAATCCGTTCAAATGCGTTCTCAACTACCTCTGGAAGTGGTTGAAAGTGGACAAGCTCAAAATGTTTTAGACCCCGTTTACACCTGTATTTACCGTCGTCTACTTGTGATCCGATCGACCAAAATGCATCTTAATGCCAGGTGTAATCAGGGCCATAAATCGATCTCTATACACAGTTTGTGTCTATATTATCTCTTCATGCTAGTAAGTGCTAAACCCCACTTTTACAAAGGTACAAAAACTTAGCTACTATAGTGCGATTTGCTAAGGCAGCATATTCTGCACACAACCTATCATATGCACGCTGCTTGTGTGGATGCAGTCAGTTTTGACCGCAAATTAAGATGAGGAAGGCCTACTTTGATTGGATGTCATGAATGTGACATTTTACAACACCACCATTTTCCTGTTTTTACACAGTTAGAAATGCATGCTCGGTTTTAGTGTTATTTTAAGGTGGGGTAAAATTAAATAAATTGAAAAATTCAGCATTTTGTTCACCTCACGTTTGGGAACCACTAATCTAAACAATGCTCCCAGCAGTGTGCATGGTGTTGGGATGTTCGCTAACAGTATAGGCTAACGCTGCAAATGTATTCTGAACTTCTTTTTACCCCTCAGTGAATTTTTTTACATTTTTTATACATGCTTTATTTAAAAGGCCCACCTAAAAAGTAAATTGCCTGTTTTAGCTCAATGTATGTTTGATTGACAGGTGAGTAGGCGTTTCTTTGATGGATCTCCCTCAGCAGCTCCAGTCTGTAAGGGATGAGCAAAAAAATAACTGAAAATTAATACATCGAGCTACAGTAGTGGAGGAACACACATCCATGTCCAGCACTGAGAACCACTGGCAAATCTGTGGAAGCACAGGCAAAGAGCCAGCACCACCATGAGGGTGGCATCAGACCCCACATGATTACAGCTAGCCAGACAAAACATGAGTTACTAAACAATGAGTTGCTGACAGCCTGGTCTACCAAAGACTCTGTAACGGTGCCAATGAAAAGACTGGCAAACAAGGTAGCTGTCAAGCAGGGTGTAGTGGCACAATGGCCCCCTGAGGGGCACAATGATGACTCCAGGGGAGATTGTCCCACCCTGTAATACTGGTACTACTGCTCACTAAGAACTATGATGATACATTTTGTACAGAGGAATGTTTATTTTTATTTTTTATTTTATTTGCTGTAGTTTGTGTTATAAGTAATTATAGGCTACTGAATGTAAGTCTCCTGGAAATCTCTTAGACAGGAAGACATAAGGAGGATCATTGCTTAACAGCACAATGGAAATGCCCAAGTTATTGGAAAGTGGAGATTAGTGGTCTTTGTACTTTGAGCCGATTCAGTGTGGGACTAAATGGCACATTTTTGCAAGCGGTACGGATGTTGGTTGGCATTAGTCACACGACCAAGAGCATGAGAATGCCCTCCAAAGGTTTCCCTCTTTCATATCACTGGGGTCACGATGAAAGCCCAGTCAGTGTGACAATCTGATGACGTTGGAGCATTCCAAGATCTTTTGTCTCCTCTAGTCTCCGATACATTCTCACCCTCTTTCTCGCCTTCCCACTGTCTCTCTGTCAGCCGACATCAGCCGTCCATCATATCTTATCCTGCTCCACGTCCCTTTCTTTATCTTTACTTTTCCTTTCCTCTGTTTTTGAGCCGTGAGATTCCTTCCTTAGAAAACACACAGCCCTCCAGTTATCCCTCTGTGACGCAGGAGGGATGCAAAAGGGGGTCCAGTAAGGGGAGGGTCCAGTTCATGTGTAACAGAAGGTCTCCAGTAAAGGGGAGGGTGATGAGTTTGGCCTTTGGCCGCTTGTGACGCTGCTCTCTTGTAAGCTATCAGACGAGACTGACAAAGACACTGAGAATGCCCAATGTCTCCCGGGTGTCTTTTTTTAGCTACAAAGAATGTGCTAAAAATAGCCCCACTCACGCTTGTTGTCTTTCCTTTTGTCTCATCAGTCTTTAGTTCTTTTTCAGCTGTCCTTGATTAATTTTCTCAAAAAGAGAGAGAGAGAGAGAGAGACATACCATACTAGTGACCAGACCTGTTTACATATTTCACTCCTGTTTCCATCCGCTTGTTTTTGTTATTGTTTAGCAGCCCCCGGTGTTTGGCCCTCTCCTCCAACACCTACTCTTCCGCCAAGATGAAGAGAGATGGAGAGGCGGTGAAAGATGGAGAGATCCTAGAAGAGATGGAGGTCAAAAAGACATATCTGTATTATATGAATAGTCCTTTATAAATACATTTTTATGTAAAAAGTTGGTTTTAGGTTTGTAAAATGACTTGTTTTCAAAGAATATACGTGTGAATCCTAATATTACATTTTTCGATTCATGCTTTAAAAAAGTACATGAATAAACTTATAATCAAGATATAGTGTCTGAAATGCAAGTGCAAAATTTAGCTTCTCAAGTAATAAGGATGTTTGGATTCTTTTTTCTTTTCTTTTTTCACTGGAAAACAAGAAAGAAAAATCCTGAGAAAAATGATTTTTGAGACAGACTGGGAAATTGATGGTCTGAGATACAGACAAGACACATACAATGACAGGTGAGGAAAGAATGTTTAAGCAGACTAAGAGCGGGACAGTCAGCATTCCTGTGTTTTTATGCGCGTGCTTTAACAGACTGAACTGAAGTCTGCAAAATGTTAACATGCTCATGAGATGGACAAATGAGACGCAAGAAGAGGGGGTAGAGAGGGTGCAGAGAGTATGGAAAGACTGTAAAATGTTACTTTTTGCGTGGGTTGTCCTCCATCTTCATTCTGTTCTCCTACTTTCTTTCTCTCCCTTGGTCTCTCTCTGACCTTTTGCTCATTCAAAAGTCTTTATTCTAGTGCATGTTAAAAATATAGAATGTAGGCTATTAGTAAATAAACGAAAATGAATACAAATAGACAACCTCATACAAATGATTTAAGCAAGGAGAAATAGTTACTTTTATTTCCTCTTTTCCTCATTTTTATTAAAAAAAATATTTTATTTCACTACTGACTTAACCACAATGCACACTCATTCTTAATGTCAAATCTTAATGTCTTCCAGCAAGCAGCTTGCATCAGTGTGTGTGTTTGTGTGCGTAATATCGGCAGACTCCTGCCAAGCTCTAAGGACCGGAAGACAGCTACTGCCATGCGTGATTTACAACTACTTATTACCATTTAGGAGGATTTTAGTAACCAGATTGAGCTAGTGTTTGTATGTGTGTGTTAAGGAAATAAAATATCATGACACTCCAATACGTCAGATTTTAAGAGATAAATTCAAAGTGAGTTAGTAATCCAACTCTGTGTGTCCGTGCGTGCGTAAGACACTTGCTTAGTTAGCTACACGAACTGCTTTGTGTGTGTGTGGTGACAAAATGTGGTGAATTTGATTCGATTTTGATTTATGTATGTTTTTGTTACAATGCACATTTTGCTTATATAATATAAAGTCTTTCTCAAGTATTGCTGTGAATTTTACAGTAACCTTGTAACTTGGAACATTGTGAGAATGTTCATTAAAAAAAAGTCTGTTTATTTAACTTAATTTGTTATTTATTAAGTTTATTTCATTAGTTAATTTATTAAAACACTTATATCTGTTAAATAGATGAACTATGTTGAACTATGCAATTCAATTCTATTTAACAAATGTAATAATCAGCTCAACCCCCCAAAAAATCAAAGAGTTCAATTATTCAAATGACCAACTCAAAAAGAGTCATTTCTTTATGATCTGGACTATACGCTGGCTGAGCTATATGTTTTGATTCACAAACAAGAACCAATTCATAGGAGTCATTTGATTGTGAATCAGACTACATTGTTTTTTGATGTATGTTTTCAATAACAAAAAAAAAAAAAAACAGTTCATAAGAGTCATTTAAATGTGAATTGAACTACACAGGTCATGCTATGAGCCTACAAGTGCAACTCAACAGAGAGAAATGTTTTCTTACCATTACTTTCTCGTACACATCATTTGTCATCTTATATTTAATTTAGACTGTTAAAAATGACTTTTGCAGTGTTCTTGTAGATTCAGCAACAGGAGTGCAGCAATGCTGAAAAGTGGGACAGGAAACACAGGCATAGAGTTAAAGATCTTGGGATTTAAAAAAATCAAATGAAGAATCAGAAAATTCTGAATATACTTGAATATACTTATTGGATTGTATACAACAGATTTACTGTTCTCCCCCATGTGACTGAAGATCATTTGGCAGAGGTGTAATCCAGCAGTTTTGTGTGTGGTTTCCTGTGCACGTGTGTTCGTACATGCTTGTGTTCGCAGCATTGTGAGACAGATTCTGAGACGTCATTTTATTGCCCAATGATTATCTTCCTGCAGTGTGTCATTCTTTCTCTCTCTCCCCCCTTTTGCTTTTCCCATAGAGCCATTAACACACTCAGTTGCTCTCTGACGTCTGTAGAGGGGCACACGGTTTGGGAAAGGTGAAGGGGGCTTGCCAGATTGTTGGTCTGGACACACCTCTTTCTTCTCTGCCAAACAAAGAATGGGAGCAGTCAGCGAGGGTCAAAGGACATGAACAACATCCTGTCATAAGAATTATCTGTCTTTTTCACTGTATTTATACATCCCCCCCCCCCCCCCCCCCACCCACACACACACACACACACACATTGATCTTCCTGCAGACAGTTTTTCCCTCTCTTTTTCTTTCTCAACACCTCTGTCATTGTGAAATTCCCTTGGGGGTTTGATGAGATGGTAGAGAAATGATTCAATTATATCAGATCATGCTTTTGCAGGTATTTAGTGTCATATGCTGCTCTGCCAACTGTTGATATTGGTGTGTGTGTGTGTGTGTGTGTGTGGTTCAGGTATATCCTATGTTATGGACAAAAGTCCCCACAAAGATGGCAATATCTGAAATATCTTGTCCTTGTGGTAACGTTGTTTTTTTTTGGTCCCCATGAGGAAAACAGCTTTCACAGTTTTCTGTGATGGGTAGATTTAGGGCCAGGGGATAGAATATACAGTTTGTACAGTATAAAAATCATTATGTCTGAGGAATGTCCCCATAAAACATGACAAACATGAGGCAGTGATATGCAGTCCTGCATGGAACAGTCATAAGTATATGGCCTAAAACACTGGAGAACAGAATATTAAACAAAGTTTGATTTATTTTGCTGCTAAGTAATTTAAACATCCTCACTTTTAGCAAATCATGTTATTGCCTATTTAGACTGGTAGAAACTTATTCCGTAACACTGACTAATAAACTTAGAATTATTCATCCCCAACACACACATTGTTAAACTAAAACATTTAGCATTCCTAAAGGAGTTTTCCATTCAAGAAAACTAAATGGTTCCACAAATGTATGGTTGTAATTGCACATGCAGTTTGGCAGTAAAAAACAAAGTAGACTAAAGCCAAATGATGGTGAACTGCTTTGAGGTTTTGGTTTGGGAAATGAAAGTGTGATTACGATTATGAATGCAGACTATGCAGTGCAAAAGGTTATCAAATGTTACCGATTAAGTACAGACATGACATGAAATATTGATATGGGTTACATAAAATTTATGAATTTGGCAGGTGCTTTTTTCCAAAGCAACTTACAAAACGTAATTTTTTTCAGTTCACGGCACACATTCCCTGGCAACCGAATCCATGACTTCAGCTTTACTAGCACCATGTAAAAACAAAACAAAAAAGAACTACACTTAACTACACAAAAAAAAAAAAGTCTGTAATTTGTACAGTAAAATGATTAAAAATAAAACTGGTTATTCGCATTATAGTTTTACTGTAAAATGTATGTTTTTTTTTTGTAAAAACTATGAATTACTGTATAATTTACGGAGATAAATGGTAAATGACATGCCTAGAAGTCCCTGCTTGACACATCACAAATGAATATTGTCACGCGGATGATAAAGATGCAAAAAGAGTTTAAAAAACAAAAAGAGTTTATTAAATAAAACAAACACAGGTAATCCAAGGGTAAAGAGCAGGCAACATGGCAGCGTGTAGACACAAATAATACTGAATAACACAAATAATAACGATAATACTGGATAACTCAACCGAGAACAAAGAGGAACTTAAACTTACACAGTGATGATGACTAAATAACAAACAGGTGTGATGATTGAAAGAGTGTCCATGACAAGTAATAACTAGCAGGAAACCAGAACAAAGAAAACAGGTAACTGAAGAGAAACAGACTAAAAGTCCACGAAAATTAAACTTAATACACAGATCGTGACAGAGCGCCCCCTCCGGGACGACGTGGCCTTGCTCCGAGATGGATGGCTTGAGGGAAGAAGGGTGGAGGTTCAAGAGGAGAACGAGGGACCGGGGAGGCGCTGGAAATCCATAGACTGCAGATGGGAGGAACCAGGGCAGAGCGAACAGCAGAATAAGCCATAGAGGAGATGATGGGGAGGAACTATGGAGGAGAGGATGGTGGAAGGATCCAGGGAAGAACGGGCGGCCGACGAGATCCCAGAGCGACCCAGGAGACGGCCATGAGGAAGTCAACCAACCGTGGCAGTGATGGATGGAGGAAACAAGGTAGTCATTTGAGCCCAAACGACAGCAGTGATGCCTGGAGATGTAGAGGCCCAGGTGGAGTCTCTGGGGCCGAGAGACCCAGTGAGGCAGAAGGACTGGGAGAACAAGGCGGAGTCCTGGCGATGAGTGGCTGAGGTGAAGCCAGGCGGCCGGAGGACTGATCCGACGCAGGTGTGAGTGAGGACCGCGGTGAAGACTGAGGAATGTAGAAGCCTGACGGAGCCGTAGGGGTGGAGGAATGGAGTGCAGCAGACAGCCCGGAAGTCCGTGGCCCACCAAAGTGGAGCCTGTGGGATAAGGGAGCCCAGTGGAACCGAAGGGACGATGGTCCCATGTGGAGCCGAGGAGCCAGGGGAGAGGCAATTGGTTGACGGGCTGAGGTGAAGCTGCTGGCTCTGAGGGACGAGGCGGAGCTTGGGACTCCTCATGCCAGGGGCCGGTTGCATAAACCTTTAAGACTGTCTTACAACTTAGACATCAATTTATTTTCTTTGAGACTGTTCATATCTTTTTTAAATCAGTTACATAAAAATGTAATTAGCCTAATTTGATACCGAAAACTAAGACTGACTGCCCCTGATTAACTGCTAGTGGGTCATACTTGAACTTAAGACACTGTCTTAACATAATGGATATGTTTATGCAACCGGCCCCAGGTCAGAGCTGGGGACAGGAAGAGACCCAAGGCGGATCAGGACTACATGGGAGGGCTGATGGTGACGCTGAGGGGCTAAAAGGAGTCAGAGGTGGTGGAGCCGAGGGAATGGCTGGCTTCGGTGGAGCGTGCAGGAGAGGAAGACTGGTTGTGGAAGCAGGCTGCGTGATGGATAGTGATGGTGGTAACGAAGACAACCAGGTGCTGGACAATGATGGTGGTGACGAAGAACACACTGTGATGGACAGGGCTGGTGGTGAAAACGAAATAGGGCTTGATAGCACCAGTGGCGATAATGATGGCAGAGGTGATGAACATACATTAGTGCAGGAAGGGATCAGCGACAGAGAAGGTTCATGGGTGGATAGGGTGGTAAGCACTACCTCCATCTCCCAGTCTATTAGCCATTCCTTTGACTCCAGGTCCACTAAAACCCCACTGTCACAGATGTCATGGCCGTCTCACACACCTGGTCAGCCAGGACCTCTGGCTTCTCCTTCGGGACTGATGTGGCTGCTGGCTCTGAATCTTAAGTCGGCATTGCCTCAGGCTTGATCTGTGTGCTGGGTCTGGCTCTGGGGTGGTGACTAATGTAGAGTGTGGCTGGACGCTGGCCGCGGAATCTTCTTCCTCTTTGCCTACACCAAAAGAAGATCCATTGGACAGCGTCCAGCAGGAATTTCTCACGGCATCACCAACCGGATCTCCTCGTTGAGTCCGATCTTAAAAGCCCTCCATGAGCGTGATGTTGATGCAATTGGTGAGGTGGCAGACAAATTCCTCCACATACTCCTCCAGGTCTCTTCCTCCTTAGGAGATAAAAATCATAGCCCTGTTGGCCTTGAGCAAGCTCCCCATGGGATCTACATTAATGGAGGCAATCTTCAACTTCACTTCTTTGTAGGTCCGGTATTCTGTCACACTTAGTCCAGAGGATGATGATAAAGATGCAAAAATAGATTAAATAACAAAAAGGGTTTATTAAATAAAATAAACTCAGGTAATCCAAAGATAAAGAGCAGGCAAAATAACAACGATAGAACCGGACAACTAAACTGAACAAAGAGGCACTTAAACACACAGTGATGATGACTAAATAATGAACAGGTGTGATGACTGAAAGAGTGTCCATGACAACTAATGGCTAGCGGTAAACTAGAACAAAGGGAACAGAAAACTAAAGAGAAACAAACTAAAAGGTGTGGAGAAGCAGCTCATTTGCATTTGGGACACATACAAACACTGAGCATTTTTGCTCACAACCAAAGAGGGAACAATTTAACACACTATAATAAATGATCTGGGGGGTATATTTATAGTTATATATTTATATTACATCTTGTGAAAAGGGGCATAATATGTCACCTTCAAGGTGTATTGCATTATTTTAGTGTCATTATATATCTGAAATCTAAGTCACTTGTCTCCTCTATTCTAGCATCTACACTTTTCACCCATTTCACTTTCACTGTATGGTAAAGTGCAAGGACATTCTGCTAAACTTCTTTTGTGTTCCACAAACAAAAGAAAGCCATAAACAATAATCTTGTTCTAATAAACAATAAATCACTGTTCCTTTAAAAAAAAATTGCCCTGTTCATGCACTAGTTAAGCATTATCTGTGAAACGAAACAAAAAAGAATATACTCTTTCTAGAACTTTTAAGTTTCATTCTTGAGTTCAACTGTTTTACTGAGTTTAACCATCAGTCTCACTAAGCCTACTGCCCATTCCTGAGGAAAACCCCCCCGCTTTTCAACAGTAGTTCTTAAACTCAGCATTTTACCCACCTGTTGAAATTCATTAGTGCCTTAATTGTTCCAATTAAGCTTCTGCCCTCTTGCCTAGGGTGCTGACACATCAAAGGAAGCTATTAAAAAAGACAACAAAAACCATTTCTGAGTTGTGAGCCTGTTGGCCAATGAAACAGTGTGTGTATTATTGCGTGCTGCAGTGTATGTGTATTTCAGGAGGGGAGATCTGGCAGCGTGTGAACATGGACATAATGAATGTGTGTGTGTGTGTGTGTGTCTCATAATAGGGGATATTACAGTAATGAGGTACCAGGATGTCTGGACTCTTATTGCTCCCCACCTGTGTCTCACTTCCCCCATGATCGAGGAGTGTGTGCGAATGTGTGGGAGTTGGTGTAATGTCTGTGAGGTTTGTGACCGGACAGCTCAGACTACCGGTCTTCCCTCTGGTGCGTTCAGTGATCGGTGATGTGACAGGCTGAACGTCAGGACCACACACTCACACACACACACGCATACAGCAAAGCAATCACCACTGATTGGTAACCCGCTAACACACCCCCACACATAATCAGACACACACGCCCTTTGGATTAGGGACTTAAACAGACTCACCAACAACCACCCAAGAGACCCCCATCAGGGCATGCAGGCAGAGAGAGTCGGTGAGTGACTAACTTCACTCTTTCTTTTATTCTTTTCCCAGCTGTGTCTTCAAACGGCCCTTTGATGTGGGAAATTAAAAGAGCGAGTGTGTCAATATCTCCCTCCATCCCTCCATCGCTCCTGCACACTCATCCATTTCCCTTCCTTCCATCTCTTCCTCTCTCCTCCCTTTTTTCTTTACGGCTGACCCAACAAAACCAGAATGTGACCCTGTAACCACATTACCTCCACACACCCTGTGTGCATGTGTGTGTGTGTGTGTGTGTGAGAGAGTGTATGAGAAAGTGGGAAAATGAATGCTTGTGTGTGAACAGGGCTTTATGTATGCATAAGTGTGAGTGAGGATGCTGCAACCATCAAAACTGGGGGTGACGTTTCATTAAACATACTGTCATTAAATGTAAGCTTCATGAAAAATTGTACACGATTTTTCTATATGAAACCAACATGAATATAAAGTGTACATTTTTTATTCTAATGTAGCTTGAAAAGATTTTTGTTTAAAAAGATTTTAATTTTCTTTATTGTGGACACTCTTATTTGTCATTTATTTGACCTATGACCCATCAAAAGTGCCAAGAAAATGGAGGACTTTGAATGGGATTAGGATGCAGACCGGATTTAAACCCCAGTGCCTGCACTGTGCCACAGCTCCAGTGTTCCCCCACTTTTTGTCAGATAATCATTCCCATACCTTAACATGTCCCCCCTCTCACACATTTCGAGTCGCTCCTACACCCCTGAGCGAGTTTTTCTTCACTTTCGTGAATATGGAAAGGTCAGCTATTAATGCCGCATGTGTATGTAAAGGTTGGATTAACCCCTCAGCCATACTTTCTCTCTGTCTGGAAACTCCTCTCTGCTTCTGTTGCAACACTGTGCTATGCTTTATTGCATGTGACTCTGTGTTTCCAGTGCCGTGCACTGGTTTCTGTATATGCTAAATTAACCTTCCCCCTCTCCCTCTCTCTCTAACTTTGCTTGGCTCTCTTTTTCGCTCTTGAAGGGTTAGTGCTAATGTTCTGCAAATTCCCTAACTGTTACTATGCAACACTTACAGGCCTTACTATGCAACACCTTTCTCTTTTATTCCTTCTCTCACTCTTTCCTTTACCCTGGAGAGAAATAAGAGGGAGCGTCAGTGAACGAAAAGGGTGGAAATAACAGACTGCTGTCTCAGGAGCGAAGTTTGAATAGGTGTGTATGTGGTAAATATGCGCAATGCAGCGTCCCCCCTGTACATTACATTATGCAAATAATGCAGCCTATTTATTTATTCCTAATATAACGGGGCTGAGAGAAAGACAGAACGGGAGAGTTATCAAACTCAGATTGACTGATATAAAATGAAACAATGGGCTTTTTAAACTTTTGCAGTGATAAAGGGAGAGAGGGGAAGAGATCTGCAGATGAAAAGATAAAGAGATGGACGATTTGATTGCCATAGATCGCATAGCGGGATGGTGCAGAGGAAGAGAGATAGCAGGAGAGATAGGCAGACCTAGAGAATATGATATTGCCAGAGAAAAAAAAACAAAAAAACAACAGAAACTTCTTTTTTTTCTTTCTTTCAAAAATTCGCAAAAGGAGACAGACAGTGCCGAGGGGCGGGAAGCGCGCTCTGAGGAGAAGGCGAATGTGTGTGTGTGTGTGTGTGTGTGTGTGTGTGAGAGAGAGTGTTTTTATGAATGAAGTGGTGACTCAGGATGTGTCATACCCCCGTCTTTATAAAGGAAGTTTTAAACAAGCCTAAACATTTCACTTCGCGAAAAATTAGACTTACCCTCGCATCCTTCTCTCTCTCTGTCTCTCCCTCCATACACCTCTCTGACCCTCGCCGTGTCTCTTTCCATCCTCACTCGCGTTTGTTAAAACTAAACAACTATTGGAACTGGACACAGTCAGGTTTTGGTGCTGTTTTCTTGTTCTCGTTAATCCTACACTTCTGTCATTCATTCATTTTCTTCCTCACCTCACGCTCTTCCTCTGTAAACTACTGTCGCGAGCCGTTCGCGCGGATACTGAGAGAGAGAGAGAGACGAACTTTGGAGCACGTGACAACATCTGGAGCTTCATTTATTTATTCATTTTATACGTTTGTTTGTTTGTTTGTTTATTTGTCTGCGTATTTATTTGCAACATATCTGCTGTTTAAAACAAGGACCTGGACAAATATGAAATGTAAGTGTCAAATTGTTTATACATTCGCTCTGTTCCTTTTCCCCCCCTTTTTTTTAACACCGTCACTAATTTGCTATTTCCACTGTTGCGATTGACACTTGTTGCTTTAACTCATCTAATCGCCTTTTGTTATTAAACCCCCCTCTGTTTAACTAATTTATGCTGCATAAGATAAAACTATGTAACTAGTAAGCATCCCTACTGATTTATTGAACTGACAAGCCTTTAAAGTGATTTATAAATGCGGGACTTTTTAATGGAAACCTGTTCGGAATGTTATTGTTAATGTGTTAAGTTAGTTTGACAGGATACTGGCTTGAGGCGCTCGCGGTTAGTTCATTAGAGAAGCATTTATCATGTCGACAGTAATAATGGATCAAGTGTTACTCGCTCGGGGCGCACAGCAGCTTCAGCGGACCGCTTCTTAAGTGTGATGCAACGTGCGATTCTCCCAAAAAGATGAAAGAAGTGTCCTCTGGGGCTGGCTGAGACTATTGATATGCTTTTTGGACGTGTGGAAACACGGTCCTATTATAAGAGTGGCACGGGCTCCTGGGATGAACATTGGAGTATTGTTTATAACTGTGCATCAATGATTTGCTCTCCTCCGCAGTGCTGGGTGACTCCTCCTCATCGCTGCTCCTCTCTCTGCTGTTGGCTCAACTGCATCTGTTAGCATCTGCCTTCCCTGCCCACCCCAGGAGGATCCAAACTGACTTTGACAAGCTGACCAATCAGACCAGACACCTTCTGAAGCTGACTCAGGACCTACTGGTGAGTTGATCTGCTGTGACACCAGGAGAGGAAGCTCACACTGTACTCAGAGATGCTGATGATGATCAGATCTTGATCTCGAGCCTCTGAACAGCTGGGCTATAATAATGCTCCTTGCAAAAGATTTGTGGACAGGAATTGGCTTATCTCTGGCGCTTTCGCTCACACACAAACATGCGCACACACCCGTCAGTCGGCTTTTTATTCAGCTGGCTCATATTAGAGCTGAGATAGCAGATTGCGGTAGCTTTGAGTCCATGTGGGAGCAGATAAGGCTCATTACTGTAGCCTCTATCTGACTAAAAAAACCCAGATCCCTGGATTCAGGCCCAGCAGCAGGGCTGACATCCCAGACACCATCAAAGATCGCAATGTAACATTCGTAAACTTTCAACCTAATGAGCCGGAACCTACGGGATGGGGAATAAACACGATCTGCATGGCTCAGAACGAGCCTTGTGCTTGTATCCAGCGCTCAGACCATCTGAGAGCGAAATGCTGTGGGCTTTAGTTGGGTTTTTGTGGTTGCTATGTGATGGAGATCTGTACTTTGAGGGTCTTGAACCCTCATTGCCCCCCTCACCTCTCCGAGGCCTCCCTTTCCTACCTCGGAAACATAAACAGATCCTTGTTCCCATGGTTACTTGGAAGTCCTGTTTACCAGCATGGGTGAAGCACGTGGCACAGAAAGGTGAAAAGTACAGTGCTGCCTTCTATGTAGTTCCACTGTAAATGAAAATGTTAACAGATGTACTGCTTAATGGCGTAGGATGAGGCTTGATTATTTGTTGGAATACGATTCCAGATCATTGGGGTTCGTATTAAAAGGGATAGTTCAACAAAAGAAAAGAAAATTCTGTCATCATTTACTCACCCTCACCCTCACACAAAAAAAGAGAGAACTGAAATAAAAAATAAATGTATTCTAAAAACAAAAGGGAATAAAAAGGAATACAAAATTTACTATAAAAATAAAAGCTAATTCGAAATGTTGATAAAAACTATGATAGTATATAAATGAAACTGAAATAAAATTGGAAAGTTTTTAACATTCTTCAAAATATCTTGTTGCTGTGTGTTACACTGAAGAAAGAAAGTCATACCGTTTTGGAACGACATGAGAGAGAGTAAATGATGACAGAACTTTCATTTTCATTTCTACCCCTTTAAGATGTATTTCTGCTGTTCTTTTGACCCTGCGTGGTCTTTGGTTCCAGTTTTCATTGAGATTATGTGTAACTCAAATGATTACTCATCTTGAACAGGACAGATTTTCCTTTCAGCACAGAGAATCACCTCATCTGAATCCATCACTTATGGATCCAAAATCCCATGCCACCTCTTCCAGCTCTTTGCTTCAATTAGACACAATAATGGTTGGTTGTGAGTGTGTGTGCGTCTTGTATATAAGGGTGTTTTGCGTCTGCCGCCTTGTATATGTGCACCAGATGTTACAGCAGAGAACTCTATCAAAGACCCCACTCGTGACAAAAGGGCCCGACACACTTTGAAAAACATTTTGTTAGTTTTTCAATGACATGAAGCATTTATTTTGGTTTCTTTTCTTCTTGCATGGAGTTCCACTTTACAGGGGTCAAGGCTAGGAAAGAAAAATAGAATGGGAGTCGACGGAAAGTCCCCACAAGAAAGCTATAAAACTCTGTGTGTGCGTGTATGTACAGAATGTGTTACTGTTACTTGTGTGAGGTGGTGAGAGTGTGTATACATGCAATGTTTGAATGACCGTGTGTGCGTGCCGGTGAGAGTGTGCATGTTGTAAATACTTGTGGTCTGTGTAGGTGTGGGGCTGCTTGTTTAGCTTTCGGTCTCCACAGCAAAGTGTCCTGATAAAAATCACTCCGATTTATCACATTCCCATATTTGCATTCAGGAAGACGGGAGGAGGGAGGGCACAAGAATCAGTCGAGTGAGGTCATGATCCAAACGGAGAGAGTGGGGTGGGAGAAGGGGACATGCGACCGAGGAGATAAAGAGATCAGAGAGCGCTCTGGATGAGAGACGCACAACAAGTGCTCATGTGTGTGATGATAGTCCCACTAAGATGGACAGTGAGCTAAAGGATGGATGTGTCATCATTTGGCTGATGCTACGAGCCTAGATAGAGAAAATAGAGGGATGCAGAGCTGAGGGAGCACAAAAACAACAACAAACCAAGGAAAAAACACATCATTCCAAACAGAAAGCTGGCTTGAGCACGCTGTTATTTTCGTCACGTTGACCTCTGATTGGTCTGCGATGTTGTTTTGCTCTTCTGACGAGGCTTGAAAGACACAAAGGGAGCATTACACCTGTCATTTTATCAGCACTCATTAGCGCTCACAAACAACCCTTCGGATGACTTGTAAACAGTCTCTGCTTCGTTCACGTGGCGGCCACATTAGGAACCGCAGATATTGTAACGCATTGTCTAAACACGGACGAGAACAAGTTATGGTCACTTGTTGCCCCTATGACATCTTACAAACACCTGAGTTTGTTTCTGTCTCCCTCTAGTGCCACGTGATGACAGTGCAGCAAGGCACGGACCGGCCCATACGTCATGGCACCTTTTTTTAGTCCTGACCCTGGAGTTTCCCTGCTGCCCAGTGTTGTCTATTCCACTTTAAACTCCTTAGTCATTGCTTATGTTGTTATTCTTCCTCTAGAAAACATCCTGTGGCTTCAGGTCACGAACTTGAATTGTCTTGGTTCAGAAGTTAAAGCTCGGGGAACTCTGGGTGACCGCCGTTCCCTGTAATTCTGCGGTGGTTCTGCTAGTGGATGCCAGTCGTTTCATTTCTGGCACAACTGTTACTCTTTTGTTTTGATTGTTGAGTTCAAAGTTGGGGATCTAGAACTTAGGTGTGACTAGAGGAAAGTGCCATGACGTTTCCATTCAGAATGTGTGTGCAATATGCAGTTTTTAACTTTTCATTGATGCCCGTTCTGTCTTTTTTCCTTTCTTTTCAGAAAGACCCGGTGTTTGGTGCAGAGATTGATCACCACAGGTTCAAGTCTCTTCCAGCGATCAGCAGCAGAGTCAGTGACCTCACCACTCTGGAGGTGTGTATGAGGACAAATAGGCCCTCGTGCTGCCCTTTATTTTCATTATTTACCTCTTTAACAGTACAGAGCCATCCCAAGCAAGGGGGTCCCAATTGGTCAATTCATACTTGTGGGGCCTGGGACTCCCTAATGCATGGGTCGCACTAGTTGCACTGCCCTATGGATGGCGCTTTATCTGTATGCTTGTATGGTTAGTTTGCTATGACATTATCATGTTGTTTTGTTCTGAATTCTTTTACTAATGTTCTTTTTGGCTCTTTCTCTTTTTTCTCTTGCAGTTCAAGCCTACTCTTTCTCAGCTCCATGCGGACTTGAAGTCCTTCGAGCACCATTTTGAGTGGCTGAACAGAATAACACGCAAGCAGAACCACAGCTCAGTACCAAAGTTGACGGACATGATCTCCCACATTAAGAGCCTCATAAACTCCTTACAACGTCAGGTACGTGCTCAGACGCACATCTCTCAGCAAACGATACATCTGTTACAAGATTGGCTTGTTTCTTGTTGATAAAACCTACAAAATGTAGTAAAAATATAAAGTATAATACTCAATCAAAGGTTTGCGGTCAGTAAGAAAAAAAAAAACTAATCAAAAGGGACAGTAAAAACATTTATAATGTTACAAAAGATTTTTGTTTTAAAATAAACACTGTTCTTTTGAACATTCTATTGATCGTAGAATCCTGAAAAAAATTATTTTTCCATGGTTTCCACAAAAATGTTAAGCAACACAGCTGTTTTCAATATTGATAATGAGAAATGTTTCTTGAGCAGCAAATCAGCATAGAATGATTTCTGAAGGATCGTGTGTCACTGAAGAACGGAGTATATATATCACAGCAATAATTTATATTTTAAATAAAAAAAAAATCATAATATTGCTGTTTTCACTATATTTTTGATCAAATAAATGCATCCTTGGTTAGACTATAATTTATAGTTACATGGAAATATCATCAGTGCATTCATGGTTGTGACTTTTTTTACATTTCAGATGACCAGAACAGAGGCTCCCCGGATCCCCGTTCCCTCTCCCTCACTTCCACCTAATCCTGCCTTTCACTGGGAGGTGGTTCAGTCCTCTCAGGAACTCCTGCAGCAGTTCCGGCTCTTCTGTGACTGGGCCTCACGAGTGTTCCTTACCCTTAAATCTAGATTACCAGCATGAGGAACCTCTCAACGTTACCATGCAAAAAAAAAAAAAAAAAAAAAAAAAACTCAGCGGTGAACAGTCTCTTTACAATACAGCAAAAAAGGCCAGGACTCGATCATTATTACAGTCCAGGGATGGACTGGCCATAGGGAGCAACGGGACTTTTCCCAATGGGCTGGGTCGACTTGTGGGAAAATAATGAAAGGACGGAAGTTGAATATTTCAATTTATTCTCTCCTACCCATTCACAACCTACCCTTGTTCAGTTCTCATTCAAACCTCCATTACTGTTCGCTACCAAACCAAGTACAAGCATGAGAGTGAATCTGTGCCTAACACAATTCTGCATTTCCAGTCATGTACAATTATGAATATTGCATGGAACAAGGAAGACAATAATTGATTTGGCCTAATTTTATTTCAGAATGTTTTCTATCAGCTGAAATGTAGTGTCATAGAAGTATGACCTCTCAAAAAATGAGGTCCAGTCCCAGTCCCAAAATAGGGGTAAATTGAGTCATAGAAAGGGGCACCATATTGGACAAAAAGTTGAATCATGTGAGAAAGATTTAAACATCCCCCAATGCTTTGTGCGATGCTGTAGTGGGCGATTATCTGTGGTGGGTTGTGATGGGCCTTGTATGTCCCAGGCCCGTTTATTTTTAGTCCCAGTCCATCCCTGTCGCAGTCTGAAGCCTGATCATTGAAGGAGTCCGATCTGAAAATAACAGTGCACTCCGGTCGACATCCTGCTTCTGGCACTCCATTTAACCGTAAACCTTCCTTTGCCTTTTCTTTTTTATACAATTCATTTTTCAGAACTATTCGTTATTTATGTATTTATTTATTTATTGACTAGTTATTTATTTGATGATATTATTTATTTGATTTCTTGATACACGTCAACATTGTCAACATTCTTTCATTTGCAAGTCAAGAAGTGTACTCTTTCTTATTTTATCTTTCAGCTTCAATTGTACCACACATACACACACACATGTACGACATCTTCATTTTTATGTCTCTTATTAAATTGATTGTATTTTTATACAATTACATTTTCTCTTCACTGTTACCTAGGTTACAATTCTCTGCCACTAGATGTAGCAATATTTTGGGAGTGTAACATATATATCAGTGCTGAAGGAGAGAGGACTAGCACTGACCGGAACTTTGCTTGTCTTTCTTTTATGTTGTTGTCTTTATTTTTTTTGCACAGCATATTGGGGTTTATATTGTTTTTTTTATAGATATATGATTGGTTCTGTGATTCAGGAACATGTTTTGATAAACATTATTTCAAGCAACATGAGAAAAAGACAACCTAAGCCTTAAAATACTATGTATTGTGATACTTTGGTACTGTAAAGCTGTACATACATGTTCCCGAATGTAAACTGGTATATACAATGCGTGTTTACGTATAATATTGTTTGTACGTATAAGTCCAGTGCTCTATCAATGTGTTGCAATATTAACATTATTTTTTCCCTTTCCTTCTCTCTTTTTAAGATTTTGATACAGTATTTACTATTTATTGATATTATTATAATGTTATTATTAATATAAAAATGGACAATTATGTTAAAATTATTTATTTTCGCTATCCAGAAGCAAGACTTCTGTCATGTTTTGTACTTTTTTACTACTCACCGCCAATCATCTCTGTTTAGGTCGGTTTCTGTGTCTACATAGACTCAAAGTTGCTACATGTATGTGCACTAAATATGCAAAAATTGGCTGACTGTGTTCAATTGTGTGCCTTGTGAGAGAGACAATAAAGGAATTTACATGTAGCCTACATTTTTGAAATGTGGTTGTTGTCCATTGTCTAAAAAAGGAAGACTATAATAATGAATGCTAAAATTAAAAAGGGGAATATACCTTTAAAACATAATAACTAATCATTACTTTTCAGTAGGCATGCACATTTTCTTACTGTTGTAGGTTTAGCGGTATATTGAACACACTGAGCAAGCGATGACGTATGGGCTGAACTACATTTCCCACAAATCCTTGCGCAGAGCCAAACCAGTGCATAACATGAAATTCCTTTGTTTATAATCAAGAATTGAGACTTATTTAGGATGCGAGATTTGTAGAATAACCCAATGGATTTATTTCCTGTTAATTTTAAACAAAACTGCGGACGCTTTACGCACATCTTAATTAAAAGTTCGTCACAGTATGTTTTTGACCAATGAGACAAACCAACAGGGGACGAGAGCTAACCAATAGCCGAAGACTTTACTGAGAGGCGGTCACAGACGGGCGACTGCTGGTTAGTTTGTGCTCTAGATTATTGTTAAGGTTGTGTGGACTAACACTGCGGACTTCGGCCTTATTTCATTACATCAAAAACGACCATTTCGTAGAAATGGACCAGGGGAATAACACATGCATTGAATAATGTACCTATTCCGATAAATATTGCGACGCTTGAGGAACGAAGACAAGACTGAAATGGATTCGATAAGGCCGGATCGAGATATCACAAATAATTCAACAAACAGCCAATAAAACGATCCACTATTGATTTGTATAGAAACTAAGGGGTGAGTGCGCTTTGGCCAATTGAATCCTTTTATCTTCATTTTGTGTTTTGTTTTTTTCCCCGTTTTCCCTGGGACAAGAAGGCAGGAACACACAGATAGATAGCGGGTGAGGGAGGGGGAGTGAAACAGGAGGTGGAGGATTTTTAAAGGAGAAGGTGGGTCAATTCTCAGATGGTCTGTTTACTGATGATGAGATACATTGATGATCAGAATTACTCCTGGAAAAATAATTCTTATTAAAATAACACGCAGTCTTGTCTAAAGGCTTTCAAATTTCTGGGGCAATCTAATTTATTTACTTTTTTCCATTACAAATTATATGACTACCATAGTAGTTTCATAAATGTCATAGTTTCATATATTTTTTAGAATATCTTCGTATTTGGTTAGTCTTAGTTTTTGCTTTAAGGACACTGAACAGTTTTGTTGCATGATTTGAGAATGATCCTAAGATCATCTAGCACTCAATGGAAGAACATTTGACCTTCTGTACAAAGCATATGATCAGTGCCACACATCATGAACGATTTAAAAACTTTTTTTTAACCAGGCTCAAATTGCATTTAAATCCCAGATTTGTTTGTGTATTCTCACATTTGGACTCTATTATATATTTTTATTTACAATATATCAGAGTTTCTCATCTGTTCTTGCTTCAGTCCTAAAATTATTGGGCGAAAGTAAAACAATTATTATTAGTATTAATATTACCACAAACTGTTTTAATGATTTGCTGCGATGTTTTCCGGTGACCAATAGGGTTGTCTTAATAGTTTGAGTGTTTCCAAATTTCTCTTGAATTTCATTGACCATGGCAGACCATAATTCAAAGTCCAAAACACATTCTGCATAGCACAAACCATGTTTATCCTCATTTTAAGTGTAGTCTGGGTCATATTTACTTTTACCTTGCATAGTTGTTTTCATAGTTTTTGTGAATGAGGAAATGCTATTCAAGCTGATGTTGACATCTGCCTAATTTGATTTGTTTCCACCGAGAGCCAAAATACCGCAAACAAATCATATGAGGAACATATTTTAATATGAGGGTCTGATATGCCTATTTATTTTGTTATCCATATAATACATCTTAAATCTATTTCTATGTATTTAAATGTGTACAGCTCTATCAACAAAGGAGAAGACGACAGAAGACTTTCATCTTCAGAAAAGATTCCCTAGCTGAAATCTGAGAAAACTGGCCCAAACTCCATCAAACACAAGCCATGGCTGCCATAATTAGAGCAAAACTGCAAAACTGAGATCCCTTCACTACAGCCCAACTTTTTCTGATGGCCAACTCTGTTGCTACTCTGGTGGTCCAAACCGAACTCTTACCTTCTCAAACATCCTCCTCCCTCTCTCCCTTTCCTTCCCTCCTCCCCTCCACAGAGGATGGAGAGGAGGATGGAGAGAGGGGAGAAGAAGAGGTCAAAGAGTCAGTAACAGTCGGGCTCACAGGTGACATGGTGACATCATCGTCACCCCCCGTTGCAGCGGTGGCTCAAAACCCAGAGCATCCATTCCAGTGTTTGGACTGTGGGAAGAGTTTTAAGTGGTCATCCAGACTGGCACATCATCAGAGAAGCCATAACAACGAGAGGCCATATCGCTGTAACCTTTGCCCTAAGGCCTTCAAGGGCTCATCTGCCCTACTATACCACCAGAGGTGAGAGGTCATATGATTGTAGATATGGGTTGACATGCCAGGTCACAAAACCCGATGTAAGATGTGATTCTGTGCTGACTACTTTATTTCTTTTTATTATGTCTGTTCACCACAATTTTTACTTCATAAAGTTGGTTTGTATGTTATTTAAGGTCTCATTCTGGAGAGAAGCCCTATAAGTGTGATGACTGTGGTAAAGCATTCAAACGCTCTTCTCTTCTACAGGTGAGCCATTCCAATCTCAAGCAGTGTCACCATATATATCTTTATGGTCCAGATAAATCAAACTGTGATACATTTTTTCAGGGTTCTGATTATGAATAGAAAGTTCAAAAGAACAGCTTTTATTTGAAATAGAATTTTCTGTTACAATGTAAAAGTCTTTACTGTCACTTTTGACCAAAAAATGTGTCTTTGCCAAATAAAAAAGTATTAATTTCTTTCCAAAGAAATTATGACTGACCCCAAACTTTTGAACATTTAGTTTTTTTATTTTATTTTAAAATGAAAATGATAATTGATTTCATGATTAAGTTTTATGTAGCATTCCTAGCCCTCTGATAGTTGGAGATCATTATGTACACCCTTACTGTAGTTTTAACCATTTATTCTGAGAATTGATGAATGTATTTGGTCTTAAAGGGTTAGTTCACCCAAAAATGAAAATTCTGTCAGTAATTACTCACCCTCATGTTGTTCCAACCGCGTAAGACCTTCGTTCATCTTCGGAACACAAATTAAGCTATTTTTGATGAAATCTGAGCCATGTTTCACTCCTCCATAGGCTTCTATGTGACCGAAACTTGCTGGCCCAGAAAAGTTATTAAAGAGATCGTTAATATAGTCCAAGTGACTCCAGTGGCTCAATCTTAAGTTTATCATGCGACGAGAATACTTTTTGTGCGCAAAAACAAACAAAAATAACGACTTTATTCCACTATTCATTTCCTTCTCTCTGAGCCTCTAGTTGGTTCGCGTAGTGTTTTTGCGCAGCGCGTCTGTGTTACACGTCACCACGTAGGCTCACTATTGGCCGACGCCGGTCATGTGTGTGTTGCGTGATGACGTGCAACACAGACGCGCAGCGCAAAAACACTACGAGGCCCAGAGAGAAGGAAATGAAAAGTGGAATAAAGTCGTTATTTTTGTTTGTTTTTGCGCACAAAAAGTATTCTCGTCGCATGATAAACTTAATGTAGTGCCACTGTAGTTACTTGGACTATTTTAACGATGTTTTAATAACTATTCTGGGCCGGTGAGTTTCGGTCACACTGGAAGCCTATGGAGGAGTCAAAATTCTGTCAGATTTCATCAAAAATATCTTAATTTGTGTTCCGAAGATGAACGAAAGACTTACATGGTTGGAACAACATGAGGGTGAGTAATTACTGACAGAATTTTCATTTTTGGGTGAACTAATCCTTTAAAGGTGACTTGTAACAATTGTAGCAACTTGATTTATTTCTTATCCCAATGGTTTATATATCCAGATTCACCGCAGTGTGCATACAGGTCTTCGCACTTTCCAGTGCTCCTACTGCCCTTTAACCTTCAAATGGAGCTCGCACTACCAGTATCACCTCCGCCAGCACACTGGTGAATGTCCGTACCCATGTGACAGCTGCTCCAAAGCCTTCAAGAACTCCAGCAGCCTGCGTCGCCATAAGAATGTACACCTGGGCTTCAAGCCCTACGTCTGTGACGTCTGCACTAAGGCCTTCAGTCAGTCCACTAATCTGCGACAGCACATGCGCATACACACGGGAGAACGTCCTTATATCTGTGGGGATTGTGGACGCAGCTTCACGCATTCATCCAACTTGGCTTTGCATCGCATCTCTCACGAAGAAGGAAAGGCGAAGAGTGCTGGGAAGGCTGGAGGGGCCGGTCCAGAGTCAGCAACTCGAGAGATGGAGGTGGTGCTGACGGAGGATTTGAACACTGTTGGGATGAGCATTTCTGAAATGGTGGGCCTCGTGGGTGGACAGGAGGGAGGAGTCGGACAGGTGTTCCTGTCTCACTGTACGCCCTCGCCTGCTACCTCAGGCACAGCCAATCAGAACATTCTGCCACAGCTGACGCTCACACCCACTTCCTCCGCTGTCACGGGCACAGAGCATATCCACATGAGCAAGACCGACACGGGTGCCAGTGTTTTGCTGTTTAGCTGTGGCAGCTGTAATGAGACATTTTCAACACAGAGTCACCTTGAGGCACATCAGACTCTACACCTAGATAGCCTTGGTCCAGCAGGCGGTGGAGAGGTTGTTACAGAAAATAGCACGGAGGGAGGTGGGGTGTCACTGGTGGGGGCTACACCATTGTTGGCAGACTTTGAAGAGGTTGTTGAAACCACCGCAGTTGCAGATAGTGGTCAGGGGGCAGAACTACTTGGTCTGGATGCGGTTAGAAATGAGTCAGGGCAGGCACAGTATGATCTACTTCAGACCTTCACCGCGTCTGTGAATCAGATGTCCACTGAGACCAGTGTCTCAACTGCACAAACTACAACAGAATGTGCCTACTGTGGGAAGAGTTTCAAGACCAGCAGTGGACTGACCAGACACATGGCTCAGGTAAGACCAAAGAAATTCTTGTCAAAGAAGAGCTTTTTAAGAAACAACCTCCATTTCTCATTATCTGTTTCTTTTCAAGGCCCATCCTCTCGCTCTGTCTGAGTCGCGTTCTCAGTTCAACTGCTCGGCATGTGACCGCTCCTTTCCTCTGCTCTCCTCTCTGCTCAACCACCAGCACTCCCACACTCCCGAGCAGAGGCTGCTTGCTGAGGCAGAGGCGGAAGTAGAGATCGTCTGTCCCTCTCTCTCACTGCCCCTGCCCTCCTTAAAAAGAGATGGTGAAGATGGAGAGAGAGAGATCCATGTCAGTCTAATTGCTGTCACCGAGGAGGGAGAGAGACGAGCTGTGAAGCCATCTGCCAAAGCATCAGGGAAGGGAAGCAGGAGAGGTGGAGGTAGCAAGACATCTGCCACAAATAACGGTAAGGGTGCTGCAGTGGATGTTAAACCATTTGTTTGGTTTATATTCAAAATCTGGCTTCTCTAAAGGCCTCATTATACTTCTGCGTCGGACCTTCGCCGGAGCCTATACGCCGTAGGCAACGTGTTGGTTTTAATTTATACTTCTGTGTCGTTGTCCGCGTTGACGCGTACCTAGGGAAATAAAAAAAAAAATAAAAAAAAATAAATAACTTGCCTAGGGAGCGTGTGAAACCCCGAGGGAGGGGTTCTGGCAGACCAATCACAGCGCTTGTGTCCGCGTAGAATTGACGCGTTGTTACATTTTTGGAGAGGTGCACGTCAGGGTACGCCGTAGGGTACGCGCGCTACACACAGCCTACGACGTCGCTACGGCGGCAGTTCGACGCAGAAGCATAAAACAGGCTTAACTGTGAGGTTTATTTATTCTCATTTATTATACATTTATGCTATTTGTTCTCAAGCTTTTGATATATGAAGACCTTACATCTTTGTATTAAAAACACCCATTTGATACATGAGACATTGCCTCACACAACGTGATATTTATCTCACAATGGTATTTCTGTTTATATTCCCTATAGAGAGGCCATATCGCTGCTCTGAATGTGGGAAGTCATTTAAAGGTTCATCAGGACTTAGGTACCACATGAGAGATCACACTGGGGAGAGACCGTATCGATGCACAGAGTGTGGCAAGAGCTTCAAAAGGTCCTCACTGCTCTCCATACACCAAAGGGTAAACACAGCTGCTTTTCAACTTGATGTTTTGATTTGTTTCTGCGCAAGAGCAATGTAAAAAAAAAAAAAACGTATACTTTGCATTATTAAATCAATGCTGTGATGTATTTGCTACGTTAATTACATTTAAATATTTTTAAATAAATTGCATGGAACACAAATGTAAATGTTTTGATGTACTGTGAATTTAGAATTCATTTATTATTTATCATAATAAATATCATAAAAAGGGACTGGATCTGTCAAGTTTCAAAGGCACCGTGAAAGTATCCTAAAAGTTGACTGTATTTGTGCAGTATAGTACAAGTCTTTTATAGTCACAATTTTGTGTGAGTAATATAAATAAAATTAAATAAGAAATTAATATCAGAAATAAATGTGAATAGCAAAACAAACATACAAAAACATCCACATCCTTGACATACACACTAGTTCTCCTTGGCGTCAACCAGTTGTATCTTTTGCATTACAATCGTTTGATCTGGTTTTAAAAAAAAAAGGTCTGAATGGTTAATTCATGGGCTGATCCAATTCACAAGTTCAACTTACTGACACAATGATTTGGTTGCAGCAGTTAGCAGCTCACTAAAGGAAAGCTTACTATTAACTTCAATTTCGTTTTGTATCTTTTAAGCTATATAACGAGTCATAAAACTTCATTTATTATACACTTATTATGCTTTTATGGTGCTTTTGTGTGTTTTTAAGTTTAAAAGTTCCACTTAAAATGTAAGTGCATGGCAATTGACCAGTAGATATTCACATAATTAACATTTTTGGGGGAAGTATTTCTTGAATTTTGTTTATGTTTTCAAAATCAGCTAAAAATCAAGATAAATTTTAAAACATCTTGAAAATTGTTCTTAACCCATATAGGTCCACACAGGTGTGCGGGCTTTTCAGTGCCCTTACTGTCCACTGACCTTTAAATGGAGCTCACACTACCAGTACCATCTTCGCCAGCACACCGGTGAGAGGCCATATGTATGTCAGGAATGTGGAAAGTCTTTCAAGAACACCAGCTGTCTCCGTCGCCATAGTCAGCTCCATTCTGGCCTACGTCCACATGCTTGCTCTGTGTGCGGTAAGGCTTTCTCTCAGACCTCCAACCTCAAACAGCACGAACGGACACACTCTGGAGAAAGGCCCTTTCAGTGCTCCCAGTGCCACAAGAGCTTCACCCACTCATCTAATCTGCAGCTGCACCTACGCACACACTCCTCGCGCAAGGACTTCAAGTGCCAACACTGCGGAAAAGAGTTTGTCATGCTCTCCTACCTGCAGAGGCACTTGAGAACTCACAGTTCTGGGGGTGCAGTAGCGTGTACAAAGGAAGCAGGAAAGGTGGCTAAAGGTATTGGGGCTTCAGAGACAGCAACGCTAAATGTAAACTTGAATGTACCTGGAGGGCTTACCTCATTGTTTCCTAGTGATGGCAATTCCACGTTGATTCTTTCACCCCCAAATCTTGACATACCTCCAAACACATCACAGAATTATTTTATGATCCAGACAACTTCAGGGCTGCAACTAATCCCACTCTCCAATCCCACTCCAACACAGCAAGCCCCTCCACCACCCCCTCCTCCCCCACCACCTCCACAGACACAGAATTTTCTGCTACTTCAGTGCCAGTCTAACAATGGTAACCAGCCTAGTCTGATCCTGGTCCCCACAGCATCTGGTACAAACACTCTTCCCACCTCTTCAGATCCACAGACCCTCCCCCTGCTGCAGACCATTCAGGCAATGCCCCAAGTTTTGGCGGCACCCCAAACTCAAATTCAGCAATTTCAACCAGTTCAGACACAGCAGAGATTTATTTTGACCAATAATAATGCTCCCCTCATCACTGCCCAGCCTCAAAGCACATCGACGATGACTCGTCCCATTTTAGGAAGCCTCGGTCGTAGCAGGAAAGGTGGAAATAGACGTGGACGGAAGCCTAAAGCTGCTACCCCAAAATCCCCTCCTACTGTTCAGACCACACCAGTCAAGCAACCATTTATGTTTTCAGCTGCTACTTCCACATCTACTACGATATCCAGTGCCACTTCTGCTGCTTCTGTAAAGACAGAGTTCCCGCAGCTTAATTCTAACAATCCACTGGCTGTGTCGCCTGTCAGCAATAGCCAAGTACCTGAAAGTCCTTCTGTCCCTGCAGTTAGCATTATGTCGATGACGCAAAACTCTACACTAGCAAACAGTTCCGCTGTGTTGAGCGGTGATACTGAGAGTGTTCCAGTCGAGGAGAAAGCTGTAGAAGAAATTCCAAGGGAGCGCTTTGTTCTGTGCCTAAAGAAAGAAATGGAGAATGGAGATCAGGGGGATGGGATGGAGGTGAAGGTGGAGATGGAGGGAGGGAATGATGCAGGGCAGTCTTATGTCTTACAGATCGAAGGTGAGGGCCAGGGAGAAGAGGGAGGGAATAGTGGGGGAAGAGAGAAGTCGTATGTACTCCGGTTTCAGACAGAGGGAGAATGCGAGGGAGATGCAGGAAAAGAGAAGACCGAAATGGTCTCTCTCAACTTACTCCAAGAGTGGGCTGGACAGAGTGAGGGGCATGGAACTGCAAATACTGAGGGAAATGTTGAAGTAGAGAAGTCATTTGTGCTTCATTTCCAAACAGAGTCTCCGGGTGAGGAGAACATTCAACCAGGCTCAGGCTACATCGGATGCCCAGGTGAGGATCTCAGCCTTTCTTGCCACCCGGGTCAAGCTTTGGTGCCTCTGGAAGGGCAGGATGTGGTGTTTGAGCTTGGTGACGAAACAAAAATTGATGGAAGCACAGGTCCAGGGGACAGTGTTCAAATGATTGCACTGATAGAAGGTGATGGCAACGGTTCTGGGGCAAGGGGCAGTTTTAAAAGTGCTGTTGGGGCAAACTCTGGGCAAATGGAGGGAATCTTCCAATTAGAAGGAGGAGAAGGTATTGTTATAATTGAAGTTAGCACCAGCAGTTTGAGAGAGGGTGGAATAGAGGCAGCAGATGTAGGACATAGGTTAGTGGAAGGAACTGAGGAAAAGCAAAATAATGATGCACAAGGGGTACAAGAGGAAGTAATGTCAGAAGAGTCCAAAGTTGCTGAGGCTGAGAGCATATCATCAGAGATGGGACTGATTGGAATTTAGGGCTGAGTATGGAGTAAATCTGATAGTTTAACTTGCTTTAACACAATTCACACCTCATGACACTGTTTCACATGCAAAACTACTAGTGGCACGTGTTTACCAGATATACAAATGTTTTCATTTCAAGTAATGGTTCTGTCATTCTAAAGTGTTTCTTTTTGAACTGTGAATAATGGTTTTAAAGATTAGGAAGCTGATGACAGTGTTGTAGCTGTAGGACTGATACAGGACCTGTTAAATCTTACATAAATCATTTGAGAATTGTTTGTTGCATACATAGACATCCTTAGAACACCACCGTGTCTTCTTCTTAAGCTGTTGTCCCCCCAAGACTGCACTTTGTGGGGATAAAGCACATAGCGGTTGTTCACCTGGCCCCTACGGAGAGCTGTTTCACAAACCACAATCATCAAATTCAGCCCAACCAAAAACATGGTGAGCTAAATGAAGAAAATCCCTGGTGTTCTTCTACATCCAGGGTGCACTGAAAAGAGAGTTTATAAACTAATATGAAATATGATATGCTGTCATGTTGACAGTTACTGTACAAAGTGAACTTTTGTAAATATGTCTACTCTGTTTCTTAATATTGGTACTAGATGACAATTACCAATAAAAATAGGTATGAATGTCAGTATTTGTGTTTGCTGTTTTACTAATTTCTCAGAATTTAGAAGTATATTCAGATTACTTCATATGTAGGTACATTTTTGGTTAGATTTAATGAATACATTTAATTTTCCATTTTGATATGGATGAAAATTATTCTTTTACAGACAGAGATGAGCTGCCAACTTTTGGTTTTTTTTTTTTTTCCAATAAAAACTTAACAGGCACATGTGTGTAAAACCGTCATCATCATCATCCAGGTGGATTCTGCACATTGGTGGCGGTTGACCCCTTCCATGTAAAGCGCTTTGAGTGCTGAACAAAGCTCAATATAAATGTGACGAATTATTGTTATCATCCTTATTAGTAGGCTATTATAACGCCACAAGTCAAATCCATACAGTGCGCATGCGCTTTAGCGTCGAAAGGTTCAACCGCTACGTGTATGCATCCACACTACGCAGTTTGCGCAGGTTCGTATTCCCGGATGAGGATTGGTTCAAATTACTTCCATGCGGGAAGACAGACAACGCTGAATCCTTAAATCCCTCAAACACTACAAGTAACATCGACTACAGAGGAGGGTATTGCTTTTCTTTTAAAGCAATCCCTGCGTCTCTGAATATTAGGTAAGTAGGTCACGCATGCTCTCTATATGATAGCCATAGATTGAGCTATAAAGAAGGCGGCGTTTACCATATAAGGGTTTAAATAGTGTCACTGGGGTTGACGGAGCAAGCTAACGGTACAGCATTCTACTTTAAACCTGTTAAATGCTTCATGAACCAGATGCACAACCTGGAAGACAAACAAGCCATGCCATGAGTTTTTTGTTGTTTATTATTTTTTATTATTTTCGATAAATGTTGAAGATGTAATTACCCATGAGGAAGTCATACATAAACCACAAGTCTATCACTTTAAATTTGTCTTTATTTGCATTCCTACGAGAGTTTCCTGTTCCTGTTTTCCCTGCAGCTGAGTTCTCTGAAATAAAAAGAAAATTTAGAGTGAATTCAGATTCCCCTATTTTGATGTTTAACATGAGGCGTGCCTGTTTTATTTATTTATTTTTTGATAATGTCTCTCAGGTAAGATGGTTAGATTGGATCTTGGTGAGGTAGTCCTGCGGAGGATGCAGGAGAAGGACATTGAAGCTGTTAAGGCTCTCATCAAGGTGCGATTCAACATTATATCCCTCATGGGCTGTTATTTTTTTCCTCACCCGTTCTCTTTTCATTTGTCCTTTCTCCCAGTTTATATTTTATCTTAGGCCACATGCACTTTACAGTGACAAGAATCTCTTCATTTTAGCAATACGAACTACACAGATATAATAAATGAATAGGACATACTCCATTGAGGGGTTATTTATGTGTTATTTCTCTACACCAGTGTGAAGTACATTTAAACAAGCCAACATTGAATAAGTTTGTTGGATATTTGCACACTATCAATGCTTTTGAATTCTTTAGGATTAGACTGTTGTGTGTTGGTTGTTGTTAATTAGAGAGCAATACATTTTCATTGTTTTATATGTTGTGAAAAATTAAAGCCTCTTTTTGAGATACTATACCTGCTTATTCAGCTTTAATGAAATAATCACTGTCTGAAAAACACAATAATAGATTTTGGAAGTGACTGAAACAGTGACTTGTGAACAGTCTTTGTTGTTAAAGCAAGAACACAACATGATTGATTTAAATATATACTGTATTTTGAAGATATCTTTTTTCAATATGGTTAAAAATAATGTTTTGTGTTTTGTTGATGCTATATGATGAAATGGATAAGTGGACAAATGATTCTGCAAAAAAATTGAGATTCTCACATCTTTTCTCCTCTCATTCTATCTCTGTTTGCAGGAAGGATGTGAGGGAATGGAAAACCGCCTGATTCTTCACCTTCTGACCCGTCCGCTTGCTCTCTTCATGCTGGCCACCCTGTCCTCCATCCTCCGCTGTGTGCTGCACTCTTTTATCTTGGCGTTGGTCATTCCCGTCTTCATCCTCATCATCTACCTCAAGCTCACCATCCCGCGATCGGTGGGCATCTTGGGCTCCAGCAGGCCGTATTGGGACTACGTGGGCAGCAGTTACCACGCAGACACCGAGCCAGATCTACCCAATCCTTACTTCAACCGAGCCAAACTGATCACCAACCAGGAGAAAACCAGACGCCGTAAAAAAGCCAAAGAGAAGAAGACAAACGAGAGAGAGCAGGTGGATGAGGATGAGCTGAAGGAGAGGGCTAAGGTTGCTGGAGAGGTGTGGGTTGCGGACTCTGACGCGGACATAATGGGATGCGTGGCTAGAGACGGTTGGAGTCGGGACGGTGTTTGTAGGATCTGCAGGCTGGTGGTCCAGTCTTGGTACCGCAGAGAGGGACTGGGCAGATTGCTGGTGCAGGGCCTGGAGTCCAAAACAAAGCAGAGTGGCATACGGCGGGTCTACGCCCACGTGCCATTTCCTTCCAGGGTGGGAGAAGCTTTCTTCAGGAGGCTGGGTTATCGTCTGCAGGGTGAGACTGCAGGGACTGAGGGAGAGGAGGAGGATGAGGATTATGAAGAGCCAGAGAAGGGTTGGCTGGGGTTCCCTTTAACTAAAGTGTTTGTTAAGGATCTATAAATGTCATTGAAACTAAAGACTTTACAGATAAATAAAGGAATATACTGGATTCAATACAAGTTAAGCTCAATCAACCAGTGGTGTAATGCGAACACAAAAAAAATAATTTTGACTTTGGAGGATTTAAAGGTAAAAATGTGAAGCTAATAATTTTATAAAAGCAATTTAATTCCTCTGTTAAAATGTGTTTAATATGAGCTGTGAAGTTGTTTAAATAATCATTTTTACAGTCTTTTATGGTTTATGGAGTTATGTTGTCATGTCGATGAAGTTGAATAGTCATTGGACCTTCAACCTGAAGTTGAAGTTGTATAGCCTATAACTTTATACAGAAAAGGTTAGAAAGCAATTTTTTCCCACACTAAAATCATGTTAACATGAATGGTGTTTACATCTTGTGGCTATACTATTGAAACAGTGAGTATTTTCCCATTAACCAAGTATTTGACTATATTTTACAATTGGCCTAGTCCATTATAAGTGCCTCACTGTAACCCAGATCTTTGCTGTCATGGACCAGAAGTAGTGACATCTTTTCTTCTGTATTGTGTCGTACATCCAAGTGTTACAGATTATCGAAAAAGACTTGTTAATGTTGGGGACTTGTTAGTTGTTAGTGAAAAGGATTTCTTGAATAGTTCACAACAAGATCAATAACATGCATTTAGAAAATAGATTTTCATTTAATGGCAACTTTAAGGATATTTTGATTTGTCCCTTGTTGTGGTAATCAACGTTGTGTGCTGTCAGTTGTCACAATTACTTGTCTTGAACATGGAATATTCCTTTGCAAATGCTTAGATTTCAAATGTATAAATGGATTTGTTCATTTTCACATCGTCCCAGCGAATCACTGACACTAGTAACCTAGTGATGGCTGTGTTATTTTATATTAATCATTTACATTGTTGCTTAAGAGAATTGTAATGTTGAACATTACAGAATCATCACTGGGTTTCAAAGCCAGAGCCATGAAGGTGTCAGTCTGGCTGAAAGGACAATCAGTCATCTTGTTGGTTATAGCATGGATTGCTTTTAAAGGGATTTTTGTAGGCTTTTTTTTTTTTAAAGCCAACTGGACAAAGATAGTGATTTACATGTGCTTTCCTTATTTATTCTCCTTATTTATTATATTGTATAAGTGAATTTGAGTTTTGTGAAAACATTTTGTTTGTTTCCCTTGACTGTTGATGAATTATCTTTATGAATAAAATTAAACTCACAGTGTAAAACCTTTCAATGTGTGGCATGGTTATCTGTTTTTCTGCTTCACCGATCTTTCTATACCAAAATATCTGTGGTTTAGCTGCATTGAAAATGCTCTGATAAATTTCACCAGACACAAACCTTGACACATTGTACAAACTCATCGCAAATTGAGTTGAAGATCGAAGATCTACTTTAAATTTGCTGCAAAAGACATTGCAAGTACAGTTAATTCCCGCATGCTACTCTAAATGCGTGTGGGTGGATACAGTTTAGTGATGCTGAGTGTATTTGAAACTAAGAGCTGCTCATGCTGTGTGGTTAGCTTAAAACACCAGCTATACCTTAACCACTCACACTACTACTCAACAGCATGTACGGCTGCCATTCACCACCGGATGTTTATACAGTTCACTGTGTGGTTGGCTTGATGCTCACCTGCAACAGAAAGCTGCACTGTCACGTTTAAGGCTTTAGCTGCTAATTTAAACCTGTTTGTTTTAAAACCACATCCCTGTGAAAAAGAAGTACACTTTAAAAAGAATACTTAATAGGGAAATACAATAGTTTAAAAGAATATTCTTTAGTTTAAACTGAATGCAATGTTAATTGCAATTAAATGAAAATTATTAGAGTTTAAATTTATATTAAATGCAATTAACTGAACTTTAGAGGTAGTTTCTGGCCCACTTAAGTACTTATATAGTTTCCTAATTCTATTCTGTTTGAAATATGTTTAAACTAAAATGTACTGTCGAATGTACTGACAAGCATTTGCAGTAAACTAAAATATGCTTTGATGTAATTTCTATTGAAACTTTTATCTCATGTATTTAAATATGTTTGTGAGTATGTAATTGTAATGATGAAGTTGCAATTTAGTACATTTAAAATATATTAATTTTAAATATAATATCAAATAACACTACAGTTCACGTGTTTGTATGTTAGTCAACACATCAAAAGCACTTATTTAATACAAAAAAATGAAAGCAATTTAAAATGTACTTTAAATTACAACTTTTAATTTGACATGATTAAAGTGCGTTTTTAAAAAGTATACTTTTTAAAGACGCTGCATCCAAAATCGAATACTTTTCTACTATATAATATGAGAAAAACAGTATGCCAAAAGAGTAGTCCATATACATTTGTCGTATCCTAAATGATGACTATAGTGACTATAAATGTACTTATGCACAATGCACTCAACCGTCTAGTGTACGAATTTTGAGGTAATTTTGTCACTCAATTTTCAGTTTGAACACACACTATTTATAGTGCTTAAGTACACAAATTGGGACGCAACATATATTCGAAAAACAGTAGGCAAAAAAACCCCCAGATGACCTACTACTTGACCTACTACTGCAGAGATTATGAAATGCGCATTCGATGGACACTTTACCATCCCGTGAGGCCACAAGAGAGGATTTATGAAACTAAAGCTGGTAGGTCACGTGACAGTAACAACATGGCGGATGTAGTATGTCCGAATTTCATTCTACACATATTTATACTATATAGAACATACTTATTTAGCGGCCGTGAAGTAAATTAAACCTCCAATGTAGTACCTACTCAGACAGTATGCGATTTCAGACGCAGCGTTAATAGTGAAAATGTGCTCTCTTATGTAGGCTGCACTTAAGTGGAATTTTATTTAATTAAGATTATATTATCGTTAAGTACAGTTTTTAAAAAATATAACTACACTACAAGTGCACATTCAATACAATTAGGCATGTTTACAAGATGGGACTTTTAACTATTAAAATAGATTATTGAACTAACTAAACAATGTAAAGTGATAAAACATGTTGAATATGTAGGCCTGTTGAACTCATTTTTCTGGTTTTGAAATTACTTTACTGTACACAGTATTATGCATACTGCTTAGCTTTTACAGTTTCAGGATGATTTGAATTGCTACCTGAAACCTATTTCTTTTATCCAACCATCCTTCAGTAGACTCACATTGATATATATAAATGAATCTACTAGAAGTAGATCCATAACGCTATTTTTTTCTTCAGACAGTGCCGTGTCTGTCATGCACATGTACAAATCTAATGTAAAAACCTATTTTAGTACCAGCCACTAAGCTTTTATGGGCTGCAATTGTGTTAGTCAACTAATGAGCACAATTACTTCATCTTTCCTTTTGGTAGCTTTTGCAAGTCATCGTGGCTGGTTTGTTGTGGAGGAGCTTTTGTTATAATGTACAGAGCAGCTCAGGCAATTGAACACCTGCTATCCCCCTAACTGATGTGTAACTATTATTGTCGCCAGGAAACAGATGTGAGTTCATGACTCTGGAAAGTAAGTGTGTTTGGAGTTGTGGTTGAGTTTGTCTGCACGATGGGCTTCACTCTCTCTCTGTGTGTGTGTGTGTGTGTGTGTCTGTTTGTGTGTAGGTGGGTGGGTTTCGGAAAATATGACTTTGCATTTCCGGCCACGATTCGATTCATTTGTTGTGCCCCTTGACACAATGTGGTGGTCTTCATTACCCACCATCAGCAAGAGACGGAGCAAAGTGGGTTTTGGGTCACCTATGAGAACACTCTCAGAAGAAAAGGTACAAAAGCTGTCACTGGGACAGTACCCTTCAAAAGGGTTCTAATATGTACCATTTAGGTACTAATATGGACACGTTTGGTACCAATATGTACCTTTGAGGGAATTATATGCACTCTTTAGGTACAAAGGTGTACCTTTTGAAAAGGTACCACCACAGAGACAGCTTTTGTACCTTTTTTTCTGAGAGTGAACCAAACGTTACAAATTCTGTCATCAACCCGTTTTAGCTGTTTTTGTCCTTACAATGAAAGTCCAATGGGCTCCAAAACAACATCAGATCCATCTGACTTTCAAAGTGTTGACAAAAAAGAACTGAGACTATCTTGTTTTGTGCTCCAGAGAAGAAAGGATGAGTTAATGATGACATAACTTTCATTCTTGGGCAAACTGGCCTTTTATAATAATTATTGTCAGTGTATATTATAAGATTTATATTTGTCTTTTCTTGAAAATGCACATTAAAGCAAATTATTATCAGGTAAAAAAAAAAAAAAATCATGAGAATCAACTTTAACGGGAGCAGGACCTTCAGTATATTCTTTTCTCTGTTTTCCCAAGTTCTACACACATAGCGCATTGTGGTAAGACCTCAGAAAGACTTGTGGTCGGAAGGTAAATCATGGGAGCAGACAGATCTCTTCCAGATGTTCGAATTCAGACATACACTTACACACACTTGAGAGGGAGCTCATTGGAGAGCGGTGATTTCCCTGGCCGCAGAGTGCATGAGAGGGTGAAGTAGAGTGACTGGAGACAGACAAACACACGGGATGCCAACTTTAAAGTCACCAGGAAACAGTCAAAGACAGTTGCAGACGGAAACAAATGAATAAGCACGCAGTAGATGTGCTACTCTCCTTAACCAGGCAGATTAACCGGGTCATCTCGCTATACCTGTGCGCTGGTGTGCTTGCTTGTGTGAAGGTTAAGTGGCTTTTTGGAAAAAACCCACTGGGAAGGTCTCTCCAGGGATTGTGGTGATGACCTCCTGTAGTAAAACAAGCTTCCCCTGTGGGAAAAACTAAACAAGTGGAAAGGGTGCGGATGGAGAAAATCTGAGCAAGAGAGAGAAGGTATATGGGAGTGTTTGAGTTGTGTGGGAAAAATGAAGCGGAGGGTTTCCCTGACTGGGTGCAAGTCAAGAGATCTGGAATTTTCCAACTGGCTTTGGTTATGCCGTTGGCAGCAATTTCTGACGCACATTCTGGAGCAAAAAGGTTTGAAAACACGTCAGATGTTCAAGAGACTAATATGCGGTTAAGGCAAGGTCAAGTGCTATTGTAGAAACTTGAGGAATAAAGAGTTTAAAAAATAGATCATAAATGCATGCATCCTTCCGTCATGCCAATTCACAATTTAACCTATGCAACACCTCTTTGCTTTTCTGATTTACACTATCTTTTGTCAGTGCAACTAAGACTGTAACTCTTTTACATATCTCTTTAAATATCACATACACTGATTATTGAGCCGTGTCACTGTTTAAATTCACCTCACCCACCCAAACAGGTTTGAAAACCATTTTCACCCAATCAGGGACCCTCTTTCTTACAGCTATATGAGTATGTCATACGTTTTCTATACCTCCCTCTTCCTCTACCCATTTTTAAACTCTCACTGATGTGACTAAATGAGTTAGCAAGTTTCGACTTTCGGAATGATCAGCAAGCTGGACAGGTAAGTGAAAACAAAACAAGTGATAGTGAGAGACAAGGGGGGATTTTTTTATGCACTATGCAGATAAAGCTATCTACCCATCTTTATAAGAACTTATTAATAAAGGAATAAATCAATGCATTGGTGCATTCAGTTCATGCACTTTAATGACGTGCAAGAGCATTGACCTGTTTTCAGACTTTCTCCAGTTTCAGGTGGTGTAAATTGAAACTGATAGTTATTAGTGTGAATATCTGTGAGTGATTGTGGGAATTATTAGATGCATGTCTATTTTTACATGCACATGGTTGAGAACCAAGTCTAAACTTAACCGACGACTAATGACTGCAGGTGTCCCGGTCATGCTGAACAATGTGATCATTACAAGATGCTGCAGATGGGACTTTCTGAATTATTCCATTTCTATAGGTGCAAAAGTTCCCTGTGATGTGATAATATTTTATGATTATATTTGATGTGTGATTACATTTTAGATTTGTTACATTTGAAAGTAACTAAGAACTATTTTTAGCACAATATTACAGTTTATAAGTTATTATTAATAATGTTTAAACAGTTTTTTACAATAAAAATATCTAAAAATCTTTGCATTTGCAAGACATTTATTTGAGAATTGGAATTATGTATACAGATATATTTTCTGAAAATGTATCTTGAATTATGTTTATTCTTTTTTTAAAGACAGAGATATTTTTACTGGAAATTAACCCTCTGGTGCCGTTCGGTAATTTTTAAATGAAAAATTATATATATAAAAGTTACATTTTTTACTTCATTGGAATGGTACAAAACATTGGAATGGTTCAATGGTCCACTTGTATTGTTCCCGGCCAAAAATGACCACAGTGGAAATGAATGGGAGGTGAATTGTATCCATTGGAAACGTTTGGTATACTGCGCATAAACAAATTCTTACTGAAAGCTCATTTTTTGAGATATCAACCTCAATTTTGGAACACTACTTGTGTAGATTTATGGATTTGATTTTCTAACAGTTTTAGAGTAAAACATGTTTTGGAAGATTATATATATTTCATATAAAAAAATTTACATTTTCTTTTTGTGCGTTTTTTCTAACAATAAATGTAAAATGTATAACATCTGCCATGTGTCATGTTTAAAAAGAGACCAAATTTAAGTCTGCGCTCCAAAGTTAGTTTTCCAATTTAAGATTTATGACAGTTTAAATTGGAAATTTCATTTTCAAGTATGCTCAAAAAGTGAATAAAGGGATTATAACTACTATATAAGTATAATTTACTAGGCTACCATAAAATCCCCTAAAAATACAAAATATTAAATAAAAAACATTATTTAACTAAAATATAGTACAATCATTTAATTGAAATTGACACGCGAACAGAACCAAAGGGTTAAAAAAACACACTGATTTTTGCAGTGTGTACTCCATTATCTATTTTTAATGACAAATGTGATGCAAATGAATAACAGAGTGTCATGTTTTACTGCAGTGTTCTCATGACCCAGAGGAAATTCATCTTCCATTATAAGAATGTGCGCTGGGCCCGAGGGAGACACGAGACGTACCTTTGTTTTGTAGTAAAGAGACGCATCGGCCCAAACTCCCTCTCCTTTGACTTCGGACACCTGCGCAATCGCACCGGCTGCCATGTAGAAGTGAGGGGAAGATGAACTGATAATGAGAAAAGACATTATCATAAGGCATTATTACTGAGTTAATAACTTTCCTCTTACTCATTCTTTCTCCATCTGTAACCTTTATCTCCTGTTTCATCTCAAGCTGCTCTTTCTGCGTTACTTGGGTGCGTTGTGTCCGGGCCTGTGTGGTTCAAGTGTGGACGGTGCGAGAAAATGTTACTCGGTGACCTGGTTCTGCTCCTGGTCGCCCTGCTCTAAATGCGCTCAACATCTTGCCCACTTCCTGTCGCAGACGCCCAACCTTCGTCTGAGAATCTTTGTGTCACGCCTTTACTTCTGTGATGATGAGGACAGCCTGGAGAGGGAAGGACTGCGACACTTGAAGAGGGCAGGAGTGCAGATCTCTGTGATGACGTATAAAGGTAAATGGGGGAGGGAACAAAGGGGGGCGTGGTTAATATTTGTGATGCAATGTTGCAAATTACATGCCACACTCTTGTCCTTTATCAGATTCTGTTCTGTTTTTAGACTATTTCTACTGCTGGCAAACATTTGTTGCTCGGAGGGAGAGGAGATTTAAAGCCTGGGATGACCTTCAGCAAAACTCTGTCCGACTCGGTCGAAAACTCAATCAGATCCTGCAGGTTACAAATTTAATAATCTTAATATGACTTTGCCATTAAATTACAAGATTATAATGAATACTAACTAAATTCAATCATATCACTCTGACTATGAGATGACACTGATGTGGCCATTTATAGCAATATTTAGTCATTAATAAGAAGTGCCCCTCTTTACATGTATTCACTTTATTTAATGGTAGCTTTTGTGGATGTGAGCCATATTTATAGATAAATATTTGATGAGGTCAGAGGTCATGGCATATTTGTCAGTGCTAAATGACTTGCTTTCTTTTTCACTGTAGCCCTGCGAGACTGAGGATCTGAGGGATGTTTTTACTCTACTCGGGCTACGATCACAAATATGAGATTCACAAATCAATGAACACTGAGATATGAACCGACTGGGATGAAGAGAAATGGTGCTGTATTACCTGAGATTTGAATCCTTTGACTTGAATTTGACCTGATCTTGTACTGTATGTAGGCTATAGCATTAATGTGGTTATTTTGGATGTCAAAATAAAAGCTGTTTTTTTGGCATTACCATTTTATCTGTGATAATCCAGTATTATTTTTAGTATTAACTGTCTGTGGAATACATTCACTTCAAAATTCAAATCTGGGGTCAGTAAGATTTTTGTTTTTTGAAATAAATGAATACAATTATTCAGCAAGGAAGCGTTCATTTTATATAGTAAAGATATTTAGCTTATCTTATTTAGATATTTTAGCTTTTGAATAAATTTAGTTCTTTTGACCTTTTAATTCAACAAAGAGTCCTGGAAAAACATATGATTTCCACAAAAATATTAAGAAGAAACATTGATAAGAATTGATAATTGATAAGTGGCCAAGCGTTTTGGCCGTTCATTTACACAAAAATGGCATTTTGGGGGCCTGAAAATGCAAGCTATTGAAGACGGGTTTCAAAGCGCAAGGTTTTGAAAATGATGCCCTTACCATCTCCATGTAACCAACAAAAATGTGAATTTGTGAAAACGGTAACGTCATACTCATGCGTATTACATGTTCGCGGAGTGTTTCTTTACAAAGTGACATCGTCAACTACTGCCCTGGCATTGATAATACAGCCTTTTAAGTCATTTTCTCAGATCCGTGTGAACCGGGATCGTTTTGCCAGCATTGTTGTCTCTTTTTAGTATATTGTTGTCATGTAAACATACCCTAAGACACGGGAAAGCAGGATACAAGGGCTCAGAGTTGCAGTGTAACATTGAACATACAAGACTTTGCCATGAAAGAGTGAAAACATATGCAGAGATTAACCAATGAGTTAGTTCAGAGGAGGCCTTAGTTCAATTAGGACATGTATAGCTTTTATAAATGTGCCTTAGAAAAAAACATTACTGATGTGCATCTTGAGACAAAACAATGGAACCAATGTATTTTAAGATATGTCAGTGCAAGTTGCTTTCAGTTAAACCAGCTCAAACATGCATTTTAGTCTGGGACTATATCTTAAGCCTTGTCTGTGAAACCAGGGGTAAAAGTTTGCTGAATTGTCCCACCAACATTAAAATGAAATGTGCAAGTATATAACTTTAAATATATGAAATGATCATTTGAATGGCTTTGTAATGTAAGTAGTATAACAATGTAGCCTATTGTAACGGTTAAGCTCAGCTTTGGTTTCATTTTCACTGTGATCTGTTTCTGTTTTGGCTGCCTCCTCTAGTTAGTTTTCTTTTGTTCTCATTTCCCCCCAACTTGTTAGTTTCCATGGTTATTTATTCATTGTATGATTAATTAGATCACACATGTTTGCATTCAGCTTCTTATCTTGTGTATTTAAGCCTTTCAGTTCTTTGTGTTCATTTTCTGGTGCTGTTTGTGTTTAGAGCACAGTTACGCTGCTATTCTGTTTGGAATACTGCCTTTGTTTTAATTTATTAAAGCAATTTTTTTATTTGCATGCTAACCTTCTTTGTGGACCAAAACGTGATATCACGCCTGTGTAAATTCATGAATATGGTAGTATTTATTTTTATACCATTTTTGTAACTTGGGTCACTGCTCCACACATGTATACACATGTCTATGGCTCCACACACCAAGAGGTCCTTGGCCAGGGGGTTGAAGATTGAAAACCCATCCTAACATCCTAATTTGACCAAATTGGGTAAACTCAGTAATAGTGAAATTCTTATATAGCCTACAGCAGTTGTTTACACAGTGTATACATCATGTGTATTGTTGAGGCTGGTATGTAGGCTACTGTGTGGGCGACTAGTGCAACATTTTTATGCAGTTCTGCCCACACTAAACCAGCAGGAATTCACAATGTAGTCTAAAACACACACACACACACACACACACACACACACACACACACACACACACACACACACACATACACACACACACGCACGCACGCAAAAAAAATTTGCCGCCTTAATTTAAGTAAAATCAACTTGGATGTTTAAGTAATTTTAACTTAAATTACATTAAACTGACTTAAAACACTTTTTGTTGAATCTTGTATAACTTATACAAGTTGAACATTGCTTACCTTATTTTGATGAGTTGAAGCAATGTAAAAATCATGTTGTCATAACTTATTGATCATATAATTTTTTACAGCATAAGACTGAATTCTCTCCTCAGCCTTAAATAAATATTGAAGATCATACAGAATCAGAATTTTGGATCTTCTGGAAATAATTTATTCAATTTAATACGTTAACACTCTCAGTATTATACCAAGGTTTGAAAATAAGCAGCGTTGTCATAATTGCATCAGAAATACTGGAAATGTCTTAGCCGAATTATTGTGTTGTACAAAAGAGGTCTTTGAGTCAAAAAGAAAACACACTCTGATTACAATATGCCTGATGGGAATTCTAGTAAATTTGAGAAGATGAAGGTAACCAAACAGATCTCTCCTCAATATATATTGTAAATGTTCCCTCTGTATCCCTGTTTCCCTTGTGTCCAGTAGAGGGATCTGTTTCCCATCTATGTAGTTGTGGAAACCATGTGCTCTGAGGCTGGATCTAATGGCAAGTGAAAGAGTTCTTCAACCAGAATGAAAGACTGTCGTTTTGTCTCATGAATATAATGTACGAAACTACTCAAACACTGCTGGTGTAGAAAGGTACAAATCGCATTTAACTGCATTTCCGGTGATTATGGTTTCAAAACTGGGAAGAAGAGAAAGAACAAAGTAAAGATTTCTGTCTTCCATCTGTTTACAAATCAGTAAACATATTGTCGACATATTGTCTAAAAAATGTGTTATTCATGACCACAGTAAACCATTTCAGGCACCAGGCACAGGCCATAAATCAAATCATTACATCATTTCTATTTATCTCCACTTATCAAAACAAAGAATTACTCAGAGAATACACTTGTATCACAGATGTTTTGTTTCCCAGACAGGTCTTGAGTTAATTCACAGCAAGTTGCTTTCTGCAGTCTTTTTATCATGTCTGTCGCCCCCTACTGTTTGATCTATCTATAAAATTCCATGATACTACATGCAAATTGGCCACTTTGTTGTGTTAAAGTCATCATGAAATCTGTTTAATTACTATTTACCTTGACATATTGACATATTTTATACATTCATAAAAAAAATATAATCAAATTGTTTTCTGCAAACTCCACCAGATTCTTTTTCTACATCTCCTTGATCTATATGTCAAGGTAAATAGTATTGGTCATGACTTTGGCAGGCAATTATTAAAGAATAAAACAGCAAAGCAACATGAAAATCACCACAGTGGTACTCAGGGAGATGTCGAACAAGAATCTGGTGGAGTTTGCAGAAAACAATTTGATTAATTTTTTTTATGAATTCATCAAATATACCTATATAGCAAGGTAAACAGTATTGGTCATGACTTTGGCTGGCAATTATTAAAGAATAAAACAGTAAAGCAACATGAAAATCACCACAGTGGTACTCGGGGAGACGTATAACAAGAATCTGGTAGATTTTGCAGAAAACAATTTGATTAAATATTTTATATGAATTTATAACGGCTATATGTCAAGGTAAATAGTATTGGTCCTGACTTTGGCAGGCAATTATTACAGAATGAAACAGTAGAACAACATGAAATTCTCCACAGTGGTACTCGGGGAGATGTAGAACAAGAAAAGTGTTTGCAGAAAACAATTTGATTTTATTTATTTTATTATAATCTTTTTTAAATATGTCTACCGACACCAAACACCTACACCTTTAGCCTACCACGCAACCTCATGTAGACGCGCAATATATTTTTAAGCGTATAGTGTGACCGCTCTTCTCTGGAGCACAAATGGCGTGACCACAGTCCAAAATGGCACACTTCATGTGGACTCGCGGTCTCGTGGCCTTAAGTGGCCTTGCTCGCCAAGAGTACGAGTCCGTAGGGTGTCCCATTCGGCATTTCAGTGCTCAGAAGTGTGCTCGCGAGCGTCGCCTTTGTGCCCTCCATGCGGACTTCGGCGAAGCCCGCACTTTCGCACCCTCCGCACGAGTTACCTACCCCGGAATCATTGCGAACGCCCAATCAGATCAGGGGGGTAATGTTTCAGAAAAAAACTGAAGCTTCCCTGGGCGCCTCCATTGATTAGCAGACCATCACCTGCTGTTAGCATCCCATTGACTCCCATTCATTTTTGGCGTCACTTTGACAGCGAATAACTTTACATCTGAGGCGTTTAAAGACTCCATTTGTCCATTATTTATTTCTAAAAAAACACGAAAATGTATAAAAGGCTCCATTACCTTGTATCTTACGTTATGGCCCCGTAGAAGCAGTTTTTGTAAAATTAGGCTAACGATTGCGTCATCACCACGCGACTCTCTGTCGCATAGTAGGAAATTACCGTATGGACAGGAGGAGAAGTTCGCGGGCAATCGGGGGGACGTGGAGGCAAAATGACAAAATAATTAATCAGAATACTTAGCAAAAGTTTCTCCTGCTCCTAGCTCATGGACACCTCCTACTCACGCTCTCCGTCTCTGCAAGTTTCGGAAGGGAATGATTCAGATTTCTCTTGGCACAGTTACTAGAAGACAGCTCACGTCACATCTACGTCGTCAAGCTCAGTTTGAGTCTGCGCAGTACGCTCAGCCATCAGGAAGTGAGAGCTTCTAATTGACTTCACTTTTTCTCCGTTGAATCCAATGGGGTCGCTGTGTCCATTTCTTTTACTGTATATGAATCAGATAAATGAGGGGAGGAGTTTCGTGCCTGTTTGCCTGTCCCAAAATACACTCTCGCGTGCCCTCGTGGACTCGAGGCCAGCGCCCCTTAGGTCTGAACTTCCTGACATCACCAAGTGTGAACTCGAAGGAGGTCCACAAGGCCAGAGTGTGCTATTTGGGATCCAGCCCAAGTGAAACTGAATATTGAATAGAGGGCGGGGTTTTACTTAAGCACACCTCCTCTCCATCCCTCGCTCATATCAGTAATCAGACTGATGGTTGGAGGGGAGTGGTAAGGAAATTCAACACAAGCCGTCAAACTGATGTCATCAGAGAAGGAACACCATTCCAGAGCAGTAGCAATTTTCAGATTTTCATTAAAGATTACTATGTCAATTTTTTTATTTTTATTAAAGGTTGTATCAGCAATTTCAGGCCCAAAAAAGGCCCAAACACAAATGATTACATTCATCTAATCTTTCCTAACGATCCGCTAGCAACCCGCCCCATAATCATGCCGTCAAAAAAACGCGTCTCTGTAGGCAGCCTCTGAGATCTGCACACAAAAACAATTGGTTTCACCAACCACTCAAAACCAAAATAAATAGTGTTCCAACCAATCACCGACAGGGGGTGGGTGTTGTGAGGTTTTGCGCTCGTGACTCCGACTTCGCGTGTGTGCATGAACGCAAAACCTCACAACACCCACCCCCTGTCGGTGATTGGCTAGCGGATTGTTAGGAAAGATTAGATGAATGTGATCACCTGAAATCACTGATACAACCTTTAACTTGCACGGATTAATTGTTCACCACAAGACTAGTATTGTGTGCTAACAAAGTAAATAGGGTAAATTTTGATTTCATGACGACTTTAAAAGATTAGTGATTTATCCATGCTCATCATTTTTTTATTTTTTTATTCATGATTTTATATGATTACGATATTTAATCTGTTCTGGTAGTTTTCTATAATAACAGGTTATCCTAAAACCCCATGCTAAACACAACAATTACATCCTGACATATAAAAACAGGATAGTCCAGAACAAATTAGTCTGATCTTTGAGAGTAAAACATTAATTCTGAAACATATAAATGAAACATATAAACATTTTTATTTGCTATTGTGGATGTTGTCTTTTACTTACAGTGGTTGGTGTGGACATATACAGTATACTAGAAGAATATAAAGCACATATAGTGGTTATACAGTGAGCTTCTTTAACATTCAGCACCAGAGAATTAAAACTCTGAGACATTCAACCAAGCTTATTTCAGTTCCAAGCACAAACTTTAAAATGATATAAAGGTGATGAAAAGTGATATTGAACAGTAATGATTGTGTCCGCTTCGTTTGTTAGGAACACAACATTAAAAAATTCAACATTCAGATTTGTATTTGTTGGAACCAGAACTCTCTTCTTTTTCTCTCTGACTTTGTCATCCATCTGACTTTAGGCCTTGTTTGCCCAGTTTTTTGGGTAGCCACGGCGACAGTGTCTCCTAGTTGTCCTCTTTTGGCGTTTTGGCCACCCAGATTTCTCTCTACAGAGTTCAGCTGAAAGAGAGAGAGAGAGAGAGAGTACTTACCACCATAAGATTGAGTTTTTATTTTGGATCAAATAAATGCAGCCTTGGTGGGCATGGAAGTCTTCTTTAAAAATCTTTTTTTTATTGATTCTAAACTTTTGAATGGTAGTGTAAGATAATAAAGTCTCCCTGTAGTCAATCATTTTATCCCTTTAAACTCACCTTTGATCACCAAAATGACATATTTAAACGTTTTTTCCTTGAAACTTGAATGTAACTCTGCACCCTTGCCTCATTTAGTATATGCGGTTCTATGAATATGAAAATTAGACCCGCCTCCACTCACTCACACCAGCTCAGAGATCTACTTGTTGACGATCACGTTGACATGATTGGTTACAAGGTAGTTTGTGATGTCAGAAACACCAGAGATTTCAAACCGTGTTTTTGAGACTGCCTTTGGTTCTTTGCAGTTTTAAGGAGAAAATACTCAGCAATGGTGTTGACTTATGCATTTGCACATGGTTTGTCTCAAAGCATATTAAAAACACCACATAGACATATAAACAACATTAAAAGCTTGATTTTCACCACAGGGGAACTTTAAGAATATACAGATAGCCTACATTCTCTGAAAATAATCTTAATATTTTTAATAAGAATAATATCTCAATATTATTTTTAATATTCAACTATTCTTAATATCACACTGTAAAAAAAAATGTATGATCAATAAGTTGGCAACATATGTTTTTACACTGCTTTAACTTATCAAAATAAGTCAGTGAGCGACAACAATATATATAACAAAATGGTCCATTCAAAAATCACAAGTTCCAATTCACATTAGCGGGATGTTCTGTAGTTTGTGAGTGTCTCACCCATCAGGATCTCGTCTTGCTGGCACACGGTCCTCACACAGATCTCTTTGTTGATCACATAGACTCTTGGCAGACTGGAGGAAACAGATGTCATTTATTTCACATGCACCATGTCAAATACGTCAAATAATCGTTTTGTATGTTCAGCAGAGGAGAATGTCAGCAGGAAAGACAGTTCTGTGTTAGTCACCTGTAGAGACAGAGAGATTGAATACATCTCTTTATCGGTCGATGAACCGAGTACATCCTGGTGCAGGGGTATGTTTCCTCTCTGCAGTCTGTGGGACAGAAGCAAGACTGTTATTGTCTTGATACAAATGGCGTACTCGCATTTACTGCATATACAAACTCACCTGGTGGTGGCAAAGCAGAAACATCAATTTCCTGGAATTCTGGCAAGAAAAAGAAAAACACAGCAAACTAAAAATGTGTACGGGAGACCAGGGCTAGTTATCACGCTTTTGACTCAGGGTAGGTTTATTTCAAGCCAGTGTGTGTAAAGACGCATAAGTACTTTAAGTCTTGGCTACAAAAACACTAAAGAACATTTCTGCGTTATGACCAGGGAAAAATATACAGTTCATTTAACAGGCAAATGGGTGAGTTGCCACAACAAGGACTTTTGAGGTTGTATGAGAAGAATACTTTTTTTTAAATATGGTTTATACAAAATGTGTTTTGTTTATGTTTGTTTATGTTTTTTTTTTTTTTTTTTTTTTTTTTCTGCCTGGGGACTGCAGATGTAAATTAGCCTGTGGCTAACTCTGGTACAATGCATCAAATGGTAACATTTATGTTTGAAATTGTACATGGTCCCTAATAAAATAAATAAATAAATAAATAAATAAATAATAGAAATAATTAATAAAATCATTTATCTTTAGACAAGAGAGCCATTTTCTACAAACAGCAGTTTTCATCCTTTTTTAATTTACTACAACTAAGAGTGGCATTACAAACTAATTTAATGAAATATGTATGTATTTATAAATATTATAAACTAAGCTATATTTATAACAATAATATTTAACTAAAATTATTTAATTAAATATATAAATAATCTTTCTGAATGTTCTTTAGGGTTTACACTTTTTATTACCAATGAATTTATATGACTTTTATGGTCATTTGTGATTACAAGTGATTACAAATATTTTTAGAGGTTGACATAACTTGAAATAAATATATACGGTCATTATAAATATTGTCTTGATTTCTTTTCTTGATTTTTGTTTTTACTTTTTAGACTATTTTTTAGACTGTTGGAAAAAAATTAACAATACATTTAAATTATTGTAAAACACTAATTATTTATGAAACAGCTAAACAAATCTATATTTAAATGACAACAGATAAAACATGACAACTTGCCCCTGACATTAATGAAAATGTATACGTAATGAATAGATGTTTGAAACCAATGTATACTCCTGAAAACACACGCACGCACGCACACACGCACGCACACACACACACACACACACACACACACACACAATCAAAATAGTTACAGTGTCATAGTGAATTACCAGCTTGTTGTGCCCGGACAGTAACAAGTACTGTGAGAGAAGAAGAAAAAAAAAAGCAGAAAAGTTTTGTTGGCTGGGCATTCAAAAGGAATCATTCATTCATATTAATTAAATTAATTGGCTTCTGTTTGGTTGTTTTGATGAACTTACCAAAGAGACAACAGCATAGCAGCACAGAGACTGGATAGCTGCCCATCTTTCAGGGTCTTTACGGGGTCCGATCACAGCTCAGGGCCTGGAGAAAGAGAGAATATCATAACAACCCCGAAATAGCTTTCAGAGTATTCAAAATGAAAGTGGATGGTATGGAAGACTGTTTCCCCTTCAGAGCAAAAAGTAAAATAAATGAAGATTATAAGGTTATTGTTGAGATAAAGTAAGAGTTAATACATTACCGTCCAAAGGATTAGGGGCAGTAAAATTCTTTTTGAAAGAATTTTCTTTTGCTTACCAAGACTGCATGTACTGATAAAATAATATCAGTTTGATCATTGTTTTCTATTTTAATATATTTTAAAATGTAATTTATTTCTGTGATGCAAAGCTGCATTTTCATTATTCCAGTCTTCAGTGTCACGTGATCCTTCAGAAATCATTCTAATATGTTGATTTGCTGCTCAAGAAACAGTTCCTTTTATTATCAGTGTTGTGTTACTTAATATTTTTGTGGACATTTGTGATCATTTTTTTTTTTCAGGATTTTTTGATGATTAGAAAGTCAAAAGAACAGCATTTATTATTTATATATCCTATTTTTTGGGGATTTTGTTTTGAGAAACCTTTCACCAGTCACTATTTATCCGCGTGCCGGCAGAACAGATTTTCTCCTAAGTAGGCCCTGTTGTTAACATATTTAAGAGTCACCATGCACTTCCAAAATATAACCATTTATAGGCATCCTCGGAAGACTTGGACATATTATATAAATTCTAAAAGAATTCTGTATGAGAAGGCAGACCAATCTAGATTTCCATTTGCCTCTGACTCATGCAGATTCTCATTTATTGATGTCACAGAACATAAGTTCTCTGTTCTCAATCGCTCATTAAAGATATCAGTTACAGCTGTTCCATCCGTCCAGCTTTGTCTGTTTCCTTGTCTCTCCCCAAGTCTTTTCCTCTAAGCCTGCATTTCTGTGTCCAAGACATGAGCTCACACTAAAGAATGTGCATTCCCACCCCTCCCTGTGGTCTCAACAAAATCACACACACACATGCTTACATACACACACAGATGCATAAAATCACACAAACTCATAAACACATATCCACATGCATTCCCTCAGACCATAGTTTCGCCTGAAGAATCAATTCCATATTCATAAACTGACAACTCAAATGTGCATGCATCAACACACAGTTTACACTCACATTCTGCATTATTTTTCATTTGAAGTGTGTATTTCTTATACCGCTGCATGTTTTTTTCAAGAGTAATGCAGATTTTTACATATTCATCTCATTAAGATTCTTTACTACCCCCATCCTGAATGCATATCTTCTGTTTTACTGTGTGCATGTTAAAAGCAATGACCAGATGATGTGTTATGACGATGGTAATGATGTAATATTCTAAAAAGAATTTGTTTTTAGAATACTTACAAATTTCCAATCCTCTGTTGCTCCTTGTGTTTTTCAGAATCCTTTGGCTTTTACTTTCCCCTCCCTTTCTCTTCCCTCCCCTCAACATCCCTCCGCCTGTCTCTCTCTCTCTCTCTCTCTATTGCTCATTCGCTCTTCCCATTTTAATTCAAATTTTGGAGTTATAGCCCTTATAGATAATAAGGTTTTATAAAAAAGAAATTTGGGGGCTTGACCTTATAATTTGGTCTTGGGCCCTGCTTGGCAGTCCTGCATGGGTGATTTATTTTGTGTTCTGAACCAGAATATATATATATTTATATATATAAATGATGTTCTTCAACAATGTCATTCTTTTGTGAGAAAAGATATCTGCCTAATGATATTCATTTTGTAATTTACTACTGTTCCTACATGGTGAACATGATTTGACCAGGGTTAGGTGCTTCTATCAGTTTTATTCACCTATCATTTCCCTCTGATTTAAGGGATAAGTTATGGGTAGGGTTAAGTTTATGGGTAGGGTTAAGTTTATGGGTTAGGACTAAATTTTCAGACTCAAATGTTTTTCCAGGATCAACTAAATACATTGACCCATGTCTTACTTGGCAAAATCACTGTGCCTGTGCAGGCATATAATCTATCCACCAGCAGGCGTCACCACAGAGCGGTGATTGGCTGTTCTGAACATGTCTGACAGCCAATGATCACCATACATTTTTATGAAAAAGAGATGATTTGACATTTTCATAATAACTGTTTTCCATAGGTAATAAAAATTACATAAAAGTCAACATGTAAGTATTATTCATTAATATGAATAATTATAATAACAATTATTATTATTATAACAATGATATGACTTATATTTTCAATGTTATTAAAATTATTATTATTTTTATGTTCTTTTTGTTCTTAATCTGCATTTTTGTCTTGCTTTCCATTAAAAATAGCTAAACATCCTTTATGAGATACATTTTTTTAAAGAAAATCTACGTAAGATACTACATCATGAATTACTTTTTGACCCCAGCTATTTGTTCTTCGTTTTAGGCACAAATCACAATAAAATTAGTTAGATTTATGCAAAAAAAATTATGTTTAGCAATGTAAGATATATTTTCTGAAAATATTTTTTATATTATTTATGAAATATATATTTAATTGTTAATATTAATATCAGTCTAAACTTCTGATATATGGCTGAAGCACGCGCACAGAAAGCAGGCTGTCAGAAGGTGAGTATTAAACTAAATTATCTTTCACGTCTTATTGTGCTTAAACTGTCAAATACACACAAGGTTGTGTCAAACAAAGTTCACATAAACATAGTTGGTTATGTCTGTTAACGTAAACAGCAAGAAATCACATGTGTATATTAGATCTGAGTATTAAAGTGAAAGCGTGTAATATACAGTACCTACTGCTATATATTCTGTTAATATGTAATATTATATTCTGTTAATATTCTTTCAACAAAAGAAAAACTGAAAATCACTCACTGCTCTTGATTGAATAACTTTAGTAGCTGTAATAAGAATACATTTCTTAAATGAATGCTGCTGTTAAATGCTCTGGCGAGGAGATAAACATGGCGGGTCTATGCTAATAGGGCAGAGTCCGTCAGCAGTCATGGGCAATGCTAAGAAATGTGATGTCAGATTGCAGAAACTGTTTATAATTTATGGGGATTAAAAAAAGAGGATTTTTAGTTTGGTTGTGTACATACACTGCTGGCACATTTATGTTCAAACGTGTAAAAGTGAATTTTGCTCATTAGGTCCACTTTAAAGTAATTTCCTAATGTAGTTTGACTACAGTGTAGTGCTCATTTTGTAAGGTTAATCTTCAAGTTTCAGATTTAGCCAGATTCATAGGGTTAATCTTTATAGACAACATATTAGACCATATGTTACCCTGGATCACATAACCAGTCATAAATCGCACGGGTATATTTGTGGCAATACCCAACAATACATTGTATGGGTCAAAATTGTCATTTTTTCTTTTATGCCAAAAATCATTAGGTTATTAAGCAAAGATCATGTTCCATGAAGATATTTTGTAAATTTCCGACCGTAAATATATAAAATATTTATTTTTGTGAGTGAATGCAGCACAATTTAAAGGCGATTTTCTCAATGTTTCGATTTTTTTGCACCCTCAGATTCCAGATTTTCAAATAGCTGTATCTCGGCCAAATGTTTGTTAAAACATTTAAACATTTAAACATGTTAAAACACCTTTCAGGTGATGTATATATCTCAATTTCAGAAAATTGACCCATGTGACTGGTTTTGTGGTCCAGGGTCACATATTAGACATTCTGATGTAGGGCTGGCATGTAAATGAAAGGAAAATTACCACTGCTGAAAATAAACCCTGCAAATACTGACCCTAACCCACAACCTATATCAGTTTTGAATGGGGGAAACCCACAGTGCCACTGGGATGGTTGGTTCAGTATTGACCTTTAGCTTAACTGGTGGCTTCTTTAGACCCAACAGTCATCATGCAGTTGACACAACATGTCTGCACGATTTCCCAATATCCATACTGTGCTGTGGGGACAGTAGTCTTAGGATGACAAACTGAGCACCAGAGGAGCTGATGACATTTTGACAGATGGAGGCACAGAAGGAAGAGGTGAGCAAGTCCAAACCCGTGTCCTGCGACCTCACAACCTGATTGTGGAATTCATGTGCTTAATTCATCATGTCATGTGGGGTGGGCCGAGGGAGACACGGTGGGTCCTCCTTGAGTCGACAAAAATAAGTTAAGCGTGCCAGATAGTAAACACCATATAATATATAGACCTGTTTATTGGAAGAATGTTTCTTCCCACCCCTCCCAAATGCACTGAAGGGTAACCTCCTCACTTTCAGGTGTTCTTGTAAGTACAATTGGCTCTGTCCAACACTGAAATCTTTGCATGACAGGTTATAATAGAAAGTTTATAGTAGCAAGTAAGACGTTATAAACGAGACGTTAAACTGTGATATTGCAGTTGTGAGTATAAAACAAGTATTTACAAAGCCAGGCATTGAATGACCCTAAATTGCAATTTCAGGTAGCAAATCATGCAATGTTCAATGTTCATTATAGCATTGAAACATACGACTACATATACTTGGACTGTCAGTTATGGGTGCTTTAATACAATTTTTTTGTATGTTTTCAAATAAAATATACACATTTTGAGTATTCAAATTTAAATATAAAATTTGTGTATATGAAACATTTCGGTAACACTTTCTATGAAGTCCATGCTTATAATGAATAATAGCCCCATTAATACTTATTTATAAGTAAGTATTATTAATCTATAAATATATTTATAAAGACTCATTGAGACCTATACTGCATTATAAGAACATTTATAGTTACATATATATTATTTTTATAATTACTTATAAGTCATGCATTTGCTTTTTCAATGTGCATACTCATATCCATTAAACACGGATTTATGAATGACCAAATATAAAAAAGTTCCAGAGACACTTGTTTGCTGTACCAATTAGTTATCAATTATGTCTTTAATGGTTAATGTTTGCATTAGAGATCATGAATGACCATTTTTATTTGTTAAAAATCTCCTCAACCGTATTGCTTATAGTAAAATCTTAAAAAAATATTGTTGCAGTGTTTTGCTTGTAGTAACATTAAAAAGATACATTTTGTTGGTATTAATGATTTATTGTTCATTAGTTACATTTAGAAATAAACAACTTAAAAGATATAATGAGCACATCTTCGTGATTTCTTAACATTTGCTTTAGGAAAATTGCATCCTATGTTTTCACTTTACTTAAAGCTATCAATGATGCATTTATAGAGGTAAGTATCTGTATTATCACTCACTATACGTATTTATAAGAACTCAACACGGCTATTAATAACAATACATTCACTTATTTGACAAAAATAAATTTGAATTACTAAAAAGTCATTGTAACTATAATATAATAACACCATAAAAATGCTGGTTGCATCTTTATAAATACATTCATGGAACCATACAACTGACTTATTAATACTTATAAATCAGTTCATAATGGATTATGAGCATGCACATTGAAAAAGAAAATTCATGACTTAAGTATAAGTAATATATAAGTGTATAGTAATACTTATAAATAAGTAGGGCTGTGAAAAGATTAATCGCGATTAATCGCATCCAAAATAAAAGTTTGTGTTTACAAAATAAATGTGTGTGTACTGTGTATAATTATTTTGTATATATAAATACACACACTTGCATGTATATATTTAAGAAAAATGTGTTATTTATATATACAAATATTTATATTTATATATAATATAAATTATATGTTAATATATACAGTATATACACGCAAATATTTCTTAAATAAACACATGCATGTGTGTGTATTTATATATACAAAATAATTATACACAGTACACACACATTTATTATGTAAACACAAACTTTTATTTTTGATGCGATTAATCGCGATTAATCTTTTCACAGCCCTATAAATAAGGAATTATAAAAATAATATAAATGTAACTATAACTGATTTTATAATGCAGTATAGGTCTAAATTCACTATATTTATAGAATAGTAATACTTACTTATAAATAAGTATAAATGGAGCTTCATAGAAAGTGTTACCAACATTTCTACTCAAAGTTTCAAGAGATTTTTATAGTTATTTCCAGTCCTGCGTATATGCCAGTAGGTGGCGACAAGCCTTTTTATGCATTTTGAGTAAGTCATTGAATCATTTACCCAACCGATTCATTCAAAATCACTGATTCATTCATTCAGGAAATACCATTACGGTGTTGGTCATATGTGCTCAACTTTTCGTTCTGTTTTGGCTTGGCTTCGTTTGGATCTGTTTTCGTTGGTTGAGCAAAAATGAACAAACCGAAATTGTGTCAATTTGTAAGTTGTTTAATATTAACTCTTTGTTTATTGAACTGTTGTTGACTATAAAATAAATGTAAAACTTGCAATCTCTTGTTTGTTCGTGTGCTTGAATGTAAAATGTTCCAGCTCTAATTCTGGTCCCTGCATGTTTCCAGACTTGTGAATCTGCTGATATTGCTAAAAGAAATCGGTCTTTGCGAACGATCGGTTTTCATATGTTGACTGCTATTGATCAAGATTAGCCAGTCTGTACATTGATATGTTTGAGCGATGTAATCATTATCCCTGTATTCTGCTGAGGTTTGTAGCGAGTTCTGCTGAACACATTGCTGTCCTTGGCTCTGTTCTTGCAGTCCAGCTCTTCTCCTGTCATTCTCATGATCAACTGCGTTCTATCTGCGTCTCCCACAACTCATCAGTTGTCGTGTCCTTCCATCCAGCTGTCCCCTGCGGAGTCTATCCCTGTCCACAGGAATTTACTGGCCATCAAATCTCTGTTTATGACATTGTGCCCATTTGTCTTAAGTCTGAGATTCAGTTTTACTAGCTGCAAAATGAATGAGACTATAATAAAAATATAAATAATAATGAATTATGTGTGCATATGCGGATATCAAAGTGAGACCCATGTGTTGTTTGACAGCTCCTAGCTCAGGTGCAGGTATATATATTTTAAAAAAGACATTAACACTCATATTGGTTGCTGCCGACTAATGCCTTCAGAGAGGAAATAAAATTAAAAAAATAAAATAAAAACGCACATAAATTGCATCAATGTTCAAATTTAATTTGCTAAACCACATTTTTTCCTCACACATAATACCACTACCGGTATATACCCCAAAGCCCTGTCTGTTTTATTGGCTATTTCACCATTGAAACTCCTCTGCAACTCTCAGAACATCGACAAATGCAACACTGTGGATGTTGTGCGTCTCTGATTTGTGTTGCTTAATTTCCAGGAAGCTGATGACAAGAAGCGACACTGATAGCATTGGTTATCAATGAAACACAGAACGACAAATGCTTTCAAACTCATTGTCTATACCCTAAGAGCACCTCAAAGCCATCGACTGGGGGAGAAAGAGAGAAGGCAGAGGTGACTCTCATTGGACTGCATCAATGCATCATTGAGACGTGAAGTTCAGCCCGTTGGCTTTGACCTGAAAGTGAAATCAATGGCCTGTACCGAACTAGAGAAGGACAGAACACAGTGTTTCGTCAGAGAGATGAGGAGGTGGTGTGAGGGAAAGTCAAGATGGCAAAGAACATGAACATGGAGAGAGATAAAGGGTGCAAAGAGGGGACACGGAAAGGTGCTGATGTGTTCGACAGTCTAAATAGATGGACCTGAGGCTATTTATAAAACCGTGAGTTCACATAGGTCTCATAGTGAAGGCCAGAGCTGATAGAGCAGACCTGTAGGATTCATTGAAGGGGTCAGAGGAAGAATGAATGCATGAATAATCAAAACACTAGATATGTATGAACATAAACAAGTGATAGTTGATTAAATGCATGAAATGTAGTTTGCAGACAGAGCTGGGTAATAAGTGATTATATGTAATCTGGATTACGTAATCAGAGTCCAAAAATGTAATTCTCGTATAGATTATATTTCATTATATATATTTCATTAATTATTAGCTTTTCATCAACTTGCAAACCTCCTGCAGTTCCTTCAGTTTGGGAAACCCTGACGTAATGTAAGGTTTAATGCAGTTAATTTTGTTGATGGGAACACATTTTCTTTCTCTTTGTACTTTTACATGTCAATTTGGTACAATATGTCCAAATCAATGTGATAAATGAGTTAGGACTAAAGTAATTTAAAAACTTGACCGATTACAATACCTAAAATGTGTAATGTTACAGATCACGCTACCAATTACAATTTCTATTTGTATTCAGTAACGGACTATGATTTGTAGGTAATTTACCCTGCACTGGTTGCAGATAGGACACCGTGGACAGCTGGAAAGTTGGAGTCGCCCGCACATATCTGAACTGATCCACTGAATCCCAGAACAACACTAACCTGACACCCGCTCCATTGTACCTGTGTTTGTTTAACATTTCACACTGCTCTTGTCCTATTTAGAGTGGAATGGAGCTGTATTTCAACCAGCCTGCCAGTATATCTGCTGTCTTCGTACCATCTGAAGTGTTATAATGCTTATTATGTCAGTAGAGTTCATCAACAAATGCTGATGTACGCACATGACGATGTCAATTTATAAGTGCAGCTCGAGAAGTGCATATTGTATAACAGACTGAAGAGAGTAAATGAGTCACCAAAACAAACAAGTTTATTCAAACAAGTATGTACAGTATGGCTATGTACATCAAAACAACTGGTTTGAGGTAGAGAGAGAGAGGAGAGAGAGGAGAGAGAGTGTTTATATATTCCACCCACATCTGATGAGCATTTTTCTGATGAGCAACTCCTCATCTACAGTATCTATTTGCCTCTCTACACGTTGAGAGTTTACTTATACATTGCACCTGAGAAGAACTCTGTTATTGCAGTATTGCTGGTTTCAGTATTATTATCAGCTCAATTGGAAAAACATTGAATTATTGTGGCCAAAGTATTTAGAGACTCAAGGATTCAAGTCATACTTGAATGCAAAAAGTGTCTACTTAACCACTTACGTGTACAGATAGTAATAATAAGTTGTTGCTTATGTAACTCATTGTCCCAAAATATTTTTTTTTTTGGTAAATCCTATTGTAGTTATTTATTATTATTAATATTATATAAAATAAATGCTGATATTCTTTTGACCTTTCTATTAATCAAAGAATCACAATGGATCATGGATTCCACAAAAATAATAAGCAGCACAACTATTTTCAACATTGTTAATAATAAATGTTTCCTTAACACTGGAGTAATGATGCTGAAAATTCAGCTTTGTCAACACAGGAAAAGATTACATTTTTAAATATATGAAAACAGAAAACAGTTATTTTAAATTGTAATAATATTCCATAATATTTACTGCTATTGCATGCAGCCTTAATTGGTGAATATAAGAGACTTTACATTACAAAATCAGCCTCAAAACTGTATGTGTGTTTGTGTGTGTGTTAATAATTTTTAATAATTAATTAATTAATAATTAATACTACTTACTATACTATTAATACTACTACCTATAGGTGTCCAAGGGCCACTGTACAAATACAAATCTTTAAAAAGTTAATGCCTCTCACATAGTATACATCCAAAACTAGTCTATTTGTAAAAAACTAATCTTCCAAAATATATATAAAAACTCTTGAATATAAAGTACATCTGTTTATAATATTGCTGTCGTACATGAACTTTATCTCTCCCTCCTTCCCAATATCTCTTTTCCCCCTTCCACCCCTCCTCTCTCGTGGATCTTCTTGGCCTCCAAGTGTGCCTCCTGCTCTCTCCTCAATTCCTCTTTCTCTGTCTTCAGTAACCAAGGTCCTCCAAGGTAAGACAGGATCTCTTCAGGCCCGGGGCGAAGCCAGGGCAGCGGGTTCAGCAGCTTTCTCAGAAGAATGAGGACGAATGAGCTTAAAGAGTCAAACTGACGGGCAACTTTTAATTCAGCCTCATTCTCCTCTCTCACAGTGTTTTGCTTTTCACAATGCTCTCCCTCCCTCAGTTCATTCTGTCCTCTGGCCCTCTCCTCTCTCTGTTTGGTTCGGTTGAACCAGTCTCTGTACTTGCAGTAGGAAGGGTCGTCAGAAGTGGTCTCCTCCCAGGGGAAGCAGCTTGTCAGCAGGCAGAATATGAGGATGCCTAAAGACCAAGTATCCAAACTGGGCTCTACTGTCATCCAGGTGTCCTCTGCTTCCTCCTTTGCCTTACTGACTGTCTTAGCGCACTCCATCTCGGGCACACAGAAAGGAGAGTTGTACCACACAGCACGGACCTTGGTCCCCTTTGCCCGCGCCAGGCCAAAGTCGCCCAGTTTGACCCAGCGACAAACACGGTCACACAAGAAGATGTTCTCTGGCTTAATGTCCCTGTGCACAAAGCCAAGCGAATGCAAGTGAGACACAGCACCACTCAACTGAGACATCACACTCTGAGCGCACTCCTCACTCACCACCTACAGAAAAAGAAAGAGAAGTTGTTTTTTATAGGGATGGGAAAATATTTAGAAATAACACATTTCTGCCAATAACAATTAACAATTTCCCTTTTTCATTAATATTGTTATTGCTATTTTTACATGTTAATTTATTATTATTATTATTATTATTGTTATTGTTTTGTTTTTTATTTATTGCCATTTCTGGCACATTATTTTCCTTTTTACAATAATAATAATATTTATTTATTTATCCATTAAGGCATCTTGTTGTCCTTTTATTGTTTATTATCCAATATTGTTATTTGTAAATGCTCATTCATTCATGGCACCTAATTTTCCTTTTAAAATATTATTATTGATATTTGTATACATGTATGTATGTATGTATGTATTTATTTATTTATTTATTTAACCATTAAGGCCACCATCTTTTTCAATAATATTGCTATTTGTATATGCTCATTTTCTTTTTCTTTTTTACATTTATTTATTTGTTTGTTTATTCATTCATTTCAGTCATTCATTCATTCATTCATTCATTCATTCATTCATTCATTCATTCATTCAAGCATGGCCTTATTTTCGTTTATTTAGCATTATTATTTTCTTTTCTTTTCAATGCATTTGTTATGTGTATTTATGCTTTGGCAATAATGTTTGTGCAACAGTCCTATTCCTATGAGTTATGAGATGACGGAAAGTCTGTGTTCTAATCTTTCCCTCAGCGGTACAGTAAGTACTGTCATTAAATCGCATTAATGTATCAAGGCTGATGATAGGAGCAGTTGTTTTGGCAGGAGAGTGAGAACACGGGAGCCATATCAGGGAGGACACATGTACGTGCCTGAATAATCAAAGATGCGTTGTTCCCTGAAGAGACGTCATTACAAAAAATGCTCTAATCATCACGATGCATCATCATAATTTTGACAGCTCTAGATCAGGACTGTCATCAGAGGACCAGGATCAATGTCCCAGGCCCTTTAATGAGGAGAAGCCACTATAAATGGTCATCTAAATCTCGTCTGAACAACCTGAGGGTGTGTAAAGGATGACAGAATTTAAAATTCTGCTGCATTTACTGACCTCTGACACAATGACATCATACAGGTCGCCATAAAGACCAGCCTCCTGGGCAAAGACGTAGTGGGAAGGCGTGGAGTAGAAGATGCCTATAGCCCGCGTCAGAGACGGGTGTGTGCAATAAGAGACGGACAGATTGTATTCACGCAGGAAAGCTTGGAGAGTGGTAGAGCGACGGGGGAAGAACTTCAGAGCCATTGGGGTTCCTGGAAGTTCAAAGATTGCTAAAGTGAGAAGTGCTTCGCCTTCACCAAATGCACCGTCTTATAGTTTAGAGCTCAGCCTGAACAAAACAGGAGACCACAAAACAACTGACCTCTCTTCTGATGCACCGCCAGCATCACCTTGCCGTACGACCCCTCTCCCAGCTTTTTGATCAGCTTGAAGTGCTCTGATGTCACCAGTGATGTCATGGACTGAGCCGTGAGGTAGCACAGCTCATCCAGCTCTCTTGGCGCAGTCTGACAAGAAAACAACAGTAAACTAACATTAAAGTTGCTGTGCAATTTTTTTATGAAATTTGCAGTGTTTATTATAAATTTAGCATTTTTAATACATAATTTTTAATAAATAAAACTCCCCCTCCTCTTGCAAAGACATCTCTTCTCTGATGATGTGTTTACTGGCGTGAGGGCGGGACAACATGTCACTCACATGACGTCACAGAAATAGCTAAACACAACAATCCAACCATCCAATCAATTCCTGATGAACAAAATCAAGTCCCGTCATACATTTTTTCTTGTTCGAGAAGCCGCTTCACTTGGATATACGTCACAATAGGGAAGAAAAGACTAACGCGACTTCCATTTCATGCCGACTTTAATCATACAATGATGATTTTCAATCAGTATGCTGTGTGAAGCATCTACTTTTGTTTTATGTGATGCCAGCTTGATCTTTGTAAAAATTAAAATTATGAAAAGCTTTTGACTTATGCTGATATTCAAATTCTGGCTGATACCGATAAGCTGATGATTATTTTAATGTTATGGCTGATAACCGATAAATGCTTTAAAAATATAAAATCTGATACTGTTTTGTCTAAATAATCAATAAATAAAACTGAATTTAAACATTACAACTTTATAATATACATTATGAAAATAGCTATTCATTTTAACTTTTTCTAAATGTAACGTTTATCAGTGTTATACATTTTTAGTGTTTTAATTAATTTAATATTTTTATTTGCATGAATTAATGTAATTTCTTATAAAGAGACAATTTTTTTCAATCTATTCCTAACCAACCCAGAACAGACTGCCTTAGAAATTGTATTAATGTTTTTTTCTATAAATATTATTAATGTTTTTAAAGAACTTGTTCGTGAGTGTTAGATGATGACAAAAAATTATCTAAGTGGAAAAAACTGTGTAAATGAACAAGCACAATTAAATATCCAATATCGACCGATACTTATCTCTTATACTAACAGATATATACAGATAGTGCTGATACTTTTTGTCATAATGATAAGCTGACTATACATTATCCCCCTTATTCTCGCTATTTACCACATAGTGGGCATGAAATTAAAGAAAAGAGACTACAATTGCTATTTAGGAAATCGCTAGCTTGAGACAACGACCAATTACACAAAAATGTCTGACTTCAGAATTGCGCAATTGAGATTCATGTATTCCAGAGAGCCATGTAATAATGATAGTTATATGACAGTTTAACTGCATCTGTCAATACTTTCACCAGCCTTCAATTTTATGTCAGAGGATGGTCAAACAATACCATAAGCCTATTAACACCTCGGCAGCCCTGAAATAGCTAGGGCGCATGTTACTTATTGCATTTTTACATAGCACAAAGCAAGCAGATCATATTTACATTACACCCTATATATTTATCAGGGACATTTGTTGATTAAAGTTCCTAGAAGTGTGCGTCACACCAGTCTTGTGTGCGTCAGTGTTATTTTTTTTGCTTTTTCATATGCAACCTTTACTAACACCACTCAGCTGAGGAGCAGGACCATGTAACTGTACGGTATTCTGTTACGACTTTATAAGTCTGTGATGTGGTCCTAGTGAAGCGATTGTATGAGTGTGTTGCTAGGCATTGAGAACAGAACCACCAGAGCAGCCTTTATCTTACTGATAGACGTCTCTGGCAGTGTGGCCTTTGATAAGGTGCCAGGAGTGGACGTGCATATGCTCCAGCTTGTTTCATTTTCCATGCAACCTTCATGTCTGTAATGTACAGTAAGACTAACAATGTTGGTTTTAAAATCAAATTTCAGTAACACTTTAGTTTAGGGTCCAGTTCTCACTATTGCTTATTAGCATGCATATTACGAGGATATTGGCTGTTTATTAGTACTTATAAAGCACTTATTAATGCCTTATTCTGCATGACCACATTCTACATCCCTTAACCAATACCTAAACTTAACAACTACCTTACTAACTATTAATAAGCAGTAATTAGGAGTTTATTGAGGCAAAAGTCGTAGTTAATAATTAGTTAATAGTGAGAATTAGACTCTAAACTAAAGTGTGACCCAAATTTCTTGCAATTAAGAGTGTTCTCTGAGGTTTGCCATAAGGGATTATGATCTTTTTAATGAGGTTACCCATTCAACCTCTTGTGAATAATTTTTGAAACATTATTATATTGCACTTCAGTACATTTAAAGTTTTATAGCAATGATATCTGGCACTGATGAACAATTATGAATATTTTTACTGTCACACTCAAACATTCTATCTATCTATCTATCTATCTATCTATCTATCTATCTATCTATCTATCTATCTATCTATCTATCTATCTATCTATCTATCTATCTATCTATCTATCTATCTATCTATCTATCTATCTATCTATCTATCTATCTATCTATCTATCTATCTATCTATCTATCTATCTTCACTGAGTGCCACTATTGCAAAATATGTGCAGTATGTGCTGAGCACGGCTGGAGCGCTTTATATTACCCACAGGTGTATAGCACAGCTTTAATGGATTTAGCAGGATAAAATCTGAAATGTTATTTAGTCATGATTTACACCTGCAAAGCCGCAATTTACACTCATTAGTGAAATCATCAATATATGTGTGTGTGCTATTATTATATATTGTTATTTGGTTAAATATTCATTTCTAATACTTGTTAGTGTGTATTAATATGAAATGGAACATTTTCCATAAGATCAGTATTTGACTCACAGTCATTGTCCAACGCTGCAGTGTCTTTCAGGAAGTCTCTCTCACTGTTTCTTTCCCATCTGGACAGGACTGAGCTCTGAGTCAAACTGTCCGTTGCTCGTTATCAACATACAACGGAGATCGACAAGCAGTTAATCAGATGTTGCGGTGCAAGCATGAGTGTCAGTTGCTACTCAGTATTTTTATATATGTGCTCTCTCTCTCTCTTGATCCTTAATGAGTCTGCCGACCCTCCTGCTTACCACCTTCCTCTGCTCTCTCTCCCTTGCTCTCCCTTTTCCCTCCAAAATTCCTCTGCTTGTTTCCATCCCAGATAGCCATGTACTACAGCAGTGAGGTATGCTGCCCCTTCCCAGAGTCTCACTCTTTCTCTCGCTCTCTCTCGTTACTCCCGTACGTCAGTAGTGTCCCAATATGTCCCACCTGTCAGTCAGTCTGTCTGTAACACTCTATTCAGTTCCTGCTGTTCCCTGAGGTCTCTCTTGATCTCCCTTCTTCCTAACACCATCACTTAGTAAATTCCTCCTACTGTGCAGCTCCAGTCTGCAGCTCTGCTGGATTAAGTAATACTGAAGATAACAAGAGCTTAACAGTTTTGAGATCTAATTACTCCTAAGGCTCTTGACTAAGAAATTAACATTGTGAAATTCTCACAATTCATTGTGAAACTATTCCAAAGTAGTGATGTGTGATCGATTTACTCGATTTTTGAGAGGATGCAGTAAGATTAGTGCCACACAGACTTTTATTTAGGATATTAGGATAAGGATAAGTATTAGGATAAGAATTTAGGATAAAGCGAATTGCAATAAATCTAGGAGCAATAAAAATTGCAAATATAGATGAGATATTTGATTAGAATCACAGTACAAGACCAGGGGGCAGTGGACCCTCAGGGGTCCTTGAAGAAGATGTGCTACATGTCAAGTCAAGTCGCCTTTATTTATATACCAGCTGGAATCGGTTTATGCTAGCCTGCAGAGCAACCACCCAGTAAAGCATTACAATAATCTAGCCTTGAGGTCAGGAATGCATGTATTAACTTTCTGCATTTGACATTAAGAGCATATGTCATAATATAGCCATCAAAGGGTTTTTGGTCCAATAATTAAAACCTCTGTTTTTCTTAGAATTTATTTAGTAGGAAATTACTAGTATTTTTTATATCAACTATGCATTCCGTTAGTTTTGTGAATTGGTAAGTTTCGTCAGGCCGCAAAGAAATACAGAGCTGAGTATCATCAGCATAACAGTGAAAAACGAACACCGTGTTTCATCTCCCAAAGCATGTAGGGTGAAAAGCAACGGTCCTAGTACTGAGCCTTGTGCTACTCCATACTGAACTTTTGATTGATATGATACCACTTCATTAACAGCTACAAATTAACCATGGAAATGCGATTCCACTAATGGATCAAGGATAGGGTCAAGTTGTGTACCGTTCAAAAGTTTGGGGTGATGAGAAAGGTAGTGGAAAAAAGCTCTTTACACTAAGAAAAAATTGATTTGATTATTAAAATGTTCTTTGAACAAAGAAAAAAAAATGTGTTCATTAAGAACTTTTTACTGCAAAGGTTCTTTAGGAGAATGGTTCTTTTATGGCATTCTATTGCCCTTTTTGGAACCTTTATTTTTAAGAGTGTACATGAATGTACATGGTGACTGACTGTTGTAAAACATGGAAACAATTCAGTAACATGAGCGCCATTGTATTGGCTTACGAGGTGCATGTGGTTTACACTGACTATTATGCTTCCTTCAGTGATATAGAATTTGAGGTTGCTATCTCCATTAATAAGAGAATCTTTAATATTGCTTTATGCAACAGTTCCATAAACAAGCAATTCATCCCATTCTTATGTTTCAGGCAAAACTGCTTTCCTGTTGCTCAAACAGTAGAGCTTTGGCGCTTGCAACGCCAAGGTCATGCCATGGGTTTGACTCCCAGGGAAAGCAAGAACTGATAAGAATGTAAATGTGTACCTTGAAATGCAATGTAAGTCGCTTTGGATAAAAACGTCTGCCAAAATGCATAAAAATGTAAATGGTCCAGGCAGTTCATGTATTTGTAAACACACATTGTTCCAAAAAAAGGCAAACTGGAATGTATAAAACCCGTAAATGTAATGCATACAGTAAAATATTTATGTGCTATTATACTGATTATCAGGACTTTAAAAACACCGCTGGGTAAGATAATGAAAAGAGAACAGTTATGTGTATCTTTTGTTTTATTTATTTGTTTGTTTATTGGTTGGCATTCTTCAATGGTATTTAACCTGCACATTCTGCCATCTGTTTGAGTGACAAAACTAACAGCTGAAAGCTTGCAGAACTTAATACAACCATCCTTTCAATGACAAACCTCTGCTTAGTGCTGCCAATTCACATTCTCTCTTTCTGTATCTCATTCTCAGTTTACCCTGAACCTCAACTCTCTCTCTCTCTCTCTCTCTCTTGATTCTTTATACATTTAAATCTCAGAAAGATTTCCATTGATATCTCAAGTACAACATGGCTACTGTATTACTAAAGCAAACAACCCCTGTTATCACAACAGTGGCCGTTTCTGTTTCTCCAGCTGCCCTCTACATGCATGAAGCTGTTACTAATACAGTCTGCTGTTGACTTCAAAGAGACTTCATCAATCCCTCTGGTCTCATCTCCATTCATAATCAGCACTACGCTTCTGTCACTCCCCTGCTGTTCAGGAATGTCACATGGTATGTCTGAGACATCATAGAATTAGTTTAACATGTAACCCAATCGCCAAGATCCGCAAATAGGTAATTTGTAACGGTCACCAGCTGGAGTGCCCTTAAGAGCCACCAGAGGGCACTCCACAGACTATTGTCATTCCCTCACAGACTCCATTCCCCATAATCCTTTACCCAGCCATGATTACATTCACCTGTGTCTCATCATCTTGTTTACTCACTCCATATAAGCCTGGTTTTCTCATTCATTATCTGTGAAGTCTTGTTTAGTGTTACACTGCAATTCCTAGCATTCACCCTAGTTTTGCCTGTTCTGTGGATTACTCTTTTGCCTGTGTTCCCTTCCTTGTTGTGTTTCTTTGTATGGACTGCCTGCCTGCGTTTGACCTTGCCTGTACTTTGGATTACCCTGTTCAATAAATACTGCATTTGGATCCTCAACCTTTTTTTCTCGGAGCAGTTTGTGACATAATGAATCATTTGGGTGTCTATTGCAATTACCTGCTGTATAGAATGTTGAGTTATTTATACAATGAATTCAAATATATTTCATATATATTCTCTAAATCTTTTACAAAAGTGTGAAAGTTCTTTACCTTTGGTGGCCTTGAGTTCTTCTGCATGAGTGCAAGTTGACTTCTATCATCAACTTGCCATTTTTATCTTAAAGAAACATGGCAGCATGCCGTATAAGACAAGCTCAAAGTAAATCTTTTGTATGTTACTTTAATGAAGGATACAAACTCTAAAAGTGAAAATAAAAGCAATTAAAAAAAATTATTATTGGAATCCTGAGGTAAAAACAGCAGTATGTTATTTTTATGTTCTTATATTCTAAGTGTTAGAAATTGCTCTATTTTTACAGTGAAAAGAATTTAAATGCAATACTACACATCATCATTTTAAGAAAAAGTCCCTAAAATATCCTTGTTCAGACATGTAAAGTAAGAATAATTCTTGCTTAGGTGCACTTTAATACATTTCATAGTGTCATTTTTAAATTTCTAAGCAATGTTCTGCAATAAAGAGCAATCTAATCAATCAGGAGACTTGAACATGTTTGTATGAATATTTTATATATCCACAAGACAAGAATAGTGTAGAACAGTGGTTCTCAACCAGGGGGTGGAGGCCCATAGGGCACCTTTGCAAAATGCTAAGAGGGCCGCAGGATGATTTAAAATTATTTATATTAAATAATCAAACTTAAAATACAAAAAAAATAAGGATGTTAACTGATTATATCTTTTTTAAATGTTTTATATACAGGTCATGAAACTTGGCATTACAAAAATAATTGGTTTATTTTTTTAAAGTCGGCATGAAAAGGAAGTTGCGATAATCTTTTCTTTCCCATTGTAAGGCCGGGGCTTGATTTTGTTAATCAGAAATGCATTGGTTCTTTGGATGGTTGTGGTTTGATATTGCTGTGATGTCATGTGAGTGACAGATGTTCCGCCCTCACGCCAGTAAACACGTCATCAAAGAAGAGAAGTTGTTGCAAATGGGAGGGGAAGTTATTTTAATTAAAGATTACGAGGGCTCATTCATTTTAAGAAAATAATGATGTACGGTGAACATGATTTCACCGAGTAGGCTACCACATGTTCCTAGATCAACATCTTTGTTGATCCTGGAACAACTTTCCAATCAACCAATCAGATTTGAGGGACAAGTTAACAGTTTATTTCAAGTTTAGGCTTAGAACCAGGATGAGGTGCTTCAACATCAGTGTTATTCACCTACCATTTCACTCTGATTTTAGGGAAAAGTTATGGGTAGGGTTAGGTTTAGGGGTAGGGATAGGGTAAGGACTAAATTTTGGGACAGGAATGTTATTTCAACAAAATATGTAGATCCAGGAACATGTCTTACTTGGCAAAATCACGGTGACCAATGATGTACACAGACAAATAATTTATAATAAATACTGCAATATTCCCAAAAAAAGAAAAGAAAAGAATTGTCAATTTTGGTGACTTTTATATAGGCTATTTTCACTTTTCTGTTATTACAAACGTTTGAAAACAAGTAGTGCAGTGGGGGTTCTTCAAGTCCAAAAGGTTGAGAACCACTGGTGTAGTGCAAGTAGGATTTTCCTGCAGTTTAAACAGCGCATTTTTATTGAGGACACCGCCGTTGTGTGGGCACTACGTGCTATAGCATCACTTTAAAGTTAGGAAAGAAAATATCACAGCAGAGGGATACTTATCATCTCTTCACAACTCGAGGCTTGTAAAGGTTAACACGACACCCGGATGCCACAAATGTCAATAGCACAGCAGCCGTTCCTGTCTAGATTGTAGACAGAACTCTTGAGTGAGCAAACGTCACCAAAACAGGACAGTTAAGTTTGTTTGCGTGCATATAATATTCATATTCCAGATTTTCACATTTCACAGAGGGTATTTAGATTCATACGGTTCGCTGCTATTCGAGAAAACCACCTAGAAATCGTTGTTAGGGTAATATTTACCACGGCTTATGAATATGCAAACCAGGGAGCGCGCAAGGGGGCGCGGTCCGTCCGGCTGCGGGGAAACGGAAGCGGAAGTGCCGCCATCTCCTCTGACCAGCCGAGCAACAGCAGGGTCAGTGCAGACGGTTTTTAAGAAAGTAGCTCTGTTATAGCATTAGAATCGGTTGTGTGACACGTTATATATTTAAATGACGAACGCGACTCGAGAGGTGATAGTTGTGAAAGAAGATCACTGTCGCTTTAATCTGTCACGCACTCACGCGCGTCTCTTTATGAGTTGAGTTAGCATAGCGCAGCGTTCACGCCTCTAAATGAGTGTTTTTAATTCAGCGCCGTGACAGAGACAACAGCGCTTTCCTTCACTCCAGTCTTCACCGGTAATAACCCGCTTTCTGCTATTCGGCTGGATGTCTGGTCGTGTTTGAGAGGGGGAACTGAAGCTCAGCGGTAAGTAGCCCCAGCTAGCTGATCTCTATTTGACTTGGGAATGATCTCTTTCTATCAGTTTGAGACACTGTGGACCGCACAAGGCTTATTTGGTGTTGAAGCTACTTTCGGAGGGTTGTCTAAAGGCTTGGAATAAAAAGCGGGTTGTTTCTGTGGCTGGGTGGGGATCTAGAGAGATTTGATAGCCCCTTCTGTCATCTGCTCAGACACAGATAAACTACTCGACACTTTAACAGATCTGATACTTCACCAACTGTCAGATTTCACACACACATTTCCAAGCAACAGTTGTCATAGATAAGTTTATTGAATGTTGTGTATCTCCTCACAGCTTGCTTTGAAAAACCACCTGTTGACCCCTGAATTTACTGTTTTGAATGGAGGTTGAAGTCAAGGTCTGTGGTCTAATTGACTACAGTTCATTCAGACTTTAGTACTTTGTTCCTGGCAACCTCAAGGCGGCTGTTATTATCAGGTCAAAGCCTTATGCAACAGTGCTGCATATTAATACACCCTCATGAACTACTACTTATCGCCTGTTCTTTCTGGATTGACCGAGACTTTTTAGAAATACATTTTTAGTATGTTTGCATAAATATGATTTCACTTTAATGAAAGTGGTGCTATTACGAAGTGAATAAGTTTATTGATATAATCAACTTATGTTAGTAACTCCTTTATATCTGTGTTGTACAATGTGTTTAATTTAATATTAACCCTGTAAAGCCTGACATAAATGATAGTCAGAAACGTTAGTTTTTTTTTAATGGAACAGTGTATTGTACCTTTAGACAAAATATGAACTAATTAAAAAGCTCACTTTCGAGGAGGGAAAATACATTTTATTTAGAGGCCCAAACTGAGCAAATAAATGCAATTTGCTGCAGATGTTGTTATTTGTATGTATGGTCAAAAAGTAAGATGAAATGCTGATTGCTTGTTGTAAATCAATGAGATTTTTCTAAGAGTATAGCAGACTATTTGCATAAAATGCATATAAATATCAGTTCTCATTATCTCCCAATAAAACAACGCAATACAATGATGACTGAGAGGTTACAAATAAAAGCCTGTTTTGTTATATTCGATACATTTTAACATGAAGCAATTAACATTCTAAAAATTGATGTAGCAATAATCAAGTAAACCTAAGTTGCTTCAGTCCAGTAAATGTTCATCTTGAAATATTTGTAACAATATAAGTTATTCTTACATTTACTTTATACAAATCAGTAAATATTTCACACTAAAAAGATGTACAATGACCTGAAGGTGGACTTTTTAACAATTATACTAAAAGCCTTTTACTTGCTAAAAAGTATTAAAGGGATACTCCACTTTTTTTTGGAAATAGGCTCATTTTACAACTCCACCAGAGTTAAACAGTTGAGTTTTACCGTTTTCGGATCCATTCAGCCGATCCCCGGGTCTGGCGGTTCCACTTTTAGCATAGCTTAGCATAGATCATTGAATCGGACAAGACCATTAGCATCTCTCTCAAAAAAATGACCAAAGAGTTTCGATAAGAGTTTTTCCTATTTAAAACTTGACTCTTCTGTAGTTACATCGTGTACTAAGACTGATGGAAAATGAAAAGTTGCGATTTTCTAGGCTGATATGGCTAGGAACTATACTCTCATTCCTGCGTAATAATCAAGAAACTTTGCTGCCATACCATGAGTCCAGCAGGCGTAATGATATGACGCAGCGCCTGAAATAGGTCTAATAGGTTAGACAAACTTAGTCCCGGTCACGTTGGAAGTTACCGAGCTGGGACTATTTTCAGGCGCTGCGTCATATCATTACGCCTGCTGGACTCATGGTATGGCAGCAAAGTTTCTTGATTATTACGCAGGAATGAGAGTATAGTTCCTTGCCATATCAGCCTAGAAAATTGCAACTTTTCATTTTCCGTCGGTCTTAGTACACGATGTAACTACAGAAGAGTCAAGTTTTAAATAGGAAAAATATCGAAACTCTTTGGTAATTTTTTTGAGAGAGATGCTAATGGTCTGGTCCGATTCAATGGTCTATGCTAAGCTATGCTAAAAGTGGTACCGCCAGACCCGGAGATCGGCTGAATGGATTCGAAAACGGTAAAACTCAACTGTTTAACTCTGGGGGAGTTGTAAAATGAGCCTATTTCCAAAAAAAGTACAGTAGAGTAGACTATATTATAGACCTTATGCACAAGCGAAACAAGCGCGCAGCCATCTTTAGAATATTATCTTTAGTTTGAACTTCCGTTTTTGCAGTAGCTCTGTATATTTCTGTGGCATCGCTGTCAAAGAGTAATTAGTCGGTGAAGTGGATTCACTTATTGGAGAGTTAATTAAAGTTTTCATGAGCATTGTAATGTTTAAGCGGATGTCATAACAAAAGTCAGTAGACCAGGAAGATTTTAAAACGAGCGGTTCATTCATAAATCCGTAAGATCTTACCTTCATGCTGTGGAAATACAAACAAGCGCAGCGCTGAAAAGAGGCGGGGCTACATAATGTAGTAAAATGTGTCTGAAACGTGGTGTTGATTAAAGTGATTAATTGAATGTTTTGTACGTCACAGCAGGTGTGACGCTTTAGCTTTGCTGTAGTTTCTCTTGGCCTACACCTAGCTTATGTTACAGATGAGTAATGTGTTGTGCCTTTAGGCACTGTCCGCTATTAATGCATTTTCTCTATTGTGTGAGAGTGGAATTGAATGCCTGTTGTGTTTTTAAGCCTCCACAGTGCTGCACCAGCTTTCATCCCTGTGTGTTGTACCTCCTGTCTAAATCTCTGTTCTTCTCGTAGTTGTTTCACCCCACATCTGTGGTTCCGGGCCCTCATGTGGCCGCCGTGCGGAGGTTTGGAACAGTGGACAGGCTAAACACTGAGAGACCCCGACCTGAGCACGCACACAGAGAGAGACCGAGAGGGGGGGAGAGAGACTGACACTCCCAGGTAAAGTACACTTCCTGGAGCCAGAGTCTCACGTCATCAGATGCTCTTGTGTTTACAGGGCTTTTTAGGTTGGGGAATTCCTCTGGCTAGACTCTCATGGTTACAGTACTGGTGACGCTCTGTTAGATTGGATCTAATGTTTTTTGGGTTTTTTTATTGACGGGGAGATGGATGAATAGCTGCCAAAGCATTTCTTTTGTGTTTTCTACAAAACGTCTCACTGGTAACTCCGTGTCATTCTTAGATTTTAAAGTTTTGTTTGGAACTCAGTCGATACACTCCCATTTGAAAAATGTGTAGCCTCTGTTTGCTTTTGTGCCTGTCCATATTAGTGTTTTATTGACATTGTTTTACAATGTCCCAGATTTTGCAGAACCTGATAGCCAGCCTGTTGCCATGTCGACATCATCGCTGCGGCGACAAGTGAAGAACATTGTTCACAATTACTCAGAGGCAGAGATAAAGGTTAGACTTTTACCTTATAACCTTGCTTTCGTTTTCTTTCTTTCTTCTATTCACATTCTTCTTCTTGGCCTTGAAACAATCGTATTCATCGATAGTCTTTTAGTTCTTGATAAATGGTTTGTGCTTGCCCTTCATTTTTTCGATTGAATAAAACTGTATGCTATGTAGTCATACAAAGGAGCAGAAATTCATTCCGTCTTTTTTTCAGTTATTTCTGCTTCGGGTGAAACTAACCAAAAATGCTTACAACACAAAATCTTAAATGAATCTCAAGAAGTGCATGACTCATTATCACGTTTTGTATGCGGTCACCCCATTGTTCAGCGAAATTGATATGATATCCAGTCATTTAAATAGGAAACCATTCTACAGTCCCCACGCAGATTCTGCTCATGTTCAAGTTAGTCACGCAAATTCACCGCTTTGACCACACTGTTAACCCGAATAAGTTTGCAAAAAATAAAATAAAAATTGAGGTAAGCATTTAAATTCAAAGTTTAAGGAAGCAGAACTGGTAGTTTATTATTTTGTAAACATTTTAATAGCTATTAACTTGAAATTATTGTGTAAGCTAATTCATATATTTTACTTTAGGCGAGACACTACAGGTGAATAGGGTAAACATTTAACTAGCAGATATCACCATGAAACTTTCCCAGTTGATCACCTACATTAAGATGAGACAAAAATGTATTACAAGTTTTCTGTAATTTAATGTTTAAATATGCAAATTAGGCAATATCTAATTAAATATGCACTAATTTGCATATATTTAAAAAAACGAAATCTGGGTATTGGATAAAGCAAGGTTAAAAATTATTTTTTTCATTGTGTTCACATATTAGATGGGGAAAAAAATTACAGAGGGATTTATGGATATCTACTTTTGTTATCCTGTAAATCAGAATATACTGTCAATAGCCTTAAATGATTTTCGCCATGTTTTTTGGAATAAAATGTTATATAAATCAGGCTAGGAATAATATATTTACAAATCCCTTTGTAAATGTCTTCATAATATAACTAGGTACAAGACTGGAAAGTTTGGTGTATATAGGTGCTACTGAAGTGGAGATTTCGGACTTGGAGTATGAGAGAAAAGTCATTTTGAGAAAACGGGCTTTAAAGATTTATCATCAGCCAATGAGATTGCGCATTCAGCCCTTTTACTTTCACGATTGGTTGCTGATAAAAAGGAAATGACCATGTTTGGATCTGACAGCATTGTACAGGAGAGAGAGAGCTTTCCAGCGGTGCATGTGATGACAGGGAGCAGACAGCGATCGCGGAGCAGCATGTTGATTAAGAACGCCAACTTTTGTTGAATTTATGAGAAATCTACAGATGCAAACAGACAAAGTGTAGTAAAATAAAGACCTAAATGTGTATTTCAGACTTTTTTTCACCACAAGTCTGAAAGAAGACATGTTATTGAAGACAAATATCCAAAAATCTCAAAATTGACCAGTTAAAAAAACCCGATGTTTTTGCCTGCCGTGTCTCGCCTTAAAATTAGCATGTAATTTCAATTTAAACAGTTTTAGTAGTGGAAACGCTAATTCGGTAAATGCTAACTTGGTTAATTGGTAGCACAATGCTTTGAAAGCATAGCATAGCAATTGCCAAGAGTATGGCAATATAGAACATTTAACATATACCTGTTCTCAAACCAAGTTCATGCTCCACTCATCACCATGATGGTAACCCCCCCCCCAAAAAACCCTTCTTAAAATTTGAATGCTAAATCTTCTAAATTAGCATAACAAAACGCTAAACGCTACTAAATCTCCCTCTTCAGGGCCAGCCCAAGCCTTTTTGAGGCTCTAAGCAGAATTTTCTTTGGGTGTCCCTCTGTATATGTTTGGGTGTCCCTCTGTACCGCCAATATGTTTTTGTCAATGCTTGATTTTCGCACACTATAAATCACACCCTTATCAATTTTATTAGCTGTAGCTGTGTTGCTTACGTCAATGTCTGCCTGGCATGTTTTTACCCTTCTGCGGTTTTTAATTGTAACGGTAGCAAACCCACAAGAGTGGTCAGAATAATTAACTACAAATAAAGTAACTTAGGATAAACAGTATCTTCTTATATAAAAAGTAAATGTACTATATTCAATTAAATCCTTAAATATCGACATAAAATGAATAATCAGATGAACCTGTAAAAGGATAACAATAATACATTTATTAACATTAAAGGGATAGTTCACCCAAAAATGAAAATTCTGTCATCATTTACTCACCCTCAAGCTGTTTTAAATCTGAATGAGTTTCTTTCTTCTGTTGAACATAAAAGTTATTTTGAAGAATGTTGGTAACCAAACAGTTGCTGGTCCCCATTGACTTCCATAGTCAATGGGGAACAGCAGCTGTCTGGTCACATTCTTCAAAATATCATCTTTTGTGTTCAGCAGAAGAAAGAAATTAATTCAGGTTTGGAACAACATGAGAGTGATTAAGACAGAATTTTCATTTTTGTGTGAACTATCCCTTTAAGGACAGGGGGCAGCATGTTTACTATCAGCCGTTTAGTTCGCTAACGCCTTGGGCCTGCGCCACTTAACACTTAACTTTAATCTTGCACAAAACATTATATAACACTTAATTTCAGCATTTACTCTCCCTTTCGAGTGTTTTGGCAAAGCATGCTGGGAAATAGAAATCCCAGCTCAGTTTCAGTTCAATTTTATGTTTGTCTAAATTAAAAGAAACAAGTTCATACAATTTAAACCAACTAAACCATTCAGATTACTTAAAATGTGTCAGTTTTGTTAACTCGAGAAAAGTTATTTTATTAATTAACTAATTTGTTTCATTTAAGTTTACCCTATCCAAACCATTTAATTATTTTGAGCATTAGGGTGTACAGTGCAAAAGAAACCTGCTCGTTTTGGTTTCTATGTGATATGTGCTTCATGTTCCACACTTTTGCTTGAAATTTTTTACAGAAAAGTTAACGTTAATGTGACCGGAATAGCATTAAAGGATTAGTTAACCCCAAAATGAAAATTTCCTAATAATTTACTCACCCAAATGCCATCCAAGATATCCATGTCTTTCTTTCCTCAGTGGGAGAGAAATTATGTTTTTTGAGGAAAACATTTCTGGATTTTTCTTCTAACAATGGACTTCATTGGTGACCATCGTTTTTAAGTCCAAATCAATGCAGTTTCAAAAGTCTTTGAAGTGTTTAAACGGGCTGTACGCGATCACAGCTGAAGAAGAGGTTGTTATCTAGCGAAACGATAGGTCATTTTCATTTTTTTTTTTTTCATAATTTATAGACTTTTTACCTTCAATAGTTCGGATTGAGCTGATCAACAAACGGACAGGGAACTACATCATCACATTGAAAGGTCGCGCCGGCAGAAGTACCGCCCCACTGTTTACAATGCGACCGTACATAGGAGGATAGTTCAAATAGTATTGTTTGCTATTATAAATATATAGTAATAGTATTCAGTGAATATGAATAGTATATGAATAACATTGTGATGAATATGAATAGTAGTTCAAATAGTATTGCCGGCGCCGGCGTGACCTTTCAACGTGATGACGTAGTTCCCTGTCCGTTTGTTGACACTTTCAAAAAAAGTAGGCAGCATACAGTGTGCATTGCACTGTATTCAGAAGCAGAGCAAAGTCCATTGAACTTTATTTTGTACTTTCTCCAGGTTAGGGAAGCAACCTCTAATGACCCATGGGGTCCCTCTAGCTCTCTGATGTCAGAGATTGCTGATCTGACATACAATGTAGTGGCCTTCTCAGAGATTATGAGCATGGTCTGGAAGAGACTCAACGACCATGGGAAGAACTGGAGACATGTATATAAAGTAAGTTTGATGGTTTTACTCTTGCTAGTGACAGATGTATTATATGGGGTTATAAACAACATAATCTGATTGTATTTTTTACATTTGCTCTTTCTAAGGCTATGACTCTGATGGAGTATCTGATCAAGACAGGATCAGAGCGAGTGGCACAGCAATGCAGGGAAAACATCTACGCCGTTCAGACACTCAAAGACTTCCAGTACATTGACAGAGATGGCAAGGACCAGGTATACAGAAACTGAAAGTTATATTTATAAATACACATGCAACTGAGACATGTTTTCTCTTTCAATAAGGAAATAAAAGAAGAGCTCTTAGTGTTAGTTTTGAAGTGTCCTTCAACATGTTAGTCGTTCTCAAATATGATTTACACACTACAACAATCTCTCGTTCAAGGTCTCCATGTGCAGTCAACTCAAACACCATGACTTTCAACCAAGGTCTTTCTCCCACTCACACTTAAACCACAAAAACATCAGCCCAGTCTTCAGCTCACTAGGTTTTATTTTAGTCCCCCTGGTATATGCCTAACATGTTTGTCACGAGCACTACCTCGAACTCAACAACTTCCAGTTCAGGTTGTTTAATTATTCATTCAGATGCTGAACAAAAGAGCCATTAAACCTGTTGCAATTGCACACATGCTTTGCACAAAACAAAACATTCCTGAATGTTACGTCACATGTTGTGCGTGTGTTTCAGGGTGTGAATGTACGGGAAAAGGCCAAGCAGCTGGTGACTCTGCTAAAAGACGAGGAGAGGCTAAGAGAGGAGAGAATCCATGCGCTCAAGACCAAAGAGAAGATGGCACAGACCAGCAGTGGTAAGAACTAGAAGTGCTTTAAAGTAGGAGGGGCTCATGAAGGGGTCAGAGCGGACACTCAAAGATGTCTGTCAGCCCCCTTATAAAAGCACTCTGCACTTCACAGCGTTGGCCAAGTGTGGAGGTTGGCAAGCGTTTTGCTCTGGAAGCACTTTTAGGGACCGATACTCCACCACCTATTGATGCATCATAATGGCTGTCATTTGACTCCTCCCTTAGCATCTTCGGCCCCTTCTGCTCCTGCTTTAGGGGGAGGAGTGCACTCAGGAGCAGACGCTGAGCAGGCGTGGCCCCAGAGCTCTGGAGAGGAGGACCTGCAGCTCCAGCTGGCACTGGCCATGAGCAAGGAGGAGGCAGAGCAGGTAAAGTCTCTCAGCCAATCAGCGGCAGGTTTTCAGGCTGCAGGTAAAATGCACTATTGAAATGGCTCAGAGACTGAGGAAGATGAATAGTTGTTCTACTAGAAACAGAAAGAGCTTTGTAAGCATACAATGTGAAATTGGATTTTAGCGGAAAAACATGTAAGGGTATACAGTCAGCTAATCATTACTGCAGAAGAAACCCTGACATGGTGATTAAGGCCCTAATGCAAAGCAGAGGGATGTATCATCCTGAAGGGGTTCCTTTTGCAGTAATGTCCGGCTTGCTGTACATTATCCTGCTTATTACATGGCTTGAGCTTTTGTATACAAGGAAAGAAGAGACCATGCTGTGATAAGGTTGCACAGGAAATTATTTCTCTAAAACAGTGGTCAATTATAAAGTTTTGCAGTCATTATACAAACATATTTGAAAGAAAAATGCCAAGATTGAACAATTAAAATCAAGTATTCCAGAGAGTCGTGTAATAATTTGCTTTAATGGGCTGTGTGACTTTTGAACATATTGAAGAGTTACAAGTTGTTCTTACATAATAATTTGTACTGTCAAAATTAACGTGCTAATGCATGCAATACATTTTTTCAGATTAACACGTTAAAATATTTAAAGCAGCATCTGTTTTTTTTCATCATTCTTTAGCTAACGTTACATTATATGATCACGCTATTATTCATTCAAGTGCTTTTAAACCATTCAAGCGTGACAAGAAATCTCCCGTCTGTGGGACACACGCACGACTCATGCGCACAGAAAGCTGCTTTAGACATCGCGCAGGCCACATTGAGTTCTCTTTCGTTCTTGAACAGACAAAACACAAAATTATGCAAAAATGCGCGCTTTGTTGAGTATCCTCGTAAGCACAGTCTTTAATGAGTTAAATAAAGATCTTAAATGACCGTAAAGAGTTGTGAGGGCATGTTGTGTCAGATGTGCGTCAGGATTTAAAGTGACAGCAGCCTAATTAACCTGCTGCTGTCTGACATTGTTAATCAAACAACAAAAGACAAAGAGAAAGTCACTCACTGCTCTAGACTAAATAACATTTATAACTTTAATAAGGATTAACCTATATTTAATTCATGCAGTGAAGACTGTGAAGTGTTTGATAACTTAATTTCTGTATATTTCTGTTAGATTAAATATTTAAAATACACTGTCTTTATGTTGTTTCTGCATTAATTTGGAGATTAAATGTGAAACTTTTTTTCTTCAAGTTTTTAAAAAAAACTTTAATGTTAGGTGCGATTAATTACAGGAAATGAGTGATTAATTCGTTTTAATCGATTGACAGCACTAATAATATAGTAACTGTGGCCTCCCCATCAGCGCTCAACAGTTACTGTTTTTTTCTGCTTGCCGTGTCGGACCAGTAGTTCAGATATCTACTTGCCCTTGCCCAGCACCGGTAGCGAACATCCCGACGTGGTACATGCTGCTGGTAGCGGCGTTTAGATGAATATGTATATATGCGCTGCATGCTTTCCTATCAATAACAGAATGAGAACACAACAAAAATGAGTGGTGAGAAAACAACATTTAAGAAGCGACGTAGATATGTTTCCACCAGCTCGCAATTCGTCACTCCAGTTGTCACTTCATGTTTTTTTATTTAGCACTTCATACAATAGATTGCTTTAATGCAAGCAGCTGTACAGTATTAAACATGAAAAACAGTGTCAGTGTCTCTAAAATTACAACTTCAGTTTCTACTCCACCTACTATAAAGCAGCTCTCCAGTGTGTTCATGTGGGTACATGTGTCTGACCTTGACTGACTGAACAAAAGATTTTTGGAGCCACAGAGAACCTAATTATCATGTAATCGCCACGAACCAATGGTAGATCGAAAGTGTTTACTAGCTGTAGAAAAGAAACAAACTTCGTTTTGGCCTGATTTTGTTCTAAATTACGTCACACCAGTTTGTTCTTAGATTTAGCTTGAAGTATATTGGGAACTGGCACCCAAAAAACAAATAATCATAGATTTTTATTAAAATATATATTTTATAGCATTTATATTTTACAAGTTATCTCATTTTAAATTTCGTATTTTTTATATTTACATTTAAAGTTATAAAATGATGAATGTATATGTATATATTTAAAAATGTCAATATTATCTATTGCTATAATTATTAAATATTTTTTTTTTTACAATTAATGATAGCTATTATAATTATATAATAATACAATAAGTATTTAAAAAAAATTAAGTTTGCAAAGTATAAAAAGATAGGGCAAGTGAACGCCATTCTGTCATCTGGCTCAACACTTTCACGCTGGCCCCAAGCCATCCTTACTGTTGAGCCCTGCTAATAATAACCATGTTTAAAGCTCCCTAAATCTACATTCTTTCCTAACTGCCATCTTAAAATAGAAAAATGGGCTGTTTCTCTAATAAAGTACAATAACACACATTCAACATTAGAGGCCCGTCCTCTGCACAGTTTTTACACATTTCCCCTCTCACTCCTTCACTCACACCTGTCCTCACCCTGCCCCCCTCCTTCAGACTAGCAAAGACCCTCTGGAAGATGCAGAGATCCGCTACGCACTCACAGTCAGCCAGGAGACTCACCAAAAGGTCAGGGAGCAAAAATTCACAGTGGATGAACCTTTCCTTTGCTATCTTCTTCCCTTTCAAATCAAAGATCAGCCTAAAATCATATATACATCAGTATGATCATGGAACAATCGAAATATCTAAGAAATACCTAATAAGTGCTTGTAAAAGGTTAGTAATGTCTGTTTTTTTTTTTTTTTTTAACTTGCCTCTTGTTAGTCATTGCTGTTGTTTGAAATCTTCTTAAATCTTCACTTTTGCATGATGAAATCAACAAGTCATTTCAAAAGTACCTATAATTCTCAGTAATTGTTCTTTCTTTGCAATTCCACCAGAGCTTATCAATGCAATATCAGAGTAGATGAACTGCCCACTACTTCCAAATGCTGTTCATTTGTGTCTAACTCAAGCCTTTTAAACACACCTCTGGAGCTGGTGAGAAATGGGAGTCAGGTTGCCACAGTTCACTAGACTCCATTTCCCATCAGCCCACAGAACTTGGTTCACTATGATGATGTGACGGTGGTGTGTGATTGGCAGGAGGAGCGTCTGCGCAGGGGAGACGACCTGAGGCTGCAGATGGCCATCGAGGAGAGTAAGAGGGAGAAAGCCAAGCCCGAGGAGGTGTGTGATTGTGTATGATTGTGTCAGAAAGAGTTCATGCTTGATGAGCTGTTCCTCTAGGGCGAGAGCTTGAGGTGTACACATGGTAGTGTGTTGTGTTACCGAGGGTTGTGTGTTTGTGTACCTGCCTCTCACTCTCCAAGAGTTACCTGCTCTGTCTGTGTCTCTCACCCTGCGTACGCTCTTTAGCGCAACAGTGTGTGTGAGCCCGTTTCACTTCCTCTAGAGTTTCCTCCTCCTTACCATTTTGCCACACTAGCTATTATTAAACTACTTGGAAGTGTAAGTGTATGTCCTCTCTCAAACAAGCTTCACGCTTTTGCTTTGTCGCATACTCCCTTCTGATGAGGACATCTTACTGACCTGTCTCTCTCTCAGTCGTCTCTGATGGAGTTGAGTGTCGTAGATCCTTGGGGGGCCCCTGCATCGGGCTCCGCGGGACCCTCTCCTCCTCCCACTTTGGCTCCTGCATCCACCGCTGGGCCTTGGGGTCCGGCCGATCCGTGGGGGGCCGCCTCCCCCGCCTCTCCCCCGAGTGCCGATCCCTGGGGAAGAGCACCAGCAACAGTAGTCCCAGACCCATGGGGTGACTCGTCCTCTAGAGTGAACTCTGACCCCTGGGCATCCACAGGTGAGAGTGTAGAGGATGTGTCCTCCCAGTGTCCTCTCTGTCTTTTCCCTGGCTTTTCCTCTATATTTGTGGTGTCCACTGATCCTTGAACTCTCCTTGCATCCCCTCCAGCTGTGACCCCTCCAAGTGCCGACCCTTGGGCTCACTCAGTGGCTCCGGCTCCTACTCCGCTCTCAGGGTCAACCGATCCCTGGGCAGCGGAAGGAGCCGCCCCTGCCACTGACGGTCTGACCTCTGACCCCTGGAGTGGCTCGGTTAAACAAACTAATGGCACAGGTATACTTGTACATGTAAATGCATAGATGCTTATTATCACAGGGATGTCAAATTCTGGTCCTGGATGGCCAGCATCTTGCAGAGTTTAACTCCAACTTGTACCAGCACACTTGCCTGGAATTTTCTAATAATCCTAAAGACTTTCATTACATCATTGTAAGTTGTGTTTATTTGGGGTTGGAGCTAAACTCTGCAGAACAGTGGACTTCTAGGAGCAGGTTTGGACACTCCTGATTTGTCCGAAGACTTGCCAAAGAAAAGTTGCATTAGACACACCAACAGTGTGTTTGCTGGTAATTCACACACAACACTTCCATTAGACACCACCAATTCTGAAGATGAAAAGGTCTTTTACTTGGTACTGGTTAATTGGCCCTTTGTTAAGCTCCGCCCCTTCGTTACTTTTGCTCGTTTAGACGAGCTTTACAGAAAGTTTCTTAAGATGAACTGGAGATTTACAGAAATATAGTGGATAATGTTCTTGTGTGGGCTGGAATTAATTGTGATGTTGAAAAGTGTTGCATCTGATGTTGTTTCTTTATTTTTTCTTTTTAATAAATTTTTTTTTAAGTTTAATTATGCAGTAAGAATCCGAGAGCAAACACGACGACAGCTGATAACATTGGTGTAAAGTCGCCATTTCACAATCTCCCGACAAACAACAGACCGGAAGTCATTCATTTCCAATGGAGAGTAGTGTGGGAGCTGTGTGGAATTTAGTTCATATGCATAATTTTCAGATCTGATTTGAGCTTTGCGTTAAAATATTTGAACTTTTGCGACTAGAATGTATCCTGATTTTAATTAGTTGCATTAATTAGCTCTAGAAAACTATGCTTTTCTTGTAAACACGTTGGCACTCATTTGTTTTGTGTGGATATATTCATGTTGGAGATACTGGAAAGGCAGGTTAAGTGAACATAACTGTTACTAACATTTACTGTGAGAACTGTTTAATTACTGTCGTCACTACAGTGACTTACTGCACATTTCAAAGTTACATTTAATAATGGGGACTGTACTGTTTAATTAATTTTCAACTCAAGGGCGTACACAGCACAGCAACTTACATTGATGCACTCTTAAAGGGAAACTGACCTTCAAGAGATGGTGCTCTTAAAGTGTTAATTCTTTGCCAATATTTATTGCGAAACAAATATTTGTCTAATAATATGGTGGACGGCAACATTTGCTTTGGTTGATTTTGGTCAGTAACATTTTTAAGGCGGGGCTTGGCAAAGGAGCAGCTGGACTGCAAACCTGTTTTTTTTTTTGTTAGTCTGTCGCAATATCATATTGTTTAACCATTTACCTGTTAGTCTTTTGTCTAATTCTTTTCCACACACAGCAGATCTAGAGAGAAGAGGATCCTCGTTGACAGGAGGTGATGTAGGAGGTGGAGGCAGCACAGGCTCTCCGGTGCCCTTTGACCTTTCATCGCTCGGTTCCTCCTTGCCTGTTCGAAAAACGCCAGAGTCATTCTTGGGCCCCAATGCAGCGCTCGTGGATTTAGACTCACTAATATCATCAAAACCCAAACCTAAACAACCTCCACCGCCAAGCATCTCCTCAACATCTCACAACCCCTTCCTACAGACACAGGGTGTGTATTTAAAATAGGCCACATTTAGACAGAAATTATGTGTTTGTTTATCCCTCAAACTGTCTTTTTCTCCCTTTTCCTTAAGGTCCCTCCTCAACAGGTATGGGAGCTACCCCGGGCAGTACCATTTCCAGTAGAGGGGTGTCTCCGACCCCATCTTCCACTTCTAATCCTTTTGGCGTGACCCCGATGGCATCCATCTCCCCTCAACCTTCTTCACTTGGTTTGAGCCAGCTCCGTGCAAGCCCTGTTCCCCCAAACCCAATGCTGGGTCACATGGCTCCACCAGCAGTGGGAATGGTTCAGCCAGGGATGGCCATGCCAGGAATGGGGGTCCCTATGGCGGCCCCTGGCATGGGCATGGGAATAGTACAGTCCAGCTCAATGGGCATGCCTTTTGGTGGAATATCCCCCATGGGTCCCGCAGGAAACCCCTTGCTGATGGGCTCAGGAGGCCCTGCGCAGCCTTCACTGATTTTGGGTGGGCCGCCTGGGGTGGGCGGAGTAATGGGAACAGGAGGATCCATGGGAGGCGGAACCACAGGCACAAGCACCAATCCTTTCCTTCTTTGAGAGATTTCACCAATCCCACGTTGCCCTATCCACTCAACAACCAATCCAAACCTGCCCTACCAACACAAACAGTTTGTGTTTGACAAAAAAGAAATGTGTGTACACTCTATATTTAATGAAAAAGTAAAAACAAAAATGTGTTATTTTCTTTCACAAAACAGCATTTCAAATTATTATTATAATTTTTTTTTCATTTTATTTTACACAGTATTTGGAGTATTTATTTCCCCTTTCGTTCAATTTTTTTTTTTTTTCTTTAACAGACATGGATGATTGGCGGGTTCATTCAATGAATGCAGGTTGTTAATATTGTTATATTATTAGGATGATTGTTATTGCTCAGTAACAGGAAGATGAAGATGAAGATACGGGAGGAAAACAAGCCACTAATGAACTCAATCATACACCCCTTTCTCCCTCTTTCTTTGAGGTGAACCTCTGATGAAAGAGTAACATGAAGGATGACTGACGGGCTTGAGAAGAATTCAGCTGTCCGTTTTATTCACAACTCTACTAAAAATCATCAATGATGTAGATGTATTACTTTTAATTTAATTTAATGTGTAATCTTGTGTAATTTATTTTAATCGAATGTGTTTCACTCCTGGGAACGATTAAACCAAGGAAAATAGCACTGGAAATTGCCATTGAAACAGATGCCTGCTTGGTTTCCTTTGACCTGCGAAATTTCAGTGCACGTCACGTGGTTCTTATACACAGGAACAGGGGCTGTATGTGTGCTTGCGTGTGTGTGAGTGTGAGAGCGTGTATGATGTGTCCAGTGTTTTCACTCGGCCCACTGCTGTGCTTCTGATGGGGTTTTATCAGCATAGTCTCACTTTCAGCATTTCAGCAGTTCTTCTTTTCAGCCATTTATTTTTACAGTCATAAGAATCAAAGCATTAATTCAACACCTGTTCATGTGAGACAGCGCCTGTCTTTGCATTTCACCTCAGCACCTTTTTACTTTGACATTTACACAGGGAATGGGAATTGTTAACGCTTATGAAAATGAAAAAGAATTATCTGAATGATTTATGTGAAATCATAATGTAAAATTGGGGACTGAATGACATGATCCATGCTGTTATTCTTTATTTACTTTGAATGAATTATTTTATATATATGAAAATTTTAGAGATGTTTCTCTAATATTGGCTATGGTCAAAAATTGTGCGGTGTTGACTGTGAACATTCACATTTAAAAATAAAATGGAGAAAAAAAATCTAAGAAATTTAAGAAATAAAAAAAAATCCACATAACAAAATTGTCCAAGCTTTTTTTGTTGCATTGTTTGATTTTAAATGAAAATGAAAATGACAGAGTTAAAACATTTCTTTTTATTTGTTTTAACTCCATAATGGGAAATGCTATGAGACAAAATGTAAAATCAAGCAATAAATGTCGATCAATTTCAGTCAATATACACTCATGTATTGTCATAATATATACCTCCGTGTACTGTTAAACTGTGTTTATTCTCCCACAAATTGTTAGTGTACATGCAGTTTGTTGGAAAAGTGCTATTTAAAATCTTTGGTCAAAAAGTTCTTTCAATAACTGCTTAACTGACTGACTGTAGATTAGATCAACATTCAGCAAAAACTGAGCCATTGTCAATAGGCCAAGGCTATGGAAGTGCTAACGTTATTTACATTGTAATACACTGACGTAAAACTTAAAAGGCAGTCGGGCGTGTGTAGCGTGGGCTAAGAGAAAAGGTATGTTACATTAATGAAAACATTGTCAGGATTGATCCACCTTAACCTTCAAGGTCTGGGTCAGTTCAGGAACAAACATGATGAATATATTGCATTGTAAGTTTTGGTTAACCTCACACATCAAACATGCAACTGACTAGCAGCACCATTGTGCCGTATAAATTGTAAGGTAGAACTGAACTGAAAGGAAACAAACACCTGAATGATGGTCATCGTTAAGACGGTGCTGCTTTTGTTCCATATATACATGAAACTAGATTAATGAGTTGGCCTCACCTCCTCGACAAAAAATTGTCTCATGTTTTCTTTTACTGTGTATTTATGTGTGTATATCTGCCAACAGAATTATTCAATCAATGAATCCCAATCGAAATCATCCTGGATTTCTTCACTGTTGCTGTGAAGATTCTTCAAAGGTGGATGACCTGTTGGGGTCAGTGGTTGAGTTTGATGTGCTGCATAAAGACAGAAAAACATCATATTTGGATGCCTGAGCAATTGGACCAACATAGCAACACTAATTTCCTCTCTGAATGAATAAGGGCACTTAAAGGGATAGTTCACCCAAAAATGAAAATTGACATTATTTACTCACCCTTATGTCCTTCCACACTTGTAAGGAGTTTCTTTATTCTGCAGAACGCAACCTGTTTTTTCGTCCATACAATGAAAGGCAACGGGGTCCAAACCAACATTTGGACCTCACTGACTTATTGTGTGGACAAAAACAGTTAAAACATTCTTCATAATATGTTACGTTCCACAGAAGAAAGAACGTCATGGAAAGGTTTGGAATGACATGAGGGTAGGGTGACCTACCGAAATTGGGAGTCCCTCGTCCTGCAAGACGTAAGCAGTGTCCCGCATTTCAGTTATGTCTGTATTATTTTTTTCTTCCCAGAAATTACAGTATCACAATAAGAAATATGATAATAAAAATGCGACTGTGGATTTTCCCACTGATGACACCAGCCAGGACTTCATCTAGACAAATACTGGATAAGAACATCCTGATCAAACCTGCCAGATCCTACAAAAAATACAAGTTGAAGATGCACTGAATCCGGTAAAATGCATTTACATAGTCTAATAAATGAAAATAAACTATTCACTACTTAAGGAAATCTCTTTTAGTATAAATTAGATTTTTACCTGGCCTGTTACTCAAGTTCATTAAATAGGACCTGTAGAGTAAATTACATTGTCTCACTTGAACCTGGGTAAAATGAGTACCAGTTACAGAGCCGGTCACAATTAACAAAACTTATCAGCGATAAAAAAACTTTTTTTTTTAATTATTCATCCAAATTAATGGCAAATAGGCTTTCCAACTCATATAAATCAATATTTATTTACCTAGTATAATAATAGTACATTTATCTCTCTCACGTATCCCGCAAAATCACATCTACGTCCTGCATCAGAGCTATAACCAGGTGGTCACCCGACATGAGGGTGAGTAAATGATGACAGAATTAAATTTTTTGGGTGAACTATCCCTTTCAGTTTAGATGCACTGGTCCTGTAAGGATTTAAGGGATCTCTCAACGTACCGTTAGGAGTCAGAGGTTGGCTCATGGTGGGCTGCAGCCCTGGCGGTCTTTGTGCTGTCTGGTTGTGGGTGTGAGGGGTCAGGGTTCTCCTGGGATTTTGGAGAGGAGGTTCACCAGTGCCAGGTGGGAGCTGGGAATATATGAGTGGAGATGGCTGAGTTAAACTAGCCAGGGTGGGAGCGTTAGTGGGCGGAATATTGAGAGGAGGTGAGGCCATTTGTGCAAAAGGGGAGGAGCCAACAGAAGACGAGCCAATGAGACCCTTCTGAGTGAAGAAACGGTTGAGCGAATCACAAAGCGAGGTGAAGAGAGCTGAATCCAATGCCCAGTCACAGAGCTCGGCCTGGCGCATGCTTTCCACCAGGTCTGAATGAAAACAACACAGATTGAGACATTTAATGAATTTCCCTTTCACTGATGTACAGCAGTTTTGTAGTATTGTCCATTATTTAAAAAACTGTAAAGAGAGAAAGTAATGTCTAGCCAAAGAAATACATCACTTTGTTAGCTGCATTTAGTGTGGCTATTTTTTCTAAAGGGAAGTTTGATTGTTTTTTCTACTTTCGATAATGAGGACCTTGTAACTTGCAACAGCTACAGTTTTAAAATAGTTTCCCAACTGTGGAAAATAGCGCTTCTGGATAAACAAATTCAAAGATGGTCCCTTTGAAATTAAACTGTAAATCCAGAGCAGAAAATGAAAGCATGTTGTGCATTATACATCTCATTGTAGTCTATAGTTGAGTACTGACCAGGGTGACAGGTGAGGTCAATGTTAGCCCAGTCCAGACTACTAGCAATTCTGAAACTCTCTCTCAAAGAGTCAGCGTTACTGAACCAGTCTGCAGGAACAACTAAAAGAGAGAGAAAGAGAGAGAGAGAGGATCTGTCATCAGGACAATCATATACCATCAACACGTCACTACTGAGCAGTTATACTCACCATTACTGTGTAGCAGCTTGTCAGGCTCAGTGTTGGAGTTGGGATGAATGTTAGCATTCTGGTTTGGGTTTAGGTTTGGGATAAAACTAGAGTTAGTATTGGGTATATTTGGGTTGAAGTTGCCGTTGGTATTGAGGTTTGGGTTGAAGGTAGATGTTGGGTTGGTATACTGGTTAATATTGATGTTTGGGCAGGGGCAAGGGGAAAAAGGAGGCAGGGTTGGGGTGTGGAGTGGTGTACTGTCATGGGTAAATCCAAGTAAATTGGGAACATCCGCTTTGAGAGAGAAGGAGAGAGAGAGTTTTAAGCACAACTGATCTTAAAATGAATTCATTCTGAATCTTTGAAAGTAAATAATAAGCTAAAGGAAAAGAGTGGCATAATTGATTTACTTACATTGTGAGGTGACTCTGTCTCTCACGGAGCGACAGAGGGACTGAAAGGAATTGTACAGATCCGGTAGGTTCAAATCAGCAAAGGAGAATCGGAGAGGGGGATCGGCATGAGGGTTTGAAGGAAGAGATGTAGGTATGGGGGCACTTGGACGTTGCTGTGGAAACGATGACTGCAGAGATAAATTTGAGAGTAATTTGGATAAATAATATGTCATATACCACTTAGGAATATTTCAGGCAAAAATAAAAATTACTCATCCTCATGAGTTATTTTTTTTTCCATGAAGCTCAAAAGGAGAATTTTTTAAAGATCTTAAAGTAGCTCTTTTCTACAAAAATGTGGTTTAAGTTCCAACAAGGACAAAAAGCACCATAAAAGTTTCAGTGTCGTTCAGTGTTGGGGCTAATCCATTACAAGTAATTAGGTAATTACTTTCACATTACTTTTAAATTTACAACAAAACATCTCAGTTACGGTTTCAAATAGGTAATGCAGGTTACTTTGTTTTCCCATTTATTGATTGACACCTCTCCTGTCCCCATGTTGAGAGAAATCGTGAGTACGTGCAGTGGTGTTGTGTGTGCTGAATCAAAATGGTGGTTATTGTAGTTCTAGGCTAAATGTGAGCATGCGTTCACTCATCTCTCTTACACAAAAAAGATTCAGTATTCCTTAATATGAATTAAAATAGTGAAATGCAAACTCAGAATATTAAGCAAACCTGCAATAATTAAATGTTAAATTACACAAATATACTTTATGTATTTAATGTCACTTTATTAAGCAATGTCTTTGGTTCTGACCTTCTATGATTCAATTCAACCATACAAATAAGAAAAAAATCCTATAGATAAACATCACCTTTGTGTTTATTTTATTTTTTGTATTGCTAAAGAAAGAGTGTAAAAGTTTGAATTTAACTTTTAATTTAACTTTTGGTTTAAAGGGGCCTTTACATTTGCCAAAAATATAACATATAACATTTAGTTTTGTTTTTTGTGTAATTAAAACAAACAAGCAAGCCCAGCCCGGATGAGAATGCAAAAGTAACAGTTACTTTCCATAAAAAGTAACTAAGTGATGCAATTAGTTACTTTTTAGGGAGTAACGCAATACTGTAATGCATTACTTTAAAAAGTAGCTTTCCCCAAAAAGTGAGATGTGTGAGAACCAATGACATTATTAATGGCATCATAGCACTATTTCTGTAGTTCATACGACATAAGTTGCCTATCTATTTTGTAAATGACTGTTATGGATCTTATTGAGAATGATTCTATGTTTAATTTTTAAAAAGTTTTTGGACCTTTTAATGTTTAATCAAAAAGTCAGTACTCTATCTTTCAGTGAAAGTGACACACTTCTCTCTGGTGACATATACCAGAATTCTCTAAACATTTAGTCCACTTAAACCCACCCCTCCACAATCAACTCCAAATTCGCATTCATTTTTGAACGCAAAGCCCAAATCTTCAAACCCAATCACCAACCAATGGATAGAACCAAGTCCCCACTCTACACTTTGTCTTTTTCACTAATTTGTTAAACTCGGATGTACGAAACAGAAGTACAGTGAGGAAAAAAAGTATTTGAACACCCTGCTATTTTGCAAGTTTGAACACCTGTCTATCAGCTAGAATTCTGACCCTCAAAGACCTGTTAGTCTGCCTTTAAAATGTCCACCTCCACTCCATTTATTATCCTAAATTAGATGCACCTGTTTGAGGTCGTTAGCTGCATAAAGACACCTGTCCACCCCATACAATCAGTAAGAATCCAACTACTTACATGGCCAAGACCAAAGAGTTGTCCAAAGACACTAGAGACAAAATTGTACTCCTCCACAAGGCTGGAAAGGGCTACGGGGAAATTGCCAAGCAGCTCGGTGAAAAAAGGTTCACTGTTGGAGCAATCATTAGAAAATGGAAGAAGCTAAACATGACTGTCAATCTCCCTCGGACTGGGGCTCCATGCAAGATCTCACCTCGTGGGGTCTCAATGATCCTAAGAAAGGTGAGAAATCAGCCCAGAACTACACAGGAGGAGCTGGTCAATGACCTGAAAAGAGCTGGGACCACCGTTTCCAAGGTTACTGTTGGTAATACACTAAGATGTCATGGTTTGAAATCATGCATGGCACGGAAGGTTCCCCTGCTTAAACCAGCACGTCAAGGCCCGTCTTAAGTTTGCCAATGACCATTTGGATGATCCAGAGGAGTCATGGGAGAAAGTCATGTGGTCAGATGAGACCAAAATAGAACTTTTTGGTCATAATTCCACTAAACGTGTTTGGAGGAAGAAGAATGATGAGTACCATCCCAAGAACACCATCCCTACTGTGAAGCATGGGGGTGGTAGCATCATGCTTTGGGGGTGTTTTTCTGCACATGGGACAGGGCGACTGCACTGTATTAAGGAGAGGATGACCGGGGCCATGTATTGCGAGATTTTGGGGAACAACCTCCTTCCCTCAGTTAGAGCATTGAAGATGGGTCGAGGCTGGGTCTTCCAACATGACAATGACCCGAAGCACACAGCCAGGATAACCAAGGAGTGGCTCTGTAAGAAGCATATCAAGGTTCTGGCGTGGCCTAGCCAGTCTCCAGACCTAAACCCAATAGAGAATCTTTGGAGGGAGCTCAAACTCCGTGTTTCTCAGCGACAGCCCAGAAACCTGACTGATCTAGAGAAGATCTGTGTGGAGGAGTGGGCCAAAATCCCTCCTGCAGTGTGTGCAAACCTGGTGAAAAACTACAGGAAACGTTTGACCTCTGTAATTGCAAACAAAGGCTACTGTACCAAATATTAACATTGATTTTCTCAGGTGTTCAAATACTTATTTACAGCTGTATCATACAAATAAATAGTTAAAAAATCATACATTGTGATTTCTGGATTTATAAATATATATCGCTACTTCCATTTCATCTCCACTTTAAGTTATCATAGGACTTCAGAAGACTTGTAATATAGTACACAAGTCATATGGACTACTTTTATGATACTTTTAGTCCTTGCTGAAGCTTGACAGCCATGGTCATGCCGGTGTCATTGTAAAAATAGCTAATGTAAAGATTTTCACAATATTTCCTTTGTGTTCCATGAAACAAAAAATATATATAATAATTTAGTTTTGGAATGACGTGAAGATGAGAAAATATTCTGACCTATACTTTTAAGGTGATGCATGCACCCAAATTCATTATAAATGAAAGTCATTATGAAGTCCACCAGCTCTATTTTGTTTACTTTACTCTCTCATTTCCTCTTTCTTAGACCTCAAGCTCTGTTCTAAGAGGAGCTTCCTTAATAACCCTTAATAGAAATAGAAAAGCAGAAGAAATGACTTTGAACCTTGCAAGGAGGGGGGGAGAACATGCTTTTGGTGTCTGGCTGAAGTGGGAGGGGCTCCGGTTGATTGACAGGCACTTGGGCCTCTGAGGATGGAGTCTGAAACAGGGATGTTGATGAGTGAAATACTGATCTCACAGATGTGACGAGATCACTTCATGTGATGTACTCTTACCTCCTCCTCTTTAGGATAAGGACGTTTCACTCCTCTGGGTTGAGTTGAGTCAGGTGGTACATCCATCGTCCAGTATGATCCCTAAAACAGGTGATTATTTTAACTTCAGTATTAATATTTGAGAGTCCTAAAATTGTTAAAAAAGTTATTAGAATGGCAATAACCTCAGATATTAATGAACAAAATAATAAAATATTTGACTACATCACCTTCCCAGGGTCGCTCTGTGGTCGAGGAACTTTCCGGAAACATTTATTGAGAGACAAATTGTGCCGAATTGAGTTCTAGGAGAAAAAAATGATATTTGTCTATATGTATCTGTATTTTACATACAGCTGAACAAAATGCAGACTTGGTGTGCATCAGAGACATATCAGTCTTTATGATTCATTTTCTAAAGTGTTTTTAAACATGCCCAGATTCATCAGATAATCAGCACCGTTTCCAGTTAAAGAGCATCATATTTTATTTAGCTTTACTTCTTGTGAAGAGATTGCAACACCTTTCGTTCATGACTACACATCACTACACACCTACAAACTGTCATTTCCCATTTACTACAAGTCTGTAACAAATCTGTGATGAATCTGTGATGAATCTGTGTTTTATGTACGCAATAATGAAATGCAGTCTGTTTGACTCCTCAGTAAAAAGCAGAAGTTGTATTTTAACAGTAGGATATTTTATAAATAATTTTAGAGCTTAATCTTAAACTTATTTTAGTTTATTGCCAAGGCAACATTTATCATTTTCATTTAGTTTTTTCCCCCAAATATTTCTATTCTATTCTATTTCAGCTCCATTGCAATTGACAAAAATCCCCCCACATATATGAATTACTAATTCATAAAATATTATGGGTTTTTTTTAGGTGTCGCACCACATGACATTTTACAACCCAAACTAACCTAGCCTTGTCAAAAAAACTCAAATTATCAGATTGTTTTTTAATTCTAAGAAATAATAATAAAATGTTATGCCAAAATACTTATTGCTTTTTTTTCTTTTCAAGAGTTTCATTTTTTCAATGAGGCTTTTTACTTTTCAATCTTCATATCAGGACAATTTTATCACCCTGACATGTTTATCTTTATGCCACTGACCCAGAAATACCAAAAAATAGCTTTCAGCTACATTTATATTTCTCCAGACTTGTTTATTAAATCAACAATGGTGTAAAGCCAAGTCCCTGCTCGAGCACAACTGCATTGCATCGAGCACTATTTAGCACAAGGAAGTGGTCATGTAGTGGTCTTTACCTTCCATCCTCTTCCTGCTTTGCTGTAATAAGGAAATGTATTACTGATCCATGTGTAAATATCATTCAAACTCAGCTTCATTTCAGGAGTGGAACTCATTGCCATGGCTATCAGAGTGGCGTAGCTGTGGGGGGGCTTCACTTTGGAATTAGATCCAGGGGACAGTGTAGGTATGGGAGGGATGTCCTTCTCGCTTCCTCGTTCTTTTTTCCGTTCCACTCTTTCTTTTCCTGATCGCAAGGTGCTGATTCCCAGCTGAGGAAGCCAGTCAATGCTGGTTAAACTAGAGTCCAGTTCAGAAGCCATGCTTAAGGGGATGTCTGAGAAAACAAAACATTATGTAATACTGTGTGTTATCTCATGCATTCCAGCTAAGCTGTGTAACCAAGTCAATCATGCCGTATGCAGTTGTAAGGCAATGTGATTTAAAAGTATGCTGTAAAAGAAATCTAAATCTTATTAAAACCTTAAGTATATGGTTTGAAAAACAGATACTCATATCATTAGTTACTGCACACTTGATTAATCAAAGGAAATGTTAGATACACTTATAGATCTATTTATTTCTAATACAGCATTCTAAGAGAAATGTTTGTATACGTATAATAGTTGAGTGAAGACCTACCTCAATCCTGTCAAAAGGCCACCGACTTCACCCTGTAAATTTTTAATGCCGTCATCTGTTGCACAGAGGCAGATGAAGGATCTCAACATACATTTATTTGTCCTTCTTCTCTCTTCTATGTTTATCGCTGCATTCATTAGCTGCCTGAAGAGTCTAAGTTAACACGTTTTGTTTGAAATTTGAGTTTGGGAGAAGAAAAAAAACTGTCGGAAAAAGTTCTTCCCTTTCTTTCTCTTTCCCCTCCCTTTCAGCCTGTGTTGAACGTCACACACTCCACCCTCCATTTTGACATTTGAGAACTCAGTGTGTTTCTCCTCCTCTTTTTCGTTCTCTCCTCCTCCTTTCATGGCTGCACTTTCAGAGTTTTACTGGTGAGTAAGTTCCTGTTTCACTGTTGAAATAGGAGAGGAGTCGAGCTATTGGCGGGAACACTGTAATAATTTCCATTGAGATTTTGTTAGTCCTATGACACAGTGATCTTTGGATCCTGGTGGATTTCACACTTGACGCACATTTCATAATGCAATGAGACAAAAAAAACAAACACAGGTATTAGACACATATTAACACCATATGCATAATCAATAGGCGTACGCACAATACTTTATTCTTATTTTATAGTAATGCGTGTACAGAATATAATCATTTGGCAACACTTTACAATAAGGTTTTATACATTCATGTCACTTTACATGCATATTTATAAATTAAAATGAACCTAGACCAGTCAATGCGGTAACACTTTATAATAAGGTTCCATTTGCTATTTGTTAACATGAACTAACGATGAAAAATACTTATTAATCTTAGTTAATGTTAATATTAAAATTTACTTACTGATCATATAATTTAATGGACTTGAGCTAACATGAACTAACGATGAACAGTTGTATTTTTATTAACTAATGCTGACTAAGATTAATAAATACTGTAATGAATGTATTGCTCATTGTTAGCTAATACATTAACAAACATTAGACAGTGAGATCTTACTGTAAATGTTAACATGAATGCTGTAAAAATGCTCATTGTTAGTTTACGATACCTAATGTATGAACTAATTTTAACACGCAGAACCTTATTTTAGTGTTGACATTAACTCTTACTTTTCTTCTGACAGAATTTTAGAATTTTCTGAAAGCTATTTGAAATTTTAATGAAAGTAGATATTATTTGAATATGCAACAGGTTCAGAGAACAGTTTGTGCGGATTTTTTGTAATTTATGTAATTATGTCTGCAGGGTGTGGTGTGCGACTGGCCCTATAGAGAGCTGAAGAAGGACAGCAGGCCTGTATCAGGGGAGGGGTGAGTCAAGAGCTTCTGGATCTGTGTGCGAAAAATGAAGGAGGACAGGTCAGAACATGAACGCAAACCTAATCACCACAAAATCCCATCCACCTCAGCGCCACCTCATCATGCTCTCATTCAGACACAAACAAACCTAAAATTACAAGCAGGGATAAAAAAAATAAAAAAAAGTTTGCAGAATCATATTTCATTAAGGTCTTATAAAAAGGGACAGTTCCTCAAAAACTCCAACTTCTGAAAAATGAAAGGTTAATAGGAATTAGGTCTGTCAAGCTTAAATGTAAAAACATTTTTAATGTAGCCAATGCAAATTTTGTGCTGTATTCCTTTTAATACCAGCTGTTTATGCTGTGTACATGTGCATTAAGATTTCCCCTACATTGCATATATACATATATATTTTTTATTATTATTTTCTTTTTATTAGTTACACTTTGTAAGCACCGGGCCTGACCCCCTTTTGCCTTCAGAACTGCCTTAATTCTTCATGGCATAGCTTCAACAAGGTGCTGAAAACTGAGATTTTGGTCCATATTGTCATGATAGCATCACAGTTACTGCAGATTTGTCGGCTGTACATCCATGACGCAAATCTCCTGTTTCACTACATCCCAAAGATGCTCTACTGGATTGAGATCTGGTGGCTGTGGAGGCCATTTAAGCTCATTCTCATGTTCAAGAAACCAGTTTGAGATGATATGAGCTTTGTGACATGCCACATAATCCTACTGGAAGTAGCCATCAGAAGATGGGTATACTGTGGTTATAAAGGGATGGAGATGGTCAGCAACAATACTCAGGTAGCTCTGTGGCATTTAAATGATGCTCAGTTGGTACTAAGGGCCCCAAAGTGTGCCAAGAAAATATCCAACACACCATTACAGCACCACCAGCAGCCTGAACCCTTGATACAAAGCAGGATGGATCCATGCTCTCATGTTGTTTACACCAAACTCTGACGCTACCATCTGAATATCGCAGCAGAAATCGAGACTCATCAGACCAGGCAACTTTTTTACAATCATCTGTTGTCCAATTTTGGTGAGCTTGTGTGAATTGTAGCCTCAGTTTCCTGTTTTTAGCTGACAGGTGTGTCTTCTGCTGCTGTAGTCCATCTGCTTCAAGGTTTGACGTGTTGTGCATTCAGAGACGCTTTTCTGCAGACCCTGGTTGTAACGGGTGGTTATTTAAGTTACTGTTGCCTTTCTATCAGCTTGAACCAGTCTGGCCATTCTCCTCTGACCTCTGGCATTAACACGGCATTTTCACCCACAGAACTGCCGCTCGCTGGATATTTTCTCTTTTTTGGACCATTCTCTGTATGAAGTATGTGTATGAAAATCCAAGTAGATCAACAGTTTCTGAAATTCTCAGACCAGCCCGTCTGGCATCCCTTTCAAAGTTACTTAAATAACCTTTCTTCCCCCATTCTAATGCTCAGTTTGAACTTCAGCAGAACATAGCTGTGTTTGAAATCGCCCCCTATACCCTCGTTCAATATTCCCTACATTACTCCACTAATATGTGTGTGTGAATTCAAACAAGTGCACCGGAATGATTGCCGCTTTTGCATAGTTTGTGCTTTCTGTTTAAGGGTATAGGGGGAAATTTCAGACACAGCCCATTTCTACATGCCTAAATGCATTGAATTGCTGCTATGTGTTTGGCTGATTAGATATATCCGTTAACTAGCAATTGAACAGATGAACCTAATAAAGTGGCTGAGGTGAGAGTATGTATATATATATATATATATATATGTTTTTATATATACACACAAACATTTTAAATTTCTTGAATTACAAATAAGAAAAGTTATATCTAAATTTTTTATATATAAATGATAATATGCACAAGAAAAAAATCAGATGGATTTAGAATAGATGCTGACAGACAGGTCGGCAGGTACCTCTTTAAAGTTGGGGTGTTTGGCATCCTGCACTAGTTGTAATAATACTCCCTCTGTAGTGGTGAGAAACGCCCCACTCTGCTTTAGTCGTGACAGCGCAAAAAGACGATCTGTATGACTGAAAAACAAAAGGCAGATATGTTTTCAAAACCCTGACAATCACTTAAAGAACTGACTTATAGGACACATCAGATTTTACATAACCACCTCATCTTTAAGCAAACACTGTGAAATTCCTCCAGTTTCTTTAGACCTTTAGAAAAAAGCTTATAGATGCCATCCATCATTTGACTTGAGTTTGTGTTTGAAAAGATGTGGGTGTGAGTAAAGATAAGGTATGTAGGTGTCTCACAGTTTTTCATGTTTCATGCCCATAAGATACATAAATATAAAATATCACAACAGTTTTAAATTTTGTATATTTTAAACAAAATTATTATTATACCTTCGAGAGGAGACAGCATCTGCCACAATATGGACCTCCATGCCTCGCTCCAGAAGATCATAGGTTGTACACTACAGTAAAACAACAACCTTAAAGATCATGATCAGGAGACAATAAATGTGTCAGTGAAAGTAAAAAGTGCCATGGCACCAGTTTAAAAACCCGTTTGACGTTACCGCAATGCACGCTTGAGCCTCGATGCCACATAGTATGACTTGCTGAGGGTCTCCCAGGCTCTTGAGTGAGCTCTCGACACTGTCCGTCAGCATGGAGAAACTGGTCTTTGTATGAGGCTTCAGGCCCTCGGCCCCCAGCTCAGGAACAGTGGGGCCCAGACCTTTAGGGTACTGCTCGGTTAATATCTGAGGGATGTTCAAGATTCGACATGCCTGGAAGTGAAACAAAATGTATCATGCCAATTTCCCAACCTACAATGGAACTGCCATATTACTAAGATTTAGAAGGATATTCCTCTAGTATTCCTCACTCAAGGGTCATGTTTCTGATCCTCGGTAGTCAAAACAGACCAAACACAACAAGCCTAAAATTTTTTGATGAATGAATGTGCAATATTTTGTTTCAATAATATTTATTCTTTTAATATCTAGTTTTTTGAAGGGATTTCATGGTACTACAAAATATTCACCTCTAAATTTATGCATCATTTATTTCTATATAAATTACTTGTATTATTTATTATATATTTAGACATTAGATATTATCAAACACTGCTTCATTATGGCTGACATTATGGCCCATTCGTTTTCCAATAGGGGTAAGTTTTGACCACAAATGTGACTATTTTTAAAGAGACGATTTAGCCTTTTCTAATCATGTCAACAATTTATTGTGGTCAAATAGCAAGTGCCACAACATTCTCCATGTTTTGTACCATTGCAATGAAGTAAAAAAATAAAAATAATAATAATAACATATTTCAGTCTAAAATGACTGCACATTTAATATATGATTATAGATTGTGTTATATGAAGACCACCAGAGGGATATAGATCATGCATAGAAAATCAGGTAGCTGACAAGATGCAGTGGTGACAGCACATTTAATATATGATAATTATAGATTGTGTGTATGAATACTGCAGCAGTTCTCATTAACTGAAGGTGCTGATTGTACCTGTAGCAATCTTGCTGCATTGCTCACAATGTTTGTGAACTGGAAAATATTGGGTCTGAACTTCTCCTGAATGTCACACAGTAGCAGCACTGAGCCTTTGGTGGACAGCCTGCCAATTCTTGCCACTGAGGAGATAACCAGGTAATTATGTCACATGTGAACTGTGAGTCTTTGTGCCTGGGGCCCTCTAGGGGTCTGGGCTTCCAGGGGGCATCAATAATTCTTAAAATCATTTCAATTTAGTCATAATAGCATAATCTTAATTGAAATGCTAAATCATTAAAAAATAAAGATGCATATCTGTAAAACTGACATTTTTTTGAGTTTATTGTTTCAGACATAGGGGGGCCTTGGAGTCAGAAATGTTGTATTTCATTTTACTTGACAGTTATGAGAGTCTAACACCTAAACTTTAATGAAAATAAAAACCAGCATGTCTAAAACGATGTTGTGAGCCACTTTTATTGTAATAAAAGTGAAAGTACGTAGGCTGAGCTTCTAATAATGTCCTGCATGCAAATAACTCCTTGAATTCTTCTCATACATTATTAACACATATTTCAACCACAACTGCGTTGATAGACTTCAATTTTATTCAACGAGCAGTACTTACTGTTTGCAGTGTAATATGAGGGAGTCTCAGACCTCAAAGATCAAGTCACCGTTACCTGTGTGTTATATAAGTGTCCCCCTGCTCGTATTGGTCAAACTGCTGTTGAAACTCTGGTGAAGTTTATATGGTAATGACTAACTTAAGCCGAGTTCAACACTAACAGATTCATAAATGACAGCAACGCACGAAATGCAGATACAACGACTCGATACAGCACAAAGGTATATCCTGATATCTACGTCACGTGTGCCCTTGAAAGATATATTTCTTTGATTAATATTACAACAATGCAGCACAATTCGCTCACTCCGCTGTTTCACAAACCTCCAGATAAGAGGCCACTGGGGTGTTTCGCTCGTTATTTTGAGTCAATCTTTCAAATGAATCGTTCTCTTCAACTAGCTCCATTTAAAGAATGATTATAGCAAGAGCCAATAGAATTCGAGTAAGGTCTGTAAAATGAGAATTTCGTTGGTTGGACCTACTCAACGAACCCGCCCCCTTCACTGAAAGAATCTATTTTGTGGTTTGAGACTCGAGTCGGAGCAGTACTGAACGAGTCATCTCGTTTGTGAACGAACTGAATGAATAATGCATCGGTTAAGTAAATGATTCACTGGCTCACCTATAACCCCAACACACAAAAATACCCTTTGGCGTAACGGTGTGTAACCGACAGAAAGGAGCACTGAATTTGAAAGAAACAATGTAATGAATAGATTCAAAAGATTTCAAAATCCCAACCACTGTCCAGTGTTCACTGCCATCCAGATCCATTAGAGGGCGTTGTAAGATTCAAAGCAATTCAGTGTATTTTTTTCTTTTTCTTTTTTTGTTGTTGTTCTGAACATATGAATTTGCATGTAATGATTTTAAATGCATGCATGCAATAATTAAAAATCAGCAACAGTAATAGATACCAGTTATAATATAATATTTTAATGGCTTGATATGTAAAATTGACCCGGAAGTGTTTGGGAGTGGCCACTGACCTTAGTGGGCGCACTCTCACGGCCTTGGCGTTTCACAGTTTTTGTGGAAAATATAGGGTTTATTTAACCTATCTCGATGTTTTTGAGGAGTACATGAGCTCTTCCACGAGCAAAGCCCTCGTTTATTCCAGCACATCATCTGGTGCATGTGTGTGTTTACTCTAGGTCTCTTTGAAAGCACGTTTTCCTCATGCTAGTCTTTGTATGTTCTGTGCGCTTCTGGAAGACTCCAGCTCGACTCCTGCTGCTCTTATTAAACCCCGCTTTGCTTTCCCAGGGTCGCATTTTTCCCTTACAAAAACTGTCGTTTCTTAACGCTTCACGCTTGGTGTGAACTTTATTTATTTATTTGCGAGATATTCGCAGCCACCGAATTGCTAGTTGCAAGCTAGCCCGCCTCACCCTCAGTCGGCGTGTTGGAGCTGCTGGAAAATGTCAGATTTTGACGAATTTGAGAGACAGCTAACCGAAAATAAGCAAGGTGAGAAATAAAGGTATAATTGTAATGAAAGTGAGAGATTGGACAAGTGTTACAGTTGATGTGGTAGTGGTCAGTGAGTGGATCTGTTTCCTGCAGCCTGAAGGGTGGTCTGCATCATATTGCACAGGAGAAAACCAGACAAATGTAACGTTAGTGCTGCTGTCTTATGTGTTTTGCAAACCTAATTTATAGAGGATGTGTGTTTGGTGGATGGTTTCACAGAGATATTGAGCTTTATGTTGATGTATGCATGCAGAAATATTAGCGGGTTAGTGCTGATCAGTATTAAAACATCACCAGGGCTGTATCACAAGTGATAATTAAAATGGCATCTATGCCTTATGTTATCTTGTTATATTTAGTTAAAGGCATAGTTCACCCAAAAATTAGAATTCATAATTTATTCATCAATATATTCTTTTATGTTCCACAGAAGAAAGTCATACATTAGAATAACATGAGGGTGAGTAAACAATACAGATTTTAAAATTTTTGGTGAACTGTCCCTTTAAGAATTGAAATATCACAGTGACCATTTTAAATAACTGAAACCTTTCCCCACATATAGACAACATGCCATTTCAAAAATATATGCCCTCATTAATGTACAAAATATCATTTTGTACACCAAATATTACTTTAACAAATAACATTTCTGACTCTGGTGCTTAGATGAGCTGCAAGCAGATATAAGTTTGAATAAACATATATGTTGAATTGAAGAAAATGCTCATTGTATTCATGTTTTGTACATTGCTGTGCAACTCAAATGTGCAGCGGACCGAGACAAGGAGAACAAGCACCACCGGCGCAGTGGCTCGAGAAGTCGTAGCAGAGACCGGGACAGGAAGAGAAGGAGCCGGGACCGTGACAGAGAAAGGAGAGGCAGCCGAGAACGTCATGGAGATAGCAAGGACCGCAGACACAGACGCAGGTACGTGGGGAAAACTAAAAATTCTTAGGGGCATTCACGAAAATGCTTTACAAGAGCCTGTACATTTCAAATAGCGTCATTGTTGGTTTCTCTTTCTCACTGTGCAGTCGCTCCCCACACCGCGAGAAGAAAAAAATTAAAGTGAAAAAATATTGGGATGTTCCTCCTCCTGGATTTGAACACATCACACCCATGCAGTACAAAGCCATGCAGGGTAAGAGTCTGTTTTTCATTCTTTCCTTCTCTAACCCTGTTTACTCCTGCTGTGATTCATCTTAATGCAGTTATGTACTGCCTTAAAATTGTCTGATTGAACAACTTGTAATTAAAGCTTAAAACTCTACTGTTCACAAGTTTGGGATCAGTATGATAATTTTTTTTGAAAGAAATTACTACTAACTCAGCTAAGATGTATTAAATTGATCAAATGGGACAGTAAAGACGTTTTATAATGTTACAAAAAAAATCAGTTCAAATAAATGCTGTTCTTTTGAACTCTCTATTAATCAAAGAATCCTGAAAAAAAAAAAAAAAAAAATCACAGTTTCCACAAAAATATTAGCCTAAGCAGCACAACTGTTTATAATAATGTTGATAATAAAAAATGTTTCTTGAGCACCAAACCAGCATATTGCAATAATTTCTCAAGAATCAGGTAACACTGATGACTGGAGTAATTCAGCTTTGCCATCACAGGAATACATATGTCTAACACTTGTAAACCTTGTTCTTTGACTTCAGCTGCTGGTCAGATCCCGGCCACTGCTCTGCTGCCCACAATGACCCCTGAGGGTCTGGCTGTGACCCCAACACCTGTTCCTGTCGTGGGCAGTCAGATGACTCGACAGGCCCGGCGGCTCTATGTGGGCAACATTCCATTTGGCATCACAGAGGTGAGGTTCATTATTATCTGAAATCCATTAGTATTTTGGTGTAGTGGAACGTGTGATGACCTTTCCGTCAACGTTATAGTGAATCCAACTGTATTTTTTAAATCATTGTACAACAAATTCTTTAGTTTTATGTTTTTCTTTGTTCTTGCTCCAGTATAATAATAGCAGTGCTCTCTAATTTCTTTTTTTTTTTTATGTATATATAAATATAGGAGTCTATGATGGACTTCTTCAATGCTCAGATGCGTTTGGGTGGCCTGACTCAGGCCCCAGGAAACCCAGTTCTTGCTGTCCAGATCAACCAGGACAAGAATTTTGCCTTTCTGGAGGTCAGTCTTCATTCTGAGCAGTAGATCCTCTTTTTTCCCAACATTTTGGGAGTGTAATATGAATGTGATTTTTGTATGTTTGCTTGTACAGTTCCGCTCGGTGGATGAGACTACACAGGCCATGGCATTTGATGGCATCATTTTCCAGGGACAGAGTTTGAAGATTCGCCGACCACACGACTACCAGCCTCTGCCCGGCATGAGTGAGAATCCCAGTGTCTATGTCCCAGGCACGTCACTCTTTTGCTCCCCCAATTCTTGTACGCTCAATGTTTTGCTCTCTTCAGTCATAATTTCATTGAAACTATAGTGATTGATTTAATATGGATCATTTTTGGTCACACTCTGGTTCTCTCTCCCTAGGTGTCGTTTCCACGGTGGTGCCTGATTCGGCCCATAAACTCTTTATTGGCGGTCTGCCAAATTACCTCAACGATGACCAGGTTCGTGTTAAAATAGCATTATGTGGCAGCAAGTTCCGGTCACTGAGGGCTACTGAGCTAACTATTGATTGGGCAGAACTGATTTCCCAGTATGTTTTATTTGCCATTATTCTGAGTAATTAAAGTAGAATTGTTTTGTCCAAAGTTTTTGCATAACTTGGCATGGCTTGTTGTTTTTAGTGGCTGTGCGGTCCTTAACCCCTGATGACAACACCAGCTACAACAATGTGATTATGATAGCTTTTGATATTAGCATATTAATTATGATATTGGCAGATATGCTAATCTTTTGACTGTGCTAAAGTGAAGAAGTGGTTAATACTTTACTAAAGGAAATAAAAAAACTTTCCATGCTCCTCAGAACAGATGCATCCACGAAATTAAAGCCTTTAAGTTTAAGTTTGCATGGTTGCCATGTCTGCGTAACAAATCTAGCCCAGTTGCCAATCAGAAATAGCCCAAATATCAAAATTTAAAATGTCACTCGCACACTGTCCCTAAAATACAGTATAGTTTTCATAAAGGAGCTCGCAGGAGCACAAAGTGACTCCTCACAAAACGTGACATCTTTCACACTTTTATAATTTGTAGAATATAAAATATTTCAGGCAAATATAATTTATGCAGTATGTCAAACCTTTATGCGTGGTAAAAAATCAACACGTGGCAACCATTTAAAAGTAACCTAATTTCGCAAGACTTGTCATTGTAAAAAATGTATTTATTTAAAAAAATCTGTATTTTAATTTATGATAGTTTATGATAAAAGTCTCTTATGCTCACCAAGGCTGTATTCATTTGACCTCAAATACAGTACCAACAGCAATTTTGTGAAGTATTACAATTTGTAGTAGTATTTATTTTGTTTGAAATGCGTGTTTTCTATTTGCATATATTTTAAAATGTAACTTATTCCAGTGATGGCAAAGTTGAATTTTCAGCAGCCATTACTCCAGTTCTGTGAATATTCACACATGTATAATATTTATATCAAAGTAATTTTAAGTTAATGATTTTTCTCTGTTCCACAGGTGAAAGAATTGCTGACATCGTTTGGTCCTCTGAAGGCCTTTAATTTGGTCAAAGACAGCGCTACCGGCCTCTCTAAGGGCTATGCTTTCTGTGAATATGTTGACGTCAATATCAGCGACCAGGTGATAAAAACACAAGCATTAAAATGACATAATCAGTCTGTCAACTCCCAGCAAATAACATAAGCTTATACAACACTATCTGAGACCCATCACCCAACACTTACCTTTTTCCTCTGCATGTAATGGGCTTCATCACATTACATATATGTACATATATTACATATTCTGTTTAATATGGGCTGTATCTGTAGATCCATTAGAATGAAATCATTTGGCCAGGATTTATCCATGGGTTAGAAAACAGAAATGAGCTAGAGGCGTGTCAGAGCTGTTAATTGACATCCATGTTAACCTCTCCAAGGCACACTGTTCACTGTCACAGGCCATCGCGGGGCTAAACGGGATGCAGCTGGGGGACAAGAAACTCCTGGTTCAGAGAGCAAGCGTCGGCTCCAAGAACACCACACTGGTGAGGGACGGTGTGAATGCGTTCAAGTTTCGAATACCTTTGTGTGTGGTTGATGTGCTGAATCTCCTATTATTTCTCACTCTCTTCCCCTCTTTCTTTTATCTGAAGACTGGTATAAACCAGACTCCAGTTACCCTTCAAGTTCCGGGTCTCATGAACAGCTCGGTGACTCAAATGGGTGGCATTCCCACAGAAGTATTGTGTCTGATGAACATGGTGGCTCCAGAGGAGCTGCTGGATGATGACGAGTATGAGGAGATCGTGGAAGACGTCAGAGACGAGTGCTCTAAATACGGTCAGGTCAAGAGCATCGAGATTCCACGCCCTGTAGACGGCCTGGAAGTTCCTGGCACTGGAAAGGTTTGATAAATACATGTGCATTTGAATGTAAAATTTAAAAGCAACTTGTTAAAACTGTTGTCTATGGGTTTTTATCTCTCTCTTTTTCCCTTAGATCTTTGTGGAGTTTATGTCAGTGTTTGACTCTCAGAAGGCAATGCAAGGCTTAACAGGAAGGAAATTCGCCAACAGAGTGGTGGTGACTAAATACTGCGACCCTGATGCCTATCACCGCCGCGACTTCTGGTAGAGGCTGGACTGAATCAAGAGCGAGAGACGCAGATGGGTGTGATATCAGTCTCTTGGAAACCCCTTATTTTGTAGGTTTATGAGGTCTGAGAGGGTGTGAGCTTTCTTTTTAAATCTGGCAGACTAAAAACATGACTTGTGATTGGTCAGAATGTAGCGAACCAATTATTTGTCATGTTTTTTTATGTTGTTGATGGCAACATTGAAGTATGTGCAAAGCTATAAGATGGGAAAATAGACCGTACTATGTCATTGTCTACAGAAAAGGATACAATTAGACATGCCACTAAACTTCCAGCTTAATTTTGGCCCATAGTGATTTTACGTGTCAGTTTTTTTCCCCCTCAATTTGAAATACCTGCTCTATCATCTGTACAGCTCACACTTTGAGCCAGACTGGTCAGATAGGAGTGAGAGGAGGATATAAAGGAGCAAGTGAGGGAAGAGAAATGATGACAACAACAGAAATGAATGTTACACTCAAACAAGAAGGTGAGAGGGGGTATCTGAGGAGAGAAGTCTTTGTTATTTTGATATGGTTTTTATTTAGGCTGTGAAATGAGGTTTCCTGTGTAAAAGTGCAGAGTTTAAAAAGCCAGATGAGTTTCTGGATTGTCTTTTGACACCACACATGTATGAGGTAAAGCTGTTACAGGCATCTTATCTTGTAGAGGGTGAATATTACCCATTAAGTCTATACTGTCTTCTATCTTGCCCCTCCTCTCTTTTTTCCTGCTATCTCTCCTTCCTTTTATAATAGTTGTACTGTTTCTTGTGAACCCTATTTTCCTGGCCCCATCTAAACAAATTTATACACAGTGAAAAAGAAACTTGTCTCTTTTTCTTTTTTTTTCTTTTCTTTTTATACATTCTGATTCTGTATCTAACTGTCCACTGCTGTTTTTTTTAAAACTGTAATAAGCTGAGTTGATTTAATACAATGCATTTATGTATGAGGACCAGAGAAACAATCTGGTGAAATAAACCAAATGCGTTTGAATTGAATCGCAACACACTGCATCTGTATTCTGCCAGCAGATAGTGCTAACAGGCACTGCTCACTTCTAACTAGTTTTATCGCCGATTCGGTATCTGAGTATTATGAGCAATGGGTTAGTCTGTAGTCAGTCTGTTTTTAGACTCGGGGCGGGGCCATTATTTGGGGCTGGCGGGGGGGGGGAATTGGGATAGAGTGTTGTTGTTTTGTTTTTTTCTCAAATAAAAAAAGAAAACAGGAAAAAATATCAATGAAATATGTTGATTACCGATATTCATGTGCTTCTATGGGTTGACTGAAAACTATGAAATGCAGAGAATTCGAGATTATGAGGAGTTAAATGTGCTTCACAAATCCAGGAGTAAAAAAAGTCCTCTGCAAAGACTGAGGGGGAAGTTATTTATTGGGTGGTTAATATTAATCGATTATAATAAACTGCTTTTAGCTGCTTGACCAAGGGTATGTGAATATAATAAAAAAAAATACATTATGTGGAAAACAAATAACATAACTGGTTAAAACACATTGTCTCGTAGTCTCAGTTGCCATTGGCACAATTACGGACCACCTGATGCATGTTGTGAAAAAAATTGTACAACATGAACATTTTTCCTGATGAAGGTCTTGAGACCGAACCGTTGCTAATAAAATTTTGATATACATTTGCAAGTATTGATAGTGTGCGGGAGTTTCTTTTTTTTTTTTAGTGAAACATTTTCAGAAAATATATTTTCAAACCTATTGACCGTTACTTTTCAGGGAGCCAGGAAAAATTTGTTCACAAGCTCAACAAAAAAATCATCTGGTTCAGTCAGCCCGGTACTTCTGTTTATTACTTATGTGCCCTCCCACCATAAAAAGAAGCATTTTAATGTATTTGCTTTAATGTTTTTTCAGTAACACTTTATTTTACAGTGTCCTTGTTACATATGTTACATGTACTTACTATAGTAATAACAGTGAATTATGCATAATTACATGCAACTAACCCTCAACTTAATCCTACCCTAACCCCTACAGTAAGTACATGTAGTTGCTTAATATTACTTAGTACTTCAATATATATTTACGCTGTAACAATGACACCTTAAAATAAACTTTTTACACTTTTAACAAAAAAAATGCACCTGGAAATGAATCACCTACAATGTCAATAAATTAAACACTTCTGCTGGAAAATGATGGCATATGGTGTGAAACATACTGGCAAATTTTTAGTTTTTGCAAATTTGTTAACAGCATTTATATTAGCCAGCTAGATAACATTATCATGGAAACAAATCAGCAGTTTGCAACAATGTTGAATTTGACGTTAATGGCATCAAATAAATAAGATACTCAAGTGTAGTTTTATACTCTGTTGTTAAAGTTCAGTGAAATAGTGCTCATTACTTTGAAGAGATCACAAAGACTACAAATACTATTGATTTATTCAGGGCTGTATCTAAAACCATTAATGGAATGGCTATGGCGTTATGTGAATAAACTACTACTAATGGATGGATAGAAACAAGTTCTGTTGAATTATTAGTGACCATCTTTTTGGTTTCATTATTTTTGCCCCAATATTATGTCTTACAGCCAGCTCTCTAACCATCTTTATTTTCACCCTTTTTCTTTCTCGCACATCTGCTTTGATTTAATTCCATCTATAACTTTTGAAGCTGCCCTATCAGCTGCTCTCTCTTGCCTCATAAACAGTCCTCTCTCTCTTTTCTGTCTTTGCAACTGTAACTCCCACGCTCTTAATGTCATTAACAGGTGCTTGTCCAAAATAGACCCCTTGCCCATACGCGCGCACACACACGCACACGCAAACATCAGTGGATCATCTGACATACACTCGACTTTATTTCCCGCACACTTGCAAAACTCTGACCTACACTGAAAAAATCAAAATGTATTCATACGTAGAAAAATACTCTTGCTTGGACCATCTATTCATGCGTAAGCTGTCATGCATTCAAAATATCTTCAACTTGATTGCATGAGCCCCAGTCCCGCTTTTCTCCACCCTCCACTTTCTCTTTTTTCTCTCTTGCTCTCTTTGCGTCCCTCCTTCTCCTACTCTCTCAGTTGAGTTTCATGTATCTAGTCATCAGATCTGCACTCACACAGAACAGGTCAGGATTTGATTGCTCTCACTGTTGCTAAAGCTTGATGGCTTTTCAATGCACTTACTGCACACATGCATACTGTCATAGTTTAATAAAATCTGTGACACAAACCTTAATTTTAGTAGTTTTGTGTTGTGCAGCTGATTAAATTATGTATTTTATTATGCTCTCAGGAAGAGTGATTGCACATTTGATAACTTTGCGAACTTATTTTTATTTATTTATTTTTCTCTAAAAATCTGAATCTAAAATGTATGGATGTATTGATATAAGTATAAATGTATTATTACTGAACTGCTACAAGTGTAAATGATTTTGTATATTAACCTGAATTTAAAAAAATAATGTATAATTTAGTATTTTATTGCATCACATAATCACATCACTGTTAAATCTGTGACTAGTTATGTTTGCATATGTCTAACTGTCTGATACACTATAAACGTTTAGGCAGTTCCAGTGGTCTGGATGTAATTTATTGTCATAAGAGATGTTTATACATGGCTTCTGGAGTCCAAATCATAGATATAGTGTTTGAGTTTTGGGGTTGAAGCCCTGTAACTTTAAAATGACGATTGGTTTCTTTCATTCTTGCTTACAAAGTTGTCTCTTGACTGAGATGTGAGCCCCTTAGGAATGAGTCTAGACTTTTTCCTTTTGAGGCAACAACATATGGCAAAGTATAGTATACATATTACAGAAGCGTAACTGTTTTGAAGAAAGTTTTGACAGAGTCGGGGTAATTTAAAGAGCTGCGATGGAGATGATCTTGGTGGGTTAATTATAGCCCGTTACATTTCCAGGTCATGTTTAGTGTTTTGACAGTCTGCTATATCTCAAATGACTGTAACTTACTGTAAAATGGCCCCAAAAACTTACTGAAGAACTAGTTTAATATCTGTGTGTGTAGTCACACTGCAAATTTCACAGTCTGGATTTTTAGCTTGTTTTCCTGTGAAATAACAGGCTTGTTTTCTGATATAAATTGACTTAAAGCTAAATATATGGATCTAAGTTGATTTTTCTCACCTCATTTGCATTTTTATGTTTAATGCATATTGTATTAAATGTAAGATTTCAGTATGTTTTTGAAATAATTATTTTATACTCTTTAAAACTTTTTTTTTTTTATCAAAACAGTAAAAAGTGTAATTTTGTAAAATATTACAATTTAAAATAACTGTTTTCTATTTTGATGTGCAGTCTTCAGTGTCACATGATCCTTCAGAAATCTTTCTAATATGCTGTTTTGGTGCTCAAGAAACATTTCTTATTATCAGTGTTGAAAATTGTTGTGCTGCTTAATATTTTTGTTGTTGTAGTGTTTTTTTCTGGAATAGAAAGTTAGCATAATTGATGTGAAAAAGATATTTTACATTTTGTAACAACATTGTAAAGTGATCAGCTGACTTAACTTCAAAAAGCGAGGAAACCCATTGCCTTAAAATTAAGTAAATAAACTACATGAGTAACAGAAAAAATTAAGTTATGTGGAATTGTCAAGTTCACATAACTTAATTTTTTCAATTATGCATGAAGTTTGTTTACTTAATTTTAAGGCAATGGGTTTCCTCGCTTTTTGAAGTAAAGTCAGCTGATCACTTATTACAGAGAATGTAAAAATCTTTAGAGTTACTTTACTTTGTGTAAAACTATCACTGGCTAAAAAAAAAACCTAAACTTTTGAACGGTAGTGTATACTTAAAAAAAAAAAGAAAGAAAAAAAGATTTGCCTATGGACTAAGAAAAATAAAGTTAGTTCAATATATATTCTCTGAAAACAAGTATTAAATATAAAGTGATTTTGCATAAGTGACCATGTCTTAACTTATTTTAAATGATCATTATTACTATTGAGTCATTTATTTTTGCTGTGATGCTAAAATGCTCATTTTTGTTAAAGACAAAATAAGATAAAATAAGCTAATTCATAAGTATATGCCGTGGCGTGTTTGTGAGTGCTATAATTTATAATGCTATCATTTTTGGCTATGGGCCACATGCTTATTTCTTGCCTTGTTGTGTTCTTATTGCTCCTGTGTGGATGATTGGCTTCAGCGAGCCTTGTCCTGTAGTACTCCCACCCTGTGCGGGGACCGTGATAACGACTTTAGACCCTCTGTTGGTTGGCCTGTCACACATGAATTAACACCTACTGCTCCTCCTGGCTCTTCTTTTCGCCTTCATTCTCAATCAACCTTGTGTTTCATCCCTCAGTCTGTTCCTCTTCCCGCTCTCACATCTTTTTTTAGAATAGCAGAACGCCGCACACCTTGAAACTCTCTGTCCACAGATCTAATAGTTCTCTGTACACATAATGCTTGGGTATTTATGAGGCCTTAAAATTGCACAGATCAAACAGGCTGGGCTAAAGTGAGCTGGGTTATGCGGGTATGTGTTGTTATCTTAGAGTCGCATCTGGCATAGCTAATTCTTAGACAATGTGACCTAATCGTGACCCATATTAACTCTCTCTGAAAGCAAGCTGCCTGTTTGTTTATTGAACAGAGGACAAAGGTATAGTGTTGTTTTCCAGGTATTAGGGATGTTCGCTGTGCCACTATTAATTTTAACAGCAAAGAAAAAAAGTGCAGTATGAAAAGTGCATTGTTGAATGTATACTGCAAAATGTCTTGTTTGCCAATAAAAATATAAGTGGGGTAAAAAAAGGAAAGAAAAGCTATTAGATATTTTTAGAACAAGTCTTAATATGCTTTTAAATAATAATTTTATAAATATTTTTATCTTAAGTTCTATTTTTATTTCTAAATTAGAAAGTTACAATAAGGTTGAGTTTGTTAACATTGGTTAATGTGTGATGACTGAACATAAATAGGATATTTTTTAATTATTATTATTTAATTATTGCGGTAACGCTTTACAATAAGGTTCCATTATTAACTTTAGTTAATGGATTAATTAATAACTAACAATGAGCAACACATTTTTTATAGTATTTATTGATCTTTGTTAATTTTAGTTAATACAAATGCAGATGTTTAGTGTTAGTCCATGTTAGCTCAAGTCCATTAAATAATATTAACAGATACAACTTTTTATTTTAACGATGTATTAGTAAATATTGAAATGAACATGAACTATGGGTTCATGTTTACTAATGTAGTTAACTAATATTAACAAATGGAACCTTATTGTAAAGTGTTACCATAATTCCTGTTCATAATGCTGTAAATTCATGATACATAATGCATTTTCTAATGCTAACAAATTCAACCTTATTATAGAGTTAGAATGAAGTCAGTAAAGCATTAAAATGAGGTTAGAATAACAAGTATTAATTAGAAGTAGTAAGCATCTATAGTATCTTGAATAAAAATGTTCTACCTCATTGGCAAATTGTTTAGATTGTAGATCTCTTTATCCTTCAGGCTTTCTGCTACTTTTCATGTACTGTCTTTTGAAGACTTTCTTTGTTTTTTTTGTTTTTGCAGGTTCATCAAAACGTGGAATGCATCTTCTTTTCACGGCTCTGTAAGGCCTAAATCCAATGTCTCTCATCAAGTCGTTCTTTTCATCTACCCATTATTCCTGCCTAGTTTGTTATCAAACCTTCTCGTGTTTGTAGGCGTCAGTTAATTCCCACTCTACGTTCTTCAGAAATGACCCCCTGTCACTTGAATTTCTGGCACGCCGGTTTCTTTTTAAATCACAGAACATTGTAATTCTCTATCATTTCCTGTTCTTTTTTGAGCTTTCTATTAATATACTTCTCTGCGTTCTCATTATCTATCGGTCCAGCAAACTCCAGACTAATCTCTCTAGTTTCCTGTTTTTTTTTTTGCTTTAGTCATTTTTGGTTTTCCCCTTTCTTGACTTTGCCTCTGGGTGTTTTCCTCTCTCATTGCCATGTGGTCCAACTTTTTCATTGCACACGAAGAGGATGGGAGAGGAGGAGCAGGGTTGGGTGGAGCTGGCGGTAAGATGGGGCGTGCAGGTCAACGGCCGAGGGCCCCTCGAATGAGTGACAGCCAGGAGGGCAAGATCAAGCTGGCATTTTTTATCGCCCTCATAGGCGTGACTCTGGCGGTACTTGGCATGGGCACAGAGTTCTGGGTGGAGTTATCTGAGCCAAAACACTTAAGGAACAACCAGACGTGTGAGATGGCACATTATGGCCTTTGGAAATCATGCGTTCGCACACTATGGGTGACAGATATTGACCCGGAGAGAGAGAGCTGTGGACCTGTAGAATTGCCTGGAGGTGAGAGCACTCGTTCTCTCTATCTTACATACTCACTCAATCACTCAATAGCTGCGTTTACATGGACACTAATAATCCGATTGTAATCGAACTAGTAGCACAGTCTTCGGAGTAGAAAAGGCAAATGTAACCATGTCATTCAGAATGAATTGGCCAAATCCAATTAAAATTTCTTTTGGATTGTAAGGGGTGGTGTAAACACTTAATCAGATTGAAACCCGAAACTGGAAAGTACTGCGCATATGCAATGATGTAGAAATGCCGTAATGATGTATGACGCGTGGAGCAAGCTGTTGTTGTCGTGTCATTGTAAAATTCTGAAAAATGTGGAGCAGGACAACATCCCACCTAGTTACAGCCTCAAGTCACGAATTCGTCATCTGATTGGTTAAATTCTACAGGATTTCCGGGAGGACGGGTGTGTCACGTTCTTTAACGGTCCACCTGGAAACAAAGCCATCATGAGGCCAAAACTTATGGAATAAGAAAGCCATTGAAAGCCACAACCGTGACAATCATCAACTAAATGCTGGATTTTCATAAGTATGTGAAGTTCGCAGGACCATTGTTGCAGAAAACTTGCACAATGTTTTTGAATGATTAATTCATTAGATGCCCTGTGATTGGTTGCTTTACATGTCAGTCGGGCGTCCTCTTGGGTGGCAGTGATGGAGTCCAGATCTTCTGCCATCAGTCTGAAGGTTTGGCAACACGAGACTACGTCCACCAGTACTTTGCTTTGGACTCTCATCCACAGATACTGTGATTTGGGCGCTAGAAGGGGCGTTTTTACTGCTTGATAAATATAAACGGCACAGCACCATGGTTCATGTGCTCGTCGACCTGAAATAGATAAATATTTAGTCTGCTCTTTAAAATCAAGGAAAGAAGCAATATAGGAGAATAGTTAGTATTCGCAAACCGCGGGAAACTATATTCGTGCAGTGTGCGCATGTCAAAAAATCAAATCTGATTTGAAGCTTGTGATGTATAAACCAGCACATCAACCCCTTCGCTTTATTTCGTTTTCACGTAAACACTATGTTCCGATTCATTCCGATTGAAAAAAAAAAGGAGCTGTCCATGTAAACGTAGCTGTCTATATTCAGAACAGCATACTATCATACTTCTCAAACTGCAGTATATGGTAGGATATAGTATGCAGATTTTCTGTATGATGACCTGCTGCATGCATACTGCATCCCACAATGCAATGTGCTTGAATATTAACATATATGCTGTGATTTTTAACATCTGTTTCTTAAATCGACTCACTATTTAAAGTTTTATATATATTCTTTAATAGAATATATTAAAAAATGAGTATTTAAAATGCAAAACAATTGTTTTTGTTTCCAAGATATGATAATTGCGCACATCTATTTTATTAGTCACCATAAAATCAAAATGGACAATTCTGATTTTGAATGGAATATTGCAGTGTTTATTATAAATGATTTATTCATGCACATCATAATTATTATTTTTTAATTCATGTGCCCTTGTAATCAATAATTAAAATAACTTCCCCTCCCACTCGCAACAACATCTCTCCTCTGATGACCTACTTACTGTAGTGAGGGCGGGACGACCTGTCACTCACATGACATCACAGCAATAGCAAACCACAACGATCCAATCAATTCCAGGTCAAAATCAAGTTCCACCCTACATTTTCACTTGTTCGAGAAGCTGTTTTACTCAGATATACGTCACAATAGGGAAGAAAAGATAATGGCAACTTCCGTTGCATGCAGCATAATGAGATTGTAGACAATTATGTAGCATAATGCTGTTTAAAACATTTCTTGTTGCATAATGTGTTCTGTTTTGCATACTATTTTTAAAAAGTTGTATGCAGATTAGAGTGTAGAATTCAGTAGGCAGTGTGATAGAATTCCATTCTCAACATAGCCACCATACACACCCTACCAATGCGTTGCTCCTGGGAAACTGGAGGCTGACATCATGAGATAAAAATACTAATTAATAAGGAAGTATGAAGAAATGATTAGACTTACTAAATGCATAAACAAAATCTGGTGTGTTTTTACAAACTAAGAGTTTTAGAGTTTTAATAATGTAATGTATTGTTCTTGTATCATGTATTGTTGGAAATGTGAACACATTATACGGCATACTTATATGTATGTATCTGGGTTAGCTGGAGGAACAGATCATGCATAATTATTTTGAAAGACACAAAGCAGCATTCAGCTCACGTACAGCAAAACAGTGATATTATTAATGACGGTTGACTTTCTAAGATGCCGTAAGAGAGGCTTAGTTTATCTAGTTCTGGTTGGTGATATTCATCTTGCCTCTCATATAACAACACGCATAAACAGAGAGCCAGAGAGTTTCATTTGCCTCAGTTTGTACGACTCAGAGAACTGTGATGATGTCTCTTGTAACAGTGCCATTGGTCCGACTGCCAGATCTGTTAAGGAACAGTTCCACTCTCTACTTGAACCTGTCATAACAGATCATAACATGACACCCCTTTAGCTGAGAATGCAGAACTGCACTTTTTTTGGCCTATTTTTCCTGGCAAAGTTAGAAAGATTAGGCAAATTCAGAGAAAAGGGCAGCTAGTTTGGTTTCTGCTTTGACCATTTAAATAAGAGATAACAAAAAAATCTCAGTAGTTGTAACGTTATATGGAGATGACCTGCTTTCATTCTCGGTTATGACTTCCATGATGCATTTTTAAGAAATCTGTTCAATATTACATTACCAGCTCTATGCTAATCATATCTTGTGCAGCTCTCAGCAGTGACCTTACTTGACTGTGTGTGCCTCTATTTAAATTAGCCTGTCAAATTAATTTATATATATATATATATATACACACACACACACACACACACACACATATATATATATATATATATATATATATATATATATATATATATATATATATATATATATATATAATCTTTAAATTATATTTTATTTATCGAAGTATAAAGCAAAATGATTAAAAAACACAAATTTAATCATGCCCTGACCCGTATGTAAATAGGTGTGGTCATAAAAATTAATCTTCTTAACATTTTGATTTTAACTTGAATTGAAGATCAAGTTTTTTTGACAGTGTCTTAAAATGTGACACATATATTGAGATATGCAAGAAATAACAGCAAGACAAAAACATCAGTCTGACTCATGTGTACTTAAAAAATAGCATAGACGGAGAATGTGTTCTGTGTGAACTGACCCTGAATCAACCTCGAACAAATTGACAAAAAATAGATTGCCGTGGACTGTAGGTCAGTAATAGGTTTATGCTCACTGATGTGAAAATTAAAAAACAACAATATATTGACTTCTAAAGACACTTTATTTATGTCTAGTTAAAGCGTATTCGTGTATATGGATGTTTTCCTAATCATCTAATTAATTGGATTTTTAAAAATCTATCCAGGGCTGTAATTTGAATAAATAATTTTTCCAATGAGGGTAAGTTCTGGAAAAAATATGTGTATGTGAGATGGGTCACAGTTATAGCAGAAAGGTCAGTCATATTGCACAAGGAAAAACTGCAGTCTGACTGCTGCCTGGTTGCAAGTCTAAATATAGAAGACATGAGAGAAAAATCTGGAAATACAAGTAGACAACAGACAAGCTGCAGAGGACGAGAGAGAGTGAATGTGGATTTTATTTTGTATACATTAACCTGAGTCTGTTCTCTCTTCCTTGTTCTGCCCTTCATCTTCTCTTTCCATCTGCCTCACTCTCATTCCCTCCCTCTCCATCTGCCTCGCTCTCTCTGTCTCTTGTTCTTTCAGTGCCATATGTGAGAGGGCTGCTCTGTGTCCTCGACACATTAATACACAATGACCCTCACAGGGCTTACAGCAGAGAGCTCAAGTGCCTTTTTCTGTTTCTCTGGCTGATTTTTATTCCTCACCTCCTCTGCCTCATTCGTCTTCCTCACTGTCTCATTTTTCGCCCTCAGAATCGAACTGCACATTCTTTAAATTCTACACTTCTGGAGAGAATGCTGTCATATTTAAGAAAACGACACAAAAAAGTAAGTTCTTACTGTATCCTCTGCCCTCTTTTCTCTCTGCCTTCTACGTGTCATTTCCCTTTTTGCCCTCTCATCTATTCATTCTCTCCCCTTCCACGCTGTTTCTCTCATTGAAAATCAGTCATGTGTTTCTGTCTCCTCCCCCTGCTCCATGTCTCTCCAGCTCTCCACCTCCCATACTGTGTACATGCTGAAGAATTTGTCATTCTTGAGCTCCTTTCTTGTTCAATTCTTATTTCAGTTTACATAATTACTGAATGCCCCAACAAAATGCACTGTATACCCAAACGTATCTGGGCACAGGTTTGGCTAGGCCAATTAAAGGTATAGTTCACCAAAAAAATGAAACTTCTGTCATGATTTATTCACCGCCATGTTGTTCCAAACCTGTATAACCCTTTTTTTCTATGGAACACAAAAGGACACATTTTGAAGAATTTGTGTGAGAAACAGACTGAAATTTAAGTTATTTTTCACTCTAAATCTCTTCCACCAGTGAACTGTTAGTTTACTGTTAAACTTCTGATCTGATGCTGATCAGTTTGATTCATGACTAAATCATTCAGACCGAACTGATTCATTATAAAAGATCTGACTCAAAAGAGCAGTCTGTCCATGATTTAGAAATTGCTGCTACTCTTCAAGCATGCCAGTGACCTACAATCAAGATTTCCAGTGAATAATGGCTTAAATTTTGGTCTATTGCTCACTTGAAGCTTTTGTATGACTTCAGATGGCTTGGAATATAGCACAAGTTTTATGGTAGTGTTCTGTTATTTTAATTGGTTGAGCCTGATGCTAGTAATATAATTTATTGAATCCAGCCTGCTTAAAGCTCAGATTGAACCTCATTGAACACCTTTGGGATGAACTGGAATGCCGAACATGTACCAGATCCCATTGGCCAAAATCAGTCCCTGACCTCACTAATGCTCTTCTGTCTGAATGGGAGCAAATCCCTTCAGCCATGTTCCAGCATCCCAGTGAAAAGCCTTCCCAGAAGAGTGCAAGCTGTTAGGGAGGGCCATTAAGGCCAAGGGTTTTGAAATGAAATGCCCCTGGGTTTGGTTGTCCACGTACTTTTGCCTATATTATAAAATGATGGAGACTTTTATTATCAAGTATAACTTTAGTAACAAGTATAACTCACTGCTTCCTTTGTTTCTCTCTTAGGTTTGCATATAACAGGTGCAATATTGGCTTTGTTCAGTTTGTTTCTGATGGTCATGGGCTCTCTGTGCATCACCATGTCTCTCAGTAAGAGTGTGCCCTTCTTCCTCAAGCCTGCAACCATCTGCTTCGTTTCCTCAGGTGCTTTTCAAACACCTCATAACTGCATCCAATGACTTTAAAACTTACCAGCACCATTCATCTGCAGTAAAACTGAAGTAGCTAGTTATGGAGGAGGCTACATTTTATTAAGGCGTCCTTTGAGTCAGTGTTCTAGACTAGACTAGGATTGACAATGGTCAAGTGCACTATGCCCCATTGCTCAGACCTCAACCATAACAATTTCAGGCAAATACAGCGGGCCTTATTTCAGGGTCACTTCACTAGTCAGGTAGCCTGGGTTTCCCCATACTGCCTTGCTCGCAGCGCGATTCTATTCACGCTGCTATGGCAGTCTGGACACCATGGGACAATTTTTCCCCTGAAAAAGGGAACCAATCACAGAACGGGGAGGGAGCAGCAAGATGATGACGACACCGAAGCAGTTTGTTTATATCAGACTCGACGTTACCTTCTACCCTCATGTTTATCTTGCACAAACGGTAATATTCGCTAAACGCCATCGTGTACAAATAAATCTTTGACCCATCGTCTTTTTCCTCGTCGAATTTCTCTCACTCTACATACGTCATCTGGTATAATTGAAGCGATTGGCTATGAGCTACGTACAGGCGATTTGATAGACATTCATAGCGCCCAATAAACGGCTCTGGGCATTCGTAAACCACGCCTCAAATACGAGAAAATGCGCACGTAGTTCCCAGACCAAGTCTCAATGAGACTTGGTCTGACGTTAGCCAGGCTACTAGTCAGGTGTAACCACTGATATTCTTTATTTTCTTTCTTTCTTTTTATTTCGAACAACAAAAAAGATACAGTTAAAATAAAATATTAAAATACAAGTATGTTGCAACATACCGAAAAAAAAAAAAAACATATCTATAAAGTACTATAACAATAATTACAATGTTCTAAAAGGAGCGAGATGAAGCAGAGGCTTATTAAAAGCTTATTAAAAAATCTTAAGTTTGAGTTGTAGAAGATATGTCAGAAACTTAAGGCCCTGGTGTAGTTAGAACAAAGTTTTTTTTTTTTTTTTTTTTACTATAGGGGTAAAAATAAGTTATAAGTAATACCTTTTGAACATGCCGTCCACACTGCTGAGAGCATCATTTAGATGAATATGTAAATATGTGCTCCATGTGTTCCTCTCAATGACAAAATAAACACACAACAAAAATAACAGCGGTGAGAAAACAGCAGTTAAGAAAGCATCTGATCATAGAGACGTGGATATGTTTGCACCAGCTCCGCAATTCGGCACTCCAGTCAAGTCATGTCGCGTTTATTTATATAGCACTTCATACAATAGATTGCTTTAAAGCAAGCAGCTTTGCGGTATAAAACATAAAAAAAAAACAGTGCCGCTTTCAATTAGAATTGCTTCAGTTTAACTTCAATTTCTACTATAAAGCAGCTCTTCAGCGGACTAAACCGAAGAAATGAACCAGAGAAGATTTCTACCCATTACGTAATCAGCATGGATCAGAGAAGTTGTTTTCCAGAAGCTTCACTTTTGAAAGCTGTTATCTGATTTTATTGACAGTCTCACACCAGTTCATTCTTTAATTTCACTTGAAGTATATGGGAACTTTCATAGTCCCATGTGTATCGGAGGCCAGCTAGTATTCGCTGTGCGAGTTAAACCTCACTTCCCTCATCTCAAGAAACGCTCTAGCGACTGACGCTAGAGGCTGCAGTCTTAGCCTCCTTGTTAAAGCGCCTGACTCTCACGTCGGAGACTCGGGTTCGAAGCCCGCACAGAGCGGGGCGAGTAGGATCTGGGTGAAGGGTTACACATGCAGCTCCAGACTGAAAATAAATAAAAAATGGATCTAATTTACATTAAATGCAATTATATAGAAAACACCCTAATTTATATAACTTGTTATAGTCTATATATTAACAATGTCCCTTCATCACAGCACACAAGCTGTTACAAGCTAAAGTCGGAAGCGCTTTTGGCTAATTTATCAACTACAAATACAATTTTGCTCCTAAATGTTTCATGCTGAATCGAAAATTAATTGATCTTTCATCTCTCCACTTTCCCCAGGTTTCCTGGTCCTGTTGTCCATCGTTGTTTTCCACCAGTCTGTGCTGGCTTTATTGGCAAGCGATCACAGTATCCCTCTCCATCACGAGCTGTCCTGGTCAGTGGCGTGTGTTGGCTCGGCTGGGGCCATTCTCATTTTTGGAGGGCTTATGTTCCTGTTGCTTTCCCTCCCCAACAACCCCCTGGATAAATGTTTTCGTCAGCAGAGCAGTAGTGATACCTAGCTGTCAGAAGGACTGCCAGTGAGTTAAGTAGCAGAAGATCTTTTATACTCTTATGCTGCTTGTGGAGATTAACTGATGTTATAAAGGACTCTCAAAAGCTAATGTTCATAATGTTTTGCAATAATCTGCATTAGAATTGCTTATGAATAAGATTATAGACCTTAATACACATACACTGAATTTGAACTGATATTTCTATGATGGCTCTGTACATAAAATCAGTGACCAACATATCTGTTTACTGTCTTTAAAGGCTTCATTTACACAACATGCTGTGCTATTATGCATTGTTCAGTTATCTGCATTGCTAATTTGTATAAGAAACCTGATTTATTTACCTGCTATGTAAAACTGACTTCTGACTGATGGTTTCTGCAGGTTGTAAGTGTGAAACTGTTTCTTTAAAAAAATGCCATCCTATCTATGCTTCAGGCCTATTCACACAGAACAATATCTATAAAGATAAATATAAGGAAATTAGTATCCACACCAATGCGTAACATTCTGCTTATTATATGTGTGCTGCAGTTTTGTCATCTGCTTCTTTAAATGCTTGAGCTTTTTAAAGTCGAGTGTATTCTGATTGGCTGTCGATATTTTTTTATCATTTATCAGCTGTAAAAAAAATATTCCAACAATATCCTTCCTGTGTCGTTATCCATGTAGCTGTGGTGTGTACTTCCCTATTCTCATAGAATTAGGGCCCATTCACCAAGAACGATAACTATATTAGCGTCCACACCAACGCATGATAACATTCTGTTTATTATAAACGGCGTGCTGCAGTTTCTCAACTGTAGCTTTTAAGTAAGTCTTCAAAGAGCTCAAGCAATTGAAAAATCGAATCAATTGATCAAATCAATTGATCAAAAATCTGTCTCTCTTTAGTTAGCAACACCCAACTTCCTACAGCCCAATCAATTCCCGAAGGAAGAAATCAAATCCCGCTCTACATTTTTCTTATTCAAGAAGCTGTTTCACTAGAAAAGATTATCACAACTTCCGTTTCATGCCAGCTTTATAGTTGGGTGGATTCTGATTGCCTATCGTTTATCATCTCTGAAAGTGATCCCGACTATATCGTTCCCGTGTCGTTATCGTTATAGCTACGGGACTTCTCTATTTTCATAGAATTAGAACATTTATTAAAACTTTATAGTTATATTTTTTTGTGAATGGGCCTTTAGAATGATTATTAAAACTTTGTAGTTAAAGTCGTCATAGTTATTGTCATTGGTGTGAATGGACGTTAATGGGGATTGATGCTTAACAGGGATTCCCTGGCTGAAAATACCAGCTTTCCAAATTGGTGTATGCTAGTTAGTTGTGGCTTGTGAACCATCATAGCCATGCTGTTTACTAGCAAAACTTGGCAGGTAAGCTTCGTTGACCAGAATTATCTTTATGGTGAAGCTGGTGACCAACAAAGTCTTGCTAGTTAAGCTAGTTAAAAAGCCTAATGGGGACATCAGCACAATATATGCTGGTGACTAGCTACAGAGATCCCTAAAAGTAACACTTTTGGACACATTTAAAAATGTGAAAGTAATTTTTAACATCTATTGATTTATAAACCTAGCAACTTTTTGTGCCATCTTTCTTTGCAGGATTAATTCACCAAAAAATTTAAATTCTGCCATTATTTACTCACCCTCATGTTGTTCCTAACCCATAAGACTTTTCGTTCATCTTCTGGACACAAATGTAGATCTTTTTGATGAAATCTGAGAGCTTTCTGTCCGTCCATATATAGACAGCTACGCAACTACCTCTTTGACGCTTCAAAAAGTCCGTAAAACGGTTTAGAGTCCAAATTTTCTGAAGAGACTCGATCACTTTATATGATGAACAGATTAAATTTAGACTTTTATTCACATATAAACATTGATCAGCGAACATAAACAGAAGCTCAACCGAACCTGCTTGTCGTGCGAGAACAAACCTCATTGGTTCTTGCGGAAGCTCAAACTTGCTGCGTAACACATGAGAATGAACCTTATTGGTTCTTGCGGGAGCTCAAACGTTCTGCCTAACACGAGAATGATCGTCATTGGTTCTTGCGGGAGCTCAAACGTTCTGCGTAACACACGAGAATGAACCTCATTGGTTCTTGCGGGAGCTCAAACGTTCTGCGTAACACGAGAATGAACCTCATTGGTTCTTGCGGGAGCTCAAACTGCGTAACACTTGAGAATGAACCTCATTGGTTCTTGCGGGAGCTCAAACTGCGTAACACATGAGAATGAACCTCATTGGTTCTTGCGGAAGCTCAAACATTCTGCGTAACACGAGAATGAACCTCATTGGTTCTTGCGGGAGCTCAAACGTTCTGCGTAACACGAGAATGAACCTCATTGGTTCTTGCGGGAGCTCAAACTGCGTAACACTTGAGAATGAACCTCATTGGTTCTTGCGGAAGCTCAAACTGCGTAACACATGAGAATGAACCTCATTGGTTCTTGCGGGAGCTCAAACGTTCTGCGTAACACGAGAATGAACCTCATTGGTTCTTGCGGAAGCTCAAACTGCGTAACACATGAGAATGAACCTCATTGGTTCTCACACGTCAAGTTAACATGCTTGAGCATCTGTTTATCATAACTGATGTGTGAGTTGATGATTATTTAAATGTGAATAAAAGCCTAAATTAAATCTGCTCATCACATAAAGCGATCGTGTCTCTTCAGAAAACTAAACCGCTCAATTCATATGGATTAGTTTTACGTTCTCTTTTTTGAAGAGGGACTTTTTGAAGCGTCAAAGTGGTAGTTGCGTCGCTGTCAATGGAGGGACAGAAAGCTCTTCGATTTTATCAACAAGGTATTCATTTGTGTTCTGAAGATGACCGAAAGCCTTTGGAACGACATGAGGGCGAGTAATTAATGACAGATTTTCATTTTTGGGTGAACAATCCCTTTAAAATAAATGCTGCTTGGTTTGATATTTTGCTATATAATGTAGTATTTATGCATTTAAATGTCCAAATATTTTTTGGGATCACTTTATACTGGTCTTTTCTGCTGGGTTTTCAATGAACAAAGTAATCAGCAGATTAGATATCATAGATTTCAATGCATAGATTTAATTTACATTATATAAATGTAAAATGATGCTTAATACTATACATATGAAACCGATGTGTGTGTATAAAAATGATGAATGAAATGTATTGATGTGGATGATACAGACCCGTTGTTGAGCCACACTGTTATGTAAATAATGTATTTATATTGTACTCCAGCCGAAATGAGAGCACCTTGTCCTCATACCGAAGATACTGTCCTTCACTGAACTTTCTTCATCTCCTTCTTTCTTATATCTGTTCTTCACTTGGTTGTCTGTGCCACTCTCTATTCATCACGCTCTTACTCGTTCACTAGTTTTGCTTGAGGATTAAATCTCTTTCACCTAAGACAGTCTCCTGCACTCCTTCCCTCGCTTGTTTCTTAATCTCACTCCTTCTCTTTTGCCTCTCGCTCGGTCTAAAATTAGTGCATTGCTCATCTAAGCACATCATGTTGAAGTGGATGAGAAATATTATCCTGGTATGTCAACTATGCCCACCCTCGACGTTCTCTCGATGTTGATCGCTCTTGGGTGTCTCCGAGGGTTTGGGTGGAGCTGCTGTTTCCCTGCGTCTGCCGTCCCGTTCCTCCCCTCCCACCCGAGTGTTTGTGAATACAGTGTCAGAACATTTGGGAAGTGAGGAAAGGTCTGAGCCTCAGTAATCTGCATGTCTCTCATCCAGTCTAACTGCAGCCTCCATCCTGTGCAAAACAATCTAGATATCCGCAAACCGCAGAAATGACAGGTGGCGAGTGTGTTCCTGGAGCAACCGTCTCGACATGTCCTACAGTACGCTTTTAATTTGGGGAATCTGTATTGGGTCTGTAGCATAAGAGCACGTGGCCTGATCAGCTGGGGGGAGTATGGGTGGGTGCAGTAGTTGAGAAATTGGAGCCTGTAGGTTGACACTGAAGCCAGAGGTCTGCTAGTATATATAGCCCTTTAATAGTGCCTGTCAGACTAACAGGCTGTTCTTACACTTTTTATGTGTCCAAGTAAATGGGGGGGAATAAAACAGGATCTGCTCTCACAGTGAAACTAATTGTTGGTCGGAACAGAAATGAGTGCGTGAGTTTGTGGGTGGGTACAATAAAACACTCAATAGCCAGTCTTCCAATAGTAAAAGAACTGGGGTGGTATGTGATGGTTTGCCCATCTGGAATTTAGAAAAAAATTTACACACAAAAAAAGTAGTACAATCCAAAAAGTATTCTGCAAAATATCTAGATTACCACTTAAAGGTCTGTTAAAAGGAGGCTAGAGGGTAACAGAGGGTAATAGCGTATTATTTTCATGTTTAGTCGTTTTTTTCTTTTCTTTTTTAGAACAGTGGTTCTCAACCTTTTTGACTCCAAGGCCCTCCATTGTTTACAACATTCAAAGGCCCCATGACTCTCCCATTTGTTTGTGATTTACTGGATAAAGATTAAGGATATGGATTTTTACTCTCAATTTCTACACAATAAAAAATGGTGAGCATGGCATAACTAGAAAAATGTATATTCATTACCTCATATATACAGGTTTTCAAATACCATGAGCATCCTCATTCTTTAAAAAAAAATTAAAGATAAAAAAAGCAATTGTTTAGGAGGTTAATTAAAATTTTTACCTATTTTAATGCTTTTATTTGAAATAATTTTGGTTGAGAATCACTGTATTATAAGATTATGAAAGCTCATTTTGTCCTCAGAGTAAAAAAAAGAACATTTCTTACCGACTTTATCTCTTAATTGCAACTTTATATCTCACAATCGCGACATCATTATTTTAATATAATTGCGAGTTTTTATCTCACATTTGCAAACTTAAGTCTCATAAATGTGACTTGTATTTTAAACTATTTCAATTATCTAGTTATATTTTTTACTCTGAGGTTAAGATGTCCTTCCATAGAAAACCATTTTAATAAAGTTAATAAACTTCTAAGGATCAAGATTTTAAAAGACACAAATGACATCACTCGAAGATTGTCTGTTGTTTCTTTTATATATAAAATCCGTGCAATACAGTGTTAGAGTTTATCACACATTAAGATAAACCATATTTTTTCTAGATATATCTATTCTCCACTACGTAATATTTATAACTAAGCACATAAATGCTGTCTGTGTGTAGTTTTTCACATTTTTTTATGAATTAAAAAAGACCCCCGATTACAGGAGATTGTGATTTGATGCCCATTCGCACTCAATTATGTAATGTCCTGTGTTGACCTCTTGTTGGCTGGGATCATGGATAAAGGTTAAAGGTTAGCAGAATGTCCACATATATAATCTCTCATTTAGAGAAGCAGACGGGTCAAAGGGAGTCAGGTGCAGCACAGTGAACGTTTGTTTTTGTTTTTTGTTAGGGTTTTTTTTTTTTTTTTTTTTTTTTTTTTTGGGAGAGGAGCTTTGCCTTTGGGATACTGTCATGATCACATGACACAATGGAGGGAAAACACAAATGACACAGGGCATGCCCCAACATAGAGTGTAGCCCAATCAGAGCTCAAGGAAGACAAGTGTCCTCATACATATTCAAAAAAGCCCCGCCCACCCTTTCTGCCCTCTCCAATACATATCTGTACTCTGGATTTTAAAGTCTTTTTTTTTTTCTTTTTTTTTTTCAAATGTGTAATATACATTTGCGTTTCAAAATGTATTTTTTTCAGCCTCCCTCCAACTGCAGACCTGTCGATTTACAATTCAAATGGTCCTTTATTGTCCCCGCCCATTTGAAAAGCACAGTTTTGGATAGAAGTCATTTTCTGAATGTCATCACCATTTTCTCTATACAAATATATCATCTGTCCCTCTTCGACTAAGTGAGGGAATGTTTTAATGCCCCAAAACAAAGATTTTCAATTCAACAAGTGCTACTTCTACTGCTAACAGTGATTTTAACAAAAATAATATGATGGTAGGTTTATATAAAAATCGTTTTCATTTGAACTCTTCAGTCCATCAATTATGGTGCTGATCTGTTTACTGAGCTGGAAGACAGATATACAGATATTACACACTAAATTGCATGTTATCAAAGGGTAGAAAATAAAACTTTCATTAAAATAAATAAAATGCTTCTCACAAAGTTAGTTGTAATAATAATAATCTCATTCTCACAATACACTCATGTTTCTGCAGTGCTCAGTATCACGTTTTTGAATCACAGTCAAAATCTCGTCTTTCTAGTTTAAAAACTAGAATCATTTATCAATGTTAAGAGCTAGCAGTTCAAACGGACTCATAATAACAACAACGCTTCATCGTCTTGGAAAATTCTACGTCTTTAAAATCAAGCAAAATAATAAACATCACAGTATCCCATGATTATAGTTTCATTAAGAATAAACAACATGTTATAAAACAGTACTGAAAAAAAAAACATGAATGTTGTTGTTATTATGAGATGTTTGTCATTCTTTTACTCTTTATTTTTTCATAAAGTGAAACATTTTTCAATACCGAGAGAGTTATCCTCTTTTTTTTAAGTCGTTTTCCCAGTCTTTCCGTCTACGTTATCTCTCGCTTTTGCGCATTATCAACTACTCCAACCCTCGATCTGTCTAGACTGGTGTAGTTTTCCTATTTAGCGTGTTGGAGTTACTCTCTCTGTCACCTTTCCCTAGCCTATCCAGCGTCCCCATCCCTCGTTCCCTCTCCACCGTAGAGGAGGAGAAAGGTGGAGGCTGGGAGGACGGGACGGAGTTGCCGAGCGGAGCATTGGAGTTGGAAGAATTCTGGACCGCTGACGGATTGTGGGATTTGAGCGAGGGCAGCGTCCCGCTCATCATCATGCCTCCTCCGCCCCCTCCGCTCTCTTTAGGGAAGCAGTTGTGCAGCTGGTATAGTGTGGCGCGGTCCACCGTGCCGTACAGCGGAGGGGCGCCCAGCCCTCCTAAACCACCCAGTTTGGGGTCTCGGGAGAGGGTGTAAAGGGAAATATCGCCCCCTGGCAGAGCGGAGCGGGAGTGGGGGTTGGGTAGAGTGGACACCGAGATGGGCCCCTGGGAGAGTAAAGCTGACGGGGCCATTCCGAAGTTCTTACCCCCCGGAGGACCACCCACGGGGGACGGGTCTCGAGAGCGCGAAGGGTCGGTGGATCGAGAGCTGGAACGCGATCTGCGGCGGAAGCGGTAGCTCGGGAGTCGTAGCATGGCGTGAGTGGTGCTCTTAAAGATATCGGTGCGAGAGCGACAGCGGAGCTCCTTGTTCTTCTCGATGTAGATGTTTACCGCCAACACACCCACCATCTCAGCCAGGATGAAGGACAGCCCACCAAAGTAGAAGGACCAGCCGTAGGAGTACTGCCATTTCTTATCCTCGTCCTTCTTTGGGGAAATGTCACCCAGAGCGGCAGAAATGTACACTATCACACCGATGATGTTACTCAGGCCTAAAGATCAGGGGTCAAAAACATGCCAACTGATCAAAATGTGTTGTTGCTTCAGGTGATTAGCAGCTTTTGTTTGCAGAATAACAACGATTCAGAAGCATCTGCAGTCTAATATTACCATAGATTTCATCAGATACATTTTACAGTAATATTGTGGATAATTCTGTACAGGCACAAGCAATTAAACACATTTTATAATGAATTCCGTGTTGTTTCCTATTGTCAGTATAAACTGGATACACATTGGGGTCATAATGTCAATTTTTTTGACAATAAAAATATATTAGCAGAAAAAGTTTACTAGACAATTAACGTATTATGCTATATTATAATTTTAACTATTTTTTTTATGCATGACAGACGCTTTTATCCAAAGCGACTTAATTAAATGCAATTTAAGTCTGTTTGGATGAAAGTGTCTGTTGTAATATAATGTATGTCTTGAATGCAATGTAAGCTAAACATTATATTATATTAAATGATATATATACTCTTTAAAGCATAATGAGATAGACATTATATTAAATTATGTATTATATAAATGTAATATATAATTGAATATGTCTAGCTTACTTTGCATTTAATTCTTATATATATATATAACACATTTTTGTAGTTCTGGCAAATATTAGGTGTAATCTGACATTTACTCCAGCACCAATACATGTACACACACACTGCACACACTTTACCTGCTGCTACAAACAGAATGCCAGCCCCCAGCACGATATTCCTTTTGCTCTTGTAGAAGCGACTGGCTGCGATACAGACCCCTCCCATTAGCAGCAGGATGGCACTAAGAATGGGAAAGATGTTGGAGGCCCGGACCACTCCTGCAGGGAAGGAGAGAATAGCAGAGGAGAGAGACAGATGGGAGGGTGAGAGACGGAGAGCATCATAAGCGTGAGACGTGATGAGTGCAGGCCAGTCAGTTCTGTTCAGGTCTTTAGCCCTGTGCATTTGTATTTCCACACATTTTTAGATATAAATATTAAGCTAAAACGAGGCACCTGGTTAATTAAATGATGCCGTTGTGCTCTCTGTGAAAAAGCCCCAGAGGAAAAAATGTTCCCCTGGCAGTTGGGCATCCCATCTGGGACCAGTTAAGCTGGGACAGAGCAAGGAAATGCCATCTAAATACCAACCAAAATGCCAACCTGTGTGTGTGTGTGTATATATGTGTGTGCATTTATGCGCGTGACATGCACACGTGCACGCAGGGAGCTGTAGCACAGAAATGTCTTGGAGCATTTCAGGGGATATGAAGCATAGGATTGAATCTGCAGAATTATTGTGAATCTGCAATATGTCACTTTGAAAAAGTCACATCAAAGAAGCATAGGTATTTAAGATCATCGTCATCATTTTCTTTACCATGTGTAAAATCATAATCATTTGGTACAATACAAAGGGGGGAAGGGGGGTAAATAATGACCATTTTTTTATTTTGGGGTGAACTGTTCCTTTAACACTGCTGTTGCTGCATTCCATTCATGCTGCAGAACTGCTTTGTCATGATAAACTCTGTTGTTGTAATAAAGGGCAGCCTCTTACGCAGGACGTATTCTGCTCCATCATGATCAAAGTCAGCATCCTCTGGGAAGTGGTTGATCTGGGAGCACACGCCACGCTTCACCCCTACAAGCAAAAACACGGGAACGTCAGAGGTAAGACATCCTGACAACAACCCTGAGCATATGTTAATCCTGAACTGAGAAAGAACCACATCACATACCTCCGTAAAAACCCCTCGCACACAAACATCTTACTGACCACAAACCTTTGAACAGTAGTGTGTATTTAACACAAGAAGCGTCTCATGGAATATCAATTGTGATCATGGTCAAATGCAGGAATGTCAATTTTCTATTATTCTTTAATAATAAAACAGGCATTGATGTGAGCTCAGACAGACGGACAGATAGATAGATAGAAAGAAAGAAAGACAGAATACCTTTTAATGGTCTAATTCGCAATCCAATCTCTTTAAATTAGATAAGGAACTAATTTTTGCATTGTAGCTGCTGATACAGATCTAATTCTCTTAATTCATTATGTTCATTTGTTAAGAAGGGGAACAGAGGAACACACACACACACACACACGCACCCTAGAAATCTAGCCCTGGAGTCAACCGGGGAGTGAATAGCTACCCGCTCCAGTGCTGGGGGCCTACGGCAGACAGACAGACTGACGCACTATGAGGACGTCGTGACTGGTGTTGATTGATGGAGTGGGAATGTGATGGATTGATGAGACACGAAGGGAGAAACAGGTGGACAGGTGTATGGGGGATTCTTTTCACAGCTGTTTTTGTCTTTTTATATTCCTCCTCTTATGGACATTAATCTGTAGAAAAGAGACGAGGGCACAAAAGGGAAAGGTGTCAGCGTAGGAGAATCTGGCATCACCATTTTGTTTCTTTGTTAAAGAGACTGCAGCTTTCAGTAATGGCCTTTGTTTCTGCCATCAAGTGCACGTCACCAGACCTGCCAAGCTTGGGGAAATTATTTGAGTACCACAATAGTGTAAACCTCAGTTCACATGCTTTTGCACTACTTCGCTTTGCACAAGGTTATTTCCCCACTCACCACCATATTATTCATTTATTCATAATATAAATTCAAATTTTTATAAAAAAATAAAAAAACACAACAATTATATCATGAGGGTAAACCCTATGGCCCGGTTTCACAGACAAGGCTTAGATTAAGCCAGGAGTAGGCCTTAGTAAACATTACTGATTTACATCTTGAGACAAAACAATGGCACTGACATATTATAAGACATGTCAGTGCAAGTTGCTTTCAGTTAAAACAGCTCAAATATGCATTTTAGTCTGCTAGGCTTAAGTCTGCTTAGACTAGCCTTGTCTGTATAAATACAGGCACATATTTTTAAGTTAAAAAAATCTCTGCGATTCTAACTATACAATATTAATTATTATAAAACATTTTTTTATTTAAAATTAAACTATCTAACAGGCTACTGTAGAAATAATACTATTGTACTGTACAATAATAAAAGAGTATTTAATAATAATTTTGCTTTACAGAACAACAGTAAAATAACGATAAAATGTTTTATGGCTCTCTTAATTTCCTTTCTTTCCAACTGATTCTTCAAGCTGCTGCTTCTTGCTTGACTTGAGAACTGCACATGCACAATTGAAAGGCATTACTAGTTTTTTGTGTAGTTGTTACAAATCATACCAGTGTACTTTGAGGTCAAAATGTGTACCTGCAAAAGGCATACAGGTTGGCAGGTCTGCATCACCCACAATGGAAGAGCCACATATTTAAAAAAGACCGCAGTGTGACGAGCCACTGAGCGACTTTTCCACGCTGAGTGCTTTATTGGCTTTTTTTCTTGTCATCTAACTTTGAATAAAACGCAGAGCTCATCAGTGTCCCTTTTTACACAGCCGTCCAATCGCAGTGGGGGAGGAGTGGTGAAAATACCACACCTATACTTGTACTATGACTGAACAAGAATGGACAAGTTATTATTGCTTGTCTCTGAGTATTCTTGTCTGTAGATGGCATCCCCGAACTACCATAGTACTAATATGAAATATAATAAGAAATATTTCGCTCGCAAATGACTTTTTTCAGCTGGCTAAAAATGCTTTGTTGGACACATGGCCTAAAGGCCAGCTAGGGTGTTAAAGGGATACTCCACCAAAAATGCTGTTCCAGAAGTATACTTTCTTCAGATGAACACAAATGAATATTTTTAGAAAAAAGTCCACGGGACCTCTAAAATTTACTTAAAAAAAAAGAAAAAAGAGTGAACTACAGTAATCCATACAACCCCAGTTGATGAATCAATGTCGGCTGAAGCAAAACGATACGGGTGTGTAAGGAAAACACTAATATTTTACACTTTTTACACCATAAAGTATGACTTTCAGCCAGCTGTCAAATGTGTGTTCGTGAGTTGACAAAAACATCAGCATGTTGTGAGAAGTGAAGGTCCTCTGTGCTTCTGCATCACTTCTTGCTTGAGCTTCAGAACATGCTTACAAAGTGCTGATGTTCATGTCAAGCATGAACTCATGCACCTGTGTTTGACAGGCAGACAGAAGCAATGGTTTGTAGTGTAAACATTGTAAATATTAGAATTTCTCACACACACACCTATCGTTTACGCTTCAGAAAACTGGGGCCGTACGGATTCCGGTCATGTTCACTTTGCGTGAAGTGTCAACTTTGAGGGTTCCATCCACTTGCATTATATGGACTCACAGATATTATGTTTGTTTGTGTTTTTCTGAAGAAAGAAAGTCATATATATCTAGGATGGCGTGAGGGTGAGTAAATGATGAGAGAATTTTTGGGAAAGTATCTCTTTAAGACTAGCACCAAGCCAGTATGGAAATTCAAGCTAGTCCAAATTGGTCCAATAGGTAGTTCACCTGCTTACCATGACCATGTAGAGCCAGCGATCTAAGCTATGTATCTAAGCACATGAAAGCAACTCATTAGCTTTGAGAGTAGCATTGGCCTCTCCTATATCGACTGCTAGGGGAGCCTAGATGAAGGGCAGGACGAGGCCCAGCATGTGTGTGCATGTCTAGAATTGAGTCGGGGTGATGTGACAATCAGCGCACCTATCATCATGAAGCCAGTAGTAATTGCTGTTCGGACTGATTTAGCTGCAACATTTATTATGCAGATCCAAAAAAATCCGCTTTCCACTTGACCTGCTCTAAATTGTGTTTCTACTGAGCATCTATCTTGGCTCTAATCCCTCGGGAAAGCAAGGATGTCTTGACCTCTAAACTATGCCAAGAGTGCTGTAATACTGCAGTGACCAAAGGGGCAAAGAAAGAAGGGAAAGCGAGGCTTTAATGAGATAGAGAGAGAAACAAAGAGAGACGGCCGAAAAAAGCAGGCCGCGTCGCTATGATGATTGGGAATCCAGGCTTATCTTTAATTGAATGCTTTGTTATCAGAGAGCTTAGCCATAAGGCTAAATTAGAAGAGCACAATGGCTGGCTGCAGGCGGAGCGGAGAGCGTATTACACGGGGATGAGTGAGAACATGAGGTGCTAGAACGACCCCTAAGACTACGACTGCTGTCCCTCTGTGTTGACCTCCCAATGCAATCTGCTCAGCCTTTTAATTAGGCCTTTTTGGGCTGCGCTCCTAAATTCAAAACTCTTCAGCAGCAAACAAACAGCTATATCAGGGTTCAGGATGTGTGTAGGTTTTATGATACCATGTGTGTTAATTACCCAGACAGCAACATAGCGTCACACCTGGTACATGTGGATTCCACGCATACCAGATGTGGGCCGGATCTGGGCCGACACCATGTTGCCGTCTGGGTATCCTTAAATGCCATTTAAATGAAGAATTTAACTACTTTTGAAATGGTTTCATCGTTCATACAGGCATGTTAGCTATTTTCAGAACAATTTGAAGGCACTTGTGATTGTGAAAATAGATTAATAATATGCATTGTGAAGCTTGTGAGATCCTGTTAATTTAATGAATAATTAAAGAAAATAATAAACATCTTTTTGGAATTAAAAACATTGCCATGCCTGTAAAACGTTCCAAGGCAGGGGAAATGACTATCCTCTTGCGAGGGACCCTCTTCCTAAAATATAAATATTGAAAATAGTGTGATATTATAAAGATAACATTTTATATTGTCACCGCAATTATTATAGATACGTATACACTACCGTTCAAAAGTTTGGGGTATGAATTTTTTGTTCAATGAATGCTTTTATTCAGCAAAGACACTAAGGCCTGGTTTCACAGATGTGGCTTACGTAGATCAAGCCAGGATTAGGCCTTAGTTAAATTAGGACATTTAAGCTTTTTTAAACTTGCCTTGGAAAAAAAAAAACATTACTGGATTATCTTGAGACAAGTGGCAAGTTGCTTTCAGTTAAAACAGCTCAAACATGCATTTTAATCTGGGACTATCTGTGAAACCGGGCATAAACTGATCAAAATTGACAGTAAATACATTTATAATGTAACAAAAGATTTCTATTACAAATGAATGCTGTTCCTTTGAACTTTCTTGTCATCTAATAATCCTGAATGTATCGGTTTCCACAAAAAATAGTAAGCAGCACAACTGATTTCAACATTGATGATAAGAAGAAATGTTTCTTGAGCAGCAAATCAGCATATTAGAATGATTAGAAGGATCATGTGACACTGAAGACTGGAGTAAATTCAGATTTGCATCAGGAATAGATTACATTTTAAATTCGTTTCAAATAGAAAATGACTATTTTAAATTGCAATATTTCAAATATTACTGTTTTTCACAAACTTTTAAACAATTGTGTATACATATGCGTTTTTTATATATACACGAAATATAGGCACAATTTGAAACATCAAATTCTGCATACGTTTTAAAAAAGCATTTATCATTAAAATATGATATTTAATAATATTTAATCGATATATTAAGTTAACACTAACTATGACAGAAAATATTCATTTTCCCCATGGATACCAGTTTGAAAACCACTGATATAAAACTTAGGCACATATTTTTTAATGTAGGTTACATATCTATTTTTGATTTCCCATCTGATGTACTTTTGTTTGTTTATCAAACTGTGGCCTAGTATTTTTTTTAGTATAAACACTGCATCATCATAGGACTACCCTAATGGAGGCAAATATTAATAAATCATAACCCTCCTATTCTCCAAATAAGTGCACAGAAACACAGATGCCACCCCTACAATGTAACCAAGAGCCAAGATAGTGGCTGACCCTCCAGACAACAGATCCTCCACAGGCCAGAGTGCGTCAAGGCCCCGGGGTCCTTCTTGTCTTTATTATGGGGATCATCTTGTGAGTTGTTGGCGGTGCTGTTGCAGATGAGCGCCCGCGAGTACAGCCAATAATCTGTGCCGATAGCCACCGTCATCAGGCCAAAGGATGCGAAAGCACCCACGATGGTGAGAAGGATCTGAATGCCCTTCTCACACACCATGCCTACAGGAGAGAGGAAGAGATGCAAAGAGAGAGAGAGAGAGATACGGAAACATCACTGATTGTCCATCTATCTCTCCTTCAATTTGTTTTCTTTTATAGTATAGATATAAAGAGATGAGAAATGACTGACCTGCTTCTCTTTTTAGACTTGATTCTAATCATGCAACCTCAGCCTCAAGGCCATTCAATGCTTCAACCTGATTGGTCGAAATAGCTTACCTGATGGCGAGTTTCTGTCCTTCGACTCAATTTTGAAATCTTTCTTTTCCTCGTCAGATGAGAATGTGCTGTCCCCTCAATCCGGGCAGCATCCATCGACTGTCCTCGCACACTCCTTTTGTTCTTCCTGCACTCGTTTACTCCCCCGCTTCTCTTCTGACAGGTCGACCACAATGGAGAAGCTTGTGTTGGTCTCTGTGATCCCTTCTGTATGTATGCGGTCTTACTTTGCGTCAGTTCTGGTCATTGCTGATATATAAAACAAAACCTAGAGATACAAAAGGAAGAAAAGAGAGAGATTGGATTCTGCCGCAATTTCTTTGCCGCAAAAAAAAAAGAAAAAAAAGAAACTGTTTGGTGGAACTTTGGCAAGGAATGATTCTAAAGAACTTGGGGAGAAAGGAGCAAAGGCAGGTCTACACTGTTACCATAGTAACGCTGAATTGCAAAAGCTTGAGCATGGAGAGATGGGAGGGGGGCAGTGCTTTCATCCCTTGGGACGAGATAAGGGAATAACTGACAAACATGCAATTCAGCAACATTACATGAATTGGATCATTGCAATGAATCTGTAGAGACTCCCTGACCAAGCAAGAGGAAGAAGCATTACCTCACAGTGCTGGATGCTTTATGTTAACCACACCTATATGAGACACAGACGCATGCGAATACGCACACACACGCACACAATGAAAACCTATAAAACCAGAGGACAATCGTGCAGTACGCATAATTTAGCAAACATAATTTAGCAGACATAATGCAGGGCTGCCTTGGCTGTTAATAATTTATAATGCAATATGGCACAGCCATCAAAATGGGTTAAATCCTGTTCACATGGTGAGCCTCTGCAGTACAGATTTGTAGCGCTCATATAAAAATCCCTTCCGAGTCAAACATGGATGGACAATCTGAGCCGATTTCTAATGTGTCAGTGGCACATAAAAAAAAAACAAAAAACATAAAGATGCAGTTTTGTATGTTGTAGCCCAAACTATTCTAGCTAGAGACATTTATCAAGTGTAAGCTGTTAGATAAGATGACAGAGGCTGTAATAAAATAGCACAAAAAAACTAAATACAATCTGTACAAATACACAATGCAAAGTACCATTATATGACACATACAGTATACCTATCTTCAAGATGCTGTTAAAGAGAATTATTAGGATAATAGTCCTAAAAAGTACACTTTAGCATACTATTAAATAGAGTACTTATAATGGAAATAATCTAGTTTAAAATAATATACTTAAGTGTAAACTAAATGTAATGTTTTTGGACACTTAATTGCATGTAATTGCAAATAATGAAAATGTATTATAGTTTAAATTTATATTAAATAAAATTAGCTGAACTTTAGAGAGATTTTTTGACCCATTTTAAGTAGGACGTAAGTTCATCTTTATATGTCATATCATAATTACTCTTATTGTCTTTGAAATATGGTTTAAGTGTGCAGAATGTACTGACAAGCATTTTTGCTAAACTAATGTATACTTTAATGTAATTTGTATTGAAACTTGTATGTTTTCTGTTTATTCTATATTTATTTTATATATAATATAGTATAATTGATATTTTGTAATTACATATTTGTAATTAAGAATTTGCAATTTGGTACATTTAAAACTATTAACTTTAAATATAATATTGAATGACTGAAAATGACAATCGAGTACTTTACGTGCTTTTAGTATGTTAGTCAACACATCAAAATAACGTACTGCTTTAAAACACGACAAACAAGCATTACACCATAATGATTTAAAATGTACTTTAAAGTAAAAAAAAATTATTGACATTATCACAAAGTGTACTTGTAATTAGAGTACATTTTCATGACATGATGACCCACGGGTATACAGGAATAATAATCATAGAAAAACAATCACGTAAAACATTGACGTCTAACACCAAACAAAAAACTAAGGCTACGTTTACACATGGCCGGCTATTTTCATAAAAGGACATTTCACCCTCTCCGTTTTCCAAAATAACATTGTGCACACCTGTCAGTTTTCAGAAAAGTGTTTGTTTACACAAACCTGTGTATATATGCCGTCAGTAGCATGCCAAACCTGTAGGTGGCAGTGTAACGAGAAGCTCAAGCCCACGTTAGCCAATCAGAATCCCGAAAATAGCAACAACAGCAACGAATCACTTCCTCTTTCTCTTTTGAACAAGGTCACACTTTTGACGCAGTTGCAAGCTCTGTCGCATACTGTGACGTCGGCTGCCTAAAACCAGAGAATGTCTAATAAGGCGAGAAGTTTCACTCTCAGTACACTTCCGGCTTCTGAACTGGTTGCAGTTCCACTCTGGCCCCATATGAGGGCGCTCACAGGACGAGTGCAGAATGAATGGAGGTCTATGTCAGTATACCCATCAAAATCCACTTTTCTCAGGATATAATTTTTTGTCTAGTAATTTGAATATTGTATTCGAAAGGAGATGCAAAGAAATTACACATTGCTGGGTGTTAGATTTTTTAGAGTCACTTATTTGCTTTAAAAAGTCTTTTAAAGTGTCAATGACGTCATACACATCGTACGACCAGAGATACTGCTTTACGGCAATCCTTCAGTCACTTTGGTGCTTTCGCGCTCTGCACTTTCTTTTCTCTCGAGGCATCGACAACACAGCTGACACAGGTAAATACACATGCTAGAAGAGTTTTTGTTTTGTTTGTTTCTGGTCCCGCTTCGGATGCCACGATGCCATCAAGCGGTATCTCTGGTTGTAATCAGTCCTTCACTGACCAATCAGCGTTCATTAGCAGAATGCTAGCGTGTTATGGGCAACAACAACTCAACCTGTAAGAAATCGAAAGGACATAAGTACTCGTTCATTCAACTTTCGACCTATAACCCATGTTGTACTTGCAAAACCTACTATCGAATCTGAGATTTCTCAACGGCAATCGGGTGAAAGAGACAAATTTAGCCGTCTAGCCCCATAGACTCCCATTCATTCTGCACTCATGGGCGATCGCCCCCAGTGGAACTCTGGTGGAACTACAACCAAAATTCGGTACAATAGGACTTAATAGGGAGTGGGCAGGCTCTCTGTAGACGGGCTCTGCTAAAACTCAGTTTACTTTAACTCAGTTTTTCTCAGTTTACATGCAAACGTGCAAACAAAGTTTTCCAAAATCTCCACTCTGGCCGGAGTTTCTAGAAAGAATCGTTTTCAGAGGCGAATTCTCCGTTTGCGTGTAAACGAAGGGCACAAACGAAGGGAAATGTCTCAGTTTTTCAAAATAACCATGTACGTGTAAACGGTGCCTAAGAGAACTAAAGGCTTAAATACTCAAGGGAGACTAATCAACAGAAACTGAAACAGGTGCGTAACAATCAGTAACCAAGGAAACTAACTAGTGAATACAGGCAGAAAAGGCAAACCAAACTAAGGCCGCGTGTCCAGCAAAGCGTTTTTAGCCAGCTGAAAACGCTAGGCGCTCTGCTAAAAACGCTCAGCTGTGGGCGCTTGAGAGCGTTTTGGCAGCGCAGCGTTTTTTCAGTTGAGACGGTTGAGACCGAGACACTTGCTTGTTATGATACGGAATATCCGCGAAAGTCTTACTAGTATCTCATTTCACACATATTTTGTTTCTGTGTTGATTCTATATTAAAATGTCAATACAATGTAATGTATTTTCTCTGGCTCTTGATTTTGTTCCGTTATTATGATTGTTGTTGCCATCTGTTGACGTTTTACAAGCAGAATCATGTGGCGGACGCGGTTGGTCGGTGTGGTATTAGTCCCGCCCCTCCTCCACTGTGATTGGACGGTTGGGTAAAAAGTGACAGTGATGAGCGCTGCGTTTTACCAAAAGTTGAACATTCTTCAACTCTCGGCGACCAGTAAAAAACGCCGAACGCTCAGCGCTTCAGCGTAAAAAAGACGCTCAGCGCCTCGTTACGCTCATGGCGTTTTAAAAACGCGGCGCTCCCATTGAAAACAATTGAAAAAACTCGCCAGCCGCGAGTAAAAACGCTTTGGTGGACACACGGCCTAAGGGTATACGTTTACACGACAACGATGTACTAAAAACTTATTTTCGTATAAAGAAGACAACATTCCCCGTTCACATGGATCTGCGAAATCAATAAAAAAAATGCTGTAATATGCTGCCAGGCCAGTAGTTGGTGATGTGACTGAACACGAAATACACATGCGCATGACGTCACACTTTTTTGTAGTTTTCACGAAGACAATAACAGTATTGTTTTCAAAAACTTGCACTTGCACTCATTTTCAAAAGTGCAAGTTTCAGGCCCCCAAAACTCCATTGTCATGTAAATGAACTGCCAAAACGCATAAAAAGTTTTTTAGTTGAAAATGGTGTCATTTAAACGGACCCTCAAACACAAACAAACTGAACATAAACAGAGAATGTCTAATATGGCGAGAAGTTTCACTCTCACTACACTTCCGGCTTCTGAACTGGTTGCAGTTCCACTCTGATTCCATATGAGGGCGCTCACAGGACGAGTGCAGAATGAATGGAGGTCAATGGCGGTATACCCTTCAAAATCCACTTTTCTCAGGATATAATTTTTTGTCTAGTAATTTGAATGTTGTATTCGAAAGGAGATGCAAAGAAATTACACATTGCTGGGTGTTAGATTTTTTAGAGTCACTTATTTGCTTTAAAAAAGTCTTTCAAAATGTCAATCTGACGTCATTAGCAGAATGCTAGCGTGTTATGGGCAACAACAACTCAACCTGTAAGAAATCAAAACGACATAAGTACTCGTTTATTCAACTTTCGACCTAAAACCCATGTTGAACTTGCAAAATCTACAATCACATCTGAGATTTCTCAACGGCAATCGGGTGAAAGAGACAAATTTAGCCGTCTAGCCCCATTGACTCCCATTCATTTTGCACTCATGGCGAGCGCCCCCAGTGGAACTCTGGTGGTACTACAACCAAAATTCGGTACAATAGGGCTTAATAGGGAGTGGACAGGCTCTCCGTAGACGGGCTCTGACATAAACCTGGCAATTTACCTTTCGCCGGCCCCTCCCCCAAAACGGCCATTGTCCAATCACACATCATAGCAACCGTTACTATGTGAGCAGGTCCGACAAACATTAGCAAGATGGTGAAGCGTGCGCCCACGGCGTTTGTAAATCGGACACTAGATACCCCGAGAGATTGTCTGGAGGAGTTGTGTTCTTTCCATTCCCAAAGCCGAAAACACACCGTGAGCGATGCCTACAATGGATAAAACAGTGTGGACGGCCCCACTCCCAGGTTAATGTGTCGAACATTACGAAGCATAAATACGTCTGCTGGCTGTGGTGTCGATGGCTAACGTTACTTAAAGTTTTTTTTGTTTTGTTCTTCTGATCTGAAAAACTATCCTATCTGTTACTCAGAAAACATAATATTGTCTGAACCGCGAGTTTTATGATCCGTTGCCCCACTAATAAATATTATGGTCTCAACCGCGAGTTTTGTGATCTGTTGTCCCCCTAATAAATATTATGGTAAGTGCATTATTAAAGACAAGCAATGAAAGTTATTTAGATGCAAATTAAGGCTATGTCTGGTTAAACAGTTATTGTGTGATTTCGTTTATTGTGCGTTGTCAACCTGAAGCATGAATTTGAGAAAGAAAATCATTTTTGGAAGAAAATGCACCACATACTTTTGTCAATGATATAAGTTATAGCTAAAAGATTGTAAAAGCTTTCAGTTCACCCTGCCTAATTGTAGTTGAAAAGTCAAATTAAGCTTGATTAATGATATACTGTGACTGATCAGATAAACTACAGCATCGAGAATATAACTCCCATGTGTTTTGCAGCATTTAAAATTTTAGTCATAGTGTGTTATGCGAAAAAACACACATAAGAAATTATTGCTGACAGCACTTTTATTTTCAGAGAGTTTTTTCTTTCACACAAAAACACAACAGTGAGTGTCTTTCAATGCTTTTAAACACTTGCTTTCTTGTTCTTTGTCATATCACAAATTATGTGTATGAACACCGGTAAGCATTAGCCTCGACAGAGACGTAGATAGTAGTCGTGTCTCCTTCATTGCGTATTTTTATATTTTGAATATATCCCTCCACTGCATACTGTAACCCCTTTTGCCTCGATCTGGAGGATATCGCGGAGGTATTGCTCCAAAAATGGTCACTGACACGCACGGGTATACCTCTTCCCGTCATGGCAATCTGTCGCGCTGGTCGTGTTTGACCATTTGTTTGTCGGACGTAGCAACAGTAACTAAGGGGGGCGGGGCTCGGCGAAAGGTCAATTACCTTTAAGTGCAGTTAAAAAAAAAAAATACACATTTAAGATTTAAAATACACTACACCTGTAAATTTTATTCAATTAAGCACAATTCTTTTCACTACAGGGAAAGTTAGTCTAATATCTTAGAAAGGCTTTTTTTGTTTTGACTTTGTTATACAGTATGGCCACAGGTAAGGGTAAAGTTATTAATCCAAAAATACCAATAAAAATGTCTAGATAAAAGCAGATGGAGAAGCTTAAAATCTCTAATCTAATCTCTTCTCACACAGTGAATACAGTTTATTTTGATCAAGAATCTGGTAATAAAGCTATGAATAACGGAGACAGGAACAGTCTGTTTTCTCACTCTCAGTTGAGTCTCAGCAGGGAATAAACCATCATGTGACATTAACCTGTGTAAACTGGGTCTAAGTCTTCATCACTACAGCTCAAAGTCACATTCGCAGATCACAAACGCCTCTTTTCTAGCGGTGTAATCACTGATTAATGGTGCTTTATCACATTGCCAGCGTTGAAGAAGCTTTAAAACTTCATAAATGTAGGTTGCCAAGCTACTAATAAACAAAAATAGCTAACTGCATTGAGGCAATATTTTATTATCACAAACAGAAACCAACAAATACTAATGCTAAATACTAATAACTAATATGTGTTCATTTCATAAAATAAAAAATAAAGAGACTTCTGGGAACACTTTTTGCATTATAATAATATCTAGGCTGCATTCATTTGATCAAAATACAGTGAAAAAAAGTATTATTGTGAAACATTACAAAAATTTTAAATAACTGTTTTCTATATTAAAATATGTTGAAATGCAATTTATTTCTGTAATGGCAAAAGCTGAATTTTTAGCATCATTACTCCAGTCTTCAGTGTCTCATGATCCTTCAACAGTTGTGCTGCTTAATAATATTTTTGTGGAATTCTTTGATGAATAAGTTCAAAAGAACAGCATTTATTTGGAACATAAATAAACATTTTCTAACATTAAAGGGTTAATTCGCCCAAAAAAGAAAGAATTTTTTAAAACATTTACTCACCCTCATGTCGTTCCAAACTCATAAGACTTTCATTCATTCAACACAAATGAAGACATTTTTATTGAAATCTGAGAGATTTCTGTCCCTCTATTGACAACTACGCAACTACCGCTTCAAAAAGTTCATAGAGATCGTAAAACTTTTTGAAGCGTCAAACTGGTAGTTGTGTTGCTGTCAAAAGAGGGACAGTAAAATATCTTCCTTTGTGTTTCTAAGATGAGTGAAAGTATTATGGTTTTGGAGCGACAAGAGGATGAGTAAATCATGACAGAATTTTCTTTTTTGTGTGAACTAACCCTTTAAATATCTTTACTGTCAATTTTGATCCATTTAATGCATCATTGCTTAATGCAATCATTAATTCTTCTTTAAAAAAAAATCGTACAGACCCTAAACTTTTGAACAGTAGTGAACAATACAGCAGAAGTTCTCAACTGGCGGGTCAAAACCCCAAAATGGGGTCTGTTCTCATTGAGTTGTAGACGGCAGGGAAATACATTGCTAATGCAAAAAACAAAAACAAAAAAATATATAGAATGCACCTATAACAGTGTAGAATGTAGCAAAAATACAAAATTAAATAAATAAGGCACTCAATCAAACTCTTCTCTACATGATTTCATATACAATGCTAAGGTGCAATGCGTTTCATGCAAAGAATAATTGGCTGCGCATAGCATGACACCATCAAATTTCAAGCTATATCAACACAAAACAAATAAATAAACAATGATGTTGCATATTCTAATCGAGTCTATGCAGTTCATCATAATATAATTAAAAAGTTTCGCATTAAGGATATTTTGGATAAATCTGGGTCCGAAAAAAAAAAATAATCAACTGAGAACCACTGCATTATAGCATTCACAATGTCATAGACACATAACAAAATATAATTATTTCCTCAAAAGAAGAATTATATTCCGCCCACAAAAACACTGCCCAAAACAGCAAAAGTGTTACAGATTAATAATAGGCCTAGGCCATTTTTTTTTTTTGTAGTTCACAAAAGGCCCAAAAGGCCAGTGCGATGTCCTGAGGCGTTTAACTCCACCTCTGCAAGAAACATTAACTGGGGCTGTATGAAATACACTCTTCTTCTATATGTCAAAGTAATAAGCCTGAGAGTCACTCAGAAGACAGTCAGCAGCTTTCAGTGTCTGTTTCAGTCTGATGCCTCTGCTATGTTTAAACTGAAGAGCATCAAAGTGAGAACCACACACAACACCTCTTATGAAGCAGATTGTCTCTGTGTTTCCAAAGTCTGCCACTTACTATCGCAGTAAATACAAACATTTGGCTTGGCAGACCACAAAAAAAATGATTTACATCTATTTATAATCACACAAGGACAAGGAAAAAAAAACAGCAGAGATCCTGTTCTCATGAGACGGTCACATAATCAGCGGTGCTTCCATTCATAACTTCCCAGTTATTGCAGTCATGCGAGATTTGATTTGCAAGGCTTGGGGGGAGGGGGAAAGAAGTGACACAAAATAACTCATTTCCACCATCATTACTTCCTCACCATACATTCGACATGTCAATGTGTATGTCAAGTAACCGATCAAAATTACAGACAATTAATACACCATTCAGACAAATCATGTCATGACTGTGAAAGGCGAAGCCGTAATTATGGGAAACGCGTCCAATTATTATGACTCGTGAATCAAAATAATTAGCACATAAGTCCCTGCTGCAATCATGACAAAGAGCGTCAATTATGACCTCTTTTGCGTCGCTCGGAAGAGAGGGAGAACGAGCGTGAGACAGAGGCAGACAGAGAGAGAATGGACAGAGCAAAAGCAATATAATCATGGAGAGTGCGAATGACATCAAACAAAAGCGAGCGCACTGAAGTTTGAAACACCGTTGTGCAAAGAAACACTTGAATGATTCACTTTGAAAAGTGAATAGCATTATACATCAAATGAATGCAATGAAACACTACCTTCACCTTTCTGTTTGGATGAATGTAGCGCTACTGCAGCATCATCATCGTCACGCTGACGGCGTGAGACCTCACTGAGCTGAGAGATGACATCGTTAATGAAGGATTAGAGTATAACACCTGATCCTCTCATTTCCACACACCCTTTATAACACCCCTCACATTCACACTACACTTCTTGACTGTGGTCATCATACCACACTCTCTTTCTGCCAGCCTCCCCTCCAGTGTGCTCAAATTGTGGCCATTGTGTACGTCCAACTCACACTTTGTGCTAGGCTATCCACACAAAATGAATGATGTGTGTGTGTGTGTAGCCTTATCACGTTTCTTCCGATTGAATTTTGAAACATCGTGTTCCTTAAGCTTGAACAGTAGAGCATAGCACTAGCAAGGTCATGAGTTCGATTCAATGCTTTGAACTGATTAAATGTACAAAAGTTTGGTGTCGGTAAGAGGTGGAATGTTTTGAAAAAGGTTTTTATTTATTTATTTATTTTTTTACCAAGGCTGACTTTATTTGACCAAAAATACAGTAAAAACAGTAATATTGTGAAATATTATTACATTTTAAAATAACTTTTTTATTTAAATATATTTTAAAATCGAATTTATTCCTGTGATGCAAAGCTGAATTTTCAGCATCATTACTCCAGTCTTCACACGTGATCCTTCAGAAATCATTCTAATATGCTGATTTGCTGCTCAATAAACATTTCTTACTATTATCAATGTTGAAAACAGTTGTACTGCTTAATATTTTTTGTGAAAACTTCAAAAGCACAACATTTATTTAAAATAGAAATCTTTTGTAACATTATACATGTCTTAACTGTCACTATTGATACATTTAAAGGGATAGTTCACCTAAAAATTACAAATTTGTCATCATTTACTCACCCTCATGTTGTTCCAAACCTGTATGAGTTTCTTTCTTCTGTTGAACACAAAAGAAGATATTTTGAAGAATGTTGGTAACCAGACAGTTGATGTACTCCATTCACTTACATAGTAAGAAAAAATACCATGGAAGTCAATGGGGTGCCGTCAACTGTCTGGTTACCAACATTCTTCAAAATATCTTCTTTTGTGTTCAACAGAAGAAAGAAACTCATACAGGTTTGGAACAACATGAGGGTGAGTAAACAGAAAAACAGATGACAGAACTGTAATTTTTGGGTGAACTATCCCTTTAATGCATAGGCCTACATGCTCAATAAAAGTATTAAATCTTACCACAAACTTTTGAACAGTTGAGTATTTTACCTTAAATGCAATGCCGATATTAAAAGTGTTGCCAAATGTGAAAGATTATTTGATTCTGCATTCTGACATTTTAATTGTATTTACTTAAGAATGGATCTATAGCTATTTTATTTTTTCATTAGTAAAGGTAATTAAGTTTAGGCTAGTCTCGCATGCCCTTAACTAAATAGCATTAGGTCTAGTTCCCACTGCAGCTTATTCTGGCTGACCTGTCTACTGCCGCCTGCCTCCTTTTAACTATCTTTGACAAACGACAGACCGGAAGTCAGTAATTTCCAGTGGACAATATTACAGGAACTTTTGCAGTAAGACCTTATGCAAACTCGACCAGATGTGATGTAAAGCCTATTCTAATCAAAACTAAAAGCGCAAGGTGAGAATTACTAAAATATTAGCTTTAAACATTATTTCTGTATTATTAGTAGATATACATGATTATGTCTGAAATAATAATTTATTACATAATTATTTACATTGATCAGCACTACCTACTTTGCTTTTCTTTCAGATGTGTTGGCAATCATGTATGTATATTTATTTTTCATTAATTTTACCATGGTGAATAAGCAGAGAGCATAAACAAATGTGAAAGTTCCAAGCGAATGCAACTGCAACAATTGTATGTAAATGTCGAGGATAGCGGAAAGTCGGCTTTAGACTGGAACAGACCTGTTACATGTCTGGTCGACATGTAGAGTAACCAACCACAGTTTGCATTGTTTTTAAGTGCTGTTTAAGAGCATGTTTACATGAAATAGAATATACCACCACAACACACTGGAGCAAAAATATTATGTGGCTGTCTCAACAAACAGAAATCACTGAGGAAAAAGCAGGAAATGTGTAGACTGATTCCACGATCATATATTTTGTCCCTCCAAATGCAGAAAGTACATTAATACAGACATAACTCAGAAAATAAAGCGAAATCTGAAGTTTTGCTTGTGGATATCTTGCCATTAAGTGACTCAAATCTTTGAATGTATCTTTTAAGTTTTAATAGCATCTGAGGCTGAGAGATGGGAAATTTGATTATTTTCCTTGAACTGGTTATTTCGGACAGTTTGTTTCAATGAACCAGTTCCAAAAAACCCAGTTCACTAGTTCGTTTACGTAATCACACGATAACGTCACAAATACATAATTCTATCATTAAAGCACCCAATAATTATGTGCAACGTGGATATTTTACATGTCTAAAGCATAAAAAGTGAATAAACTAGTCTTACTCAACTCACCTTTTTACATAAACCATTAAAAACCTATAAAACCTCATTCATTTCGACCCCTCACTCAAGTCAACTACTTAGTTTGTGCATGCTCGTATCAGCAGCTCATTGGTCATTTCCAGCTCTAGTCATCTCTAAAGTCAGTTAAAAGAGACACGATCGATTTATATATGATGAACAGATTGAATTTAGGCTTTTATTCACATATAAACATTCATCAACTCACACATCAGTTATGATAAACGGAAGCTCAAGCATGTAAACTTGACCTGTGAGAACCAATGAGGTTCATTCTCATGTGTTACGCAGTTTGAGCTTCCGTAAGAACCAATGAGATTAATTATCATGTGTTACGCGGCACGTTTGAGCTTCCGCAAGAACCAATGAGTTTCATTACCATGTGTTACATAGCATGTTTGAGCTTCTGCACGGACCAATGAGGTTCATTCTCGTGTGTTACACAGCGGCAGCGTGTTTGAGTTTGTTCTCACGCGTCAATCAAGTTCGGCTGAGCTTCTGTTTATGTTCGCTGCTCAATGTTAATATGTGAATAAAAGACTCAATTAAATCTGTTCATCATGATAAAGCGATCATGTCTCTTCAGAAAATGGACTAAAGCATCCGATTCATATGTATTAGTTTTACGATTTCTTTATGAACGCTTTGAAGCATCAAAGTGGTAGTTGCGTAGATGTCAATGGAGGGACAGACAGCTCTCAGATTTCATCAAGAAGATTTCCATTTGTATTCCTAAGATTAAAGAAAGTCTTAAGGATTTGGAACAACATGAGGGTGAGTAAATAATAGCAGAATATTCATTTTTGGGTGAATTAACCCTTCAACCTGCAGTTGAAATCAAAGTTATTACATTAATTGGTAATTGGAATTATAACCCCCATTGCAAATCAGGTTTATTGGCAAAATTAACAGACTTTCAACTGTTTGCAATGAACAACAATTCAAACAAAAGTAATTGAAATAGCTCAAACCAACACATTTTGCAAGTGGTTCCCCCAAATTCAACTGAAAAATTCAACTTTTAATTACTTCTGCAGTCTCAAAATTATTCAACCCCTTCATGTCAAGCATTTACTTCTTGCATTTACTTAGTTTACTTCTTAGTAGAACACTCTTTTGCTGTTACGACCTGCTGTAAACGAGATGTATAACCAGACACCAGCTTCTGGCAGTGTTTCTGAGGAATCTTAGCCCATTCCTCATGAGCTATGGCCTCCAGTTCAGTAATATTCTTGGGTTTGCGTGCTGCAACCGCCTTCTTCAAATCCCACCAGAGATTTTCTATGGGGTTCAAGTCAGGTGACCGTGAAGGCCATTGTAGAATCTTCCAGGACTTTATCTGCAACCAAGCCTTGGTGGAATTTGAGGTATGCTTGGGATCATTGCCCTGTTCTGGAAGGTCCAAATGACAGCCAAGCTTCAGCTTCATCACTGATGGCTTGAAGTTTTCTCCTAGGATTTCCTGATACTTTAATGAATCCATCTTGCCTTCCACACGCTGCAGGTTTCCAGTGCCAGAGGATACAAAGCAGCCCCAGAGCAGCACCGAGCCCCACCATGCTTAACTGTAGTTGTTATTTTCATGTTAACTGAGTGTTCTTTTCAGCATATGCTTCATTCTTCTTCCTCCAGACATACCGCTGATCCATAGGACCAAAAAGTTCCAAGTTTTGTTTCATCACTCCTCAGAACAGAATCCCAAAACTTCTGTGGCTTATTTATATGATTTTTGGGTCAGTAGATGTGTACGTCTCTGAGTTCCAGCATGTGTTTAGTGCACGCCTTACTGTGCAAGCTGAAACCTCAGTGCCTGTTGCCACAAAAGTCTTGCTGCAGGTCTTTTGCAGTCACTCAAGGTTTTTTTCTGAACCTGCCTTCTCAGAAATCTGGTTGCAGCCGTTGATAGCTTCCTTTTTCTGCTCCATCCAGGTAGTGTAACCACTGTTCCTTTAACTTTGAGCTTGCGAACTATGCTTCCAACGGTGTCTCTAGGAACATTTAGTTCCTTCGCTATCTTTTCACGAGTTCACACGTACATGAAATCAGATATAGTAATTTATGCATATTTGGCATGCTGTCTGAGGGAGGGCTCCGAGCTTGGAATTTGGCCCAAACCAAGAGTACTCACCTCTTTTGACTGGGATAGAAAGCCAGCCAAGAGTGAGGTAATGGGGTGGTGGAGGGATGCTGTGAAACTGTCATGGGACAGAGGTAAGGGAAGGCTATATTTATACCTGCTTCCTCTTGTGCTGATTGGTTGATTACCTGAACAAGATCCTCCCGAACTTTGTAACATAAAACTTCATTTTGTATCCCGTTCCTTGTTTGTGAAGGGTGATGATATCTTCTCTTAACTTTTAGTACCATTCAGTTGACTTAGCCATATTTCTAACATGCAGCCAAACGTGACACTCAACAAACCTAGCCAGTTCAGATATTTCATGTGTTCTAGCTCAAGCACACCTGGTGCAACTAATGAAGCCCTTGCTTAAGACCACACCTGTTTTGCAGATTTGTGCTGTTGTGAGGGATTCTATTCGGGGGTTGAATAATTTCTGTAAATTTTGCCAATAAACCTTACTTACAATTTACAACTGTATCTCTCGGGCATTGGTGATTCATCAGCACTTCTCTCACATTGTGTCTTTGATAATTCAAATGTAATGAATGTGACACACGTGAACTGTGCACACACACATAGAGACATTGAAAGATTCAGACATGACATGAAATGAGGTGTTCATTTCAGATCATGTTTCCTCTCAAAGAATGAACTCTTTGCTAAATCTTTAACTAATTAGTTATTTAGCTGACACATTTTTTCAAAGTGACTTACAGTATAGTTTTTGTTAAATGCATCGTCTCCCCCAAGCAACTTTAGTTAAAGTGGCTTGCTCAAGAGCACAATAGTGATGGATAGTTAATGGATCGCCTGTTTCTCTTACCAGCCAAGCTCGAGCTGACATGACCAATATTATGAATGTGTAACTCTGTGAAAAGACAAGAGCTGCGATTGCACATGCAATTTGCATAATATCAATATCCATAAGGCTTTCAGGAAGAGGTCACCTTAAATATTCAAATTCAACAGTCAGAACACAGCACAAAGCACAAGATCACTTATAGTTTAATAATACATCAATTTAAGCCCCACAAGAACAGTAAACAGCCAATTCGTGCACTGATCTACTGTTATTTATTAAATTAATCACAGTATCAAACTTGAAAAAATGATTCAGTTGATCCAATAGATTCATTCAAAAATACATCTACACTATTCCAAAACTGGCACCACAAACCAGCATAAATGACCACATATACTAATGTTCAAAAGTTTAGAGCTACAGTAATTAATCTTCAGCGAGGATGCATTAAAATTGATCAAAAGTGACGGTAACACTTTTCAATGTTTCAAAAGATTGCTACAAAAGATTTCAAATATATGCTGTTTTATTTATCAAAGAATCATAGTTTCCACAAAAATATTAAGCAGCAACATTAAACATTAAAAATACAAAACGTTTCTTGTGCAGAAAATCAGTATTTTAGAATGATTTCTGAAGGATCATGTGACACAGAAAACTAGAGTAATGATGCTGAAAATTCAACTTTGCCATCACAGGAATAAATTACATTTTAAAATGTACTAAAATAGAAAACAATTACTGAAAATTGCAAAAACTATTGCTAAAAAAAGTTGTACTGTAATATTGATTAAATAAATGCAGCATTGGTGAGAACTTCTTTCAAAAACATAAATGTTTGTGTTTGGTAAGATTTTTTAGAGTGTATATGTATGTAATATCACTACATGTGGCTAAAACTGAATTTCACCAAAAAGTTGCTGTTATTAAATATGAGTGAACTTAAAACCAAACTAAACAGTTTGATTCATTAAATTCACATCTCCTCGTATTCAGACAACACAACCAAGCACATCTAGCTTTAATTCCTAACCATAGAATAAATCTCCCCTGCACTCACATCATTTTAAGGGCATCTGATAGGTGTTTGAATTGTACAGTAGCAGGCAGTACAGTACTACTCAGGTATATTCCTTCTAATACATTCATAATTATGTGTTTCTTTTATTTCAGTAAATTTCTTTTCAGATAAACTTGCCAGGGGGCAGTTGCTCAATGAACGATGAACAATCATATAGTTCCAGTTATGCGGCAGTATCTGTAAAGGAAGCTCGAAGGGAAAGAGAGCGAGTGAGTTTTTTTCGTTTAGTTTGCTTAACCTGGATGTCCGTATCTCCTCCCACAAGCAATTAACAGTCTCTAAACAAGTGGCATTACCTTGTTTCTTAATTCCTTTTGAGATCCAGACAAAGAATGTATGAACCGACTGAATGAATCATTTTCTCTTGCTTACAGCTTGCTATAGGTTCTGTTTGATGACTATGCATGAAGGCAACAAATGATCACAGTCTCTTGCACTCGCGTCTGTATTTAAGGTATTTAATTATTCTCATTCCATGAAAGTTTCAGTCCCAGTTGGGACCGATGAAAGGGAGAGTTAATTATCACAGCTCTAAGGACAATCCAAAAGCCTCAATGGGTGTGTATGAGGAAATGTGAGTGTATCTGTTCAGTTTGATCCCACACTAAATTAGAATCTGACAATTCTGAGATGATATATCCCGTTCAAATTAAGTCTGCATTTATTTGATAAAAAGCACAGTATTATTACATTTTTAAACAACTGTTTTCTATATTAATATATTTTAAATGTAATTTATTCCTGTGAACGTAAAGCTGAATTTTCAGCATCATTACTCCAGTCTTCAGTGTCACATGATCCTTCAGAAATCATTCTAATATGCTGATTTTCTGCTCAAGAAACATTTCTTATTATTATCAATATTAAAAAGAGCATTTATTTGACTTATTTTTTTGGAACAATATATTAATATATCAATTTAATATATATATTATATTATTTGATCACATGACAATGATTTTGCTCTGCTAGATTCAATTGACTGCATGCTGATGGCAGATTTCTGTAGGATTTTAATCTAAAATGCTTCAAGAACTCTCAAAAATGTTTCTTTCACGAATTCACACTTACAAATAATCCGATCGAGCAAAGAGTGCGTGTATTTGGCGTGCTGTCCGAAAAACAGGGCTTTGAGCTCAGTATTTTGGCCTGAATCCAGAGTGCTCCCCCTGTATTCCTGGCTGTGGTAGGAACCAGCCAAGAGGGATGCTGAAAACTGTCGAGGACTGTGTATATTTGGCCTCCTCTCATGCTGATTGGATAGACGTGTTAATTGCTGATTGGAATGACGTGTTGATTGGATAGATCATTTGAACGTGTTCCTCCCGAACTTTCTTAATGAAACATCATTTATTAAATATCACTATTGGCATCAACTGCTTGAAAAAGACATCAGTCATCTCTGCCAAAAATGGTTTAAAATTAGTACTATTGCATCATTGCACTAGGGTAAAAGTAAGCACACCGCAAACAGATGTTGCCTGACTCATCTGATGTCACTGTCTGTTAAAAAGCCACAGTAATACAACCATGAACTGCACTGACCATAAACAGTCAATATATGAACAATAGCTTACTTCTAAATCTGTTCTAACAGTGTAAACCTCATCACTGATGTAGTTTGTGAGAAAAACTCTTTTGCCGGTGTTGTTGCGAGGATATAGCTTTGCTATAGACAGCATTGATCGAGGGTATGAGGGGTCAGTTCACTCCACTTTGTTTTTCTGCTGCAGTATGGCTGTTTTAAAAGCTGTATTGGTCTAGTGGGAAAGAACAAGTGTGGCTGGGAAAGTGTCACGACTAACACAATGTGCACTTCATGGGATGGCATAGAAAAGAGAAGCCAATTGCTAAAACAATCCATGTCTCGATCATATTTCACCATTTATCGGTTTCAAAACCATGCAGAGACTTCCACTTGCAAATATAAAACCTGTCATTTACAGCTGCAGGACTCCTTATTTTTACAGTTCACTTCTTTAAATTATACGGAGAATAAAGGAGATAATCTCAGTCAGGGGTCCGCTCTTTAAAAAATAGCAAAAAGGCCGTCCGCTGGGGTTTCTTTTCCTTTGTTGTATTCTGAAATGCTCTCAGTTCCTGTATAGATCGTGGGAAAATGGTGTTGGTACAGCAATGCTGACACAGGACTCTTCAGAGTATTACATAATTATGATCCCAGGAGACGCAATCTGCTTAAACAGAATCCTCCAACGGAGAGCGATACAACCTGAGCCCTTACCAGGTGCTTTCTTTCATTTAAACATTTCTGTGTGGTCATAGGCCATGTAAAAACGGTGGAGGAACATCTTAGGCTTCCTGTGAGCACACAACTATGATGATTAAGGTTTGTGTGCCAAAGCCAGACGCTGCCATCACTAGCTTGTGCTGTGTGATTTTTAACTGCTATCTGATTCATTCATTTTATTACAGTGTATCGTACAATATGACACTGAATGGGAGACATATTACTACTTGTAAACTGGGCAGGTGAAATCAAAGTGCAGATAAGCAATATTGCCACACATTCATAGTGAGAGTTGACAGGAATCCACCGTAAGTCTTTTTTAGTAACATTTACAGTAAAAACAGGCAGCTCTAGCTGCCAGAATGTTGCTGTAAAAATACACAGACACTGTTAAAGGCATTATGGGATGGCATTTTTAGTGACAGTATACTTTAAACTTTGTAATTACCGGTAGGTGAAGTTCTGCTACTGTATGTATGCATATAATAAATTTATATGTTAATGCACCGACCTGTTTCAGCTATTAATAGCTGCTTTTTACAGTGCAACGTAACAGAGGGACAGTGATGTCTTAAAGTTCACGAAAACTGTCAAATACAACCGTAAAACATAAACTAATACATTTAAACATAAATCACCTGATAACTAAAAAAGAAACTTTACTAAAAATTTGGTTAACAACATTTGCCAGTAGAATTAGCCTATGTATAAAATGGCCACTTAAAACTTACATGTAACCAATTAACAGGATTTTAACATCCAGAAGCCTTTATGTAGGCCTCTGTCATCTATCAGTGTGACCAGTGCATCTTTTTTCCTTTGAAAATTGCCTGATGCTGAAATAGAGGCCTCTTGACAGCAAAAGCCATGTTCCTAAGGTCACATGATGTGATTGAAACGCATGGATCAAACATGCACGAGCAGGGCTGTGAAAAGGTCCAGCTCGTGATCAGTGAGATCAGATAAATGGTCAGGGTGAAGTGTGGGAGTTGACAGGGGGAGGCTGGGCGCTGATGCGAGCCGCAGTGCATTCATTAGAGGAGCCCGACACCGAAAATGGACGCCTTTCTCTATAAAAAGCCCTTCATTCTCGCTTCAAAAAGCTAAAAGGACAGGATGTGTCCAATGGGCCACAACAGACTTGTTCTAGAAGTATATCAGTGATATCAGTGTGTTTGTTTCATCGAGCTCCAGATTAGAGGAGTTTATGCTGCACATGCATAATGAATGCGAGGATGCGCTTGCAGATCCACTGTGAAGACGATTTCATCATTTATCACATTTTTCCCCGTTCGGTTTGATTTAACACACATTTGCAGATACAACCACACGCAGGCGAAAAGCTTTGAGAAAATCGACAGCTGAGCTTTGCAAGCTTGCATTTTGGCATCGATTGACCGCTCTTTACATTCCACATGGACACACACATGCAAACGGAAACATCCAAACAGCCCCCAAAAATCACGAGCACACACGCAGACTACAGAAAAATCTGAGATTATTGCTTACCAGTTTAGTTTGTCTCCGGTTTGAAGACCGTCGCGCTCCCAAAGAGGAAGACGAGGACAGATAATTGCATATCAAGAGAAATGGACTGTAAACGAGTTAGCAAGCAAAGAAAAGAATGGCGGGGTTTGCTCGTCTCGGGGACTGACGCTTTTAAAATGTCGTCAAGTAATAATAATAATAAAAAAACAAGTTACAAATGTGAATCTCTCTCAAGACAGATAGTATATAGGAGAGATATTCAACGCGCACACGTTCCCACGTCACTCGAACACGGATTTGTCTAGAGCGCGTGTAGCCAATGCGTGTGCGCGACTGCGTCTCCCCCGCCCGCGCCGCAACCCTTCACTCGCTCTATCCGTCCCTTTCCTTACCCCCTGAGTGTGTTTGTGTGTGTGTGTGTGTGTGTGTGTGTGTGTGAGAGAGAGAGAGAGAGAGAGAGAGAGAGAGAGAGAGAGAGAGAGAGAGAGAGAGAGAGAGAGAGTCGTAAGCAACTTGTCGCATACCAAATCCTGGCAGACCAGACGAAATATTCGCGCCATTGTGCTTTTGAAATTGAAGCCTTTTTCCCGACCTCAAATAAACACCATCTCCTGGGACAGATGATTCACAATGTGGGCACTCAAGCCCAAGTGTGAGTGTGGTCCTGGTTTTCGTTATGGGGACCTAATGTCCCCAAGTATAGTAATACCAGAAAATTTTGACCTTGGGGACATTTTTTGGTCCCCATGAGGAAAACAGCTTATAAATCATACGAAATGATGTTTTAAAAATGTCAAAAATAGGCTAGCTAAATCTTTTCTGTGATGGGTTAGGGGTAGGGTTAGTGTAGGGAGATATACTATAACGTACAAAAACCATTACGCCTATGGAATGTCTCCATAAAACAGGGAATGCCAACGTGTGTGTGTGTGTGGGTGTCTCGGGATTTACCTGCATTTTGGGGACCAAATGTTCCCACAAGAACAGTAGCTACAATGTGAAATCGCATCCACATGCACGTAATTTTACATACTTCACAGCAGTTGGAATATTCCTTAGGAATCAGCATATTCAACTAAAACGTGCATTTCGATATTTTCTCTTTCTCTTGCCATTTATTTATTTATTTGTATTTTGCACAATGATTTAATCAATATATTTTCCTTGACTAAAGCAAACAAGAACCCAATGAACTGCAAAATGTAGGTTAAGAAATGCTTTTATGTGTCTGTATGTTGATTTATTGATCACTTCTTTTAATGTTTGTAATAAATAAATAAATAAACAAACAAATAAATATATCTTTCATTTATAAAATAAATCTTACCTGACTTACCTGCCAACTGTCTATATCTAATATCACACAGAATAACATTTGTTTGGACATGCACAGCTATAAAATTCCAGTTATGGTTTGCGTTTACATTACCAAAAATTCCATCCGTTTACTCAAGTTTTTAGAAACCAGAATATTCGCTTAGCCAAATCCCTTTATGACAATAGTAATGTAGTAATAATATGCATTTACATGATATTTACATAATCGTAATATGACAATTTGCTGATATATTTCGGAATATGTTTACAAATTCAGTCATAGCGGGAAAATAAATAAACATTCAGAGTAACGTTTCAGTGAAAATGTTAAAATGCGACAAGCTTTAGGGGATAGAAAATATCATTAGCAAAAGAAGTCGACGTAAAGCCCCCACCATAATAGAAACACAAGCAACATGCTCAACATATTGGTTTTTGCCTTTGCAGGAGATAAGAGAATCAGGCATCTTGGAGATGATGTTAGTATACCGCACTGCTAATGAATGCAATGTTATCCAGCCTGAGAAAGAGCACTGAGTTCCGCAGAGGGGGAGCGAGAGAGAGAGAGAGAGAGAGAGAGAGAGAGAGAGAGATGGAGAGGGGGTGTATGGAGGGAGGGAAGTGAAAATGGCAGGTTGAATGCGACAGATGCCTCAAAATTGGCTTTGAGCGGGTGAGAGTCTATTTCTTATGCTTTCTGTCGTTTAAAAGATCAATAAACACTCAGTGTGTGTGTGTGTGTGTGTGTGTGTGTGTGTGTGTGTGTGTGCGTGTGTGTACGTACGCAGCAACATTCCCGGATGTGGAGAAAATAATCTGAGGTCGAGTATAGAGTGAAAGCATGATGGGTAATCATGCGAAAAGTCTAGTCCCAGTTTTGGACCAAGGGAGGTTTTTTTTTTGAGAGCCTGCCATTGGTCTAGTCTCGTGTGAGCGCTTGGCGTTGCCAAGATATATTCATCATTAAGCAGGCTGTCAAATGACCAAACTCAGACATCTGCATAGTAGTACAGTGAACTACGACCTTCAGAGGTTTTCTCGACCGATATTCATGTTCATTTTCTCTCTCCACCTCTTACACACATGGAGCAGGGAATGGCTAATGCTGGGTGACAGCTCTTTCATGCAGTAATGTTGGTGAAAAGAGAGCTATATCCAAGTCTTGACTGACACACACGGGCAGTCTCCCCACCCCCTCATATAAGCACACACTAACAACACACACACACCCTATTAGCTGTTAGCGTTGAGATCAAGCAGGATACGTGCACACACAAGTGCAACACCTTGGCGAAAGGAATTACTGAAATGCGACTGGTATGACATCCTACTCAAACACAAACGTGCAGAGATAGAAATGGAGAGAGAGAGAGAGAGAGAGAGAGAGAGAGAGAGAGAGAGAGAGAGAGAGAGAGAGAGAGAGAGAGAGAGAGTGTGTTTTGATCAATTGGTCTGCACGCTTCCCTGAGGCAATGGAACGATGAACCGCAGAGCAGAGAAGCACTTAACAGTCCCAGTGCGGAAAATACACACGCAAACATACACACATTCACATTGCTCCATCGTTGAAAGCTGAAGTATTTGTTTTTTATACATATATATTAAAATACATTTACTATTCCATTGTAGTGCCAAACGCCTGAGTTTGGGGTGGGGCTATATGTGTGTTCGACCAATAAAACAAAAGAGGTGTGTTCAAGAAACTTGTTTGAAAACGATCATTTTATGTGTAATTCTGTTTGTTGCCGCTTGTGGCGCAGGATCAATGCATATTGTAACGCTTAAATTTACACCCTTCTCAACACACACAAACAAACAAAATAAAAACATACTAATTATGATAATAATAATAATAATCATAATGGGGGTTTGCAAGAAACTAATTGTTTCATATTCTAACAGTTTAAATCTGGTTAACACCCACTGTCATTTATGTTCATTCACATTCATTTTGCATGGCTACTGCACATTCATTTAGCAACAAAACCTTATGGTACATTTGACTGTTCAGAACATTTTTAAATTTTTTGCTGCTTGGTCTGCGTTGACAAGCTGCCTTGGATGATGTCAGCACCATGGACAGCGCTTCTCATAACGCCGCAGTTTCAATACAACCTCTTAACCACTAGAGGGCGCTATGAGCGTTTTGTGGACCTACATAATGTGATGAATCAGGAAAAGAGTCTTGTAAAATAAGAACGTTTAAAGCATTTTAATTTAGTTTTTCCCCACCAAATTTGTCAACATTCTGCAGAAAGGCAGTGAACCAAATCACAGCCAAAACACAACATTACACAATATTTACACAAGAAATACTCAATACACCTGAACTCAGGCTAATGAATCACTCTTATTTCAAAGCATTTTTGTTCAAAAGTAATTCCAACTTTAGCATTTGATGATAATATTAACAATAAAACGAACAATTCACAGCTTCCATGATGAGAAATAACACCTTAAGTTCAGTTTTATATCATCTGCAGAATTAAAGGCAATAGTTACAGTTCTCTTATGTGCGCTAATGTGTATGCCTAAGTAAATTAATTGTCAGTTCTGGTGGTGTGTGTGCGATTGTCAAGTGTTCTGCATGAACCCCATTCGATCCAGTGCAGTTTAATATGCTACAATTTCACAACGACGACATTCAGTCTTAAAAAGAGGCCTTTAGCTACAAACAGTTTTTTTACGTCCTCTTCTCATATAAAAAACTATATCTTGCCTTGCATCATATTTTCTGTTTCTCGTTTATGCATTATCTCAATTAAAAACAAATACTCTAAAAACTTTAGCATGGAGAGGCGCTCATGCGCATATGTGTGTGATAGTGTGGGGGTGACGCGGACATGGGCAGGGGCTGGGACGCTGCAGCTGCCCCGTGTGGCCCGTGTGGCCCGTGAGCCCCAGGGTGGAGGGGATGGCTGTGGGGGAACGGAGCTGCAGAACCTGACGATGACAGCTGGTAACCTGCTCCAGAGGTGGGGCTGGAAGCGGAGGTGATTCCCGGAGATGATGTGCTCTGCTGGCCGCTGGTCTTCATCTGGCCCTGGGGGTTCTGTGTGAGCTGGATGGAGATGTCGCTGGAGATCTCAGAGGCGCTCCGTGCGCGCTGGGGTGGAGGCCAGGTCTCTGGGTGCAGGTACTGGCCACTGTAGTCACTGCCCTCGGAAAGGCGGGGGGCGATAGAGAGCCGGGTGAGGCCGAAACATCTCCTCTTCTGCATAACGCTTCATGAAGAGATACACTGACATCACACCGGCACCCTGAGAGAATATGTGTGAGAGAGAGAGAGAGAGAGAGAGAGAGAGAGAGAGAGAGAGAGAGAGAGAGAGAGAGAGAGAGAGAGAGAGAGAGAGAGAGAGAGAGAGAGAGAGAGAGAGAGAGAGAGGAGAACAGTAATTTTGTCAGGTCTGTGTTTAGAACATAAGATCGGTAAGATTTTTTTTGGAAAGAATTCTCTTTTGCACACCAAGGCTGAATAAGAGTTCATAAATACAGTAAAACAGTTATATTGTGAAATAAAATAACAATTTTCTATTTGAAAATATTGAATGTAATTTAATTATTTATGTGATGGCAAAACTGAATTTTCTCCAGTCTTCAGTGTCACATGATCCTTCAGAAATCATTATAATATGCGTATTTGTTGCTCAAGAAAAAAAGTTGTGCTGCCTAATATTTTTGAGGAAACCGTGACAATTTTTTTTCCCAGGATGCTTTGGTCATTAAAAAAGTTCTTTGAATTAGATTTTTGTTGTAACAATGTAAAAGTCGTATCTGTCACTATTTTCTCTGGACTTTTGGAGTTATTTAAAAAATATTTTAATAATAATAATAAAAAAAAAACTGAAATACATAATTTTATAATCTTGTTACTTTTGTTATTAAAAAATGTTTGAATATATTCAAAAAAGAAAATATCAGATTTATGTATGTATGTATGTAATTATTTATTTACTTTTAGTATTTGTGGCAAATCAGTAATTAGTAATGGTTTCGCAACTACACTCTTCCTTGAAAAACTTAAAGGTGCACTGTGTAATTTTTAGCGGCATCTAGGCAAGGCAAGTTTATTTATATAGCACATTTCATACACTATGGCAATTCAAAGTGCTTTACATAAAAGAATTAAAATAACCACAAAATAAAAGCAAGGAAAATTAAAACAGTTCTAAAAGAAATTAAAAGAGATATACCTAATGGTGAGGTTGCGAATTGCAACCAACAGAAGTTACGGTGGCCGACGGGAAAACATGTCGTCGTCTGAGACAGCAGCCAGTTAAGCAATGAGGTTTCTTTACAAAGATAAATTAAGATATTAGGTTTACTTGATTATTCAGTAAAACGATATGTTATTGCGAATATTATTGTTACTGTTCATCATTGTGTCATAGCTTCTTTGCACGAAGAACAACATAGTGACGAAACACGTTTGTCCGTTTATGCACCGTTATGGGGTGTAGGTTTAACATAGATTGTTGATGGGTTTCAAATGTTATTCCACGGGTCTCGCATGGGAATTTTATGTTTCACATGTGATTAAAGGTTTCACATGGGAATTTCAGGTTTCACATATGATCTCATGGGTTTCACATGGGAATTTCGGGTTTCACATGTGATCTCATGGGTTTCACATGGGAATTTCGGGTTTCACATGTGATCTCATAGGTTTCACGTGTGATCTCATAGGTTTCACATGTGATTATAGGTTTCACATGTGATCTCGTGTTTCACATGTGATTATAGGTTTCACATGTGATCTCATGGGTTTCACATGTGATCTCATGGGTTTCACATGTGATTGTAGGTTTCACATGTGATCTCATGGGTTTCACATGTGATCTCATGGGTTTCACATGTGATCTCATGTGTTTCACATGTGATCTCATGTGTTTCACATGTGATCTCATGGGTTTCACATGTGATCTCATGGGTTTCACATGTGATTATAGGTTTCACATGTGATCTCATGGGTTTCACATGTGATCTCATGAGTTTCACATGTGATCTCATGGGTTTCACATGTGATCTCATGGGTTTCACATGTGATCTCATGGGTTTCACATGTGATTGTAGGTTTCACATGTGATCTCATGGGTTTCACATGTGATTATACGTTTCACATGTGATTATATGTTTCACATGGGAATTTTATGTTGCACATGTGATCACGTGTTTCACATGGGAATTTTACATGTTGCACATGTGATCACATGTGCAAATGTTCCAAAAGCACACATTTCCTATGTGCAAAACACGTTTCACATGTGATCCACATATTTCACATGTACAAATCACATGTGGTCACATGTTAAATTTCACATGTGCAAAATCACATGTGTATGTGGTCACATGTGACCACATGAGTTTTTGCACATGTGAAGTTCATGTGTTTTTTCTGTAAGGGTGTAGAAACATGTCGGCGCAAAAAGGCTATTTCAATGTAAAGGGTGCCTCATTCTAAGGTAATAAAAACATACCGGTTCATTATGTAAGGTCTTTATACACCACTGAAAACATAGTTATGTTCTTCTAGATATTGCATTTCTGTCAACAGATCCTCCTAAATATTGCACAATGCACCTTTAAAGGTGAATGTACGAGGAGTGATTTATGATTTTGCAGCCATTCTAATTTTCTTTCTCACACAAGCTGACAATCTAATGTTTCCTTCAGCGACCATAATACTAAAAGTATCCTGCTGAATCAAGCAGAAACTTCAGTTTCTTTGTACTTCAGTTTAGCTTAATCCTCACTTTATGGCACAGAACAGCTGACAGACTGCCTTTGATCTGCAGCTCTCACTGCATCATTCACTTTGTCTTCGTCACAAACTCTGACTTTCATAATCACCTCACTAATATCTGCATTTGAAAAATAAATATCTTAAAACCGTATGTGGATATTATGTGTAGCAATAGAAAGAAACATAAAAATCCCTTACAGTGACCTCCTTGAGCTCAGGTTACTTAACCTTTACCTATTGCAGTGAGTGAAAACATTGTTTAACTGCGCTAGAGCAGTATTCAGGTATAGAGTAATGACTAAAATGGAGCGCATCTGAAGATCCAGATTCATAATACATAAAGAGCGCACTCTAAGGTCCTGCATTGACTGTGGTGTATGTCAGGGTCATGTTAAAAGCATCTGCTTCAACAGCATCAAGTGACATAATTAAACTGTCAAGCTCCTCGGGCCTATGCTCAAGTCATTGGAGCTTTCACAAGAAATATGACTACATCTTGGCTATTCCAGGCCAAAGGGCTTGAATTTCCTTTGAGCAAAGATAATGACATACAAAATTTCATCTTCTGACCTCTTTGAGCAGGAATGAGCTGGCAGCAAACGCAAAGGACCAGCCATAGCGGTAGTTGAAGAACTGCTCTGGCTCCCGCGGCCTGTTCATTACTTCATCATTGATACTGGAGATATACAGCACCAACCCCACTACCAGACTCAACCCTGAGAGAAAGAGAGACAATAACAAATTAGTGAAGAAAAATCAACAGAACGCCAAGATCTTGGCTGCCATCTCCTGCAGAAACATTCAGTTGAAATGTTAAAGTCACCATGAAATCAAAATTGACACGTCTTATTTGATAGAATATTGCAGTGTTTATTGAATGCTGCAGTGATGATGTTTTTTTAGGCTAACCCAGAAGTTCGCATCACCATGTTTCCCTGGACCAAAAAAAAGAAAAAGAAGATAAACTCTGTGATTAACAAAAATGTATTCTTCTTAAGGGCCTTTCACTCTGAGCACGATTAAGTGAAGCAAATACACGACGCCATGACGCTCTTGAATTGAAACAATAGATTCCTATGGAGCTATTCACACCGGGCGCGATAAATCGTGGCACAACAAAGTGAGATTTTTTTTTTCTGACCAATGTGTAAACATTTTTCCCCGTTGCTCAGCGATGAAACGGGCCGTCCAATCAGATTTGAGCTTTATATCACATGCCTGGAGCCTCTGCTGTTGCACAAAAGGGTGAGATTGGTGGCACTGTTTTGAAAACCAGTGTGAATACTTTTAAATATAAAAGAAATGCGTTCTGTAAAAGAGAAGAGAATGAATGTTCTTGTTGTCATTGGTGTCTGAGAACAGATTTATTCTCACGTTTACTTCATATTTCATTATGCTGAATAATGACCACTGAAAACAGCGTACAGAGCACTGTGTGTCTGTTTTCTTCCGGGTGCGTGTGTGTTATGAGTCAGAGAGCGCTCATTCGTTCTAGATCTGTCAATCAGATTATGTGATCATAACTCCTGCCCTTCCGGATGACGATGTCCTGTATACTTCCTCGTTCTGTACATAAACAACTGAGAGAAACGTTTCTACAGATGAAACATATACGTCAAGGGATTATAGCATATCTTTAAAAAGAAAATTTAGCCAATCGACATTTTTAAGCATCATTTTTATTTTCAGTGACCCAGAATTAGTAAGGTTTGACTACATTTATTTCAGAAGCATTTTTGATGTAGACCAGTGTTATAAACACACCGAGGCTATGACTGTTTATTTTCTTAATATTTCTCTTGTGGCCCATACATAGTAAAAAAATTAGAAGAGAAGTATTTCGTGTTAAATTAGTTGTTTTTGAAATGAGGAGTAAGCTAATCTAACATCTTTAATTATCCTCACAGCGCGTTAGTTATAAAATTATAGCGGGGCAAATGAATTGTAAAATTTATTTAATAATAAAAGTAGCCTAATAATAATAATAATAATTTAATACATTAATTGGAAATGCCAGATCTTCTTGATAAGGTCGATAGCTGATGCTTTTGACGATATCTCTAACTATCGCCGATTTACGATATTGCCTATCAGCGGCACGTGGGATTATCGCGGGCCCCGCTTGGCCACTGTCGAGCTGGCCGAGGAGTTCAAGAAAGGTATGTCTCTCTCTCCTAATCACTGGCTCGGGCAACCTACTGGATCACGATGCACCTTCTCTTGAGTCTTCGGATCCAGCAGATAGCATTGCTGGCACCATCCAGCCAGGACGAGGCGGATGTGGTTGAAGAGGGCGAAGAAATCGCTTGTAGTGAGCACTCTCAGACTGCCAACCCCGCATACAAGGAGAGGAGTTGCTGGAGGTAATGGCCCGCACCACAACTAAATTGGATCTAGTTTGGGGGCACGTGAGTCGCTCGTAGCAGACTCGACGAGTGGTTCCTGTCAGGCCATAACTGTCCCGCTCCAATGAGCCTTCCATTTCTTACCGAACTTCACACTGAGGTAGAGAAGTTGTGGAAGAAGTCATATTCAGCTCGCATCTATCCCTTTCAGCATCCCTTGTTCTTGTCACTATGGCTGGTGCTGATCGAATCAAGTATGGGTCAAAGCAGGTCCTAGATGAGAGTGTTAGGAGAGTTGAGCTGCCTTCCCCAGGATTCTGGAGGCTTTAAGTAGGATAGCTCCCCAGTGGCTCCCTTTTAGAAGGGGAGCAGTATCAAGGATTGTACTATAGCTAGCGCTTATGCATTTATGAGAAAAGCTGTTAAAAGTGTATCGGACCAAGTGCCACAACATCTTTATAGCCAATCAGCAATAGGAGACGTGTCCTCACATGATGAGGTAGGAGAGAGAATGAGTGAGAGGGAGATTTAAGGAAAGATTGTAGAAAGCAAGATTGCCGAGAGACATTAAAACAGAGAAAAAGACATAGGAATATCACTGGAAAAAGAAGGGTTATGATCAGGCAAGAAAGGGGTGGTATAATGCCCTTTTCACAAGGTGCAAAATAAGTCTCTGATGTCCCCAGAGTGTGTATGTCAAGTTTTAGCTCAAAATACCCAACAGATATTTTTATATAGCATGTTGAAGTTGTCACTTTTTGAGGGTGAGCAAAAACGCACCATTTTTGTGTCTGTCCCTTTAAATGCAAATGAGCTGCTGCTACCGGCACAGAGGGCGGAGCTTCAAGAGCTTGTGTCCTTTTACCTCACACAGACATGCACTGGAAATTTCAAAAACGTTTAGCCTTTTATGTTCAAACCAGAGTCAGAAAGATGGAGAGACTCATGAAGTGACAACATGTAGACAACATTTCTGAATGGTTAGTTGGTGAATGTATGTAGCTTATGTGAAGTTATCTTCTAGTCATTGATTAGCATATTCTGTCTTGATAATCTATAAATCGCATTCCCGGGGGCGGGAACTTTGTAACTTTGCAGATGTTGGTAATGCTCAAACAAGCAACATTACACACTAACTAAAGTTAGAAAAGTGAAATCATATTCAACCACCCCTTTAATGTTAGAAAAGCTTTCAAGCGCTGGAGAAAACTATGCGGGAAGGTCTGAAATTGGACGTTGAGGTTGCCTTGTATGCCTTGTTGCTTGTATATACTCTTTAGTACTGTATGTTCATATTTTGTTCTTTCTTGTCATTCGTTCGTCATCCTCTCTTTATTTTTCACGAAGCATTATATTGCTTCTCTTTAGCTATGATAAAGAGAAAAGAGACATCCGCTCTTGCATAGCATGTTTGTGCGTTTTAGGGATGGAGCAATAAAAAGAGGGGTGTTTGGGTTGATTTCAAATATCAACAGTGTTTCCAAAAAAAAAAAAAATCGCTTACTGCACCTTTAAATGCAGCTACATGAAAAAAGAGAAATAACAACAACAGTAATAAACAATATAGATAAATAACTGCACTGTGATGAGGTCATCAGCCTTCCTGTCAGGCACTTAATGCTCACCCTCGGCCAACTCAACAGACACACAAGTACTGTACATTCTCCAGGGCTTTGCCCAGAAACTAATGAGAGGACATCAGCTTAATCTAAATAAATCACAGCTCCACACGCTCCTCACTGCAGCACAGAGATGCACAGAGGACAGAGGAGATCAAATAAGGGGAGCAGAGCAATGTGTGTATGTGTGTGAATTTGGATAGAGAATGACAGCAAAACTGTAAAAGGGACAGGTGAGAATGGGTGAGAAAAGCTCAACATGCACAAGCTGAGAAACGGCTGTAATATTTATCGCAACAGCAGAATGACCGACTAGACTCTCTCTCACCCACATACAAAAAGCAAAAACACAACATTCCTGCAAACATCAGCTACATTTCACAGCCGCTCCATCTAACTGCACTATCAGCATGCTTGATCTTTACTTTTTAATGGCTTCTTTCAACTGACGCACTTTTATCAGCCCCGGGCAGTCTGAAATGCACATTACATATTCAGTGGCAGGCTGATAGAGAACACGGAGAAAAGGACAAGTAAAAAGGTGTTTTTCAAGGGCGGTCTGTCAGGAAGTCTGTGGAGGAGAGAGGTGTTTCTGAAAAAGTTGAAGGTCTTTTCTGGCCGTGTGCAAGGTTGAGGCAGAGATGAAGTAAACAACAGCATCATCTGCATACAAATAAGTTCTACATTCAGAGTGGGTTAGGGTTAGGCTCTCGCTGCGGCCTGTTATGGAAGTGCTATTTCATGACCTTACAGTGGGGTTCAAACCCAAGGTCATGAGGGAAAATACTTTTATTTTGCTTTTTTTTCATTACAAAGTATATAATAATCATAACAATGAGGTAAAAGAGAAAAAAAATGGTACTACTGGTCACCCTTTATGTCTGTTTTTGGACTTTGCAAATATTTAACCATTGAAAAGTATTACAAAGAGCTTGTGACTAAACCTCTTTACTTCATTGGATCCTCAAACTGTCGATAAAACCTTGTAACTCTATCCAGCCTCTATTGTGAATGAAGTGCCGCACGCAGTTTGGACCGTCTCAATGCAAGGGTAGCCTAAATAAAGAACTGGTTCCTTGAATAAGTACAGTGTTTTCTTGACTCAAGAAATACTATATATAAAGGCTAATGATTTATGTATTTGTGGACCAGAGAAGAGTGTCTTAGTCAAGAATTTGTCATCAAGTCATAGTCAGTACTGTCTTAAATAGTCTGTGCGTAGCACTTCATCTTTAATAACATGAGATTTTGTCCAAATTACAGAAAAAACTGAACGCGCTCATAACTACAATCAACTTTATAACCTGTCAGTTAATGAAAACGTAATGCGATGCGCTTACTGTCTCAGATGCGGCCGTTCTAAAATGCGTGTGTCTGAAATTCGCTGGTCAAAAACCTTGTAATTCCATTTGACCTTGATTTTGGTAAAATGTTACTAATACAGTGACACATGTAAGCGTCTGACCATAAAGCCAAATGTTTAATTATTCCCGAATACGATATGAGTTCAGATGGCAGTGAAGCACTGAATAAAATTACTACATAAAACAAAAAGGAAAATTGCCTAGACAAACATATTTGAATATTCGAACAGTGAAATAATCAACTACCTACAACGAATTAACTAGCCCTCTAAACATGAAAAAAATTTCATCATCAATTTCATCATTTCATTCATCCTTCATCTCTAGCCAGTAGAGCTACATTCTTAAAATCTATTTTCACATTCATCTTAACTGAGGGGGCAGGATAGTCAAATATGTACGATAGTCAGATATGTACTAAATTACATTCTGTAATAATTCTGAAATTTTGAAAATCAGTAAACTCACCTGATTTATAAAAACAATTATTGTTAATAAACAATAGTCATTAAATGTCTCTGATTTCAGCTTTTTATATATTGACAAGTTCATACAGCAATGCCTACCACAGTCTACTTCTGAGTCTTCTCACTAATGAGCATGTTTTATATTTTATAAACTTGCTGACCTCTGCTGGTGCAGAACTGAATTGCATGTGCAGATATTTTAGGTATTCTACTGAGAAACACATCTGGCACCATTGACTGATGAGTTTAATCTTCCGATTTACATAATATGGGACACATAAGGCATTTGTGCCTACGTGAACAGATGACTACAATTTTGTTCAAGAGAAAATTATAAGAGCAAAATATATGTAACAGTGTAGTGACAGCAGTCACGTGACAGGTGGCTTAGTTATATGGCACTCATTTGATAGATTTTTTATTTTACAGAACAACTAATGCAATTCAAATACAGCGCTTCCACCAAAGAATCTTTGGCACTGCATCTACTGGTTCCAGAAACTGATAAATAATAAACAGATGGAGTGATTTCATGCTCAGACACAGGTTTATGATCGGAGAAGACATCATTAATGCACTACAGATGGTACTGCTACATTCTGATGAGTACAAAACACAAAGTCCTCACACATCTAATCCTCCTGAAAAGGATCTGCATTAAATATGTTATGAACTATTTTTAACAGTAAGAGTATTTTGGAAAGAGACGTGATTCAAAAAGAAGGTTCCTCCAGGCTTATTTTGTGATGACATAATTATAGATGGCACAACATCTATCCTAACACTGTTATAGCTATACTATACTCAATATATATCTAAGTCTAAAAACTGAGATATAACTAATAAATGCAAGCGTGGGCTAAGAGCAATGTCCACCTTACAAATGGAAAGGTTTCTCGCTACCTGAGAGGATGAAGAAGATTCCAGAAATGAAGGCCAGGATGGTGCGCTGCGGACGAATGTGTCCCACGTTACTGATGATGAAGGCCATGAAGACGAAGAGCAGAGACACCATAGGGAAGGGTGTAGCTGTCCGCACCATCTCTGCCAGAACGAGAAATACACGTGCATGAGAGTTGTGTGTGGAGGTATGGACGTGTTACTTTGACTTGAACTCACGTTCACTCACTGAGAATATTTGCAGTGTTTTCTGTGGTGATTTCAATCTCTGGCTCTGTGAAATACTCAGAGGCGACACATCTACCTTTCTCTGAACCTAAAACAGTGAGGCAAAGGATGTAATGAAAGATACATTTCCTTTCATACAAAGATACAAGATACAGGAAAGATAGAATTCTTTTGTAACATTATAAATGTCTGAACGCTCACTTTTTTTATCAATTTAATGTGTCTAATAAAAAAAGCATTTAATTTTGACAAAACGACCCCAAACTTTTGAACGGTAGTGTATAAAACTATAAATAGACAAGACACGTCAAGAAAAAAATCGATATATTGTAAATTTTGCGTCCTTGGCAAAAAAGTTGTGTCCAAAAGTAATATGGAAGACCTTAGTGTGTTTGCATATAAAGTAAGTGTGTCCACACCTGCTATGAAACACACTCTCCAGAGGCCAGAATGCAAAGCCATCTTGACATCGACAGTTTGGTTCTGCTGCAGTACGATTCCTTCCTCCATCAGTAGCCAATAATCCGTCGCCACGGCAACCCCCACCAACAGCAGTCCACACGCCCCAAACACTGTGGAGAGCAGAGTCAGAGCCCTGCTGCTGCAAGAGCTCATCTGCACACACACAATCCAAATCACAGCAAAAACATTAGAGATATGAGCAGCGGGGCACCATCAAATCTAGACACTTCTGCACAGTCTGTTATTCTTCAGGAAGACAGGGAGGAGGAGTGTAAAAGATCATGAGAGACAGTTCCAGTCCCACTGTGGCGGTAATCAGCCAATCGCACAAAAGGTCAAAGTTCACCAGGCTTGACGGGTGGCAGTCATTGAGGCAGAAAGTGAAACATCATTGGCAGGGATTCACATCACACACAAGTGCCTACAGAGTCATGAGTCATAGCTTTACTGTGAGACAGACCTTGTCCGTTTGGAGAGAAAAAAGCAGATGTAAACACACTGGTCCAGGACGCTCACTAATTCACATTGGCATGTGATGCAATGTGGGAGAACAGAACATGATGAAAGCTGCTATAGATTAGTTCATCAAAAAATTACAGTCCTTTCATTAATTACTCCTCCTTATGAAAGAGACATTTTAAAGGATTGTTCTTTTCACTATTTTCTACCGTGAATTGGACTGAAGCACCATAAATGTATCCATATGACTTGGACTGTAGTCTTCTAAAGCCATACAACAGTTTTTGCGAGGAACAGAAATAAAAGTCATTATTCCATGAAAATCTTCCCCCTCCATTGAGCCGTTAGTGACCGAATAATTGCATCAAGTTGAACTTAACCAGAGTCAACTCATTCAGACTGGTTTTGTGAAATTGATGATATTCATTAGAGAAACAATCATTCACATACTCAATGATTTTCACCCGTCAGCCAGCATTATTTCAGTTTACTTTAAAAAATAATCGTGGAATTCCTGGTGAAAAACTACATTACCCATGATGCTGTACAGAATATTACACCAATCAGAGAGTCGTGTAAGAGAGACACTGTTGCATTATAAGATCAAAAACAGGTACGATTTTAAAACAGTTTCATCTCAAATCATCCCATAATTATTTATGTGGCGAAATGCTGTGTAATAAGTGGTATGAATGTACCGTATCCCTTAAATATATGTCTAGTTTGAACCTGCCGCGTTAGCAACTGCTCTCTCCGTGGGAAGCTTTGGGTTTGAAGACCTAATAAAATATTTAGACTCAGATCAATATTTCGTGTTTAATTATTTACTTATGTGGCAAGTAGCCTTGTAATAATAATAATGTTCATCCAGCCGGTTGTTTTTTCAGAGTAAACCAATTCAGGCTGATCACCCTGTCGGGTTTATTCTGCGATAACAACTGGCTGGATGAACATTATCCATTACTTAACGAAGACTAAAATCTATTTTGTACTGACCATTTAAAATATATATATATATATGAAAAAAATACTTACGGAACCAGCGCTGCTGATTGAGGGCAGGAACCGTTGCACTCTATTCCTTTAATGATTTAAACCATTGTTATTTTAGTATTGTTTATAATTCATATACTATTATATAGCTTTTATTTTTATATTTTCAGTTTCAATCAATTTTATTTGTCAATTTAGTACTTCAGCTGAAACTAATTTTATTTCAGTTAGTTGCCAAGTCAAGATTTCTAATTCCCTTTCGAGGGAACTCAACACTGCGTCATAACGTTGACGCTTTGGTGTTCCCCAGAGCGTTATGACTCAGCGTCCCGTTTCCTCTCAGGAAACCAAGGTTATGTTCATAACCTAGACATTTTCTTTTAAGTTCTTTAATTTTAGGTTTTTCATTCATTCGTTCAGCTTTATTTCAAATAACGAAAATGATTTGTAATAGTTTTACTTAAATCACAACACTGCGTAAAAAAAAGGAGAAAGAAAGGTTCAGACTGTAGAGGAGCAGAGGCAGGGCAAGAAAAGACACGAATGAGAGGCCATATATGGGGCAGCTAACTAAAAATGGCAGTATGTAAATGTCAGAGTGTACAGTATGAACTTGTGTTCTCTGTGTGAAATGCGCTGTAAAACTAAGATTAGATCCTCTTTCTGACCATGTGCATCTCTCTGATTCACCCAGAGCTGAGCTCTGATCGATTCTTAATTAATGAGGGATGCGTTTTGTCTCTGTGATGAATGAATGACAGCGCTGACGATAACTTGCAAGGTCTTTTCAAAGGGAAATGTGCCTTTTGCTCTCTGTCATTGTCTCCGCATCTGTGCTGAGCTGATACAGGAACAATTTCATCCTGTCATTGCTCTATACCTATTTAAAGATTATGATTTGACATGAGATTAATGAAATGAATGCTGTCATTCGGTTGCATGAGGCATGAGGTTGAAAGAATCACTCTCCTGTCTCCACAGTCACTCAGCTGCTGCTGCAATGGCGACTTTTATGATGGTTGTTTTTGAAGAGGCTGTATAGAGTGTGTGTGAGAGGGAATGTGTCTGAGTGTGTGTGTGTGTGTGTGCTTTTTCATGCTGTCATTTCCTGTGTGTCTCTCAGAGCTGGTGATTCAGAGCAGCACCCTGAGCAACAAGAGAGGGAGAGAAAGAGAAAAAGTAAGAAAGAGGGGGAAAAAAAGACTCTTGGCTTCCAAATTGAATCGCAGGTGTCTAGACGAGATCGTAGTGCCATCTGTGAAAATCAGAGAGTTTGACCCTTTTGCCGTTCGTCCTGCCGCAAAGAATGACACAAGGCTTAACACTCGCTGTCAACGGATAATGAACCCCAGCAAATGATGGAAAGATTTTGCAATGCAGTGAAAAAAGGCACAGCGAGAACGCTGTGGAGAAAAAGTGCTGGTACTGAGTGCTTTGAAGCAGAAGCAGAGAACAACAATGTCAAACTCCAGCTTGACCATCAACACTGAGTTTTTTTTTTTTTTCTGCCCGCAGCGCTTCTGGCCCCTCAAGGCCGCGTGTACTGATGTGGAAGAGAGGTTACTTCTCCATGACAAAATCAGTCTGTCCAAGTCTGACCTCAAACTCCCCAGTCAGCCACCGCTGACTCTTTATTTTTCTATTTGGACTTTTTTGCATTTTTGTGGGGTCTGATATTGTCCTTTGCTAAATGAAATTGTCCTATACTTCACAATCCTACTGTTGCCACACATTATGTGCACTTAGCAGTTTGCACTAATCAGATGCAGTGTGATGTCAGTGTGACAGAAGTGCACTTGATCCAAAATATTAAAGGAACAGTTCGCCCAAAAATGAAAATTCTTGTTGCTCCAAACCAGTATGCATTTCAATCTTCTGTGGAACGCATACAATATAAATATATATTTCAAATGAGTGTTTTTTTTCTTTCTTTCCTCTCCATAGAATGAAAGTCCATGAGGTCCAGCGTTGTTTTAATAATAATAATAATAATAAAAAAAATGTTTGACCCTTTGGACCCCCAAAAAAGTTGCAACATTCTCCTAATCTTCCTTTTTGAGAGGAAAGAAAGTCTCCATGTTTGGAATGACATGAGGTTGAGTAAACAGAATTTTCATTTTTTTTTTTTGTGAACTGTCTCTTTAAATCTTTTTGTATGTTTTTGGTTAAAGGAACCCTCAGATATCAAGCAGATATCTGAACGTATTACAATAAATATAGTGTAAACACCGGACATACAGTAAGGAACGGGGACAGAGAGAAGAGAAAGAGTGCCAAGCCAGATGTAGGCTAATGTATAGAAAGACCTTGGCCCAGTAATGATGGAGTTCCCACCTACATGCCAGTGCGCGCCTCCTGAGGCACTTGACTGAGCCAGTTACACACTCAACTACCTCAGCTACCATTCACTCAACAACACAAAAAAAAGCTGCAAATGTTAGTTTCACTGCATGCCAGTCTCCTAAATGACTCTGGAGGTTTACAATTCACAACGGACCACAAACAACTCTCACAAACGTCCTATGATAAATGTTCCGCTCATATTAAGACAACATGCGACGCGCTCACAGACATGCCGGGATTCTGTAACACGGTATACGCACTGCCATAAACACATACCCGTTCGTTTACTGTAACTTCTATCAATAACACTTGACAAAAGTTAAAACGTGTTTCGACTCAGTCACGCATTAGTTGAGAACAGTAAAGGACAATGAAAACAGACTGTACTCACCCTGCCCGTGCGCGTGGTGCTGACGAGTCTGCAGCGAGCGCGCAGGCACAAGCCTCACACCAGGGGTGCCTGGCAAAATATCCGCGCTCTCTCTCTCTCTCTCTCTCTCTCTCTCTCTCTCTCTCTCTCTCTCTCTCTCTCTCTCTCTCTCTCTCTCTCTCTCTCTCGTCTTTCCCTCCCTCTTTCTTTCTCTCTCTTACGTGCGTATTTCCCTCTGATACCCCGTTATCTTCTCCTCCCTCACATTTTCACGGTTACCCTCTCTGTTTATCCCAGCAAAACGAAAGATAGCGAGGCAACGCAGACAATGTGCGTGTGAATATGTTGTAGGGTCTGGGTTAGTAATGCGCAATGGAAAATGTACTCTTGCATTATGTATGGATAAACGGAAAGATATTTTTCTAGCTTGAAGCTTATGTTTGGTGTTAGTGCTTTTGACAGGGAAAAGACGTTTTGCAAACCATTTATGATTTACAATGCACAATATATGGTATTGGTTATCGGCCGATATTAGATCATTTTTAGTTTATCGGTATCAATCGATATTTGATACATAAGAGCCAGTCCCAGCTAACAGGGAATATTCTCAGAACTTTAGCTAACGTTGAGGCAAAGTTATGAACAAAAATTCTTCAAGTAACATTAATAAAACATTCGTTCAATGCTAGCTGGTCAATCACTGCTCTCAAAAAGTTAGCATACATTTTTTTTTAGGCTAGGTCTAATGTTTTTTAAATGTCACTACTTTTCAGAGAACATTCAGAAATAACATTTTACTTAATGGGAACTTAAATGTTAGGAAAAAGTCCTTTGAACATGTATTTGTTAGCTGGGTATTGGATATTCAAATTTGTATTCCCCTATCACATTTAGATTACCCATGCTGTCATATAAGGCTCACTTTCAATTAATCTTTAAAATGTCTGTAAAAGTGTCGACCTGCCACATTCCGACACTCTCCTTATAAAGAAGCTTCAGTAAATTAGTTTCAGTATGGAGGGAAAGACATTTTGGTCAATAGTGTATTGTGAGAAGACAGGCAGAGAGCAGCATCATTTACAGTAAAAGAGTGAGTCTGAAAAGGAGACATAGGACTCATTTTCTCCTTACATTATAGCAATTAGTGCAATTTTCCCTGACAATTAGTCAGAATCCAAAGGGAAGTATATTTGCAGCTTCAGCAGAATCCAAGATTTACCTGCTACTGAATCTTTGTTGGATTTGACAAAAGAAAATGTGCAGCGTGTCTTCTGAAACTCTAGATGAGAGACACATGATTACTGGGGTCTTTTTCTCAGAAGAAACATCTGAGAAGCAGCCGACATAAGCAGAAGTCTGTCTGGGAGAAATAATTGAGCATTTTTTTATGTTTCTTTTTATCAGCAAACACAAAAAAATCCGAAGAATGCACCAATAAGGGCTCTCATTTGTCATCATCCATGTTGGACTCAAGCCCAATCTCATCCTTTCTCAGTTTTTCCTCTGTTAGTCCCATTATACTTTAGTATACGTATTTTTAGACATGATATCAATAGCATAGTACACTCTGACCTCAAGAAGCGAAAGATGGAAAGAGAGAGACACAGAGATAGAGATCTACATTATATACAATAATACATGACAAGCGAACACTTCTGAAAGCATTTTATTTCTTTAACACACCTTTTTAAACACTTTTCCGATGCTGGAAATCTTCAGTTCAAGAAAAGATGAGATTATAGAACTAAAAAGAAAGTCAGACTGGGGCATTAAAAAAAAAAAGCAAAGCAGTGACGGAGATGAAGACAGTTACAGTAAGGAGGTTAGGGTAGTTTTTAATAGGCAGGGTATCTAAGGGTATCCTGTTATATCACTCATGCCCACTGGGACGGCACTGAGGGAGCGATGAGTGGAGAGAGGAAGTGTTGAAATTGAGAGACGAGTGTAAAGGTCTGTCATCTCATCAGCACGAACACAGACTCCAGAGACGTGACCAGTGAGACGAGGCCAAACAGGTCACTGATAGAGTGGACACACACAAAGAAACTGATGGGTTTACTTCATATATTTTATTTTCACACTCTGAAAACACAAAACAACTCAATGCAAAATCATTGTGCAATCTATCTATCTATCTATGCATTTAACTAAATTATTTTTGATACTGAGGTTTAACCGTTTATTGTGATTGAGAACAGCGTAATTACATCAATACATGGAATTTTCACTAATTAGTACATTCATATTTTAAGCACTTTTTAATCTAACGTTTAGTCCCGTTTGCCTAGATGTACTTCGCTACAGAGTTTAGTTCCAACGCCAAATCAAGCACCGCTGCTAATCGGTTGGGCTCAACAGAAATTCACAGGCAGGTGTGATGTAAATAGAACTATATCTGCAGACATTTACAGTAGATCTCCATTAGCACCCTGGTTTACAAAGTATCCCATTTACATAACCACAAGATCAGCAACTCTGGGATCAAATAAAAGGCTGAGGAAATTTGACCAATGACCAGGTCAATTTTGCCTAGTTACAAATTCCAGGAATAATGGACATGATACTGAAATTTTTTTTGGTTTTTAATTTGTAAATGAATTTCAGTTATTTTCATCCTACCTTTACACATATCATTTCACCTAACCTGTCACTCCTCCTCTCCTGTCTTTCCCACGTCCTAGCATTTTGTCGTCAATGCAATGTTCAAGTTGTATTAGTAGGGCAGTTTGGGCACAGTGTGCAGACTCAGGTCTTTCCAGGTCAGACATCATGAATTTCACTATGCAAGACAAGTTCATGCTGATCTCTGAGACCTCATATTTATGTCGTACCAGCTTCAAACAAATAAACACCAATTAATTCATCCATAAACTTGAGATTTCAAAAGCTGATTGAAACCAATTTAGCAATATAATAAGCAATATGTATGCACTGTAGATAAATCAAATATTTGGTTGATAACAGTTGGGGCTGCTTTTTCTTGACACTATAGGTTGCCAAACATTATAATGAGATGTCATTTTGATTTTTATTTTATGCTGATGTAAAAATGCTGATGATATGATTGAACATGTTCATAGAAAAATTCTATTTTTTATTCTGAATAAACATTAACATGTATACTTTATAATACACTGCACATAATTTATATAGATATGCATATAGATATATGGAATAAATCATAAATATCTAAATTAGCATTTTTTCATAAAGTCATTTGTTTTAATAACAAGGGAACATGGATCCCAATAACTTATTTTTGTAAAATACTTAGATGATGCAAACATTTAAAATCTGTATCATATTTGGACTGAATTATGATGCATCTACATATACAGTATGCTCTAACATTCATGTCACAAACAAGTAGTTTATATGCTGAGCATTAATACCTTTTTTTTTTTTGCATCTAGCTGTCATGTGTGTGACTTCTAAATCATAATACTGAGCTTCTATACCAGTTGTCTGATGCTAAAAGGATGACCAGTGTTTGCTCACCTGTCTACACTTATTTGGTTAACTAAACCAAACCAGAGCGAACAGGATCTCACACAAAGACTGAGTTTGATCTGAGATGAAATAATCAGCTTGAAGTGAACTTTAAAACATGGGGGCAATCATGTTCATGCTGGTTTCTATGGTGCAGTCAGTTATAATTAGGTCATGGCAACTACTAGCATCCAAAAGGATATCCAATAAGATCCTATTGTCCAATGAGATAATGGCATGAACGCATGACCCTTAAATAATTCAGACTGATACTCTCAGAGTGGACCGGCTAAATATTATTAATGCTTAGTTTTTTACTGTAAAGATCATTTAAATCAGTGTGGTGTTGATTTAGAAGGAGATGTTTGGTCTAATTGAGACGGACTCCTACTGTAAGCAAGCTAAAGCCAGATTACACAATGTTTGTTTTTTTGGTCACTGTAGTTTAAATCATGAACAGGAGCAGAATAAAAGTCACAAGGTGGTTGATGAGGATCGATTAAGGATCGATTCTCAGACAGCTGTGAGGGGTGAGGGGGGAAATTCCGGGTTCATGTAGGAGAAGCCTTGGAATTCCTCTTGAGTTATGGCAGCGAGAATATCCGGGTCAGAGGGCGTGAGGACAGAGGGGGCGGATGTGAAAAACTTATCAAAGTTTTCTCCTTTTTTGCCTCCCTGTGAGAATGGCACACGCACAAAAAAAAAAATCAGTTGGGTTAAGTTTATATCTATTAATTATCAAACAGACTGCGTGGATGCTCTTGATGATAATCTAGCGCTGTGAACTCAGAGCACACCTACTTACTTACATTCACACAGCATAATAATAACTGCATAGATTAGCATGAGCAATATGGGCAAAGATCTACAGGCAATAGGGGTCAGGCTTATTTTGCTTCTGCAATCTTCATTAGAAAAAATAACACTAGTAAATATGAAAGCACACATGCACAGATGCATGCTGAAAATAATAAGGAAGAGCAGGCAGAGCACATTAATAAATATCCAGTTATATGGTTACTGGTTTAAAATAGCTAAAAGAAACTGCCACACACACGCATACTGTACAACGTTTATCTCCCTAAGAAAATGAGGACATAGCACAACATCTATTGTTTCTTATAATTAATGAATTATAATGAATAGTTTAGTCATAGCAAACAAGCTAATTCTATACCCATAAAAAAATAATTTTGTTAAAAAAATATATAAATGTATATAATACATAACTATAAATATATAAAATGTAGATATTTCATATAATCATTTATTTAATTCTAACTATATATATTTAAGTATTTATTTATTCATTTATTAATTTAGCAAACACTTATCCAAAGCGACTTACAACTGAATAAAAAAAATATATATATAAATAAATAAATAATAATAATAATAATAATAATAATAATAATAATAATATATATATATATATATATATATATCAAATAATTTATTATTAAAATGCTACCACTAAAAATAAAATTTGCAGTAAAAAAATTATATATACATACAATTTTGGTTGATACCAATAACCGATAATTCTTTATACCGATATATTGGCAGATAAATCTAAATCCAAATTTTTAAATAATTTTTGAGAGCCTGATTAAAAACAAACAAAAGTCTCACCATTAAAAGCCATGTCCCAAGCATAAAATTATAATGTTCTCATTATAATTTTATGTAGCCTATATGACAGACTTGCACTAAAAATGTTTGTGTGATTTGAAGGGATTTTTGAAGGGATTTCAATCATATTTCAGGCTACTCAAAACCATCATTGCAAACAGTGCACATCTGAGGTTTTTTTATTAGCCCGATAACGATAGCATTAAAAATGAACGTATATCGGATGATACCGATGCGGTGGCTGATATATCATGCATCCCTACTATATATATATATATATATATATATATATATATATATATATATATATATACATACAGTATCTCCATATAGCTGTGTGATATATATATATATAAACTTAGACAGATACATAAATATACATCCATCCTTCAATTTATTTCTGTATTTATTTATGAATAAATCCCCATAAATACCGCCAAAGGGCAGTTTTGATAACCTTACATAATGAAAATAAAAAAATGAGCCCATGTACACATTTGTTTTTTTAACATGGTGGGGTAAACCTGACCCACACACAGAGACAAGTGTTGTGATAGGTGATACTGACACTTCTGGGTTTGAAGGGAGGCTGTATCTCCAGTCTCTCCAGCCGGTCCCAGTCTATCCAGCGGAAAAAAGGATGCTCCCGCAGCTCTCTCTCGGCATCCTCTCCTCCACCCAAACGCTTAACAGGGTTCTTGGTGAGGAGCTGGGGGAGAGACAGATGGAGAAAAACAGAAATACAGAAAGGAATCGAATTACGCTTGTTGTCTAATTTAAGTCACAGTTTTTGGAGGTAATGTTAATATTAAAGATGGGATAGATTGCTCTGTGCATGCACTGTGATCCAAGTATATGTAGGCAACAGAGATGAAAGAACAGGAAGTAGATTACCCCTTTGCAGATGGCCACAGCCTCCCGAGAGAGACTCTTAGGATATGAAACGCTCTGTTCCATGATGGACTGAAACAGCTCCTCCTCATCTATGCCATCAAAAGGAGGCTGATGAAAAGAGCGAGACAGAGGGAGAGGGTGCCGGGGATGAAGATCTATTGAGAAAAGGACAAAATTAAAGCTCAAGGAATAAGAGGATGAACACTTACCTGCCCGGCCAGCATCTCATAAAGGAGGACTCCATATGACCACCAGTCCACTGCTTTACCGTACGGCTGATACGCCACAATCTGAAAACAATACAGATCTATTGTAAAGGGCTTTTTTAGTCTAGATTTATTCAAATGATAATTAAGAATTCCTTTTGAATTCCAGCTGAATTCTTTCATTTGTACTGAGGTAGCAAACAGGATGTAGAATTCTCAATTGAATTAAAATGAGATTCAATAAAACTAAGTGTAGTATGAATTGCCAACATGCCATCTTGTACAAATTATATGTGGAATTTCTAAAAACATGAGATGATATTAAAATGTGATAACATTTATATTCATATTACATTTTCATATTAATAATATGTAATATCATTCAAATGTGTAATATACTGAATTGAATAAAATAAAATTACACTACTATTCAAATGTTAGGGTTAATAAAAAATTTTTTGGGGGGAAATAAAAAATGTATTCAGCAAGGATGCATTAAATTGATCAAAAGTGATGGTAAAGACATTTATAATCTTACAAAAGATTTATATTTGCTGTTTTGAATATTCCATTCATCTAAGAAACCTGAAAAAAATGCATCACGGTTTCCACAAAAAATATTAAGCAGCACATCATAGATAATAATAAGAAATCAGCATCAGCAAATCAGCATATTAGAATGATTTCTGAAGGATCGTGTGACACTGAAGACTGGAGTAATGATGCTGAAAATTCAGCTTTGCATCACAGGAATAAATTAGATTTGAAAACACACTAAAATAGAAATGTTATTTGAAATCGTAATTATAAGATCAAATTAATGCAGCGTTGGTGAGCATCAGTCTTCTTTCAAAAACATTTACAAATCTTAACAACCCCAAACTTTTTGAATGGCAGTGTAGGTATTTTACATATTTAATAAATGATACTTCACATAATATTCTTCAAAATGGAGACAAACAACATAAAGCATGATGACAAGATGAAAACCTTAAGTAGAGCACTAGGTATGTTCTGGTAGGTTTGTTCTTGTCCATTTTGTTCCTCCGTTGTCTGATTGTGTTGAATTTTTTTGAATTGCAATCCAGTAAATTCCATCATTACAATTCAAATTCAAATTCAACACCCTGTGGAACGTAACCAATTCAAATCACATTCCAACTGAAAGAGAGCCAAAACATAAATTCAGAATTTTACCCATCCCTTCTAAATGCTTTATAATTTCATAATGTTATATTCTCAAAATCAGATCAATTAGAAATATGCCCCTTGCAGAGTTGCTATTACAGGCCTCTCAATGTGCAGATAAGCTCATAAAAATCATATTAAAGATAATTACACAATAAATATGCTAGTGTCTCTGTGTCAGCCGTGAGTGTGTGTCACAGCGTGAGAAAGAGAGATTAATTTCCTTGCCTGCAGGGACACATATTGCATCTTTTCAAAATGACATGGACACAAAGATCAATAGCTTTGTCTTTTTTCCCCCCTTTTTTTTTACATAACGTGATCAATGTGAGCCAGTTTAACTGCTGGGTTAATACAGTACTGATGCATACTGTGCTTTGGTAGACCCACATTCGCACTTATCGCCTTTACGTCACACAGCAAAACACAAACATTGACGATTTAGCACATACATCACTCGAGTGGGATGTCCATCATGTCGCCGTGTAGTAAAACACCGCAGTGAACCTAAATTAAATCACACACAGACTCGCACAAGCACATACAGGCAACATGTGCTGACTGCGCATATCCACTGAGTGTTAATGTAAACACAGAGCCAAGGTCATGAAGAAGAGAAAGATGAATCAAACAGGAGGAGAAGAAGGATGGAGACGGAGAAATGGAAACCTCAGGTGCGATGTAATCGGGTGTGCCACAGAAGGTGCGGGTGGTGTCCCCTGCCATCATGCCTTCCCTACACATCCCAAAGTCTGCTATCTTTGTGTGTCCTTCACTGTCCAGCAGGACATTGTCCAGCTTTAGATCTCTGCAGATCAGAGAGAGAAAGAGAAAGCGAGAGAATATTAAATGACTGTAACATATGGTGTGCTTGCGTAAGGAGATTCCCATCGTGTCTTGTACCTGTATATGATTCCTTTGTTGTGCAGGAAGAACAGACCCAACGCTATCTCAGCTGCATAGAACCTGTCAACATCAAAATCTCTCATTAACTCCATTAAACACACATGCTGCAACTGCAGGGCAGAACGACAGAATGATGCTGAACGGGTGCATTTAGAGACAGAAGAAAGGGGGTACAACAACAGAGAAAAAGCAGGCAGGATTAAGACGAAAAGTTGAAGAAGAGAAGTGCTGAACTCACGCTGCGTGTGGTTCTTTAAACTTGCCAACAATTTGGATGTGAAACATAAGATCACCTCCATTCACGTACTCCATGACGTAATACAGACGATCCTACAGCATGAAAAAACTGATTATTAGTAATCAGCAGATAGGCAACTTCAGAATATTAATAGGAACTAAAAATGAATCACCAATCAATTCACTTGTTCTCATGATATATAAGTAAATAATACAGGAAATGCCACAGCAGATTAGCAATCAGTCAAATCGAAAGATAGATGTTCATAAATACATCAATACAAACACAATTAAGACCTTGTGATCACACAAAGGAAAATATAATAATTTAGAGAAATTATATTTAAAATAAAGCATGGGTGAAATGCTTAAAAATGCATAGGTTTTAAATTTAGTTGAAAGTAAAGGGTTAGTTCACCCAACTTTTTTGGCCTTCAAACTCTAGAGTATCATTCACTCCCATTATAAAGCTTGGAGGAGCCAGGATATTTTTTAATATAACTCAGATTGTGTTTGGCTGAAAGAAGAAGTCATACACCTAGGACGGCTTGAGGGTGAGTAAATTATGGGATAATTTTCATTTTTGGGTGAACTAACCCTTTAAAGCATTAGAAAGAATATATATATATATATATATATATATATATATATATATATATATATATATATATATATATTTTTTTTTTAGCTAATGAAAGGCTAATGAAATTGTCTATTGAAACCAGAGTGATTATATATACACCCACACATGCAGCACAACTGTTTTCAACATTGATAATAATACGAAATATTTTTCGAGCAGCGAATCAGCGACACTGAAGACTGGGGTATTGATGCCTAAAATTCAGCTTTGCCATCACAGGAATATATTACATTTAATAATATATTAAAATGGAGAACACTTATATTAAATTATAATACTATTTCACAATATTACGCTGTAAAAAGAGATAAGTTGACTTAAATTAAAAATGCTAATTGAAAAATGTAAGTTATGTGAACTTGACAATTCGACATAACTATTACAACAATTAGCATTAAGTTTATTTACTTTATAATTTTAATGCAACAGGTTTTCTCACTTTTTTTAAGTTAAGTCTACTGATCGCTTTTTACAGTTTTACTGTATTTTTGATCAAATAAATCCAGCCTTGGTGAGTATAAGAGACTTCTTTCAAAAACATAAAAAATAAATAATACAAATTTGACTTTACACAGCCTGTTACATAAACTCTGTTGTAAGTTGAGACCAGCATGTTTTCCCTGTTGCTTCAGTATTTATCACCTACAGCCAGAGCAAGATAACAGCTGACTTTATCTGCAGAGTCATCTGACTAAAGCATCTGGAGTTTGTAGGATTTGAACTTCTGACCAGTGGGATGCTGCGTTTTTCCACTGGGCAACTGATTGCTTTGACTCTATTTCTCTATTCATGTACTTGATACAATGAGACACAGTTTAAATACACAAAAGAGGTCATTACTAACCACAGTCACATTGAGTGTTTGTTACAAATTCAATCGACAGGGGAAAAACAAATTTTACAAAAAACTCATTTACCAAGAGTAATTCAAACCTTCACAAACCATTAAAGCCAGACATAAACACACACACACTCACTCCTCTTTTTCTCCCTTTCAGTACAGCAGCTGCCAATGTATTTCATTAGGCTAATGCCACTTTGCAAAACGTGTCTGCTGAAAGAGGTCAGATGATTAGCACTACCAAAAAGCAGAATGAGGCAACTAACATTTCAAAAAGGCCCTCCAGATTCATTAGTTAGAAAAAAATATTTATCGTGTCCAAGTGAATCGTGGAAAAATGATCAATGAATCACCTTTTATGATGGAGATTGTTCTAGGTTGCCAGTTTAGGACTCACATGACAGCATTCCAAGAATATAATTAATACATTGTCAGAAGCCTCTGCTATTTTGTTCATCCATTGTTCATGCTGACGTTTTATGAACACTGTTAGTCAAAATTGTAACAACAATCTGTTCTTGTTAATCCTCTCCCTCTAAGGACTGCTAACAGCCTTGTTCAGGTGCCTATCTAGGCCAATGTAAACAACCATCTAATGAGGTTAAAGAAGAATAGTAACCACGATGCTTTAATTTTTATTATGATTGAACAGCTTTAGTCCATAGCTAACACAATCATTAATCTGCTGTAGGAACCTCAGTAGAGGTGCAATAAAAAATAAAAACATTTGACACAAAAAGTACTTTTGAAAATTACAACAGTTACAGTTGTTATGCAAATTATTTATTTAAAAAAAGTAATTAGTTAGACATTAGATATCTAAATCTACTCTATATTGACATAAAACTGTATTGTATGTCTTTCGTTTATTTTCAGCTTAATCTAGCATTATTAAGACATTAACGTCAATTACAGTAATTATTAAACAGAAATATTATGTGGTGACTACTTAACTACATTTTACTGCTGAAGCCACCACCATTTTGAATGTTCCCACATGATGTTGCAGTTTACAAGTTGTAATTAGGAGCTTTATAAGGATGTGAACTTTTTTTGCAAGTCAGAATCTCTTAATTACGGTAATTCCAAAATGCAATGAAAGTCATGCTTTGCTTTATCTTGGAAACTCCCCTGTTGTTAGACACTTTAACCCGATGAATGGCATCAGTACCTAAAAACATCAGTGGTGCATCCACTCCACTAGGTGTCAGTATACTATCAACCAGCACAAAACAAACTCAAATTTACTGCATTCATCGTTACAAATAGCCAGTCGTTGAGCTGGGAGGCCACATGTGGACATTAAGGACCCACAAAATGTCAGTACTCATGTTCTAACTGTGCAAGGCCAAAAAAGTGATTTAAAAATCCCCCTGAAGGTGAAGAGCACATCTGTTCCATCACTAAGGGGCGAATGACATTTCAGCCCATGTATATTTCATAATTTACAAATGTGCATATGCATGTGTAAACCTCATTCCCAGGCTCCCACTTTCTTTAAATCATTAACCATTCGCACACGACGATGAACACACCGACCTCAGTCTGAAAGGCGCAGTAGAGGGCGGTCAGAAAGTGAGGTCGCCCCGTGAGGCCCAGCACTCTTCTCTCCACCATGGCGCTCTCCGTGTCCTCATCCTGAAACAGCACATCTTTCTTCAACACCTTCACTGCAAACAAGCGCTCGCTACCCCTCTCCTCTGCCAACAGGACCTGCGGGATGACAAGGAAACCTCGCGTTAACATTTCTTGAACATTAATAATTAAGAGTTCATCATCTTCTGCACACACTCCTCCAACAGCAACTCAATTGGGCAAACACAAAATGACTGCAGAAAACAGCATTCAAAGTGAGTTTAACATGCATAAGGGAACATTACCTCAAATAAAAAAAAGAGAACAGAAATTCTTTCATTTCATTTACTCGTATGATCCTGTTCTCTTCATGTCTTTTCCCCCCTGCTTTGTGTCATTTTTCTATCTCTGGGTCCCAGGCCTCTCCTCTGCGCTTTTCTTTAATCTCTTCCCTCGTTTCTATCCTTTCTTTAGCGCGGTTCTGCGCCCTGGAGGATGTGCTGTCTACTGAGTATAACCCTGGCCTCTTATATAACCAAATATCTTGTGAACACACACACACACGCACGCACAAGTGTACGCACACCAGAAACACGCTAACACATAAAACATGTACTCTAAAATGATTTGATATAAATGAGCACAACCACAAGGGCAAATAAACATTCCTCCACACGCTCAAACAAACGAGTGTAAAAAGCACACACACTCCCATGTCATTCTTCCTCAGGGATCAAACAGCTCAGAGTCCTTCACTTGTATGCTCTTCTCTGACACACGACAACATAATTTAGATTCAGAGGAACAGTGCTTTGCTTGACCAAAACAAGACATTGGCTCTGAAATATTCCAACATCCCCTGGGCTGCTTGTGGACACACAACCCCACCAGGTCTTTCTTACATGTACCACAGATTGCGCTTTAGTTATCACTTAACGTGATTGGCCAGAAATGACCATGTGCCTAAGTATCTCCAGGTATTTTGAGGTGTACGAGATACAAATCTCACTGGGCCTTGAGTCAGAGCCTCTGCTTCCTCGAGGAAGAGAGGCACAGGCACAGCTGCAAATTTTAGATAGGGAAATCAGCCCCCTCCTCTTGCAGCTGGGACCAGAAAAGCTAGCGTTTCCCCTTCTGCCTGAATTAGCAGCAGCTCAGGAACGAATGAGACAAGGGCCTAATTCAGTTCCAAGGACGCTGTACCCTTCGCACTCCTTATTGCATCTACAGGGAACATAGAAGTAGACGTGTTTGTTGATGGGTGAGGGCAGTCTCATGTAGCCTGACTTTCGGCATTAAAATCTGGTCTGCTTTGCAGCCGATTCTGTCCCAAAACCACCTAAGCCCAAAGTATACTTCAGTTTTGACACAAATGCTAGCATGTGTGAATAGCTTAACGCATAGCCTTTCAAAGTATATGGTATTTGGAAGACATGTGCGCTGGAAAGTTTCATCCTTATCCAGTGTTTGCACTATTTCTCTCCATTAGTTATAAGTGATAAAAATGTCTTTGGACTCATTTAAACTAGAGTTGCTGGTATCTCTTAATTGCCTCTCACAAGCTCTTGTCAATGCAGCTGTCTATTGTGGTTGCTGTCTCCAGTAGTTTGTGATTGTTGTTCCTCTGTCTCTTCCATTTCCTTTTCAACAATGTTGAAGATGCCCAGCGTTGCCACCTTGAGGACAAACTAATTAGCGCAAAAACATTCAAGCTGCATTTGCAAACTGAGCATACCGGGTATTCGCAAATAGAAAAATCTGTCTGTGTGCTTACTATGCTGATGATGAAATTTGTATCAAGCGCACTACTACAAGCATACCTTAGCGTACACAGAAAAATGTAAGTATACTTCAGTTTTGACGCAAACCATAGAGTATACGTACAGCCGAACGCATAACGCTGAACGCTGTACTCCAGTGCACACTGTTTGAGTTCAGCCCTGTTTTTGTGTCCGTGTACAACAAAAGTGATATGAGAGCTTTTAAAGAAGGGGCCACAAGCGGGCATGTGTCAAATGCATCTATCCACCCTCAACGGGCGGTCACACTACAATTTTCATTCTATTGACTTGCATGGAAATAACGCATGTGAATGTGGGAAACCGGAAATGCAAACTCATGCAAAGTAGTTTCGGATTTCGCTGCGTTTCAAAAGTTCAAGGTTGGTGAACTCTGACCTGCAAATTCGTATTACGCGAAGATATGTGACCAACAAAACGGCACCTTTAGAGGTACAGATGCTTGCCACTGGGGCAGTACCCTTAAAAGGACAACTTTGTACTTTATCTACCCATAAAAGGTCAGGTGCATTTTAGTACCTTATAGTATTATGGACCCTTGAGCTACTAAGAACTTTTACAAGTAAATAAGAAACAAATATGTCCTTTTAAGGGCCCTGCCCCAGTGACAAGCTGTTGTATCCCTAAAGGTTGCAAATTTTTTTCTGAGAGAAGATCAATTCGAATAAAGTGGTAGCGGTAAAGCGGTAAAGTGGACTCGATTGTATATTGTTTACATTTTGGATTTATTATTATTCATTATATGTTGAATTAAGGTTTTTAAAAAAGATGTTGCAGAGTGTCATGTCATATCATGACCATTGCAATATCTGTAGTAATATCTGTAGATGTTAAGGGTAACACATTACAAGTAGCATGAGTTACATAATCAGATTACTTTTTTCAAGTATAGCGAGTAAAGTTCTACAACAAAATATCTGAATTACTTTTTCAAATAAGTAATGCAAGTTTTCCCATTATTGACTGACACCTCTCCTGTCCTGTTGTTGAGAGAAATCAGGAGTTAGGTGCAGTGGCAGGGGTGTAACTTTCCCTAACACTGAGTGTGACTGCAGCTTCACGTTCAAAGCGGTATACTTTGAAATGCCTGGGCGCTCAACTGAGCAAAGACAGAGTGGAACGAGGCAAAATTAATTTGACCTGAGCCTTAAGAAAAATCTGTCTGTGTGCGTACAGTACACACGTACTATCAACTCTTTCAACTCAGTACCTTGTAAACATAATTTGTTTACAGATGAACCAATAAAAAAATAAAAATAAAGCATAAAGCAACCCGAACAGACTGAAACTTGTTGATTACAGTCAGCGCTTGCCGTTTTGGTGTTCAACATGCATCAGACGGTCAGTGAAGCGAGTGGGCGGTTCGTGGGAGTGTTGTCTGAGTCTACACAGTTTTCTGGTCCTTTGACAACCAGGAACGAAATACATCTGTTTTTTACACATCCAAAAAAATGTGGTGTCCGTTTGCTGTAGTGGCAGCATGCACTGTTCATTTTACATAATAGCAAAATCCAGATTTTGAATCGCACATTTTCATTGTGACACCACTGTAATTTCAAGCACCTTGCCAAAACTCCCTTTGCCCAGAACCATGAGGAAGTTGAAATCGTGCAGTCCGACTTTGCCCGTGTGCAGTGCAGTGGGAGTCGGGCTCAGAGCGGCTGGGGTCACAGTAGGGACAGGAGTTGTCACGTTAACATGAGGAGGAGGAATAGAGGGTTCGATAGCAGCCTCTGGTACCTTCAGAAAAGAGAAACACAGGATGAGAGAGAGAAATAGAGAAAAATAATAGTTTGTTTCAATATAGACATACACTGCCCTCCTGTGGATGTGTTATGAAAGTGACAATTATGGTGCTCACTGAAGAAGACTTGGAGATGGACATCTAGAACATGTTTTGCTGCAACGTTGAGTGTGCAGTGTTTGAGCATGTGGCTATTTGACTCAAAAAGAACATTTGATTTTAGATGAATGTGTTTATTTGTGGACCCATGATGGCCCCCGGCTTCTATTAGCGCTCTCTCTGCTGAATATTGCATGTTTATACTTATATATAAAGTGATTTAAAATATACCTATTACAGGAATAATCTTCCCTAGAGCAAGCTGGAGTAAAGTGCTTTGCTCAAGCGCACAAAAATGATGCTTCCTGGATAGTCACTTAAAGGTTTGAGTCAACAACTTTTCAATTGTCATCAATTGTCATGGCAACTGTAAAGTTGCAGGCTACACTCCCTAGTGCCTATAGTTGGTAATATTAGGGTGTAGCCATACTAAAAAAGGTAACATGAACACAATAAAGTTCAATTTGTTCAAGTCATACCATGTTGGAAGTAGCCACAATAACCAAAAATTAAATCATCAAATTTAGTTTAAAACATCTGTATAGCTGGGCAGATCATAAAATGACAACTTTCACACAAAAAAAGTATGACCAAAAATGAAACCATCAACCTTAATTTAAAAATGAGCTGTGTAGGTGGTCAGACCATAAAAGTGACACTTTTCACACACACACACAGACACACACAGCTATGAGAGTACCTGCAGGTCTGGGTCGGGTACAGGGATGTTATAATACTCTCCCTCATCCTGGTTGAGAAGTTTGAACCAGCCGCTGACGGAACGTCTGAATATCTCAGTAACACCAAATGACAGAGCGCCCATGAAGTCATTCCTTGAGGTCCGATCCCAGTCCCAGACCTCTACAGACAAACGCCTGTCCCACTGCCTCCCACGCACTGAACTACACTCAGACAGAAGGAAAGATAGAGATAGCCTAGCATCCACTCAGAAGACTTAGCAACAGCATAGCAAAACCTTGGCAACCACCCACAATACCCTAGCATCATTGATGGCAACGACTTCTGCATCGTACACGCATACAAACAAATGAAATAAACACTCACAAGGTGAAGCTCTCGTTCCAGATGGGGTTGAGCGTAGAACGGATAGTTTTGGTTTTCTGTTTGCTCTGGCTCTTTGGATCAGGGATGAGTTTGAGCTTCACATAAGGGTCCGACAGGCCGTTAGGGTCCATGGGTATCAGGTTATGTGCCTCATGCACTAAAGCGTAGAATACATATTGAGAAGTAAGCATGTGTGTTTATAAATAATAGTATTTGCATGAATTATCTTATGCAATAGAACAAATGAATGTACATGCAGATGTGCACTGTAAAAAAACATGTTGTTTTAACTTAAAAAGCAAGCGTTTGTTCTGCCTTAAAATTTTGAGTTTAGTCAACTCAAATATCCAAGTTTCACTTAGTACAATTTCACATTTCAAGTTGATTAAACTTAAAATTTCAAGGCAGCAAAAATACTTTTAAGTTGAAACAAATGTTTCAACAGTATGCTTTTTACACATGTGTTCACTTCAGATGTATTATTAAATTGACCTGTCAGAATGACATGACAGCGGTGCATTTTTTTATGCTCACATTCTCTGTAGAGCATTAGTAGTCTTCTCACTACTCATTAGACTCTCTATGGTGGTGCTGATGTAAGAGCCACAGGCTTAGTTAAGTTGACACAGTGCAGCTAATGCATTGTAATACAGCAGATTGTGTGAGTATAATTAGCTTTTTCGTCATGTACTGATGATGCTGTATGCACACATTTCCCTCTGCTGGAGGAAAGCTGAGCTGAGCCATCTCCAATGTGCTTCCTTAAACAGCAGATTCTCTCTGTGAGCAAAGGAGTAATTCTTCATTGGGGTATAAATACAGCAGGAGCACCTTAATAAACATTACGCACACTTTCCATTAATAAGGGATAAAACAAGGACAGCCATTATTCATTTTCTAAGGGGTTTGAATTTTTCGCAATCCGGTTACCAAAACTTGGGGCCATGTATTAACCTACATATTTCTTTTACATTGCAATTTTCTAGTAATAAATGAAGTAGTAATAAACATTTGATACAATTTATTCATATAAAGCTAATACAATAAAAGGTACAATATACAGTTACTGAGCTACATATGAGTATCCTAAATTAATCTGTCACTCAAAAGGTTTTATATAGTACATTTTTTCTTACAATAATTTGGGGAACAGGTTTGAATGTCAAATGCGACCCTGGATCACAAAACCAGTCACAAGCCGCACGGGTATATTTGTGGCAATAGCCGACAATACATTGTATGGGTCAAAATTATAGATTTTTCTTTTATGCCAAAAATCATTAGGCTATTAATAAAGATCATGTTCATTGAAGATATTTACATTTCCCACCGTAAATAGATAAAACAATTATATATGTAAGTGAATGCAGCACAATCGCCAACATAAATGGACAACTTTAAAGGCGATTTTCTCAATGTTTAGATTTTTTTTGCACCCTCAGATTCCAGATTTTCATATTGTTCTATCCTAACAAACCATACATCAATGAAAAGCTTATTTATTCAGCTTTCAGATGATGTATAAATCTCAATTTCAGAAAATTGACCCATGTGACTGGTTTTGTGGTCCAGGGTCATAAATGTATAATTTGTGTAAAAAAATTAATAAATATATATATATACATAATAAAATATATATATATATATATATATATATATATATATATATATTTGGACACTTTCTGCATTGTGAAAAGAAAAAAGATTTTTTTTTTATTTTTTATATATATATATTGCAGAAAGTGTCCAAATTATGTTACTTGCCAAAAATTGTGTCAAAATTGTAAAGAATGTTATTTTTTTGTAATGGGATAAATCATGAAGTAACATGGTTGCATGCTTTTTTGGTCATTACAATTTGTTAATATCAAGCAGGGTTTTTTTGCAAAAACAAGTTTAATATTAATTAGATGGATTATATCAACATCATGACATTGTTGTATCAATTTTGTTGGATACAGTCAAGAATGTCAAGACCTCATATGTGGGACAGCACAAAAATAAAAATATGTAACATATACTGTAATAACATAACTTAATGTAAAGTAAGTTTCCACAAAAAAGTCATGGAACACTAAAGTGCAGTAGAGCATCCATGAATGAGCTTTTTGAGAAGTCTTACAGTGTTCATCAGTTTTAAAACTCACGTGTGCCCGGTTTCACAGACAAGGCTTAAGCTAGTCTCAAACTAAAATGCATGTTTGAACTGTTTTAACTGAAAGATACTTGCACTGAGATATCTTAAATATGTCAGTGCGATTGTTTTGTCTCAAGATGCATACCACTAATGTTTTTCTAAGGCAAGTTTACTTAAATGTCCTAATTTAACCAAAGCTTAATCCAAGCCCTGTTTGTGAAACCAGGCCACGAAGTTACAGGTATGTTCACCTGTGACATATAGGTCTTCCTTCTCTCCACGCACGGTCAGACGAATCCGTCCCCTTTTCTCAGTGTGGTCCTGTCCGCACAAGCTGGGGACGCTGCTCTCACAACGCTTGTGTACATTAATGTCACAACCTCTCTCACACAGACACACAAACAGACAAATAACACAAAAGACAGAAAGAAAGAGTGATGTACTTATAGTCTCCTGCCTGTCCAAAAACAATAATTCTAAAGTCCAAATCTAATATAAACAGTGTAATTGTTAACAGCCATTGTTATACGCTGTACATTATGAGACAACATGCTGAAACAGCAAGTGCTGTCAGCTGCAACAGCCTGCTTTATTATTTTCTTAAAGTGTATCATGTCATGCAAATTATATTAGATGACGTTTATTACATGGATTAAACGATAGTGAAAGGGAATTCATTCAATCTGATATACAGTATTGAGATGTCTATTAAAAGCCTGAAAAACATCACTCTACAGACAGTAATACAATTACATTATAATTACAGAAATGATGTTCATTTAATAACAGCGATCTTGATAATTATGATATGCTAATCTTAGAATTGATACAGTTTAATCAGGATACAAATGTTGTAAAAAGTATTTAAATGATATGAATGTTGTGCTTCATGTAGAATTTGAGCAAGAAATTACCATGGACTTAATTCATTAAAAGTTAGTATAATATTATTTACTGTAATTTGAAAAATAAATATTTGAAAAAATATATATTTCAATTTACAATCATTTATATATCCTTGCATGGCTGGCAGGATTACGCTGTAAACCCTAAAATGTATATGCACAAAGAATTTGAGTAAATTCAATTTTACCCAATCCCTCAAAAACGTAGTGAATGAATTTAACAATAATATAATATAATATATATATATATATATATATATATATATATATATATATAGAGAGAGAGAGAGAGAGAGAGAGAGAGAGAGAGACTCACTGGCACATTTCATGCCCTGATGAATGAGGCCGTAGAGCAGAGACCCACAGTGATCACAGAAGGTGGGACTGGAGTATGTCTGTACTTTAAACTTGTGCTTGCTCTTGAGATCCTGGAGAGAGGGACAGAGAAAAACATTGTCCTCATTTCATTATTTAATCGCTTAATCCGTTGGCAAAAGCACTTTGATGCGTTTTCATATTTAAAAAAGAGGGGCACCATGCACACCCAGTTCCTGGAAATGGTTGGCCATGAGAGAAAGAAAAAGAGATTTAAATTATGTGTCTGATAAGAAGCCCTCTCATACTGTTCTTTGCTCTATAAATAGGACAAGCTTTATGCACAAACAAACACAGATACTCTACTTTCCCTCTGGTTCTCTCTCTCTCTCTCTTTAAAGGTCCAGAGGAAAGGCTTCATTTTGAAGTGACTTTTTCACTGGGAGCCAATTAGCCAGGGCTATTTTGAGGATGAATGGTGGATGAATATGAGTTCTGCTCAGCTGTGAAAACTGAATCCTCCTAAATGCCTAAACCCCCTCCACCCCACCCTCGTTCCCCTCTCTCTTCCTCATTCCCACTCTCTGCATGCTGCCCACTCCTTTTCTTCATCCTCTGACACTTCTCTCCGTCTCTGTCAGTCTGCCTCATCCGCCTTTCACACAGGCATCATTGTCTACTCTTCCTTATGGCCTAGTTGCACACAAGCACTCCTACTTTACCGCATTTTACAACCATTCTATTTAGCAGCTTATGCTAAATTAGCATAAAAAGGTTGTAACTATGCTCCTGACACGATAAAATAAATACCCTAGCTTTGATCCAAACCCTCCTGAGCTGGCCTCACTGCCAACATAGGCAGATGCCTTTTAAAACAGCATCCTAACCATCATGGAAGACAAGATTCAGAGCGCTCAACAAACAAACATTGCTTCACACACTCGATTTGCATCGATTTCAGTAGAGTTTGACGTTAGCATGTTGCTAAGCTAACAGTGTGACTCGAATAAGCATTTTTTATCACATCGAACTATTTTTATCAGCACTTTATGGTATTGAATGAAATATATAGGTATGCAATCAACATTTATCTCACTTTGTCCACCATTTATTTTTTTCAATGTGCTTCTAGCAACGACTTAAACACAATGGATACATTTGAGCAACGGACTCCCATAGACTTAATATAATATCAATACAAAATAATATCAAAGAATATAACATCCATCCATCCATTCTCCGAACCGCTTCTCCTCTGCCTAATGTAATGTAATATAATACAATATTATAAATAAAAGTACATAAATGAAAAACAACACTATTTTATTTATTTATAAGTCTTATAAGTACTTGTTAGTTCTTGTAAGTATTTGTAAGTTCTTTTTTAATATCAATTTTACTTGCAAAAATTGCAAACAATTATAATTATTATCGTTAAGCATTATATTGTTGTATTATATTGTATTGTTTTAGATTAGATTATGCCCTAATATATATATATATTTTATTTTTATTTTTTATTTTAATTAATAGCGATTAATCGCACCTTTTTATGAAAGAAGGCCAGTATCACCAACACCAATATTTTTTCTCAATTTTAGCCATTAATTATAGCCATTCAGAATTACAGTATAATCAATTTGAAAATTGATTAGGCTTTAAAAAAATACTACAACTTTTAATTTAAGTGAACTTGAAACAATCTTCACACAAATCCATTATAATAAATGTCACATTTACCTGTGCCCTTTAATATATCAGGGCTAAAAAAAAAAAATTCTGTTGGCTCAGTCAGACCAGATCAGATTTTTACTTGCCCTGTCAAAATGCACAAAAAGTTATTGTTTTCATTGTTTTTGACGACAAAAAAAACAAAAACAGATGCTGCGTTAATTGCATTAAATATTTTTAATGAATTAAACTAAAAAAATAACTGCACGCGATAATGCGTTCATTTTGACAGCACTTTTCACTACAAAAAAAATAAATAAAAAAAAAGTGTATTTGGAGGAAGCAAAATTGAGCTGTTTCACTTTCGAAACAATCTTTGGAAGAGGCCCATGATGCCTTTGATGAAAAGTGCTGCCTACGTAGGCTGCTAACTAGGATTTGGAACAGAGGTAGTGTGTTACAATATAGCCCCTTCCTTGTTTTTCTCTTTCACACATATTCTCACACTCACTCTGTACTGTACGAGTGTGAGTAGCAGTGTAACACCATCATTTCACATCCCCTGCATGTTTTATCATACCGTTGCACGAATATGAGAGAGTAAGAGAGAGAGGAAATTGATATTCTTTTTCCTATAAAGCCTCTTCTTTTAAAGAAAGTATGCAGGCGAGAGCAATAAAAGGCTCGTCAGGAAAAGGAAAAATGTGTGTGATGGTGAGACCTACTTCCATATTGGCTTACTCAGCCAAAAAATAAATGGCTTGCCATGCAAAAATGAAGAGGAGAGAGACAGATGGGGTACGGATGATACAGTAGAATAAAAGATGAACTGCGGTGATCATAGCAGAAAATCAAGCATGAAAAGGAGAGTTATACGATGATCAAGCAAAATAAATATAAAAAATGATAGGACAAAAACAACACCAAAAATAATCCTAATGGAAAGAGGATCACATGCACATACTGTACAAGTTAACAGAGAAAGACACAGACGGAACATACATACCTCTTTGGGAGCAGTGATGGCTCCAGGACAAGTAAAAGTGACGAACTCATGACAGCGTTTGTGCACCACAAAACTGCAAACTAAAAGAAACGCATAGCAGTAAAGCATCACAGTTTGACAAATAATGGTAGAACATTTTATTAATATTCCCTATGTTAGGGGCTATAGATGATCATTAATAGACCAATGAAATCATTTATAATGAGTACACTTAATAGATTTAATAAACAATTTTTCATAATTTAATCAAAAACATTAAATGTCATAATTCATGATATACACTACCGTTCAAAGTTTGGGGTCAGTAAGATATTTTAAAATGTTTGTTTGTTGTTACCAAATTATTTGATCAAAAATACAGTATATTATTACAATTTAAAATAACGCTTTTATATTTTATTACATTTTAAAATGTCATTTATTCCTTTGATCCTGGTCTCCAGAAATCCAGGCTTCAATGTCACACGATCCTTAATATTTTTTAATAATACTGCTATACATTTTTAAATCAGAAATGTTTTATAAATGTCTTTACTGTCACTTTTGATCAATTTAAAGTTTCCTTGCTTTTTTTTTTTTTTTTAGAATCCAAACCCAAAACTTTTGATTGCAGCAAAAATATACTGTTAAAGTGAGATTAAATGGAGGGAGTATGTCATTTAGCTACAGGTCATTGCTACATTGCTTTTTTGCCCTATTTATACAGGACAGTGCAGACAGCAGATAAGAAGCAAAGTGGGGAAAAGAGAGATAGATGGATCAGAAAGGACCACAAGCTGGGACTTGATCTCAGGTCAAAAAATGGCTAAGCTCAGACTTTGCTGTCTCAGCGTACACATTGTCAAATATCAATCGCTTCAGCAAACCACTTTTCGATCTTCACATGGACCCCATAGACATTGAGGGGGACATGGAATAGGCCTACAATTTTACGTTAGGTCCCCTTCAGTATGGAATATTTGGTTACATCCTTGGACCTGGGATGCTCATGCACAGCAATGCATGATATCGAGTAATGCAATTAATTCATAAATAGGCAAGGTGACTTTGATGATAGGAAGTTATTTTGCATGTTCTGCACTCATTTTGTTTTTGAGTACATGTGTGGAATGAATTTAAATATTGTAAAATGTGTGACAGATTCGAAATCCTTACCTTGACACTGGAATCCTTGCTTTCCGATTCCCCTGTAAAACATAAACAACAACTCACATATTGCTGTCTAATTATATTGTATGTAAATGCATAGATTTGTGAGAAAGAGCAGATCTCACAGAGCTGTAGTGTGTGTGTGTGTGTGTGTCTCCGCACAGAGGGCAAACAGAAGACATAAGCTGCTAAGGCCGTGACAGATAAGGTAATTTCAATAAATCCTCATCCGACGGGCAATTTAAGTGCTCTTCAGTTCACCATAATAACAGGTTGCTCTGCTCATGATATCTTTGCTATGCAAAACACAACTTAGCATAAATCCCTAAAGTAATAAAATAAGATACTTTGACACCCAACACTTTGGGCATGATATCCTCTCAAAATTCATCTGAGAGTTTCTACGACTCTGTGTGAGCGTCCTTCAGACCAGTCGACAGGGTTTGAGAGATGTGAGCCATCAACATCAACATATACTCAGAAATATAGGATGAGACAAGACAAGGGCAAAGGGACAGAGAGAGGGAAAAGAGAACCAAGTTTATAGGATTCAATAGTAATTTATGTACTGTATAGGGTTCGTTTAGGTACATTCAGTTGCAGTAGTCACCTCAATGTCAGAATAAATAAATAAATATATAAATAAATTGACCTAAATTCACCCTTCACTCACAAAAATACTTAGGCCTAAATTTAGGATGTATTTGAATTGCAAATAAAATTTCCATCCATTTGGAATACACAGTTTTAGCATAAACACACTAATAAACAATGTGATATTTGTCAGTCATTTCATAAATGGAAGCGTTAAGATTTTTGTAATGTACAATTTGTAATGTCCAATGAATGGAATGAGTTTTAAAAACACAATAACCAGGTACAATTCAACTTGTTTCAATCTCATAATTTTAACTAAGTGATAACTGATTGTTCCTTAGCTAGCCATATTTCAACCATGTTCATTATTTTTAACTGAATACATTTGATTGTTTTCAAAATGTACAGATTTATGCTGATTCCTAAGCAATTTGAACAAATTGTTGCTTTTAAACACTTTTAAGATTGACCGTATTTTCGTTTTCGGTCAAATTGCCTTTTGAATGGGAGTGCATGGGGCTCTTCTATGATAGCATCAAAAATCACTATTTTTAAAACACTAAGAAGACTCGACACGACATGAAACTGTGCTCGAAGTATCACCAGGGGCTCTACACATGAACTCGAGCATTGAGAACATTGTTTGTGTACACAGAGTTTACTAAAAAGAAAGATTTTGAACAACTCACTGTAGCTGTGTCCGCCGGCATTTTGACAGTCAAAAATAGTCGATCTCCGAATGCAACGTAACAGGGTGGAGAGTAAAGATGGAAAGCTCCTAAAGCTTAGTTCCATATTAATTCACGGATAATTTGTTTTCCCGTAAGTGAAAATCAATATTGACCTTGATTTTAAAAAGGATGCTCATATAAGAAGCAATACTAAAAAGTCAGTTCATTCGCATTCGGAGATCGACTATTTTTGACTGTCAAAAGGCCGGCGGACACAGTACAGTGAGATCTTTCTTTTTAGTAAACTCTGTGTACACAAACAGTGTTCTCAATGCTCGAGTTCTTGCGTAGAGCCCCTGGTGATACTTCGAGCACAGTTTCATGTTGTGTCGAGCCTTCTTAGTTTTTTAAAAATAGCGATTTTTGATGCTATCATAGAAGAGCCCCATGCACTCAAAAGGCAATTTGACCGAAAATGAAAATACAGTCAAACTTAAAAGTGGCGTTTCCATTCTAATTATGCTTTTAAATGAAAGTTCGCCTCGGGTAGATTAACAAAAAGACCCTAGGTTGCATTTTGGCAAGGGATGCCCTTTAAATTTCTTTCTCCCTGTAAAGTTGTTGATGGTATCGTAGCCTACTGTTGGATAATTTAAGGAAAATTAAAAAAGCTAAAAAAATATATATACAAAAGGTATTTCCCTAGTCTCCCCTACTATACAATTCTTTAGAAATTCTGTACTCCAACAGACATAACAATAAAACTTCAATGAACTGAAATGAATGGACAGACAGAGAAACAGATGCATCTATCAGAAGCTATTTGAGTTGTACTAATGAACACGAGGCACAGAAAATGAGTGGGTAATGCATGGGCCATATGGCCGGCCACAATTCCATGCGGGTTCTGTGAAGCTTGTGGTTAAATGGCAGCTCAAACAGAGAGGACTGCATAATTTAAGAAGCCCCTCAGGGCATGAGTTTTATGAGGCATGGAGGAAACTGTGAACAAGCACGGTCATGTAACACACGTGTGGGACAGTGTTCTTCTGCCCTCTCTTGTGTGTGTGTGTGTGTGTGTGTGTGTGTGTGTGTGTGTGTGTGTGTGTGTGTGTCATTGAAAGTGTCCTGGAAATGTTAACCAAGTTCTTTTGTCATGTTTTCCAGGAAAAAATATAGAAATATTTATAGACAAATTAACTAATTACACAATTACAATTAACAACAGCATATGTTGATTTTTTTTTGGTTTCAAGCATAAACCTCATTAATGTTTTATTACATATATGATTAAAACTTGCAATTCATGCATGGTCATACATTTAAAAGTATGCTTACTTGCAAGATTGTACATACACTACTGTTCAAAAGACTGGGGTCAGTAAGATTTTTTAATTTTCTTTAAAGAAATTAATACTTTCATGCATTGAATGATGTATTGAATTAAAAGTGCCAGTAAAGGCTTTTACATTGTTTAAAAAAAAAACTATTTCAAATAAATGCTGATATTTTGAACTTTCTAATCAAAGAATGCTGAAAATATTACAGTTTCCACAAAAATATTAAGCAGCACAACTGTTTTCAATGGAACACTGAAGATTGGAGTAATTCAGCTTTGCCATTAGAGGAATACATTACATTTTAAAACATAAAATAGAAAACACAGTTTTCTCCACAGTTTTTTTTTACTTTTTTGATCAAATAAATGCAGTCTTGATGTTAAAGAGGATAAGCCTCTTTCAAAAACATTTTTAAAAAATTACTGACCACAAACTCTTGTACAGAGGTGTAATACAAAAAAAAAAAAGTATCAAATTATTAAATCGCTCAAATCGCTACACTTTTAAATGTGGTCTTTTAATAAATACGGTTAAGCTAACTGTATTCGAATTGCATGGAAGAGCTAATAGAGGCTTCATTTCATAACAATTCAGTATGAACTATAAAATACAAGGCCAGTACAGCATTGAGAGTGAGTTATGATATGAATCAGGATATGGGCATTACGTTTGAAGGATTAAATCAATTCATAAATGCAGTGCAGTGTAAAGGTTATGTAAAAGTGTCGGTTTACAGCATAATAGTGTTACGAGTTCAGTAAAGTTTCTGAAGTGGCCAAAGCTGTGAAGTACCAGATGAAGTCAGTGCAGTGGCTGCAGAAAGTGGGCTGCTTGAAGAACCGGGCAGTGAACTGGTGGTCCTTCACTTCAATGATCCTCTTGTGTTTGAGAGCTCCCTTCCTCTGGAAGACTGGCAGCCTGGGGGGAGGAGATAGAGGAGAGGGGAGCGGAGAGGAGGACGGAGATGGGGAGGACAGGGCCAGGGGAGACAGAGATGGAGACGGAGAGACCGGGGTAGACATGCTACCAGTTGGACAGAGCAAGACACAGAGAACAAGACTGGGAGAGGGATGGATGGTTTATGCAACCAAGGGGTGAAAGAACAACAAGAGGAGAATAAATAAGAAGAAAAACGTCTGGTAGAACACAGGTTACATGGAACGTAGAGGAATGAATTCAATAGGATGTGATGGCAGATCGGTTTGTGATGTTGAGGAAATGAAAGGAAGAGATTCCCAGGAGAAGGAAAGGGAGGGTGAGAAACAGAGAGTAAAATAGAGGTTAATACACACTCCAAGAGAAACTTCCACTGGGACTTCAAAACGCATAGCGATTAGTGTACATTCTGCCCTACTTCACACACACACACACACACACACACACACACACACACACACACACACACACACACACACACACACGCACACACGCACACAATATTGTATCATATATAATATAATATTATACTTCATTAAATTAAAATGTATAAAATATGTATTGTTTTATATAATTTTAAAGTTTAAATTGTCATTTAAATTCGATTTTATATATAGTTACATATATACATACATATATACATACATATATATATATATATATATATATATATATATACACACACATAACTGAACAAAAACTGACTGTTTATTTTTAGCTGATTTAAGGTCAGTCAGAAATGGAGTGCATTAGGATCGATTACATTAATAAAACAGAATAAAGGAAGAAAAGCAGAAATAAATGATGACACAGGATCAAATCAAACAGGAAACAACACTGAACAAATGATCGTCACATTAATTAAAGAGGAGATCTACAGAGTGGGAGAATGAAGAAAGGAAACAAAGAATTTAGGACATCCACCAATGAAAAAATGACAAAGACTACATTTATGAAAGAAAGAAAGAAAGAAAGAAAGAAAGAAAGAAAGAAAGAAAGAAAGAAAGAAAGAAAGAAAGAAAGAAAGAAAGAAAGCATACAAACAAACCCAACAGGTACCTAAATGTGACAGTATTGGTTTCTCCTCTTCCTCCCACTTCTTCTTAAGACTCTTGCTATTCTATGCGATCAATCCTCGGCTCATAAAAAGTACAAAGGAAAAAAAAGAGACAACCTCACCAAACAGAAGGTCTACAAGAGAGGAAACACACCTGAAAAAAAAAAAAAAGAATCAAACCCCAAAAACGAAATTAAGAATGAAAGGAAGGATGAAACAGCAGCTTTCCAGGAAAGAGAGAAGGAGGAGTGAATGGTTGTATATTCCTTTATCCAATAGAGAGAATAGAGGGGGTGAGGAAGAGGCGATTTTCACTTTCCAAGATTGAATCTGTTTTTACCAACAGAAAGAGGGGATGAAGTGAAGTGAGACAGAGAGAGAGAGATAGGGAGAGAGAGGGAGAGAGAGAGAGAGAGAGAGAGAGAGAGAGAGAGAAATAGGCAGCAATTCATTTTTGAAATCTGGGTTACCCCTCTCTAGAGAGTAAAAAAAGAGACAGATGATGGGAGGGTGAGGAAAGAGGACAGAGAGAGAGAAAGAGAGGAAGATGTTGGCCACCAGCTCGCTCATCCTCGGACAGCCAGTAGCTCCAGTACAGTAGGACGGAAAAGCAAAGAAATCTGATCAGTGATCAATAATCCGCTTCAGTCTGTAAAGCTGCCAGTCTCGCTCTATAAAAGAGTTTGGACAGATGGGAGTCTTGGCAGTCATCATGCTCATCCATAAGGACTTTGAGGCCTTCACGACTGTTCCAGTGAACCGCTGAGAATGACACAGGAAAATCAGTATTCCTGAGAAGAGTAACAAAGCATTATACAGCAGGTTTGTTAGACAATTTAAAATAAATTAATTAATAAATCTAACTATATATTTGATAATTAAATTATATATATATATATATATATATATATATATATATATATTCAGCCAGGATGCATTGAATTGATCAAAAGTTAGCCTACATGATTGTTACAAAAAATATAGTTCTTTTTTTTTAATAAATGCTGTTCTTTTTAACTTTCTATTCAAAGAAATCTGAAAGAAAAGTATCACTGTTTCCACAAAAATATTAAGCAAAAAAAAAAAAAAGTTTCTTGAGCAGAAAATCTGCATATTAGAATGATTTCTGAAGGATCATGTGACTAAAAACTAGTAATGATGAGTAATGATGCTGAAAATTCAGCTTTACCATCACAAGAATAAAGAACATTTAAAACATATTCAAATAGAAAACACAATTCTTTTAAACTGTAACAATATTTCACAATATTACTGTTTTACTGTGTTTTTGATCAAATAAATGCAGCGTTGGTGAGCCAACACATTAAAAATAATTTTAAAACCAGTAAAACATTAAAATGATCATTTTCATACAACAACAAAAAAGCATGGCAATCAATGGCTCAAAAGTTCACTTTTGCTCAGATAATAAAAAAATAAATATACAGTATTATGTGAGAATTTGAACCCAGGTCCCTAAACCTAGGCACACTAAACAAAAAACCACTAGAATAACACAATAACATGTCTTATCTCGCCTAGAGCAAAAGTGAGTCAGAAGTGCCCCCGGTGCCCCTGAAAACAAATACGTGCATGAGGCTCCTGCACACAGGTGGCTTTCTGTAGCACAGCTGCATCTGAAACCAGGTCACAGAGTGTGTGTGAGAGAGGGAGGAGGCAGACAAGATGGCCGGCAGACACTGACATTAAAAGAGGGAAGAAGACCAGAGGGAAGGGCGACAAGTGAGGGGTCCGGCCACAGCGCTGTTATATCGGGACGAGGGCGCAAGAAACGTTGTTAGGACATAACACTAACCCACTAACATCCAGAGAACAGGAGTGGGACAGAGTCCAAGAGGTGATGTGAAGAGAAGGAGAGGATGAGAGGAAGAGGGAGGGGAACGGGAGAGTGAGTAAAAGGTTGAAGGTCTAATTATGTAAAATGTAGGTTATTAGTCTCCTGATGGGGACACTATGAGAAAATTAATTAACAATTATAATTAGCAAGATTGTTAGAGAGCAAAACGGTGTCATTGGACAGGTATGTGTATGGAGATTTAGAGTGTGTGTGTGTGTGTGTGTGTTGCTGTCATTGAGAGCGAGGGTGTGTAGGTCAGCGTGGTTTATATCTTAATTTCAGATAGAGGCACATGCTGCAGCAATGATTTCAGAGCTTTAGTGTCTCATGCCTGCAGTGATATATCAATGCCAGCTTCATGTCTCTGGTCATGCTGTAATGGAATCATAATGCAGAATAAGTCAGCTATATTATTGTACAATTCTTACGTTTAAAGGGAAAGTTCACCTTAAAATGAAAATTCAGTCATTAGATCCTCATCTCCTACAAAACCTGTGTGACTTTTTTCCTCTGTGGAACAGAAAAGGAGGATTTGGAGGAATTGTACTAGTCACTCTTTTCCATGCAATTACATTAAAAGGGTTTCAAGCTTCAAAAAAAAGGTGAAAGCACCATAAAAGAGACACGTCTTGTTCTAGCTCTCCCTGGAGCGTTTTATGGTCAAATATGGTTTTGAGTTCGATTTTATCAATGAATCAGTTGGATCCAGTTCACAAAAGCAGTCAGAATGATTAATTCACAAATCAGACTGATCCAGCTCTCAAGTTCAACTCACTGACTCAATTTGTGTGTCACTGCAGTTAAAAGTTCACTGGAGGACATTGCCAGTGAATAACTCACAGCATGTTACTCACACAATGCTATGCTGAATATACACAAGCCGTATACATGCATGGCCCACTTTTATGATATTTCTCTGGTGCTTTGGCACCCTTTTTGAAATCCCTAAATAATATGATAACAAGTAACAGTTTTTGAACAGCTAAATGGAAGTGAGACCTTGACACAATCAAGTCACAATGGCCCGCTCCCGCTCTTACGTTGAGAATAAGGTGAATAGAAGACAGATAAATGGGTTTGGAAAGACAAGAGAGTGAGTAAATGAAGACAGAATTTTATTTCTGGGTGAACTATCCCTTTAATAATAGAAGATGCATTGCAACACTGGGCTTCTGTATGGTGTAATAAGAAATAAAAATGAATAAATGTGCTAAATAGAAGAATAAAAGAACAAATGATTCGTGCAGACAGAATGAAAAGGTGATGGAAAAGAGGACAAAATCATTTTCACCTCCAAACACGTAAAGAGCATTTCTGATGATGTGCATTGCCACAGTATGGCAGGCTTTCAGTATCATGTTACAAACGTGACCATGAGGCAAATCGCAGAAATGCATCATGTTTAGCCTTTTCACACCTGTCATTTTTAAAGGGGAGCGTTTTATCATCACCTAGCTTAAAAAAAAACACATCTAAACAATGCTGCTTAATAAGAATGAAACAAAACTTCTCACAAATTTCTCATCTCAAAAGGGACATATATACGGTACACAGCAACAGATTATGTATTTTTGCATTTACACCAAATAGTTTTAAGCGAGGCCTGATTAGAGTTAGGGGCTTTTCACGCAGAACAAGTTCCTTTTGAGGTTACATACGTACATGTGTAACCCCGTTCCCTTTCGAGGGAACTCAACGCTGCGTAATGGAGTTGATGCTATGGGAATGTTCCCATAACGTTAATGCTATGACGCAGCGTTGAGTTCCCTCGAAAGGGAACCGGGGTACATATGTATGCATGTAACCTGAAAAGGAACTTTTTTGAAACTCAAAAGGAGACAAGATGTATTTAAAAATGCTAAATGTGGGGAAGTAAAAAAAAAAAACAACAACAAGAAACCGCAAGGTCTTTTTAATAGTTCAACTACTTTTAATTGCATTCCTGTAGTCATCAGTGGCTGTATTTGAAAAGACCCTTATACCCTCATTCGCTACTTTACCTCACTTATATATCACTTTGTAGGAGTGAATGAAAACGAGTGAACAAATTCAGACACCGAGTGTGACATAAGAAGGCACATTAGGGAAGGCGTACACTGCCTGTGATGCACATTTAGTCATCAGTCATGGCAAAGAACAATGTAAGGCACTTTGCACGTGCGCTTTGAATAGATTTTGCACTAATTTAGTTTGTCCACAAGGTGTCAACACTGAAAAAGGCCGTCTCTCAGTCTGAAAAGAAATGGAGAAGATGGAACAAGAGTAAAAACAAACACCACAGTCGCCCGTGTTGACGAGTGCTTGTGTGAGGGAATTAAAAGATACCAGCAACTCTATTTTAAACGAGTACAAATACAATTTTATCGTAACCTTTGGAGCGAAAAAGAGCAGAGACTGGACAAGATGAATCTTTCTAGTGCACACGTGTCGAGCAGTGACAACCCAGTACTTTGTTTTGGTAAGCCTTTTACTCTGCAAGCATGTAAAAAAATAAGCAGATCAGATTTCGCTCCCCTTCTGACGTAGAAAGGGGATCTTATTATAATATTACCGCCCCTTAATCTGCACGTTTCACTGCGCTGCCATTTGGTTTTCGCTAGTGACAACAGTGTAACCAGTTCTAACGCAATGGCAAAAGCTCGAGCAAAGCATGCAAACTGTTCTGTCTTTGGCTGCTCAGACGAGCACAGAACACTATTAGACCAAAAAAATGTCACAGCTCTCTTATAAAGAATTCAGGGAACTGTGTTAACTTGTGTAAAAGTTAAACATGACGGTACATGCAAGTCAATGAGATGAATCAATGTAACTCCACAACAACTACATAAATGTATCCACTAACCATTCAGAAACGTTCAGGTGCGTCTAAAAGTTGCATCTCTTCCTGAGTCTCTCTGTAAGGCTTCACTACACTACTGGTTATTTCTGAGATTTTGGATGAGTGAGATTATTCGCGTGTTTTGTTATTGCTGGAGTATGGAAGCTCGTGTAAAGGATCGCCCGTCTTCTGAACGGAGGTGGGGAGCAGCAGCTCATTTGCATTTAAAGGCAGGGTAGGCAGGTTTTTTCTAAAAAACTTTTCCCCAAATATGTTTAAACTGTCTTTATATACCAATACATAATTAAAATGTAAGTACTCTGAAAAAGACAGTATAGAAATTGAGTGTCTGTAGTCCTCTCAGGGCTGCAATAAACACAGCTACTTATTCCATTCACTCCCACCCCCTCCCTTCTGGGCTCCTTCCAAAGCCACGCCCCCAAAACACATGAACGCGCGATGCCGACCGCTCAGCTGGAGGAATCACATGTAATAAAATACCTAATTTTATCATTATGACCCTTGAGGTCCCTCAGTTGTCGCCACCGCTGGAAAGCCACGCCGATATTATTGACTCTCGTCTGACTTCTTGCTTTATCCAAAGACTTTTTGGCCATAGCCTTTTCGAATACTGTCTTCCTTTTTTTGCCTTGTTTGCCTTCGCTGACTGTATATGCAGGTACTTGGAATTTTGACTGCTCTTTCTCTGCCATAATTGTGAATCTTCCTAGCTTCCGTGCCTCTTCCCCTCCTCGAGTCAAACGGGTGCGCGCATGTGGGCAGCTCCTGTAGCAGCAGGGGTGGTTGCCATGGTAGCGAGGGAGAGTGACAGTCGCCCAGCCAATCATTTCATTCGTTCCGAATGGAAATAAGTAGCTGTGTTTATTGCAGCCCTGCGAGGACTACAGACACTCAAAATTTGGGGAAAAGTTTTTTAGAAAAAACCTGCCTACCCTGCCTTTAAAGGGACACAAACAAAACGGCGCGTTTTTGATCACACCCCAAACGGAGCAAATTTGACAAGCTATGATAAATGATCTGGGGGATATTTTGAGTTGAAATTTCACAGACACATTCTGGGGACACCATAGATTGATATTATATACCTGTTTTTCCATTTCACTGCTGGTTATATATTCTCTATATAGCTGTGTATGTGACAAATAAACATCTTGAATCTTGAATATTACATCTTGTGAAAGGGGGTATAATAAGTCACCTTTAATGTCAATGTGTTATGAACAGAAAGAGCTGTCCTCACTTCACTGACCTCACAGTGAATCTCTTGTGTTTACAGTGTTGGTTATAATTAGAGGATTTGCGAGACTGTGACTGAACAAAAAAATAAATATTTTGGATTCTTACCAATTTAAAAGGTAGAGGTAATAATAATAATAATAATAAAGATTAGCTTCTCAGATTAACCAGTGAGCAACAGCCAGACCTGTTCTTAAGTTTATTTGCTTAAGAATGTTTTTCTTTATGCATTTTGGCTTTTTTTTTTTCATACTCTGAGTATGAATACAGCAAGACAAACTATTAATCCTTTTTTTTTTAAATACCTTTTTTTTTTTTTCGTGTTCAGTGACACTTAAATAAATAGAACAACTATTAAATGACTAGTAAGACTTAGCTAGATAATAAACTGTAAATACTCCCTAAACTACACATTGTCCTGAGTAGGCCTAAATAAAAGTCTTACGATCCAAGTTGTAATTTGTGGCTCTTTGCATTTTATGTGGTTTAAAATGCGGCCCTCTTGGCCTCCAAACTTGAGTACCCCTGCTCTAATGACTAGCCATTGAGTTTACATCGGTAGACTTGTTATTGGGGGGAATTATGGGATTGAATAAGTGCACTCAATAATGTCCACTATGGTTTCAGACACCACTACAAATGGATGTTCCCTCAAGCAGTGCGCTATATAAGGGTACGGGGAAAGTGTTTTGAACAAAATGGTTCAATGAATCACTCAAGAGTTTTTGAATGATTAGGCTATAAATATATGCCCAGTTTCACACACAAGGCTTAAGCTAGTCCCAGACTAAAATGCATGTTTGAGCTGTCTTAACTGAAAGCAACTTGCACTGACATACCTTTCTCAAAATGCACACCAGTAATGTTTTTTTTTTCTAAAGCACGTTTATAAAAGCTACTTAAATGTCCTAATTTAACTAAGGCCTGCCTAATCCTGGCTTAATCTAATCCCTATCTGTGAAACCAGGCCATATACTACTAGATTAAAATGTATTAATAGAATAATAATATTCATTACTAAAAAAATACAGAATTTATTTTTTAAAACTGAATTTTGTTATATACATATATTTATTTATTTTGTTTCTTTGTTTCATTTTGGTAGAGTGCAGCTGAAATTACAAGAGCAGCGGTCATGCTGTGGACACAGGGAGGAATATTTCACAGCGCTATCTCTGCCTGCTTTACAATGCCCCGCTCCAGCTCGTAAAAATGAACTATGGCAATGCTGAGTGGAAATACATTACCGCCATAAAGCACTCTACCACGCCCGCAGTACTCTGGGAACACACCTCTCTCACACAGAACAAGAGAGAGAGACTGTTTTGTTGCTGATTAGTTGCTAAAAAAGAGAAAGACCGTGATAAAATGGAACAAAGGCAATAGTCACTGACTATCTGGAGGCTTGTTAGGAACAGAGGGAAGGTAGTTCAGAGTTGGAGATATCCACAACTCAAATACCTTTAGAAAACCCATCAAATTCTTCACTACCTCTTTGGGGCCATAGCAGTGTTAAAATGACTGTTACACAAAAAAGAACAAAAAAGAAAAAGAAAGTTTCTACATACAGATCTGTGTTAGATCCAGACACAATTTCAAGAGTAAACGCCCCAATACACACAAAACCAGTATATATAATTATTCTAAAATAACCCTCACATATTCACATTGTTATTAGCCAATATTTCCATTTGCTGACTGAACCTTTTTGATTACTGCATAAGACTCCTATATAAGCCCCAGCATTTCACAGCTAATTTCTTCCTCTTCGTTTTTCCTGATAAAGTTTGAGGCAGTTTAAATCCTGAGAGCGCTGATAACAGAGGCACTTTTGCTTCAGGCACAAAAGCAGTCTTAAACTAACCTGAAACATGGCAGCCTATTTTACGAAAAAGCACCGCATTCATTAAATCATCAGTGATTCACTGACACCTCCTGTGTGACTTTTGACAGATATGAGGATGATGAGGCTGTCTAAATGAGTCTGAGGAATGGCAGGAGGATATTAATAACTTCCTTTTTACAGATTTTCCTTAAATCTTTTGCAGGGTTTCTGTAGTGATTCTCATCTGGAAGGTTTTCATCAATGTGCAGATTGAAATCTGAGAAGTACACTTAAAATTCCTGTGAAAAGATTAAATGGGCTGATTATATATTTTTCTGTAGTCCCCCCCCACCCCCATCCCCATCCAAAATATCTTAATTTGTGTTCCGAAGATGAACGAAGGTCTTACAGGTTTGGAATGACATGAGAGTAATCATTGTGCTGGGTTCATTTTTTGGGTGAACTAATCCTTTAATGACACCGTGAACATAACTATGGTGCCTCTAAAGGGACATGGTGAAGAAAAAAAAAAGATATATATCAATTCTTTTGCGTCCTCTCGCACGTTTTGCATTCGCCAGACACTTTGAGTTTGCTCCAAAAAACCTATGCGTTCCCCAAAGAAACTTTGCGGTCACTCGCAAGACCTTTTCGTTCTTTGCGAGCGAACGCAAAGTTCCACGGGGAAACGCAAAACTGACCGAACGCGAAAGCATTGAAATATATTTTTTATATGTCCATGTCCCTTTAGGGGCTCCGTACATATATGTTATGCTTCATTGAATTCTTTTCTTTTTCTGCATTCACCCTCTACAGTAAACACACTCTATTCAGAACCTTGTTTTCCATCATATTTCCATGATATATATAAGTTTGGCTGCTTGGCAAGGTCCAGTAAGCTCCTGCTGGTAGATTCTCCTGCCAAAAAGCATCCATCTCTATTGACGTTCAAAAATTGCAGTGTATTATGTAAACATTTAATTATATTATAGATATTTAGTCAGTGCCCATTTTCTTTGAAATTATCTTAAAAGCATGAAATGGGCTTATGTTTATCCCTGTCTGCTGCCTTTGGCGTCACAGCTTATGTACAGACGGGACAGTCTTTAGTAAAAGGTTTGATACTGTGGCATCAGTCAATCAGCATATTACGTCATTTTCCTGCGGCTTTACAGCTCAGGTGACTGGCTCCAAAACTTTACTCGCAATTGTAACTTAAGACCCCCTTGATTATTTGATTCATGCAATGTGATCCACTCTGTACTTTAACCAAACACAGACACACAAACAAGCGTTTAGACAACCAGCAAGAAGCCAAACGCACACATAGCAAAACCCGCAGCTTTCTTTATTTCCAGCTCGTTGATCTTAACTGCAGGGTGTATTCGTTAGGAACTCTCAGACGCTGATGAAATTTGGCCATCCCAGTTGAGTGCACTGTCTGGCCAACTAATCACTCTAATTAGCTTAATTACTCAATTAGCTACTCAGGTATAACAAGTTGCAGCATGTATTACCCCTCAAGAATCCAGATAAATGAAGGTCAAAAGAGTAAAGATCTATCCTTTTCAGTGGTAATAAACCACAAGCTGCGTAACATTTGGAAATCCACATCTATCATGGTAACACTGATCTGAATAAATATCTCTTCCAAATAACGGGGATTAATTGTTCAAAGGGAAGCTATATTGAACTGGCAGCTATGTGGTCAGAAACCATAAAATGCTAAACAAATTATGCAGCTTTTTCCCCCCGGTAATTATTTTCTGTGACACCACTGTTCAACGACACCACATTAATGGCTTTGAGAGCTTTGTACACAGCTTATGATTTACACTTATGAAATATTTGTTTACAGAGAGATAAAGGTAGATTCAGAAGATTAGAACATCAAAGTGCATCTCTCTCTCTCTTTACTGTACAAAGCAGAGTTTATACTGGCCACAAGCCATCAGCTTATTAGTCCTGACATTGCACTAATGAAGAGGAAAAATTCTGCATCTATACCATCCCCAGACTTCCTTTTTTTTCTGCCTCTCTCTCTCTCTCTCTCTCTCTCTCAAGACGACCAGAATCTGACCAATTACATGAATCTATTACAGCAAAATGAAAACATCCAAATGTGCTTGTGTCTGGTCTTGCTTTTCCTACTTTCAAATGAAATTAGACACAAATTACATTTCAGAAACATTGCTTCTGGAAACCAAAAGACACCGGCAGATAGCATCTGCTTTCCCACAGAAAACTACTCAACTGTGCCATCTCATAACGATCACATTTAAATTAAACATATGCATCGGTTATTATAAACTTTTCATTTTCATTCACTTTAAAAGAGGATTTTAACTATTTAAGAACCGAGAGCCTATTTCAGGTGCATACTGAATGGCACAAAGCAGCTGCAGAGGATCCAAAGGCCTTTGAACTGACAAAAATAACTGGGAAAAACAAGCCACTTTAATCGCCTCTGCACCATGTGCAGCATTCGCTCGCAATGGTTTTATCTATAAAAGCAGCAGCAAAGTCCTGCAAGATAAATTGACATTAATGCTAATGTCAATAATGATGGGAGACGAGCGCTATGCCATGTGAAGTTGGAGTATGCCCCTGTGAATTCTGGGTAATTTGTCGCTCGGTCCCAGCACAGTAATATGCACGTGAAAAAAGTAGATCTGACATGATTTGCTTTGTGGATGAAAATATGCTCTCTATCTCTCTCTCTGTCTTTCCCCTGGTCTTGCATTTTTCTTTTTTTTTATTGAGAGATCAAGTCGATGCGCTGGTGCAGCCTGCGGCACGCTGGGCTAATGATGAAAGAGAGAGCATTGCTGCTTCTATCATATATGAGAGTGTGTGCGAGCCTCAAATCCAGCTACTAACACTCGCTCGCTCGCGCACACGTGCGGTGTTAATCTGAGCATTGATGCTATAGTGAGAGGATAAGTGAGGACTCAGATTCTGCTGTGCCGTGGCAGAACTCTTCGTACTCTTGCGGCTTTTGAGTGACATAAACACGGCTCAGTGTTGATCGATGTGCAGACATCAGCACACCCCAGAGATGGATCATCTGCAGCCGCTGAAAACACTCCCAAGACGAGGCTGAAAAGCTCTCCACCATCACAGCGATAACACTAGATATAGTGAAGTTCAGCTATCTCACTCACGCAGCATATGCATAAAACACAAGATATCCGGCAATCTTTTTCTCGCCCCAGCGGGCACGCATACACACGCCACGCGGCTCCAGGGTAAGCGAGGACGGGTAGAGTAAGAGCTGATTTCTAACAGCAGAGGTTATTATTTGGCTATCATATGCTTGTATTTCAAGAATGTTTTTTGGGGGGATAGTTCACCCAAAAATGAAAATTCTGTATGACTTCCATACTTCTGCGCAACACAGAAGATATTTTGAAGAATGTTGGTAACAGTTTTAGTTACAATTGACTTCCATTGTATGCACAACACTGATACATTTTTCAAAATATATCATCTTTTATGTTCCACAGAAGAAACAGTCATACAGGTTGGGCGAGTAAATTACATTTTTGTGTGAAATATCCCTTTAAATTGAACTTGACACTAAAATAGTTACATTTACCATTCAGCTCATTTTCATGGACGAAATTCGGTCATTTCAATAGGAATCCAGTAATGAATCTGAATTCGCCCCCTATACTCTCAAATAGGGCGCTATTTGAAGGGACAGCCATTTGTAGTGGACGTTATTGAGTGCACTCATTCAATCCCACAATGCACCGCAACAACGAGTGTAGCCTACAACTGATATACGCTCAGCGGCTGTCCGGATCCACTCACTCGTTTTCATTCACTCCCTCAAGTGGACTATATTAGTGGAGTAATGTAGGGAATAGTGAATGAGGGTATAGGGGGAAATTTAAAACACAGCCCTAGATGCAGAAAAAAAAAAAGTTGTCTCGAGTCATGTGATATGCTCATAAAAAGACCCCAGTGACTAATTTCCATTTCCGTATTTATTAATTTCTCTGTAAGTGATGATTTTGCTTGAACAAATGCAACAAAATGCTGCCTTAACTTGTTGTTTTTTCAACACTTTCAGATACTGAAAATATGAAATTAATAATCTAACTACTCATTTATCTATCTAGACTAAGTTCAGTTAAAAAAAAAAAGAGAAATAGATTTAAGACAGAAACACACAAATACGAATGCAGGCTTGCACATAATTCATTAATATGTTAAAGCATTGATAATGATATTGTGCAATACTGTGTGCAGTGTATTTGTCATTTTAACTGGCAAGAGAGGAAGATCACAGCTCATCAGGCTCATGACTGTGTACAGAGATGTTGGCTTATATAAGGTCAGGTCTGGTCTTCAAAGATCAAAGCTCAGAACACATCGCTCAAAGGAATAGAGAGGGGGGAGGTTCAGAGAAACGCGTACCAAGGAACTGAAGAAAGTTCTTACCATGATACAAGGGAATTTACTTCATCACCCTCACAGGCATGCGTGGAAGGCAAAACACACATTCTCACCCGCACAGACAAACACATAAACATGCCTTCCCACGTTCACACACACAAATACAGTTACAGGACAAATAAGCAAAGGCAATGAGTATTTTAAAGAGTATTCTTTATGAAGCAATTCTTAGCACTGACCCCTTCAAACCCCTTCCCAAGACATGATGTCGAAACCAAACAAACTCTGATTGGTGGATGAATTCTGTCTGGACTGTACAGTGCAAAGGCAATAAACATCCTCAACTGCTGCCTGTCACACACATACACACTCACACTGCCTTTAGTAACAGTGCAGTTTACACAATGCCACATCAATCATTTAAATAAAATAGTGAGAAAGTAAAAAAAAAACTCCAGAAAATTTTCACAATAAAAAAAGATTTGCCAAAAAAAAAAAAAAAAAATCTTAGACAGAATAATGTCTAGCTGTTAAGACTAAAGTAAAACAGTAATTACTCCTTTTCCTTCTGCATTTTGAATGGGAGATGGGATTATATGATTGTGATGTGACATGAAGGACCCTGTTTAAATATGGGTTTCACAACATGAAAGAGCTCATTAATTGCATGACAAAGCAAAAATATAGTGAATTTCCAGCCTTGAATCTCAGACATTATTGTTAGTGTTCAGCTGCAGCTTGCGGAATAAGGGTAGGCTAAGTAAAACATGTAGTGGTCTATCACAGGGGCTGACCTGCTTTCACACAAACACACACTGATCTCTGCTCAGCTGTGATCAAGAGGGAAGAGCTGCGCTTTTATCCGTCGAGCTGACTGTCAAGTAATGCCTCACATCATGGTGCCAACAGCTACCTGGAGCAACTCTGAGTCTCAAGCTCCTGAGGGAGAAAGAGAACCAGAGACAGTTCTAGAACACCTGCAGGATTTGTGCTATCCTTGAAGCTGCAGGGAGTGTGAGTATGTATGTCTGTCCTGAGTGAGTGAATTATGCATTATAGCAGGCCGACGAGTGCGAGGAAACCGTTGAAAAAAAAAATCTGATTTAAAAAGAGGAAAAAGGAGACGGATAGAGACTTTGTATTGGTGTATATACAGTATAAATGCTGTATGCGCACACTCACGTACTATCACCACATAAATAATGAAATGCCTACAAAGCAACTGTATATGCAGTACAAACCTGCACATAATCTGTCTCTTTCTCTTCCTCATTCACTCACTACAGAGCTTAAATTCATTGTGACGCTCACTTGGCAAGTCCAGATGGAATCTGAAGACCTTTTAAATGTTAACTGGGGAAAATCGGCAGAAAGGATTTATATGCGATACAGTGTGTTAAATGGAACTTAAACAGAGTTCTAAAAATATATTGGTAGCTGAAAGCTTAATCAATAAGCCCAAATATTTAATACAATACCGTTCAAAAGTTTGGATCTGTAAATTTAGGTTTAATTTGAATATATATATATATATTTTAATCCCTGTGATGGTAAAGCTGTATTTTCAGCATCATTACTCCAGTCTTTAGTGTCTCATGACCCTTCAGATATCATTCTAATATGCTGATTAGGAGCTAAAGAAACGTTTCTTCTCAATATCAATGTTACAATGTGCTACTTTTTTTTTTCAGGATTATTTGATGAACATCAAAAGAACAACATTTATTTGAAATTATTTTTTGTAACATTATGAATGCCTTTACTGCCACTTTGGATCAGTTTAATACATCCTTGCTGAAGAAAAGTATTCAAATCTGACTCCAAACTTTTGAACGGAATACTGATAGCAAATGAAATGCACAGGCAGATTACGCATAATGCATCAGTGTGGTTGCATCAGTGTAGAAAAAGGACACTAGTCTTTTCTCTCCTGTTCTGATACTCAGACATACAAAAACAGCCACACTGAATCTAAAGTAGCAGCTGACCAGCCCTTAGCACAATATGTGACTTTAATTTCCCAGCCAAATATTGACCACCATGGACAATTCTACCAACAATATTCAACCCTTGTACTTTGTCTATTTCAGATCACAAGTCTAAACTGACAAGGGGAAGCCTTTAGTGAGTGTTTGTTTGGAGATGGGATGACATATCTATTGCCTACCGTACCTCCTAATCAACATGAGTCAGTACACCAACATTATGTTACAGTTGCACACATTACCCATCAGGCATCTATTCAGCACAGTAACAGTGAGTTGTGTACAGTACAGCCCAGACTCTCACTACAGTGTCATGGTCATCAGGTACAACTCTTCAGTCATTTATCAATTACATCATAACTTTAATTGATCATTATCTTCAATAATCAATTGATAGGAGCAGGAACACAGTAGCTACTGGTCTCTGTTTTTTTTTTTTTTCTTGTTTTTTTTTTTTTTGCTAACTGAGAGAACATACAGAGGGATAAACAGAGATTAAAAATATCTAAAAAAAGGAAAATGCCAGAGGTACATTGTTTAAGTTGCCTAATCAATGGTGTTGTGGAAAAAAGACTTTAAGAAAACTACAAAATCAAAAATCAGTAGTTATTATTAGACTGATGGGTGGCTGAATGGATGGATGGAATACTAACTGGCTAGATGGACAGTTGGAATGGCAGAATATCAAAAGGACAGACACAGCGATGAGGGCAAAGAGCTAAAACACAAATGATATGAAAGCTATTTAGGTAGTATTAGAGTAATTGTGAAGATCTGCTATAAATAAAAAAAGATGGACAGAAGGATGGATGGATGGATGGATGGATGGATGGATGGATGGATGAAAGGATATTAGACTTGTTTTTTTTTTCTTCTTCACAGGCACTAATGTTTTCACAGTCATATAGGAGGAATCAAAATTCAAAAATGTCTCCAGAGTCTAGAATTGCTACAAAGCTAAAACATTTAAAACTATTTCTACCACTTCCTCCAAGTATATCAAACTTAACTCATTATATATATATATACCTGTCTGTATATATATGTATATATTTATTTGTACATATATATATATTTTGTATAGATAAATTATATGATGGCAATGAAAACTGAATACAATGGGCAATAAAATATCTATGTCAATTCACAGTATAACATGATACATTCTCAAAAACATAGTATATAGAGATAATATTTCTTTTTTGTTCTCAAGAAAAAGCTACATGGGAATTATAAGTCTGTTCTGTACATGCAGTCACAGAATTCTGTGTTAGCGCCTTCTAACTCAGTAAGGGTCAATGACAGATCAAGTGTGCTCATGGCACACTATATTAATTCAATCATTCTACATCCATCTTCCTGCCCCTCCCCCTTCCATGCCGGGTGCGGTGGACTTTCTGCTGACGCACCCGTATTCCCGGCATTGGAAGAAACGCTGACCGAGGGGATTAAGTGGCTGTGTGTGATTCAAATTACACAACACGCAATTCAATACCTGAGCTTGTTATTTCTTGACTCATGCGATGACAGGTGGGTCTTTAAAATGTGAAAAAGCCCTAAATTTTATTGTAGTTGATGACGAACCTTCCCCAGGGGGTCTTGTTTAAATGAACAAGATATGAAAGGGAGACAAACATCACTTATATCAAATAAAGGGCAATCAAATCTGTTGATCTGTGACGACATGTACAAGCCCTCTATGCCCCCCAGAATAAAAGTGTAATTGTCACTTCTTGTGATGAGTAACTGTATCCAGAATGCTACAAAATCTACCGCATGTCTACTTTTTGCTAAATCATTTCAAAGCTACATTCAACTACAACACGGGCAAATAAGCGGTGCCTGACGTCAAATAGGTATTCAGAAACCGAATCTCTGTATGACTGACATCAATACTCTAGCCAAAATAAATGGTGTAGGATGCTTTTGGTTAAAAATCGATAAGAAATGTTTGTCCTTGACTCTTCATTATCATATGTTAACATTTGCACTGACAAGAGCCAGCAACTTGTGCTTTATTATATGCAACTCTGCACTGGAAGTAGGCTTGACTTGATAATGCACAATCAGTGACAACGACAGCCTCAGCTTTTTTAAACATTGCCCTTAACCATCCTAGAAACACAGCAAGCTGTCAGTTCGAAACCTAACGATTAAGGTACAAAACAAGCATGATCCACTCTTGGTCCACCATTTATAATTGTTAACATACGGTTTTTAATATTATGTAGCCATCTAGTGCCAATCATAAATATTGCAACCCATCATCAAATGATGAAAGACAAGTATTGCTTGTATGCAAAGAAAGGACCATCACATTGGGCAGTGCCGTGGACCTAGTTGTGACAATTTGAAAATTCTGTTATCAAAAGGAATAACTCATTAAAAATTGCCTTCACATGTATAATCCCACTATTTAACATCAGACACAGCTGGTTTACCCTTTTGTTAAAATACGACCACAGTGAGAGCAATAAACAGCATTAAAGGAAAGGAAACCTGAAAGAAAAAAGAAAAGAAAAAAAAGACAGAAAAAATTGCTACATTTTTGTTTTGTTTGTGTTCTTATTGTTTATCTTTTGAAGTCTGTCTCTTTAGAACATAAAGTCATCCCTATTTGATGTCAAAGTGACACCATGGCATTGGAGTTCTGATAGGACAACAAGAGTTCTGATGAGTGAAATGGCTCCATGTAGATTCTGATTATCTTTGAATCAGAAATACAGAAAGAGTGACAGTTTACTCTTTGTTTACTTTGAGGTCAAATTTCAATTAATAATTTTCCAGCATGGCCTTAAAAGAGGAAGCCAAACAGGTACTGATGCCATAACATCACTGTTGCAAGTGTCAAAAAAAGAAATAAAAAGAAAAAAAAAGAAAAGAAAAGAAAAAAAAGAAAGAAAAAAGGTTATTTTTCTGTATCTATGAGCATCACGTTGCCATGGAGACAATTTTTCAGTCAGTGGGTTGATGCTGATCATCTGAGGCTCTCCAAGACTGCATTCAGATTGAATATATATTAATTTTTAGTCATCTGTAAATAAACTGAATAGCCAGTTTCAGCCACAGCAGTATTTGTTGTCTGTCACATGTTGTATGTGGACGATCCAAAAATGTCTTTTCCTTGTTTGAGGGAGTGTATATGTGTAAACATGACATCATTACTCACAGAAAGATCCCAGACATTTGCTATCCACTGTTCTCATTGGAGGAGAGGAGCACAGAGGACATCATAATACTCAGCTCAGACCGGAGATGGAGCACGGCTGGAGTATCCATTGTGACCGCGGCATAATTTGTTGAGCCTTTCCCTGCTTTGACTGCTGTTTCTTTGCTGCTCTGGTCACTGTCGTGGACGTTTTCCTCGTCTTGGTGCGGCGCATGTATGTGCATCACACTCCAGCTGCGCTTCACAGTAGAGCTCACACACACGCGCAGCAGCGAAGCCCCGTGTCATACTTCACTCTCTAGGCTGGAGAAATGGGCAGAACCACGGCGTGAGCATAAGCTCTTGGCTTTGAGTGGCAGGTGTGGGGAGTAGAATCGTCTTGGCTGGGGCACAGACCGAAGTCTCTGGTACTGAAGCTTAGCACTGGCGGTGGCTGCTTGGGAGGAGCCGGAAGCAGCCCCAGGGGAAAGCACAGGTGGAGGGGACATGGATGCAGAGGATGGAGGTGGAGGAATGGGCATGGGTAGGGAGTTGGGAGCAGAAGGTACAGATAATGAGGGTAGGAGTGGCTGAGGTGAGGAGGGTGATGCCTGGGGTATGTGTTCTGAGAGCTGGGCTTGCTGGGAACTTAGGTTGGACTGGCTTCCGGATTTGGATTTGTCAGGATTAGGGGGTGCTTTGGGCCGAGAGCTTCCACTGAAGCTGTGGCAGTGAGGAAGCAGATCCTCCTGACTATGGGACTGAGCACTGCTGTGTTTGTGGTGTATGTGGGGCCTACCGTGCCCATACTGTGTACATGTACATGATGCTGCATCTTGCATTCTGTCCCGAGACCTCTGACCTTTGCTTTTTGGCCCACTGCGGCTACGCTTCTCACCCTTCATCTGTAATTTGTCCACTGACCAATAGCGCCGCGGTGGTGGAAGGGAGGTGGGAGGGGGTGGCCACTGTGAACCCAGCCCTCCACTGCCTCCCCCAGAACCCCATCCAATCCCTGGACCTGAAGCCCAGAAATCACCTGCCACACCCCACCCTTCAGCCCGACCCAAAATGGAATCATCTCTACTGTTGACACTTCCACCTTTCTCTCGAGCAGGGTATGTTCCAAAAAACCAGCCCCCACCCCCAATTCCGCTGGCTCCACCTACACCAGTTCCTTCCCAGTACCTCTCAAAACGGCCAAACTCTCCTGAGGACCCCTCATCAGAAAAGCTTTCCTCTGCTCTTATTCTGTCCCTCTCTGACTCAGACACTGCTCCTCTCCCTGCACGCTGCACTCTCTCCTCTATTCTCTCCCTCTCTCGTTCTCTCTCTCTCTCTTCTTCTTCCCCTTCCTCCTCCTCGTCCTCAGAGTCCCACTCATGGAGGGACAGGCCTTCTCTTGTGTTAACTCGCCCCCTTTCATAGTGGAGAAGCAGTGGCTTGCGCTCTCCTACTCTCCCTTCTGCCTCTCTCTCTACTCCACTACTCCTCCGTCTCTTGGACGAGGAGAGGAGCGTATGTAAAGAGGAGGGAGGGGAGGGTCCGGAGGCCTCAGTGCCACCTGCTTCTCCTCCACTGACCCAGAATTTGACCGAAGAGGGGAGTTTGTTGAGGTTGGGATAGCGTTTGCTGGATGGTTGATGTTGTGAATGGGAGCTTTTGGGTCTTCTCTCCCTTCCTCTACCCCCCCCACTCTCGTCCTCTCTATCGTCCCCCTCGTCCTCACCTCCATCTCTCCTCCCTCGTTCTCTCTCTCCCTCCCAAGCTGAAAGACTGCCTTTGTCCACAAATGCGCTGCGGTATTGAGTGGAAAATGATGAGTACTCTCCTTCTCTATCCCCATCCCCCTCTCCATCTCTCTCTGCCTCAACATCACCCTCCTCTGGCTCTGACCGCTTACCAGAAGACACTTTCTTCTTTTTTTTTGTTTTCATTGCCTTCTTTTTCTTCTTTTTCACCTTGCGACGCTTCCTTTCTCTTTCTCTTTCCCTTTCACGCTCCTCCCTCTTTTTCCGCTTTTTGTTTTTCTTCTTCTTTTTCTTTTTCTCTTTGTCTCTCTCTTTCCTACGTTTCTTCTCTCTTTTCCTTTCTGTGTCTCCCTGGGCTCCACTACTCCTCTCTCTGTCCCTCTCTCTCTCTGCCCACCCTGCCCACCATTCCTGGAGCTGTGCTAGCTGACTGCCACCCCTCTCTCTTTCTCTGTCCTTCTTATGCTCCCTGTCTCCAAAGGTGCCCCATGGTTTACGTGGGGGTATAGGAGGAGGAGGTCCATGAGTGAGAGATCTAGGGGAAAGGATAGACCGTTCTCTGTCCCTGGTTCTGTTGTGGCCCTGCAGAAGACTAGACTCTTCAGTCAGCTCATCCAAATCCTCCTCATCCTCTTCCTCACCTTCTCTATCTCGGGTGCTGCGAGATGATGCTGTGGAAGTGGATGAAGGAGAGGTGGAACGTGAGGATGTGGCTGAAGATGTGGTTGAGGAGCTGGTGGTGGATGAGGAGGATGATGTGGAGGTGTAGGGGAGTGAGGGAGATGGTGATGGAGGAGTGTAGGATGGGGAATGTGTGACTGGCACAGGGATGGGGAGAGGAGGAGAGGGTCTCGGTCTTCGACTCGCTTCCCTGCCTCCACCTCTCCGGCCCAGTGGCAGGATGTTTTCATACAGTGGGCCACCAGGTTCTTTGGGCTTTTTTGGTCGCCGCTTCCTCCAGAAGGATGAAGGGAGAGGGGGAGAGGGGTGCTGCAGCGGGGGGTTAGGTGTCAGCGGGGCTGGGGCCTGGCTTTTAGGAGGAAGCCTTGGAGTTCCCAGAGATTTAACCCCTCTACCCTGACCCCCTCCACCAGTACCCACTCCCACCTTCTTCCCCATGCCATGGTCCATGCCCTTCTCCTGATAGAAAGCCACACTAGTTGGTGGGGGTTGTTGGTGGGCTCTGGGGACAGTTTTTGGAGTTTGAGAACCTGTCTGTTGTTCCAGACATGTCCCAAGTCCCTCCGGATCAATAGGTCCATAGTAGCGCTTATATCCATCTAGACCACTACCCGTACCTCCACCACTTGCCCAGGTAGGTGCCACCTTTTGGGGTAAGGGCCCTGTTTCTGCTAGGGCTCCTCTCACACCCATGGAGGTGGTGGCACTAGCGGTTTTGGGTAGTCTCCAGCGGTCCACAACTGCCAGTCTGCGATCTGGCCGGGGTAAGAAAGTAGTGCATGGGAGCGGAGCTCCTATAAGTTGAGTATTTGCAGGACCCAGGGCTGCTCCAGAATGAACAATTGTGGGAGGGGAACCAGGAAGAGGTGTTTTGTAAGACTGAGGAGGTTGAGGCTGTTGTGGTTGCTGCTGCTGCACCATGGCAATGGCTGGATTGGATACAGCTGAAGTGACCACATGTGAGGAAGAAGCAGGAATCATGGCAGTGTGATGGTGGCCAGGAACTGTAACTTTAACCCCACCTTGTGCAGTTTCATCTTCAAAACTGCAGCAGCTATACATTCCCTAAGAGCACAATAAATTGTTAAGTCATATTTTGATAATAAGGGCAAATCAGCTTTCATTGCATCACTCTCACCCCATCTGTAATACCACAGGCATGTCCATGTTACCATTTTTCTTCTGCTCAAACTCTTCCATATGACTTTCATCCAGTGACTAATAATCACTCACTCTTTCACTTTACACTCTCACTTCACACTCTCTCTCACCCTGCTGAAGGCGAGTAGGAAGTCCAGTTTGCCGGACTGGCCCATTTTGTTCATGCAGTGCCGCAGCCTCCAATAAACCAGGTGTTCCCAGGCGAAGACCAGCAGACTTAGGCCCATGGCCACCAGCAACATGTAGAAAACACCGGCCATGTTGTCTATGTCTAGTTTGGAGCTCATCACTTCAATTTTATCATTATGACAGATCCCTGAGAGCCAGAGACGCTCTAGCATCTCAATCTCATCTGAGTGGAGAGGGGAGAGAAATACAAGGCATTAACATTACTCATTTTCTCATTTAATAAGTGATACAACTACTTGGCACAGATGTATCAATACAACATGTATGAATGCAATATGGCATTGAGTTGCATTTCCCACATGCTTGCTGTAGCAGGAAGCAGATGCTAATACTAAATGTGTGTAAATCTGTTGTGAACCTAAGTCAGGTGCTATTTTGAGATCTGTAGAGCTTTATACTGAAAACATTACAGGTCAGAGGTCAAGTGAACAGGTCCCTGTGGGTAAATGGGAACATTACTGTGAAGGTCTGTTTAGAAGCTGATCAAATGGGGAAGTTTTTGTTAATTTTGAAAGAGTGAAAGGAAGAGGAAGAGAGCAAGAGGCCTGTAGGCTAGCAAAGGCTAGGTCCTGCATAATGATCTACCCATATCCTCTTTTCCTCAGAGGGTAAATGAGAAGATAAAAAAGGAAGGAGAGCAAAGTTCTTTGTCTTTTCAATGCTGCATTGTATCATGGGAAATGAGAGGATGTGAAGAAATAAGTAAAAGGCATGTGGAAAAGAAGAAGAGAGTGACTTTGTCATTATGACAAATAGCAGAAGCACCTTTTCTATTCAGAGAGGATAAAGTTAACATAAAAAGAGGGATGAAGACAGATGGCGACAGGAGGAAAACAGTACATGTGGATGTACATATTTGGTTGCGAAAGATGGAACAGGAAAGGGAAAATAAAATAAAGAAGGAGCAACAGAGTGATAGGCAGAGGGCAGAAAAACAAGAGGACAGAGAGGGAGACCGAACGGTGAAAGGGTGAGATCAAAATCATTTAATTGTGCTGGAAGATGGTCAGGCCTGCTGCAAACTCAAGAGAAAATCAGAATCTCACCTTTTATCTACAGAAAGAAGAGCTTGTGAATTACTGCAATCCTTACTAGACCGAGGCATGTACTGCAGTATTAACTGCTTTGATGAGAACTGGCCAACTGCAGCACGTTATCTCAGTATGGCCCATCTCAAAATAGTGCTGTGTAACATAATAAAAGTACATCATCACCCATCACACTGTAAATGACAGTTGCGTTGTTCTCACAGAGTTTGAATTATGGCATCTGTCTCTTATGCTATCAAAACAAACTATCCAGCAAGCGTAACCTGCGGGCATTAATCACAATGTAGATGAGATGCCGCAGACACATCACATAAAACATTTCACAAAAGAAAATGCAGTCAAGCAGGACGAGGAAGCGCAAGCTGAATCCCACATGGGACTTGAACAGATAACAGCACGAGCCCAGCTTGGATCCGAGCACTGCCTCACTCTGTTGACACTGTCCATTCACCTCCTTCTGACTCCTGCCAGTGGCTCTGGCAAACCACTTCACTGACCACAGCCAAACTTAGCAGGTGTGTCATACTGAGAACATACATATACACACACACACAGCTATATTATAAACACATAGACACCATTCACACACTTGCACAGCTTTATAGATGCACGCTAAGTTACAAATACACACCCACACATTCAGTACAAATGTGCGCATAGCACATTCTAACACATGTAGACATACTTTCACACCTTTGCTCTTGCCATAACAGCTTCTGTTTGGCAATGGAACTCAGGGTTGGCACGATTAAGTGGGCACATTTTAACAGCTAATGCTTTAGTAAGGTCTTTAAGCTCAGGCAGACAGCCAGTCTGTGCCATTTGTGTGACCTCCAACACTGTTCCCTGTGCAGCCCCCTCTGATCCCGTCCTGACCCAAACCACTATCATGCTAAAGCAAACATTGCTCTTGGATCAGCCTTAAAGGTCAACACTTTTATAAACAGATCGGAACCGCAGAGGCATCTCTGACCACTGTAATAAGTCCTCTGAAATTGTTAGTAGGTAAAAGGACTCCTATTCTAGACAACCACAGCAAAGAAAGCTGCTGGCCCAGAGATAAAATAACAAAACGCTTTTAGCAGGTAAGAAGTGCTTTTGCGTGGTACTGACCAATAAGGTTACCTGCAGAGTTTAAAAGAAATGAAAAGGCTGCAGATGGACAAGTGGTTTCCTGGGGCTTTTAAAGGCTCAAAAGAAACATAAAAGTACAAATTATAGTTGAAGCTGTTGTACAGCAAAAAAAATATTCAGTACCTCCATGGTAACGTCCCACATGTTTAAGCTTCAGAGCTAATTTCTTGGATTGGCACAATTTCATCAGTTAAGAATTGTACATGTTATTTTGTGTTGATACAGTATGCCATCAACAAATATGCTTATGTAGAAAAGGCAACCTTTAAAAGGCAACCTTTAGCAACAGCACTGACATTTTCTTTCATGATTGTCCAATGAAGCATTTTGAAAAAGAAGAGTGATAAGAGCAGTCATTACAGCAGAAATTCATTAAATCATTGAGATTAAAATATTTGAATATATATATATACTCATTATCCCCAGAAAACCACAATGGTTTTTAACATTTTAAATGTAAAACAAGGACAGAATTCAGAAAATAACATCAGATAAAACACCCACCAGAACAACCACAAACCAGATGAATAAAAAAAAGTCACTGTTCATTTCACTTGTTAAGCTTCTCAGCTGTTAAATTGTGGTGTTAGCTAATAGAACCTGGCACCAGTGTGACGATCGCACTGTGGGAACCTGGCGTACACACACATTCTTTCATTCTCTCTCTCTCTGACACACCAAAAGCCAAAAAGGATTTAAACAGCAATCAAACAAACCATCCAGTTGAAACAAAACACTGTGTGAGATAGCTAGTACATTTATGTGTTTGTGTATGTGTGTGTTGGGAGAAGGCAGGGAGGATGGTGTATAAATGACAATTAAAGAATTAGTACTTGGACAAGCACATTTGAATCAGATGCGTTCCACTCTGACATTGCAAATCCATAACAGCTAATCCTCTATGGAGTGTGATAATGGACAGTCACTCAACACACACATCTCACACAATTCCTTGGTTCCAAAACCTAGTGAGCTGAAGGGGGGAAGGGTGGTCACAAAAAAATATTTGTTGTCTATTGTCAGTAAAAAAGGTTGGTTGTCTATTATCAATAGTGTAACGTCAAGGCTTTCTGTTGGTCAATGCAGCAAATCCAGGTGACCAACTTGAACCTGTTGCGAAGTCGGCATGGGAAAACCTTTCACTCTCACACAAAATTCCAGATCGCACGTTTCCTATTAAAATGGCAGGATTTCACACGCAAAAATTTGACAAACTACATTATAGTCCCTTTGTAGTCAATCATTTTATCCCTTAAAACTCATCTTTGATCACCAAAATAACATATTTAAAAAATGTTCCTTGAAAAAAATTTCTTCATGCCTTAAAATAGCTTGAATGTAACTCTACACCCTTGCCTCCTCTCATTCACACCAGCTCAGAGATCAACTCGTTGATGATCACACGTTGACGTGATTGGTTACAAGGTAGTTTGTGACGTCAGAAACACCAGCGTTTTTGAGACTGTCTTTGGTTCACTGCAGAAAATACTGCAATGGTGTTGACTTATGAATTTGCACATGGTTTGTCTTAAAGCATATTAAAAACACCATATAGACATATAAACAACATTAAAAACTTGATTTTCACCACATGGGGTCTTTAAATACACAGCTTGATGACCCACAATCCTGCATCAAGCAGCTCATAGGTTTTGGAACAGAGCAGACTTTCTTTCTCCATTTCTCTCTCTCACACACACACACACACACACACACACACACACACACAACTTCTGTCATTCCCAAGACTGAATCTTTGATACATGATACATCTCTTTTATGCATCAATAGGTTGCTATCACCTCCTTTAAATCAGTAAACAGCCTGCTAGCACAAAGACAAATGTTACCTGGCAGACAACAGATACATATTGCGTCATGTTAAGGAAACTGGATTACAACAAAATGGCTGGGAAGATGGCTTGAAGCTAGCAGTACAGGCTAATGAAGTCTTGTTAAACATGCATAAAAAAGACTTTAATCTCCTACATCCCAACAGCATAAATGCACTAATATACAATTCCTTCAATTTTAGCACTTTGATACTGCAGAACCTTTAGACTCTCACCGTCGCCCACCAGCTGCAGTAAGGCCAGGTCCAATGGTCGTTTCCAGCGTGAGTTCTTGATCAGGGCGATGCCATAACCAGTTGTGGCAAATACTTTCCCTGAGCCGATGGTCATTACTTTGCAGCCTTCATCTTTACGAGCCATGTAGTTCAACACGGCTGCATCATAGATTAAGGCATCCAGCTTACTGCAGACACAGACAGGAAGAGTATGAGTCAGAAGAGACAGAGAGTGGGATGGAGGAGGGTGATAGACAGAAAGAGAGCAGAGAGGAAAGTTGTAGTGTGGCGGCATTATATTATCACTTTTGCTAAAAATGGGTAAGGAAATGACAGGCTCAGGAAAACCATGGTGTGGATTAACAACTCATGATAAATAGAGGAAGAGTGTGTGAGGTGTACAGGGCTAACAGAGGAAGTGTGGGAGGAGGGAAAAAAAAGTGCAAACACATCGTAAAGAAACTCAGGGCTGGGAGGTGTAAGGAAGCGAGAGGAAAAGTGAGAGATGTTAGAAAACATGTTGAAAACAAGGTTATTATTGTTTATGTAAACAATTACAAAGACAGAAACTAAATGAACACAGCGGAAGTATTTTCGTTAACAGAAATATAAATGAGTTTGCAAAGGAATGAAAGCTACACTGAAATGATCAGGGTTTAAGTACTGCTGGAACTTTAAGAATTTGTTTTTGTTTTTATTATAAAGCATTTCTCAGACAATCCGTTATTTCAGGACAATTAGAGCAGAGATCTGACCACTCAAATGTATCACTGTTGTAGCCCCATCTATTGTCCATCCGTCATTTTATGAAAATATTGCATTTCGAGGTTGAAGACTTTTGAGCAAACTGGGCCACACCCACAAAGAACAGAAATTACATTTAGGATATCCGTTTTGTTTGTCTTGACTCAAAGATTACATTTAGAGATCATGGTTCCAGTGATATACGGCTGAGGAGATACACAGTTCAAAATGTACAACCTAAAACGCATTTATCTTCATTATAGCGCCCCCACTTGGCTGTTTGGGCTGTGTCCTTGTGTGGCATAAAGTAATGGCCAATAGTTCTACCATACCACCAAATTTCAGATCTATAGGCCTTATGGTTTGGGCTCCATGATCAGTTTTAGTGAATAAAAAATTATCTTACAAAAACAGTAGGTTTTTATTAGCCTGGTAATACCAAACTCTGCTACTTCGCTTTGCTTCGTAGACAGAGTCTGGCATGGCATCATTGAAAAGCGTTTTCTTTCTCGCGGGGAGGCGCTTGTCTGAAGTTTAAAATCATTGGTTCCCGTAAGCCAATCACATAACGTTTGGTTATGGCGTGTGTTATGCGCATGCTCAGCCGCATCTAACTTCCACTGTAAACACATGTAGTATGATGCGAAAACAAAACCATAGAGCGAAATACCGGAGTGAACATGGCTGTGAACGACTTTTGCAGATTATGTGAAGTAAATCTACGCATCCACGGTACAATCAGTGTCTACGTCACGGCTCTCAGCCCGCCCTCTGTTCGTTGATTGGCCGGCTGTTTTCAGGCCGGAGGAAAACGGAAAGCTATTACGCTGTCTCAGACTGAGTACAGAAGCGAAATGAAATTGAGCGGAAGTAGGTTTTTATCGCTTGATCCCAAAACTATAAATGTGCACATTTCACTGTGAATGGAAATTAAACAGAATAACAAAAATATAACTTTTTTTTTTTTGCTTATTGCACTCCAATGTGGATCCAGTCCAAATGAAAAGCTAGGGTGATTAGTAATGGTAGTTTCAAATGCAGTTAAATATACATTACAAACAAGAAAGAATCATCTATGCACCATTAAAACTAAAGCTGAAAACCATTATACAATACAATACAAAATTCAAAACTGTATGAGAAACAGAATGACGGAAGTCAGTGAGAGTAAGAAAACCAGCACAGACCCAGACTTGAGGTGGGAGATGGCGTCCTCCACACTTCTCTGGTTGTATTTGATCATGTACTGGTGCATGTCTGGATAGTTACTGCGGATGTTTTTCTCTGTGCTTCCGTTAGGGACCGTTCCAAACTTCAGAGGGGGGTACTGCTCTGTGGGGTGCTGAAACTGAGAGAGGGAAACAGTGATTGAAATTGATGTTGCATTTGTTTTTTTTTCAAAGTAATTAGTGGACTAACAATAGAGCACAATGAAAAAAATATTGCAAGAATAAACATGAATGACGTGTGACAGTGAACGCATGTTAGAAACAGACTAGAGCAACTGCAGCTGTCAAAACCAACTATAATACATCATAAACACAGAACAATATACAAAGCAGCAGTGCTGACATGCACATTGTTTTCATTCCGCTTCACAATAGTGAAGCAGATGGGGGAAACTATTTTCATTTAAAAAGGGATTACAAAATGAACACAAGGCACTTAGAAAAAGAACCAACAAAAGCCACCGCAAGTTAAATGACTTTAAGTATCCAGTATTTGATGTAGCTTCTTTTCTGAAAATGACACAAACACAATGGGTACATATTTAGTGTACATAAGTACATTCATTTGCAATGAAAACAAAACATTGTTTTGTTTTTTATGTCAGTGTGTTTCCTCAAGAATCCCTGTAGATTCTTCAAGGTCAACACTAAGAGCGGGGGCAAAGGAACATTTCCACGCTAGACTGGCAAATTACTGAACATCTCACAGACCCACGAGCACTACCACCGTATTAAAACGCAAGAACAAGTTGAGGCAATATACTCCGGTTGCTAGCAGAAGAATGAGTATAAATTGTCCTTATTGTTAGCTATGATAAGGTATTTTAGAGAATTAGGCAGCTTTTCATGTAATACAGGAGCTGAATGGCCAAACAGTAAAGATGAGAATGCAGCAGGGCTATCAAATACGTGCAAGTGTGTGTGTTTGTCTGTACACCATTAAAAAGTTTGAGGTTGATTTTTACATGTTTTGAAAATAAATCTCCTTCCCATGATTCTTCAGAAATCATTCTACATATTTGTTGCTGCTTAAGAACAGTAGTGCTGGTTAATATTTTTGTGGAAACTGTGATATTTAAAATCTAAAGTTTATACATATTTTATTACATTTTAAAATCAACGTAATAGTCTTTCTTCCAAAATGTGTGTCATTTCAGTAATACTTTGAAAGCATAGGCTCTTCAAAAGACAAACAGTGAGACAATGCTGTTTATCCACTTAACAGCCAATTTAAGCTACTGTCAATCTCAAATTCCAGTCTAACTCTAGTCTCTGCAGTCTTAAAGAATATTGATCCCAAAATCCATGTCAACAGCACATCACGAATTATGAAAACTTTATATGTCCATCTATACGCACCAATAAACACAAGCTCTCTCTGCTTCTACAGTATCTCTGAAACCGCTATTCCTTTACCTTTTTATCGCTGAGGCCAGACACAGTGTCAATATATTCCTCTTGGATCATGAAGGCAGCCAGGTTGGCAGTGTAGCTAGCCAGGAAGATGACAGCAAAGAAAGCCCAGACAAGAACCATGATCTTGCTAGTAGTTCCTTTGGGGTTCTCCACTGGAACGGAGTTATTAAAGACCAGTGCCCAAAGAAGCCAGATTGACTTCCCTATTGTGAACGTAGAACCTCCGGCCTCTGACAGGGAAAAGCAAGCGAAACAGAGAAAGAAAGAATTTCAACATGGCCCTGAATTTGAAAGGCACTTCATGAGCTCAAAACAAACTAAAAAGTATCATAACTGCTAAATTGATTAAAAAAAGGCTTCCTAAGCTATGCAGACGATGAGGCGTGAGAGGGGTGCCAGTGCCAGAGGATGAAGAAGAGAACAGAGGAGGGAGAGGAATACAGAGCACATGTCTGCAGTGCTTTATTATACATGAGTATCTGAGAAACTGCCTGCACCACAGATATCAAACCCACGTCCAGGCCAATAAAGAGAGAGGTGAACTCAGATTAGGACTCCTGAATAAATTCAGCGACTGACAAGCAACTGTGCACATTTATCTCTGTTAAAATAACACTTGAGAGACTACTAATTATTATTATTGAAGGTTACGTGCAGGACTAAGAATAAACTGGACTCACTCTTGCCACTCTGAAGGCTGCGGTTGTACCCCACTGGACTGAAGAACTCAAAGATAAAAACGGTCACTGCCACCACGGTCAGGCACATAACAAACATCATCACCCACACAGCAGGGCTGTACGGCTCTGAGAGAGGGCACAGAGAAAGAGAAGAGGACAGAGGCATCAAAACCATTAGTAGTAGTTTTTCTACTTGGTTTGTACACAACACAGAGCAGAAATCAATACCATGGTTGTAGCAAACATTAGAACTGGAGGAGACTTTTGGAAATGATTAAATTTGAATTAAATTAACTTTTAAATTAAGCCTTTAAAACCACGTTATATTTGTGAAAAATAAAAATAAAATAAGTTTATTATAAAAAATAAAATAAAATAAAATAAAATAAAATAAAATAAAATAAAATAAAATAAAATAAAATAAAATAAAATAAAATAAAATAAAATAAAATAAAGAGCCTGTTTGGAAAAATGTTGATTTAGTTCTTCTCACTGAAGTGTGATAAACAGTTTGTTTTGAAAGGGAACTGTAAGTCTGATTGATGAGCTCTGGAAAGATACGCACCAGTACCTGAAAAGTCATACATCATAATCACATGCAGCAGAGACTGATTAAAGTCTAATATGATGAAACATTATGGCTCACATGAGACTCACCAAGAAAAGCAGAGGGAGAGACAGTTCCGTTACTGCGAGAGACCATGACGCTGATTCCCGTCTCCACAAAGGGCACAGAGAAGTCCACGACCTCTGACCTTTCCTCGTTGATAGTGAGGGAGCCGATCGCCATGTCTGCCCGCTTGTACACAACCTAGAGAACAGGATGAAGTAGAGGATTGTATTTTTGCTCTTTTGCCATTTTTATTTGTAGTAGGAACATTTTATTTACAGGATTTATAGGGACTCTTTTTACAGGAGCACAATTCCCTGTTAAATGCTGCTGTGGCCCAGTAAAGTTTTACTGATTAATCCTTGTTTGACAAGGAAAACTACCATATACTGATCTGAGAAACTAAGCTATCTGAGTCAATGGATTTGATCATCTCCAAAATGTCAGCGACTAAGTCAAGGTGGGCACCTCTTTCCTTACCTTAGATCTTCTGGGGAACCTCAGATTTGCTCAGACATCATGTGGCCACGGTGACTTGCAGAGGAATGAGAGATTGAAAGGTAACTAGCTGCCACGCTAACTAATGTGTGAAAGAGTAGCTATTGCAAATCCCTATATTTAACTTGACAGTGAAGAAGTGACTTGAAGAAGTGAGAATTAGCATATTTAAATGATTTCTGAAGGATCATGTGACACTGAAGACTGGAGTAATAAATAAATAAATAATATACTTATTAGTAATAATAATTAAGGCTTATTGAACATAAGAGACTTAAAAAAATCTTTGCAATGTATTATATATTTTAAACCTTTTTAGCACATTATATATAGCCATTTATATAATTCAATCATATTTAATTAAAATACATAATTTTTTAACAAATATAATCAACAGATTAAATCATTATTATAATAATCGTTAGTTGTAGTCGGGAGGCCGAAGGTCTCAAGGTAATGTTTAAAGTCAACTTTATTTAGTTTCTATTTTCTTTGTCAAAGATAAGGTAAAGATTGACTTTTAAAAATATGTTAAGGTTAGAATTATGTAATTAAGAAACTGGACTACCGAAATAATCCGTTACCCATAGTTACATTAATGCCACACAATAGTACTACAGATAATGTTAACTGCTGCTCCAAAAGTCACCAGAATTAAACACTTTGGTTCTTTGAACCCTACCCCCAGGCCCCCCAAGAAAATAAGGGTGCACTTTTTTTTTTTTACTCGATGGGGAGAAGCGCCAGCAATGCCCCTGGTAGAGAGAGGACATAAAATGTTAGGGAGAGAAGAGTGGAACGAGCTGGGGAATTGACATGAAGATGAATCAAACTTGTGATGCCCGCATGAGCACCACGGTCCAAAATTTCTTCTACACTTTACTGATCAAAGCACTCACTGTGCACTAAAACTAGACATTCAAAGAACTATCAAGAACTGGTTATGTACAACATAGGTGAGTCCTCGGCAAGGAATCAGCATTTTGCCTGAACACAGGGGCCATATGTGGTGTGTAACAGGTGGTCTATCTGCAAATTCAGAGAACCTCCATCTCTAATTAATATTCAATCCACATACTGGCTGCATTCCAGTATCCATAAATTGGTCGGGCAGATAGTGTAGTAAGAAGCCTGCACACATAGACGCTACAGGAGGCAGGTTATCCATCTCAAGACAGTATACCCCATACAGAGAGAAAGCATGTACGGGAATACCAAAAAGGAGGGAAAACATTAACATCTTTACTTTCCAGTGCAGCTCTTTTCTCACTTTGCATTCTGTTTTATATTCCTGAATGTGTGAAAAAGCTCATGATGCAGAGGAATGGGATTTATGGTGACGAGTGCAGAGTTGAGTCACTGCCTAAAGTCATGCAGGTTACAAGCTTTCCCAAATCTCCTTTGACAGTTTGAACGCTGCATTGATTCTGAAAAGATGCGCACCTGCCTGCGCCTATAAATGTGTATGTGGGAAACGGGATTGTTTAGGTAGTATAATTTCCAGTGTGCGGCGAAAGCTTTTGCATCCTTGTGGAAAGTGAGCCTGCATGTTTGTGGGTCTGCAGAGAATGTGGAAAGAACATCGATGAAGTTGTTTCCTTGTGAGCGCGCCGCAGTCCCGGTCCTGCTGCAGGCCGGCACAACGCACAGGGGAAATGTGGACCTGTCGTAGATAGAAGATCAAAGCCGCTCACGCACACACACTCTCGCAGCCTGAGAAAATAACCCTTAGCACTGCGCCTACAGGGGCTGTGCTGACAGCTGATTGGCTGAGCATCAAAATATGCAGTGAAAAGACCAAAAGCGAGCGAGAGAGGAAGAGAGAGAGAGGGAAAGGAAAAGGCTGAGAAAAAGAAAAAGATGTGGTCACAGAAAAAGAGACATGTTGAAAACCAAGGAGCAGGGGGAGAAAAAAAAAAAGAGAACACATAAGATACCGTGAGAAATATTAAGAACAGAAGGATGGAAATGAAGGAATGAGACGGAGAAAAGAGCTGTTTCCATTCCCTAGCAACTGTCTCGAACAGGCGTCACTCCAGGGTGTGAGCGCCACAGCGGGGTCTCGCTCTCGAAACAACAACCTCCTGTCTGTCATTCGCACTCACATGCATTGGCAAGTCTTTTTGGGCTGGCTTCAGGCCTCTGTCTTGGATACATCTGTGTATGTGCGTGTGAGCCATTAGTCAAATTCCTCGGCGCTGTGTTGAAAGGGTTCAGAGTGTTTCAGCAGTCCTGGAGGCCGGCAGATACGGGTGGGAATTCAGTCATCAAACAGGCCAACAAGTTACATCACCTACTGTCCTGGGAACTCTTTACAAAGAGCAGCCCTACAGTCCCCTAGAGACCCAGCACTCTCAAGGAACCCAAGTAAAAATAAACAAAAGCCTTGATTTCCTCAGCAACCCTTTATAATAACTTTCATTAAGAAAATTTGAGATAAGATTAGAGATAAGAATGTCATGAAAATAGAAGTTCAAGATGTTTTATCTTCTTTACGGAGACGTTCTTTACCCCCTTTTTTAAAATAAATTAATACTTTTATTAATGCATTAAATTGATCAAAAGTGACCCTAATAACATGTTGTTGTTTTTTTACTTACTATTTAATCAAAGAATCCTGAAAAAAAGTATCATGGTTTCCTCAACAATATTAAGCAGCACAACTGTTTTTAACATAGATAATAATGAGAAATGTTTCTTGAGCCCCAAATCAGCATATTAGAATGATTTCTGAAGGATCATGTGACACCAAAGACTGGAGAAATGGCTGATGAAAATTCAGCTTTGCCATCACAGGAACAAATTACATTTAATTCAATATATTATAAAAAATATATTACAATAGAAAACAATTAATTTAAATAGCAAAAATATAACATAATGGTAACATAAGGTTAAATACTTAAAATGACAAAAACTTTTTTTCTGAGATTAATCATTTTCAATAGTTTTAATAGTTTTTAACAGATAGAAATAAAAAGCATATATATGTTTGTTGAAAAAAATATTTCTTGTTTTGTTGTAACTTCCATCTTTCTTTTTTTTTTTTGCTCACTCATGGTTTTATGGCAATATGCCCACTGGAACAATATTTATGCTTATTGAATTGGAATTGAAAATATAACTGAACTGGTAGAAAAAAGAAAAAAAAAACGTATATTTTTAATTAATTTTAAATGCAATTAAAACAAACAAGTATTGCTTATATATTTTCTAGATATTGTAATTTGTTTTGGTTTTGCTGCAATGACAATAAAAAAGGCCAATTATTTAAGTTTGGAAACAACATATTGTCTATATAATATCACGCTATTATATGCTATTTTTCTCAGACCCGATAAACGGCTAATATACAGTAAAATATATTAAAATATAAAGTCCCTCTCAAGGGGATCATCATATTTGAAGGTCCTTGGCATGAAAAGGTTTGCAAACCCCTGCCGTTGAAAACCCTGGATACTCTCTCACCACACACTCGCATGCATCCTTATACAAAGAACACTGAAACATGTCATATGCTCACATTGCTTCCTTACTGCAAATACACTGCACCATGACCTCGTCTATCCCATAATCCCAGTGTTTGATCATCATGAGTACTAATACTAAAGGGAATAGCAGCTTTGCCTTTAATCTGTAGTCCTCTCTCCACCTAATGCCTGTATTTACATATGCAAGTAAAGTCTTAGAGATATCGCTGACAGTGCATCCAGGGCACTTGCTCATCAGAATAAGGAGAGGCGCTGATGGGAATACAACAAGCCTGGCCAGTTTAAAGTAGACGAAAGATTTTAAAAAGCCTTTCTCACCTCTCCCACCATCCCGTTCCAAACACCATCAATCTTTTTCCCATGTTTCCCATTGGTCACCAAGTAGAGGTCATAGGTGAAGCCAACAATTCTGGCCAATCGCTTAAGAATGTCAATGCAGAATCCCTTGCAGCACTGTTTCATAGGTGCCACCCCTTCCTGAAGTGCACTGTAATCAGAGAGAAAGTGCTCACTTAGCTTTATTGCACGCGACAAGAAAATCCATCACATTCCCAAAAAGGTTCAATTTGTTAACATTTGTTAATGCATTTGGTACCCAATATTTTATCATTCCTTTTTAGGAATAATATATTTAGCAAAGCAATAAGATAAAATGAAATGAAATGAAATGTTTAGAAGTTTGGGATCAGTAAAATAAATAAAAAAGGAAATTCATATTTTTATTCGGCAAGGATGCATTAAATTAATCAAAAGTGACAGTAAAGTATTTACTTTCATCAACGAATCCAAAAAAAAAAAAAAAACACTATCACAGCTGACACTGAATACTGGAGTACTGATGCTAAAAATTCAGCTTTATCATCACAAGAATAAATTACATTTTAAAATATATTCAAATAGAAATCATAGTTATTTTAAAGGGTAATGTTATTACTTTTTATATTATTATTATTATTATTATTATTATCATCTAATAATATTAATATTATTAATATTACCCCCCACCCCCAGCGAGAGAAAACAAGAGAAACACTGTTACCAGAGTGACAGAGAGTTACAGAGGGAATGTGAAATAAGGAAAGACAGAATAATGAGAAGGGCAAGGTTTTCAGTAGTATGTTGTCTTGGTACATTTTCTGTGATATAACTTAAATTGATATAACGAGATGAAACACAAAGGCCTACATGACTGGTGTAGGAGTAGTGAAACAGCATCCGCAGAGACACACGTACACAGCAAGGGCTCAAGCAGATTGACAAGCAACATGATGGCTAAGTATGAGTAGAGATCGCCACAAGGCAATTCAAAATGAGGGGGGAGTGTGAAAAAAAAGAGAGAGAGGAAATGAGTGATCGATTGCAAAGCTAAGATAGGTGAGTATAGCCCCAGGAACTTCACAGTGATATCTTGGGGAAAAAAAGTGAGAGACACAGATATAAAGACAAAATTGAAAGAATGTGACAAATGACTGAAGAAAGATGACCAATGCTTCCAAAGAATTTTTTTTGGAACAAGATTTAAAAAAAAACGGAAAAAAATAGACCTTGCTCATATACAGTACCAGGCATATGCCTATCAAGCCTGCATTAATTTGATAAAAAATACAGAAGAAAACTAGCCTGGAAATCCAGACCAAAATCTAAAAGATTAATGGTCTGGCGTCGACTAATGAAAATCGGCTAGCTCGAGGGGCGGCACCAAACATGCATTTGAAAATCTCACTGCACGCAATTGGAGAACACTACGACCAATCACAACATCGCTTAGCTACCAGCGGAGCTAACTGGTGGATTAGACTCTTACCGTATCCGGTCGGCAAAACAGCAAAAACGCCCTTCTTGCAAAGGAACGATTCGAGCGCCGTCTTCTGTTCCTCTTTTAGAGAAAAAGGCAAGTCTAAATCTTTCATTGTAGCGGCCAAAGCCGTTTCAAACAAATGGTGTTCATCCATAGCCATCTTGCAATGTCTACTAATGACCTTGACGTCGCAGCGCTGTCGTCATCTCGCCTCTGGCCCGCTTATGTATGATAACCCGATGTGATTGGTGCAGCTCAGATAGAGGGGCATATTTAATGAGCATCATTACTCGACACCAGAGTAACTCGCTGAGCAAATTCAACTTGTGCTCTCGCAAGAACTCTGGATTACCAGGGTAGAAGAAAACAGTACTTTTGTGAATATTGTTAAATACTGTTATATACTTTAAAATATTATTTATTTATTTGATGCAAAGCTGAATTTTCATCAGCCATTTCTCCAGTCTTCAGTGACACATGAGCCTTCACTTTTATTCAGCAAGGATGTGTTAAATTGATAAAAAGTGACAGTAAAATTTTATATTGTTAGAAGATTTCTATTTTGAATAAATGTTGTAGTATCACAGGTTCAAAAAAAATATTAAGCAACACAACTGTTTCACAACATTGATAATAACCGAGTATCAAATCATAGAATGATTTCTGAAGGATCATGTGACGCTGAAGTCTGGAGTAATGGCTGATTAAAATTCAGCTTTGCATCGCAGAAATAAATTACATTTTAAAATATATTAAAAATAGAAAACCATTATTTTAAATGGTAATAATATTTCACAACATTACTGTTTTTTTCTGTATTTTTTATTAAGTAAATGTAGGCTTGATGAGCATAAGAGACTTCTTTCAAAAACATACAAAAGTACTGTATATACAGTATATGACAATAGCTTTAAAAACTTTTTTGAGAAAGGTTGATGGCCGAAATGTTGATTTAATAATTGAAGAATAAGAATTTGAGATGAATGAATGAATAAATATGTTGCCAGTAATACAAATGGAATAAATAATACAAATAATGCTAGCAATACACTGTGTAGAATACAATAGCAGTAAAATACAACAATAAAAGAGATAAAATAGAATAAAATAAACTGAAAATTATTGACATTTGGCAAGATATTAAGACATTAAAACTACTAAGACTACTCTATTATATACAAACAATGAATGAGTTAATATAAAGATTATAGCTTTGAAATCTGAGGGTTTGCAGTACTAATAGAAACTTGGTTAAAACAGATGCATGGCTAAAACTCCTCCACTAACACCTGCATTTGATCACTTTCAGACAGTTTAGGAAAATGCGGAATGACATTGGAATGCCTGTCTCACTGAAAGGTCATACACTAATCCTACAGGGAAGAAACTCCTTACCCTGTCCACTGAAACGTACAATTTTCTAATTTAACATTTTTGTGCATTGTTCAAGTGAGTCTCAGGAAACCAATGTTCCTTTTCCCCAATATAGAAAAGCCCTGATACATGGCAGAAGAGCAGGTCTGATGATTACAAACCTGGCATTAAGAGGCCGTCGGCATGGCACAGAGTCCCTAATGCAGGTTCCAGAGGCAGGGTCTGCAAGCTCCACGATAACGAAGGGGCGCTCCTCCAGGGTCACAACCCTCAGGTGCTGGGCATCGTCGGGCGGCTGCAGGAAGGGGCCATAGCGAGACCAAGCAGGGTATCTCAGACGTAACACCCCGTTCTCCCACCATCCTACCTAAGACCACATAGACAGTGCATGGACGAGGGTCAGAGATCATTTGCGACTTGCGGTTGCAAAAATGTGGCCAATAATATAAAATAATAATCATTGTGGCCATGATAAATCAATAATACATGAAAGTCAAAGGTCTTTTCAGAGATTTCAGATATTTAAAATGGTCTATTCTAAACAAATCACTGAGGCTGGATTACAGGCAGGAATGGCTTCCCTTACTCAGGTTAAGCCTGTAAAGTGGGGAAGGATAGTGAAAAGTGAAAAATGAAAGACTATCGCCTCTATGTTCCTCTGTGAGCTTATAGCTGAGGGCTCTCTAAAAACAGTCCTGTGCCCTTTTTACTCACTGGGGAATGAGTGGATTTTTCTTTTCAGAGGAAAAAAAGACAGATTTTAGCTAAGTGACGGGCCACAGAGGAAAAGGTTACGCGCCTGAGAAAAAACAAAGAAGGGGTAAAATGTGTCAAGATGGGCTATGACAGCATAACTGAGCTCATAATCCATATACAGAAGATCAAGACCTGCAGAATTGTACTGTATGTATCAGAGACAGTAGTACGCACACAGTCCTTGATAGGAATAAACCACAACAAAGTTGGCAATTAAAAGCATGCTTGATGCAATTAAGTATTATTAAATCATACATTTGTATTGTATCAAATAATGGTCCCACTTTATATTAAGTGGCTTTAAGTACTATGTACTTACATTGAAATTAATCATTTGATACAATGTACTTATTGTGTAACTACATGTTTTTACATTGTACTTACATTTTAAAAATTCCTGCATGTAATTACAGCTGTAATTAATTTATGTAATTACATTTGTAATTACACAGTTGACCCTTCCCTTACACCTTAAACCTACCCAATCCACCACACCAGTCCCTAACCTTACCCGTATCACACCTCAATAGCAGCAAAAGCGTTTTACAATACAACATGAACACAATAAGTACATTGTACTTATTTTTTATGTAAGTACTTAACGCCACTTAATATAAAGTGGGACCCAAATGATTATATATTATTGTATATTATTATATATTACTATGACTATTATTAATATATGTAGATTATAGTTTGTATTAAAAAAAGCCTTTATACAAAAAGTATAATCTATAATCTATCATTATTAATTATTATTATTATTAATAATAATTAATAATATTTAATATTTAATTCTTATTCTTAATAATAATAATAATAATACATTTTCTTATACCTCTTATACACAAAATGCAGCTAAAAAAAGTTGATGTAAACCTCATTTAGAAGACCTTTATCCAAAGCAAAACACGTATAAGAAATGCTACAACACAAGTAATTCATCATAAGACAGCAATAACAGAATAGCTGCAATACAAAGCATCAGTTCAATTTAAAGAGATATTTCACAGATATTTCCATATACCACAAAAAAATAGAATATTTAAAGAATCTTCACAAAGATCTTTTTCATACAACAGCTTATAGTGATCAAAGGTTGTCAAGCTTCAAAATGGCCAAAAAGCAATGCAAAAAGCACCATAAACATAATCCATATATTTACATTCAGACTATCTCATAACCAAACGCCATTATGTCATGACATCAAATATCTGAGACAAATGTCAAACCTGCAAAAAGGTCATATGTGCGTCAACTTTAAAACCCCCCTTTAGAGTGCTTTTATTTCATTTCAAAAGCTTGACAGTTTGTGATCCATGATCTGTCGCTGCATGGAAAAAATATGATGATTTGTTTGTGAAAAAATAACATACAGGTTTGGAACGACACGTGGGTGAGTAAATAATGACAGAATTTTTCCGTTTTCAGAAATATTCCTATAGGACACAACAACCTCTCGTTTGTAAGCAGCAAACACTTCATGCACAACTGTCCTGTCCCAATCCCAACACTCAAACTTTGTTCGCAGCATTGAGCCATTGGAGTCTCCTCTACACACTGGCAGAGACTGGCAGCTATCAGCACCAAAGCAGCCCTCGAGAGCTATTCAGATACAGCAAAAGATGTTCAGCTCTTATGAAACTGTTACAAAGTCTCCATGGCAGGCGAAGAATAAATATACTTCTCATACGCTGTGTATGTGCAAGCGTACGACTCTAAGAGATCAGCCAGAGGCTGGCAGCTAGAAGACTTTGCATATTAGCACAGGATCAGTGCAGAGGCAACTAATTGAAAGGAATAGAGCAGGAAATGGCAGCAGTCAGCATGCGGATTCCTGCGAGCGCTAGTCTCATTGAGCTAGTTATCCCACTTTCTAACTGCCCTGTAACCGAGATCAAACGCTTCCGGGGCGGATCATTGGAAATAACAAAAAGCAGATTAGGCAACATCAGCTCACCTGGTCCCTGTCTCGTTCTCTGTTCATCAATCTGTCTGCTTGGGTCAGTTTGACTGTCCATTTGTCTGCTTTCTCTCTCTCTGTCACTCTCTCCACCCTTCTTAAACATCCACCTTTACAGTGTGTTAACCCAAAGATCTATTTTCTCTGAGCACCACTGACAGGAGGGAAGAGAACAGGAAGGGAATGTTGTGTCTGCATCTGACAGACAGCGTCATCCCAGAATCAGCCACGGAAAGAGAATCAGCCACACATCTCAACAGGTGACACCGTCTTGTATTAAGGATGTCTGAACAGCTTCATAAAATATGCATGGCGTGTCACAAAGTAGCACAACCAGGCAAGATAGGACTGTGTGGGATCCGAGTGGCTTTTTGCTGCTGCTTGAGGGATAGAAATGCTAATCATGCAGAGTGTTTAGTGTCATGTCCTTACAATACTCTCTAATGTGTTTCAACGTGCTGTTGGGTTTCTCTTCTCCCTTTCTCTTCTCTGATCTTTCTCCTTTTCCCCCCTGAATCTTTCTTACTCTCTCCCACCTCCGAAATGCGGCGAGTTCTCAGGGCCGATCCGTGTCAGCCAGACGTCTTAACTCTTCTCGACGTCGGAATGTGGGCCGACAAAACGACCGAAATAGGAGTGTTGGAGCATGTGTGGAGAACCAGAGATCCTGCAGTGAATAACAAAGAGCCGGAGTAGCAGAGATCTGGGCCCAAGCTGAGGGGGCAGAGCCTCACGCAGGCAGAGGTAGAGCAGGGGCCTGATCAAACACCGTCTCCCCCGGGAACGGATAATACTTTCACAGGGTGAAACACAAACACGCTCCTATGACACCCCCGTCTCTGTGAAAGTCCCTGTGAGAGGAGGATGAAACGAGGCGCTTTTACCCCAGCGCGATCCTTACAAATCAACTAGAAGATTTACACAGCATAAACACACATGGACACATCCTGACAGGTACAAAGAGGGTTTGGAAAAATGTGCCTGGCATTTCATTTCTTAAACGTCTCCCCCCTGATATTTATCGATTTATGAGAACAGCATGGACAAATGGGATCAAAAGCGCTGTAGCAGTTAGTTTGTTAAAGCACTATAAATGCTGCATGTGGAAGCCGTCACATGAAGTGCCTTGTGCACGACGGCTTCTGGTAGTTGAGTCATCCGCATCCATTGTCTCCTCCATGTTAGACGGAACGCATTTAAGACAACCAGAGACAAAACGGAGCGAAGACAAAGACGGCGTGCATCACATTTTAATAGAGTGCCCTCCTAAAACAAATGGAAATTGAAAACCTCCTATAGTCAGCGTGGAAGCCTTTTAAACGTACATTATGGCGCCCCATTAAATATTTTATGTGAAACACAAAGACTCCGTGACTCTGAAGTACAAAAGCATCCAGACGTCTCTAACAGCACTTTTCTCCAGAACATATCTGCAAATGAGACGCAGGCGCCAAAGCCAGAACCAGCACCATGCAACCCTTAACAGACTGTTGCACCGTTTGATGGGTTTTTTAAGAGTTGTTCCGTGCAAAGATTTCAAAAACTACAAAATACCACTGTTTTCTATAGAGTGTGCCATTGTTTGACCAAAAGTTTTAATGGAATAGAAAACTAAAACTTTTCTCAAGATTTACTCATGTCATTTCAAACCCAGTCATTTTGGCCTTTTCCTCACACAAAGCTATCGAACACACTGATGGCAATTCATAACTATTTTCCTCTTTGGCGAATTGGTATGAATTTGTACAGTCTCATTTGTACTTTTTCGTATGATGTGCTTACACCTCACTGACGGTTACGTTTTGGGGTGGATCTTCATGCTTACAGTCCCCCCCCCCCCCCCCCATTTTTTTTATTTTTGTACAAATTACATTGTACGAATTCACATGAAATCGCCACCACATTAAATAGTTACGTTTTGCTATGAGATCAGGCTGAGCTATAATAAGACTTCAGAAGATTTGGAATATAGAACATGATTTATATGAAGCTCTTTTACTGTGATTTTTTTTTTTTTTTTGCAGTCCCAGTAGTCACCATTCACTTTCATTGTGTAGAAAAGAACACGATTAAAACACTGCTTAGCATCTCCTTTTATGGTCCACAGAAGATAGAAAATCATTTGGGTTTGGAACAACATGAGAGTAAATGACAGAATTCTATTTTTGGTTGAACTATCTGTTCAATACAGGATGAAATAAAAGATTTTAAGGAAATGAAAGACTGGCCTGATTCAGAATGGGCTAAATGTAGAACAGGCATTGAAGAGGAGCTCATTGGCTGGCACCTAAACAAAGCCTATACAAGAACATCAACAAAACAAACACTCGACCTTTCAAGACGCCCTGGGCAACACAATCCCTGTGCATCCTCTCACTTTCCTACTGGAGCATGTTAAGGTGAATCTGTTGCATGACAGAACGCGCTGCCGTTCGAAGTGCTATCAGTGGTCCAAGGCATGACAATACTCGTGAAAAGCATTGATTTTAAGCTATGCTGTGCTACTGAATACACAGAGTACAGTATATAAAGCACACAAATAAATATGGATGGTGACAAGCTATGGGAATCAGCAGAAAAATAACCCCCACTCTATATCGATACTTTTTTGCTCTTATGGCTCAATGTCAGTGAATATCGCCTGAAGGAATAAGAATTTCTCCCAAGAACATAATCCGCTGTCTTTTTCTCTGTTAACAGATTGTAGAGGTGGAGAACACAAGCGCTGCCAGGGATTACAATTTTCAGTCTCTACCCTTGTCTTTGTGGCATCTAAATATTAATAATTCTGTTTTAAGGCACAGTTTGAGTGGCACCTTCATGTATATGACATTCTCCCCGGCTATATTTACTTAGTTGGGTTTGGTATCAGTTATTTTGTCTCACGACAGCAGTGCTCTGCGGGATAAATGTAGAGCCACAACGTCCCATGTGGCACCAACGATATGCTGATATACAAGAAGCCAATAAATTTAAAAGAGTTTTTATTCATTTATTTATTTATTCCTTTTCCGCTCAGAAATACTTAACACAAGCATGTAGCGAAGGAAGAGGAAGAGGGAAAAGAGCTCTTTAAAACCATTTCACAATTAATTATTTTCCATTTATTGCTATTCACATAATAATAATAAAGTCGCAAGCTAATAATGTAGGAAAGCATTGCTAATCTTAATAACATACTGAGGGTATCATGGATATGCATAGATAACAAGGCCAAATGTAAACATGAGCTAATTGTACATTATGTACGTCCTCTTGAAACCCTAATTATATGTTTATATCACTGAGGCTTTAACGTTTCTCTGCAGTACAGCAGAATTGTACCGTCAACACCACAACACTCTCTCTCCTGCACAATGTGATGCATTGTTCAGAGTTAATTGTAATGGTTTTTTTCTGCTGTGGACTGTCATGGGAAATGGTTTTCGAAATTAGAGTAGTGTCAAGTAGTATATCATTTTAAAACTGCTTTCAATCTATATGTCTTACTGCTACAATCTGTAACATTAGGTTTTCAGCTCTTAGACAGCAAGTACATCATTGCGATAGTCATGATGGAGTAAATCGCACATTTTATTAGAGCATTGCGCTGTCGTTACCTTTAAATCCCAAAACGTACCGCAATCGTTCATATGCGTAATTAACAGCGCACAAAAACAGTCCATGTCATAAACAGACATCTCGAATGATATGTGGTCTCTCGAAATCCATTCCAGCGCATTGGTACTGCAGTGCTCAGCATGGCTACTGCAATGCTGCTTTTCATCCTGGACATTACCAATCCATAACAGCAGTTACACAAGAACGAATAGAAATAGAATTCTGATTAGTTCTTACGTCTTCCCAGCCACTCCCAGGCGTGTAGGAGATGACATCCAGAAAGGGATTGGCCAGGTAGCCCTCGTTATTGAACGAATAGTCCCGCCCACCGAGAGTGATGTTACTGAAATACCTGCAAAGCGAAGAGAACAGAGCAGAAACAGTCTGTTGAGATGGAAGAGACCCAGAAAGAATTAGTATTAAAGACTCAAGACACGTCAAAGAGGAAATCTCACACAGAAAACTTCACAAACATCCTAATTAGGTCAGATTGCAAGAGTGTGTTGAAGGTAACCATTTTATTTCCTTCAGCAATGGAATCAAAGGAGGCAGTCACTCTATTTCGAGCACTTAATCTAAACCAGTAAAATACCCAGAACAGTGCCTAAATGTGACATTCTTTGTGACTGCTTCAAATGAATCTTTTTATCTTAAATCCAATATGCTTTTGGCAAAATGAAGACTGCACAATTAAAAAAATTTGACTGGGTGAACAAGTTTAAAGGAGCAAAGATTCCTCTGCTCTGTTCTTATGAGCCTTTTGAAAGCCTTTTGTGAATATTCCTCACAAAATCCGCTAAAGATCTGTGCGATAAATGCGTGCAAAACCATTATGTATAAGCCTATTTAGCAAACCATAATTACAACAGCAGGTTGTACTAAACAGGTGAATCTCTTTTCCCCATCAATCCTCTTCTGATGTGTAATGAGTGTGAGTCACACTGGTTGTTAAGTTGAGAGTTTCTGCTCAGTGAGTCCATATCATTTCTCCTTACTACGTGTAAAAGATGTTATAAAACGGTGATTAACAAAAAAACATTTTCATTCAGGCTATTGTTCGGAAATTATAGTTTCATCACTGGCAGCCAGTGTTTTTCTCATCAAAATTATCAATGAAACTGTTTGTTAATGAAGCTTTTTTATTTTACAGATGATAACGATTTTAACGAAATTTAATTTGAACACACTGTTGACGAAAATAACATGAGAAAAAAATTACGCTGATTCTTTGAATGAATTTAATCTTAGCCAGTAATGTCAGGGATATAAAATGTTTGAATATTTCAGTACATTTGTCTACTAAAAACTTTAGTCTACTAAAATTAGATGCCATTTTTGTCAAATTTGACTTCAAATGAAGAATATCAAATGACAAAGTTTTAACTAAAAAGGAAGATTTAGTCAAAAAAACGCCTCTCACATCATGACAAAATTATCCATGCGAGACTTCTAATTCATTAGCCACTAGTGCAGTAAATGGTCATATTATTTTGCACTATAACAAGTGTTTATGATTATGATAAATGTTAAAATAATATGAAAACAAGTACCAGTCTGCAATATAAAGGTCAAGACATCTAAAACAACTGGAAGCAGCTGATACATCCTTGCACATTCAAGTTACGTAAGGTGAGTAACGTTCCCATTATAATAAATGAAACTGGCACATGCTTGTTAATTATAATGGGACTATTCTAGTTTTGTTGTGTTGCTTGCTTTCAGGGTAGAGACAGCGTCAAACTGCTGCAATTGTTTATCCGCTCCCACCCACTTTGTTGTCTTAAACACAGGGGCATGTTGAACGCCTCTCCTACAGTCCCTGTGGTGGGGGAGTAAAGGACATCCGTGCCCCAAAGGTGCAGCACTTTCACTCTCATTAGAGTGTGTCATTAAGGATAAACTGACTTACTATAAATGCAACAAAGCAGCAAAAAAATAAATTAATAAATAAATATTGCAACAAAGTTGAAGGTTAATGCCAAATAAGATGAGCTTTAAACACAGTTCTCAGGGTGAACATAAATTGAGGGCTTTTAAAAGATTTTCAAGATCACACAGTATAATAACACCATAAACTATGCTAAAAGCACCATTTATTTGCATGTGCTGGTTTAGCACTTGATTCACTAAATGAATTACACAGGCAATATCATGCACACACGTTCACAAAAGCAGCTTTATTAGCGCTGCAATACCATGGGCAAAAATGGTTTAACTCTTAACTGAATTTGCTCCTATGGGAGTGTCTAAATTAATGACTTATATGGTTGATATAACTATAGCTACTCCATATATAACAAAATTAATGTAAAGAATGTACTTTCTAAATAAATGTCACTGGTTATACTGTCCACAGTTCATCACAAAAAATGTTTGTTTAATAATCATGATAAAAAAAAAAAAAATTGAACTTTTTCATTATTTTTGACCAATACAATTACACATTATATATGCGCTACTATACAAAAGTTTGGTGTAAGAAATATTTGTAATGTTTAAAAAGTATCCTATGTCCACCGAGGCTGCATTTATTTGAACACGAAACAGTAATAATGTGAAATATTATTACAATTTAAAATAAGTTTTCTCTTTCTAAATATTTTAAACAGTTATTTATTCCTGTGATGGCAAAGCTGAATTTTCAGCATCATTACTCAGTGTCACATGGTCCTTCAGAAATCATTCTAATAAACTGATTTTCTTCGTATTATCAATGTAGAAAACAGTTGTGCTTCTTAATATTTTTGTGGAAAGTTTGGAAACCGTAATGCATATTTTTCAGGATTCTTTGATGAATAGAAAAAAAAAAAAAACAGCATTTATTTGAAATAGATTTTTTTGTAAAAGTCTTTACTGTCAATTTTGTTCAAGTTAATGCATCCTTGCTGAATAAAAGTATTAATCTCTTTTTTTACTGATCTCAAACTTTTTAACAGTAGTAAAACTATTTTACAGCCTTCTTTCACAGCCCAATGAAATCTCATTTGATAAAAATCAAATCCCGTCCTACATCATGTCCCACTGAATATGCATTTTCACTACTTAATACAACAAATTACATTAGTTAAATGTTTTGCAAATTTTCATGTTCATGGTCATGCTTGGTGTGAGACATGTTGTATCTTTATGTGCAAAACATACAAGTCAAATCTTGCGTCGATGGAAAGAACTATCTCTTACTTCATTCTACCGCGAATCCTCTGCGTTCTGTTGCCATCCGTCTGGCAGTTAGTGACAAAGTGTGGACCTCCAGTGGCTCCGTAGTCCTTACGCAACGCAACAGCTCCGTGGGTAAGGATGGACACCCCACGGGCGATACGTCTGCGGGGCTCGTCCCTCCAACCCTGTGGTCTGACTGCAAAAAGGCGATTGGGTAGTCCGGTCAGGCACAGCTCGGACAGAGCTGGACCCACCGCGAACCATATGTGGGAGGCACTGGCCTGACCAGCTGCCCAAGCAGCTTGGAACACCTGTTCTGCTTCCTCCTGAGAGCAGTACAACAACCGCACCTACAGTAGGAGTGGGGGCAAAGAGGACAGAGGGGACCAAGATGAAAACCAGAGAGCAGGAGCAAGAGAGGAAACAAAAGCGAGTGCAAACAAGAACACAGAGGTCAAAAGGGAGGAACAGACCACGAGCAGAATGAGAAGAGGAAATGGAAGAGAGGACAGGAGAAGTGTTGGGATTATATATTTCAGTGCTGGAACCGATGTGTAAAATCACTAAGAACTGATCATGAAAATGTCACGTCTTTGCGATGTACTTGGGAGAGCCTTTTTCAGTGCTTGAAAAACGTCTTTCTTAAAAAACAACATTTAATTACATTTTACTGTTAAATTCTTATAATGAGAGTATTTCCATTTACATGAGAGCGTCCTAATATCAAAAGAGCGATTAAAATGTCACCGTCATCATTAAATTTCAGATACTTCATAGAGCACATGCAGATCAAACGGAGCACAACAGAAAGGGAATGCAATCACTTGGATCAGTGAATTTGGATTGAAATTTGAAATCTTATACGCACTGCAATTAATGATATATGAACAGTAACTTTAATGGGATTACTGAAAAATAAAGGGTTCATTACAGGACTAATAAACTGATTACAGTAGACTGATTTACTACAGTGTGTACCATGTTCAGAGGGCAGAATGTGTTCGTGCCTGCAGAGTCATACGTTCTACCTCTTGACAGTAAACTTTGCTATTTAAATGCTTTTTTTTAAACATGTACAGTAATAGACAGAATTGTCTAATTATTTTACAGGAGAGGAGCAGCTTTGGAGTAATGGTGCTGGGACATTCCTTAACGAAGAAAGACAGATATTGGATGGAAAGAGAAGGAGAGAAAGAAAAAGGGAAGAAATGAGACTAGCACAATCTGGGAAGGAGAGAGAGAAAAGAAGAAAAGAACAGAAACTGAGAGAGGGGCTAAATATTTCACCTTTACAATACATGAGAGAGAAAAAAACCCAAGAGAGACTGTAAAAAGAAGAAGAAAAGGTCAGTAGAGAACTAGGAAAAGAACTAGAGAATGAGAGGAAAAAAGATCGAGAATTCAACATGTATGTAAACTAACCAGACCTGAACAAAACAGATTGTTTATAGAGTATACAGTTCATCCTATCCGTGTCTAAAGTAGGGGTGTGCGGTACCTCGAAAATCACAGTATGAGTAATATCATGTTCATGGTAATGTATATATCACATTATAAAATGGACAGGCCAGGTCCTAGCTTCTGATTGGTCAACGCAGCATTCCAGCCATGCTAAAATCCATATTTTAAATCACGCAGCAGATACGCTGAAGTACTATAATAGCAATCACTACTGACTGAAGCATTTATACCACCATCACACTACTTACTGTATTCTACTGTGAATTTCTTTTTTTTATGCATACTTTATATGTGTGCAATATTTATTTCGGTGTGTGTGTGTGTGTGTGTGTGTGTGTGTGTAATTGAGCAGAAGCACTGCAGACTGAATCTAATGCATACGGCATTGGGTTGCACCGCCACAGGCTCTGTGTTATATTAACACTGACATCAGTGTACTGGGACCCACAAGGCACAATAACACCCTCTAACACACACGTACACAGAACAATAACAGCCTGGAGCCAGGGGGAGACAGAGGACAACCTGTGACACACATACACACACATACACATTACACAAATATAGGTAGAGATGGGAAAGAGAATGAGAATGAGAGGAGAACGGAAAAAGGTGGTGGAGTAAACAGCCAAAAGAAAAAGTCAAAGAAATGGTTAAGGACAGGAAGTGATGTCAGGTGGAGGGAGGAAGAATAAATGAATGATTAAATGAGTGAGTAAGCGAATAAGTGAGACATAAATGCAATGACCTTCCCTCTCTACCTGTGCTTCGTTCTCTTTCAGCAGCCGTCGTGCTCGCGCTCCTCCTGGGTCATCGGTTAAATTCAACATCACTATGCTCTTCTTCTCCCAGCCGATGAATGACCCGTCAGTCAAACCTTCCACCATCGACAGGAAGTCCTGGTAGCCATGGTGACGTGTGGACACCACTGAGAAGGCCGTCCAATCGTACTCCTCCAGCACCTCAAAGATCACCTCCAATTGGAGTGCGGTGGAAGAGCTGAACTGTAGGAAGATTGAGCCGGTCTCCTGCAGAGCAATTAAGAAGGTAAACGACTACATTTCCCAAGACTAAAGACAGTCGATTCATTCCTTGCATAAGGCATCATGGGAACTACATTTCTAATGTGACATTCTCTAATCATGACATCAGACAGAGCTAGTCTTCTGCAGTGCAATTAAGGGGAAAAAATAACTACATTTCCTGTGATTGAAGACTATTTATTGCTTCCATAAAGCATCATAGGAATTCAATTTCTTATAAAGAGTTTCTGAGATATGCAGCCGCTGTAGAAACAGGAGGGAGGTACTTCAGTGACTCCAATCGTCACCGGAGTACGGCGCACAGATTCCGATTTAATTTGCAATGCAATTGAGTGTGCGTGTAGGTCCGGGAGAGTGTAGGTTTCAATGCAACATCATCAAAAGGATTTAATATCATGTCTCCAGAGTTCATAATAATAATAATAAAACATTTGTAAATGAAAAAAATCATGTCTTTTTCCTTTTGTTGTTTTCATACTGTGCTAAAGAGAACATGTTATAAATGTCGAGATGAGCAACTGAAATTGCGAAACCCAGACCGTAGCACTTCAGTGAACACAAGAGAGAAAAAAGGAGCAGACCATATGGCCTGCAGCGGTAATGCATGACCCTTGGCCTTGATATTTATCCAAATGGATGTTAGTAATGCCATCCCTTCCTACAGTTATCGGTGTGCCCCGATCAGGCCCCGACAGAGACGACGACAGTCCTATCTCTGTCCGTTTAACACTCCTCCTCAGGCGGCACCATTAACAAACAATGCCCTTATAGCACTGCAGCAAGCCAAACACTATCTAGCAAGTGTTAGAGCTCATTAACACCAAGAGCTTGCAGAGAGTTGTTTGTGAGGAATTTCCACAGTCCAAAGAAACTCCAATATTGTTTTTTTTCTTTTAAAAGAAGTATAATATATAGCGCTGTCAAATAATTCAATGCAGTTAAAGTGCATCTGAGACTGTTCAGACTGGTCTATTCTGAGAAATCCTCAATGGCCCCGTTTTATTTAGCTATTAAATGGCATAGACAGTACAGTTAATCAGGAAAAAACACTATTCATTTCAAGACAGCTATATTTCAAAATTAAAATCAATCGTACTGGCTGTGTACAATCGCTTTTAATAGGCATTTGACTTAGCATTTGCTTACACTAGCAGGGTTACAAGAAATACTTTAAAAAGGACAAGTTTAAGTCTGTAGACTTTGGTTCTGTATTTAAAAGAATTTATTTAATAGGCAGCAGTCTGTATTGAAAGATTTGCAGTGAAATCCAAGGTTGATCAATGAAATGTGCACAGAGGTTAAGTCAAATTAATTGAACTCAAGAGTATGGAATCATTATAAATAATCACTAGTTGCTTTCTAACTTTAATGCACTTACAGTAGTTGAGTGAAATCGTACTTGGGGTTACATTGGTGAAATTTCGTTTATTCGCTTAAGGTTTATTAAGGTTTAGTGTAGCAATACATGAAGCACTGCTCACACAGACTCACTCACTTTCAAACCAAGCAGCTGTTTGTTGGTCAACGCGGTGAATTCGCATGACCAACTTGAACATGGGTGAAATCTGCTTGGGAAACTCCTAATCGTGTGGATTCCTATTGAAATGACAGGATTTCATCTGCGAAATTTCGTTGAGCAACGGTAAATGTGACCGCATCTTAATTCTGTAAACAGCCATACCTGTGGTACCCTGCCCAGACCCGCTCCCCCTCCCACAGCAACGATGGGGAGGCCGGTCTGGGCCGAAACGAACTCCAGCATGGGGGCCAGGGGGCCAGAGGCCAGCGGATAGGGTCTCTCATCTTCATACACTAGTCCCTGAAGGGGTCTGGCTGCCAGCAGGTCACACAGCTGAGAGAGCAGCGTCCTGGGACTGCTGTCATTCACCTGTAGTCAATTCACATTCACTTCACATACATGTTCACATTCACACCACATTAACTTCTGTAGTTTTGAATAAGCACTCCTGTTTAAGTGCCCATAATATTACTCTACTTTTGTGTTCACACTTCAGTTAACTTAAAGTCCGCCTGTGGTGTTGTTTTTAATGTGCTTTAAGACAAATCATGTGCAAATTCATAAGTCAACACCATTGCTGAGTATTTTCTCCTTAAAACTGCAGTGAAAAAAAGACAGTCTCAAAAACGCAGTTTGAAATTGCTGGTGTTTCTGACATCACAAACTACCTTGTAACCAATCACGTCAACGTGCCGGTGGGCTTTAGCATATCATTAACAGCGAACTAGCAGGGAGTCTCGAGAGATGCCAGGTTATCCCGGTATATATTTTTTTGTTGATATGAAAAATCTGGGAGATTTAGCAATATAGCGGGTGAATTATGTATATTACGATGTTATGATGAACTATATGCCTTTCTCCACTGACGTTCTGAGTTGTTAAAAGCGTTTCTGATGATTGCTACTTAGAAGGCAGACTGAGATGGCGAACGGGAACATAGTTTGTGTAACATTAGCAACACATTATTAGCTGTTTGATAACATAGTCGTCAAGCAAAAGGCCAATCATATTAATTACCGTTATGTGTCCGACGTTGTAAAGAGCGATACCATTGTGCAGCGTTTACCTCAGTAAGTTGGCCGAGTGAATCTCTGAGCTGGTGCGAGTGAGTGGAGGCGGGGCTAATTAGCATATTCATGGTTCCGCGTTTACTAAATGAAGCAAGGGTGTAAGTTAGAGTAGCATTCAAGCTATTTTAAGGCACAACGTTTTTTTTTTCACAGGAAAAAAAAAATGTTTAAACGTAATTTTGGTGATCAAAGATGAGTTTAAAGGGATAAAATTATTGACTACAGGGGGACTTTAAAATAACAAAGTCTTCAGGTATTCTAGGTTACTCTATATGTAAAATCACAATCTGTCTCCACCCTTAAAAAGCAATCAATTCCGTTCCAGTTGCATGACCTCTTTCAGACTGACCTGAAGCCAGATTACGTTTGCGGATCCCCACTGGGTGACGACGCTCTCACCAAAGCTGCTGTGCACACGTCCGAAACCTGGGTACGGCACCCGACCCGCAGCTGCTGCAGCCCCTGCTTCCCCTTGTTGAACGGTTGAGCCCGCGTGGATCACTGCGATGTTGAAGTGCATTGATGCCACCGGGTCCCGTTCACGCTCTCGGGACCGGAGCAAGAGATGAGGGGAGGAGCTAGTCTGACCCGCCCATTCTACCAGGGCCAATAGCAGAGACAGCGTGGGTACTGTGACCATGGCAACAAACATGGAGGCCAAACGAGAGGGCACAAAGAAAGCCTGAGTGAAACCAGGAAGGGAAAAGCAAGAGAGAAACTGCAATTAAAATAAAATCATAAATTCAATATATACAATTGCATACAATTTTTAAAAAAACTTGAGAGATACAGAGAGTAAAAATTAGAATGAGAGAAAGAAAGTAAAGTAGAACAAGAAAGATACCAAGAAAGTAAGAGAACAGACAAAAGAAGGGAAGAAAATGAAATGGGCTTTATTCGGGCCACAGGCTGAAATGGAGCAACACAGGAGGAAAACAAACACAGAGAGAGGGTAATTGATAGAGGGATAGAGAGAAACTGCATGTGATTTTGTGCATGTACAGGTTTAGCTGTTCTAATGAAGGCCTAAATGTCCTGGTGAAACCATCTTGTGAGAGTATCTGAAGTGGACTTAACTATTTGGAAGGCTCACCGATCATGTTTTACTTTAAAGGGTTAGTTCACCCAAAAATGTATATTCTGTCATCATTTACTCATCCACGTATTGTTCCAAACCTGCAAGACTTTCGTTCATCTTTGAAACACAAATGAGGCTTTTATTCACTCAGATCTTATTAAAAAATATCTTCATTTGTGTTCCGGAGAGGAACAAAAGCCTTACAGGTCTGGAACAACATGAGGGTGAGTAAATGATGACAGAATGTTCCTGTTAGGGTGAACTAACCCTTTAAATGTAATCATGTCAACAGGCTTGTACAAGGGTTTTGCCTATATTAAATAGGTCACTGACTAAAAAAAAAAGTTTTCACAATAATGAAAAGGACAAATCTTTTAAATCTACTTTAAAACTCATGTGCATGAATGAAAACTCATTCATGTTAGTTTTAACTTTTTTACAAATATGTATAGTATATTTGTACACATATTCTATAGACCTTATGCGCCAGAGAAACGAGGGCGCCGCCATCTTTAGAATATTGTCTTTTAACTTCCGTTTGCGGTCGCTCTGTATATTTCTATGGCATTGCTGTCCAGGGGTAATTAGCTTTTGAAGTGGATTTACTTAATGTAAAGTTAACGAAAGTTATCATGAGGACTGTAATGTTTAAAGCAGATGACTAAACAAATGTCAGTCGACCGGGAAGATATTAAAACGAGCCGTTCATTAATAAACACGCAAAATCGCTGTGAAAATACAGACTGGAAGTCAAAAGACAACGAGCGCAGCGCTGAAAAGGGGCGGGGCTACATAAGGTCTATATGCGAGTGTACACATCGTAGTCATTATTTTTAATGATTTAAAAAAAAAAAGGTTTTAAAATATGTATTGAAGGTAAACCGAGAAAGCAACGTAAATCGTAACCCTTTTATATTTTGGTGAATTTTAATGAATTTTCACAATCACATTTGTACGTTTTTGAGCGATCTGCTTTCCCCCTACTGAGGGTTAGTGGTCTCTGTCAGGAGTAGAAGCAAAGAAACACACGAGACAGGAGTAACAAACTTCATCAATCTTGTTTACTTTTCACTTCCGTTCTCACACATTACGCCACTACACAACACTTCCTTACAACACCCTTTTAAAAATAGTAGTCCCAACACAATTCTACCCATGCACGAACACAACAGCTAGATTTAGGGGTGGAGTTTCATGCTTATTTTTTTCAAAAAATTATGCGATTTCAGCAATCCTATAAGATCATTACAAATCACACTGTAGGACATGGATCTATTAAACTTGGGAACGTCATGTATGTGGACTGTACAAAGATTACACATTTTGAATCGTAGGCTACGACGCAAGTTAGTATAGAAGAATAAAACGTCATCTGCATGCGCTAGTGGTAAACAAATAGAGCAAGATGAATCGCACCTTGGCAAATGTTATTTTTATGTGTGCTGGAAAAAAAAAGGACGAAGCGAAAGAGGAGAATATGTATGCTGTCATGGCTATGAAAAAGAGGCCAACTTGACATGCCAATTTTGCAAATGTAGCTTGAGGTAAGTAGTTTTAAGTTTAAGTGCAATATCACGTTGATCAATATGCCATTTCATGTTTTCATGGACAAAAGTTTTAAAATTTAAGCAGTGAAGCAGGTTTTTTTTTCCCTGAAAAATAAAGATTATGCCAAACTAATTCAGAAAAAAAAAAAATCATCTCCTCATTAATAATATAGCTTCTAAGGTCTGTGTGTATGCACTAATAAAAACAGTCAAGGAATGAATGGTGGTTACTAAGGTGAATAAATAATAACAAACAATAAAATATAAACACCCACATAAATACTTCATACCCACACTCACATCAACATTGCCGAACACACGCACACCAATAAAATGATTTAGAGAGGATCATACACACAGAGACACACACACACACACACACACACACACACACACACACACACACACACACACACACACAATACAAGCAAATCATTTTCAATGTACTTGGCACCCTCCTCCTGCCTGCTCCTCTCTGTTTCATGACTTCAGGTGCTAATGCAATTGCTTGGAATCACCAGGCTCTGACATAATATTCCCTCTCTCCCAAATCTGTCACCACTCTCTGGGTTTGTTCTCTTTTTGTTGTATTCTCTTTCTTTGTTATATTTATCCATCTCTAAGTCTGTTGACCCTGACAAGTCCTTCAGATGAATGAGAGAAAGAATTAAGAGGCCAAAGACGACGGAAGAAGACTGAGAACAATATTGGAGGGATGGAGACAGAGAGAGACAAAGAGGGAGACAGGCAGACATTGGAATTCTGTTTGGCTGAAAGAGGTAAATATAGTCCTAATGACTAAGATGTGGACAGAGATGGGGAGGAGGGGAAAATGGAAGCAGAGGAGAAAAAGAAAGAGGGATGAAATATGGAGGAATAGAGGAAAGGAGAGAAATATTGATTACTGGGGTATGTGTACGTGTTTGGCCTGACCAAACACACTGGCGATCCTCCAGTTTTGACAGACAAGGGATAGTGTGTGTGTGTGTGTGTGTGTGTTGGTTGGATGGGGTTGGAACGCACGAAAGAGCATAAGACCACATTCCACAAGAGCATATTACTGTTTTTGAGTCACTTCAAATTAACCTGGTGTAATCATAGCCTGGACTTGTCATTTGGGATCCCACTGTGCTAATGTTGTGCAAAAGCAGAAATTTACGGCCGCTTCCACAGGTTGCATACAGTAGGAGACGTGAGAAGTGCACATGCAGTCCTGAATTCATCAAAGAGAGCCAAAAAAACTCAGTGATATATCATCCACAATGGAAGGGACATGTGCTTCGCTGTTGCTTACAGACCCCCGGGCGATTCTAAAATACTACAGAGTACATTACTATAACGGCTCCATATAAATTTACATAAATCTCTTGTGTCCCTGACTGGTTTATTAATATGCTGTGAACACTGTGCTTTAAAAGACATGTTCAGTTCAGTTATTTACAATGAGGTTTATGAACATTCAGCACAAAATGTATGTTTACACAATTATTAGATTTATAAGACAAAAGGTCAATTTATTTCCATTACAAAGAACTTGGGGTCTTATATCATTACATTCGTGCATATAACATATAAATATACATATTGGCAATATTTCCAAATATAAAAGGTCTATTTAGCCAAGTCTGAATTTAAGTACTTTTTGAGATAAAAAAATCTTGACATTTGCTCTAGCTCTGCCTACCATGCTCACGAGAGGAACAGCAATGTTTGATTTATGAAAAAAATCTGTATTTTAAAGGGAAACTCAACCCCTGGTCAGAGCCTGACTCCACCCACTGGCAATATTTGAAAGATGCTAGAAAAGTGGGCAGAGCCCAGCGGAGATAGACATTAGGGGTGTTCGACATCGGCTGCGGCTGGATGTAACCGATCGGCGAGAGTAGCCGCGTGCAGGCGGGGAGGAGCTGCAAACGGAGACATGAAGTCGGACACTTTCTGGTTCCCGTAGTGACCGCTCACATGGTGTTTGCATACTTTATCACAGCTGAAGTGAAATAAATGCAAAATTTGCCAAATAATACACAGATGTTTCAGAGACATTTTCATTCAATACTTTATGTACTGCTTCATACAGCGTCTGTTTGAACAAGAATAAAGTTCAACATAAGCTACTATCAAAGAAGTGGAGTCTACGTTTTTTAATCAGTTTTAATTTGATAAACATGACACAATATAACATCGCAACTACATGAAAAGAGTGTTTACTGTTATAAAAAACTGATTTGTGAGCTCACTAAAGGTGTTCGAATAAACACGAAACACACGTGATCGTTGTCATGCAGTGAATCCGGCCAATCATGGAACAGTTGTGTCGTCATCAGAGCTCGTGCAGCCGCTCTTGAGAAGCTGGGCTGGCTGAGTTCTCCGGCTACTCTCGAATCGCTCTCGCGGTACTTTGATGGCATACGTCACAGTCACGTGGCGTCGGCGCTGTATCAAGTCCATAGACAGTATATAAACTGGACACAGCGACCCCATAGGTTTCAACGAAGAAAAGTGAAGCAAATTAGAAGCACTCCCTTCCTGATGGCTGAGCGTACTGCGCAGACTCAAACTGAGCTTGACGACGATGTGACGTGAGCAGCCTGTCTGACAGTTCTAAGTCTTCTAGTAGCTGTTCCAAGAGAAATCTGAATCATTCCCTTCCGAATCTTGCAGAAACGGAGAGCGTGAGTAGGAGCTGTCCATGAGCTAGGAGCAGGAGCAACTTTATGATTCTCTATGGGCTTCTCCCTTGACTTTATCGGACTTTATGCCTCCACGTCCCCCCGATTGCCTGCGAGCTTCTCCTCCTGTCCATACGGTATTTTCCAGAGAGTCACGTGGTTATGACGCAATCGTTAGCCTGTTTTTACAAAAACTGCTTCTACGGGGCCATAACGTAAGATACAAGGTAATGGAGCCTTTTATACATTGTCGTGTTTCTTTAGAAATAAATAATGGACAAATGGAGTCTTTAATCGCCTCAGATGTAAAGTTATTCGCTGTCAAAGTGACGCCAAAATGAATGGGAGTCAATGGAATGCTAACAGCAGGTGATGGCTTGTTAGCCAATGGCGGCCCCCGGGGGTGGTACGGAATTCGAGAGCTCGATTACCCCCCTGGATCAAGTCGGACAAAATTTCTAACCGGCATGCACTGCTTCAAGTCAGCCGCCAATCGGTCTGTGCAGAGCTGCATGAAGTTGAACAAGCCTATAGACCAGGGGTGGGGAACGTTGATCCTGGAGGGCCATTGTCCTGCAGAGTTTAGCTCCAACCCTAATCAAACACACCTGAAGCTAATCAATGTCTCCAGGATTACTGAAGTTGCAGGCAGCCGAATGTTTTTTTCAGGGTTGGAGCTAAACTCTGCAGGACAATGGCCCTCCAGGATCAACGTTCCCCACCCTTGCTATAGACAGTATAGGGAGATAGAGGGGACGAACCCTCGGTTGCTGAGCAGGGGGGCGTGCACCTGAGACCCGCTCTCTGTAGGCATGTTTACATATAATGAGTTGCCATGAGAACGACTGACATCTCTATCTTTTCATACAGATTACATAAATAGAGAATATTTGTTTTCGTTTTGAATTAGATAATTTAATAGCAGAGACTTAAATGTTTATAAAAAAATATAGCCTGTGTGACTAGTATTCGCTGAGTTTTGTTTAAGTTTAGAGACGTGCTCCAGAAAAAAAGTTCAAGGAGACGGAGAGCAAGAAAGCACACCATGTTTATTTATTTATTTATTTTACAAAAGCACAACTTCGACTGTAAGTGGACGCATAAAAAAGTAGACATTTAACAGTTTATTTTTTCATATTTCTTAAGTCTGTATGACCATAAATGAGAATTTTAAAGGGATAGTTCACCCAAAAATGAAAATGCTATCCTCATTTACTCACCCTCAAGTTGTTCCAAACCTGTATGACTTTCTTTCTTCTGCTGAACACAAAAGAAGATATTTTGAAGAAAGTAGGTAACCAAACGACTGATGGACCCCATTGACTTCCATAGTAGGAAAAAAAAAATACTATGGAAGTCAATGGGGACCAGCAACTGTTTAATTACCAACCTTCTTTAAAATATCTTCTTTTGTGTTCAGTAGAAGAAAGGAAATCATACAGGTTTGGAACAACATGAGGGTGAGTAAATGAGGACAGCATTTTCATTTTTGGGTGAACTATCCCTTTAAGTCTAATTTGCTGCTATGTGACACCAGAGACAATTTATATGAGACATGCCACTTCCTCAATCCTCAATACAACTATATAAGGAAAACCCGTAACGGCAAAGATGGCGGTTGTATGCACATGTCCCGCCCCTCCCGCTGGAAAGCCAATCATCTGCTTTTAACAGTCAGCAGCTGACCACTAAGGAGCGAATGTACAGTGACGTGACATAACTGCCATATTCAACCTGTGCTTTCGCGCTGTGGTTGGCGCTGAGCCAAAGACGGACGCGCTTGTCATAGGCTATATCACAACTGTTCAGTGTTTTAACCAAATAATGTTTATTTTAGGTTTCAGACATTTAAATACATATAATTGTTTAAGTGCTTGGCACAACACCGGCATTCTGGATAGAGACGTGAATGAAGTTTGGTGTCGTGAACGTGAATCCTTGCGCATGCGTAGTAAAGGTATAACCTGTGGGGGAAAAGGCATTTTAAACCTTATTTTGGGGCAAAGTCATCAAACGTTTTCAGCGATTTTTATCATATTTTACTGCTGTTTATATACATGCAGTTTTTATGTCCCGGTGACCAGTGAAAGTGCAGTTCTGACTCTCTGCCCATTCATTTAGATAGGAGCCTGGTCTTGTTAGTCCAAAATAGCTGCCCGGAGGCGTTGCCAAGATGGCGGCCGAGTGGCACGACTTGCCTAAAAGGACTTTGGTGACACTGACAAAATCCAGCAAAACACGCCGGCGCATTTGTCGACCCCCCAGAGGGTTAACTTTAGCCTAATAGGAAGGAACATAAATTGTGACTAAAAATATATGCCCACTCACATCAAGATGCCGCTGTGGTGGTGGAGTCCATGCAGGAGGAGCAGCGTTTGGCACCGCGTCGCTTTTCAGTGCAAGCTGTTTGGAGAAGCCCATTTTACCTAGGCTACACGAAATAATCGAAATAACTATATAAATGCTATGCTACCTAGATGCTAATATACGCTATCCTGATCGTTTTCAATACTCGCAATACCAACTACTGACTTGCTACATTTGTTTTGACGGAACAAGATGTTTTTATACCAGGGGCTGCCAAGGGCGTGGTGGGCTCGTACCAAGGGCGTGGTGAGCTGGTGCCCTCTTACGTCACAGGGCACCACAACTGCCAATAGCAAAAATTCAACTGCAGTAGCCACCATTCAACCTGAAGAGGGCAGCACTTAGACGTTTTTACTCCATACATTGTAGAATTAAAACACTTTATACCCAAATGTCAAAAAACTCATCAGTAGACTTTGAACTTTCCTTATATATTTTCAACAATATAGGCTATATATTTTTGACACCTTTCTCAAGCAATGATTAAAAAGCGCTGCCTTTTAAGCGTTAAATAATGGACAAAACAGCGCGCAAGTGAATTACAGTAGTGTGAGCACAGTGACAAAGCTTGCATGTAAAATATAAACCTGCAAAAACAACAAACCCCAAACTCGAGCACAAAAAACTAATTTGATTGTGCTCAAAAATCAGCACGTTGCGAGAAGTAACAAAACTGCGAGTCCTGACAGGTCTGACCTGACCTGACAGCAGAACTGACCACAAGCGTGAGTTCTGTTCTGCACGCGCACGCAGATCTGAACACGTGCGATGCGCATGTACAAGAGTTGGATTTGACAGGGGGTGAGGTCCAAACATATGTGTTAACAAATGCTGTTGGCTGCTGGCCTTCTTTAAAACTCTTATTTTGATTGGCTGCTTGTATTATGTTAAAGGGATACGGTTTCTTTTTGTGTTCATGTCTAAATAGTTGTAAGATTCTTTGTGCATTACAGAGCAGCGGGTTTCCATTGAGGCAAACATGCTTAGTTTCAAAAACGTATGATGCTCGGGTAAACAGCTAATTATAAACGTCAGCTATTTAGAATGAAAGATGAAGGTTGTAATATTAATGTTGTACACTAGAAGGATCACCACAGGATCTTTTAAGCCTAATGTTTTTCCTATCAGTTTCCATCCCTTTGAATGGAAATTCATCCCTTTGAATGCACTGATCTAGTTCATTTGTATAACTATGGTGTACTGACAGTATAGTTTTATATAGGCCTACTGTAATTAGTGTAGAAATATGTGAAAGGCGTATAGATCATTAAATGTTCATTAAACTTTTATAGACCCCAAAAAAGTTTTTTCAAATTGTTTCAAATTCTATTAAGACCCTTATATATATCGCAGTATGAATTAAAAAGGAAACATACAGACAGCACATTTTCATATAACCTGACTCCAGCTTATAAGCACATGCAGAACAAAAATTATTCCAATGTATTTTTTTCTAACATGCTATCTTAAATAATATGACAGTTTGTTCGGTGTAGTATTTCTGCATTCCAGTATTATAATTTCTACAAAATATTACATGATTTATTTATTACAGTGTTTACTTGGTTATGGGCCATTGACACCACAGAGCATCGCTTCGCTTCAGAAGGCCTTTATTAACCCCCTGGAGCTGTACGGATTACTTTTATGATGGATGGAAGCACTTTTTTGGGGTTCAAAATCTCAATTACTATTCACCAGAGGTGGAAAGTAACTAATTACAAATACTTTCAATACAGTACTGGAGTATTTTTATTTTTTTTCACTATAATTAAATTGTGGTACTTTTACTTTTAAGTATTCTACTTAGTAAGTAAGTACTTTGACAAGGGTGCTGACGGAGCAACAGGGAGGGCTGGCACTTTTCAAACTACTGTGGTGGAGCCCTGCACTTCAGCCAATAACAGACAGGTCTGACTCAGGAGCAAAACCAATCAAGACTTCCAGTTCAGTTGAGCTGGGGGACGGGGCGTTCAAACCGCTTTTTGACAGTCAATCACTGGCGCTTGCATTTTGAATCAGTATCGTATCCACCTTATATTTTAAAGGCACAATATGTAACTCTTTTGCTTTAAAAATAGCAAAAATCACTATATCTATGTTATATATTTTTTTTAGTTGTGTACTTACATTATCCCGACTGTTTCCAACAACTTTCAAACCAGGAGAAATTAGTAATTTAATTCGAAGACACGTCCCGTTTCTTTATTTCCGTTTTGTCGCCGTCAATGGCGTCATATCCGCGTTGTCCCTGGTTTCCGCTCGTACTGCCATAGCAACCAGAGCTAACCAGAGCCCTTTGATAGTTACAAAAGCGACTGACGTGGACAACTGTGTAGTTCGCAATGTCTATTTGCATGCTGTTGTTGTTTCGTTCAAACATTATGGACCATGGCAAGCAGACTTTGGATAAAAAAGGAGAACTAAAACGAGAATCAATATCAGCGCGGTGTTTTCGAGATGCCTAGAGCTCCCATAGACAGTATATAAACGAGAGCTCCACGTCCGAGACTTCGACCGCTCCTACATGTACTTTATTAAACAGGTGAGCACATTTACATAAAACTAATCAATGTTATATAGTTCAGCAATGATAAAATGTTAGAATATGATCTGTATGTTATTCTAATGTTGATCTAGCTTACTGCTAGTCTCATACAGACAAACTAACACATAATTGACAGATAAATATAACACAAATTTCAACACATTCAAATGCAGTTTAGTGTGATAGTGTAATGTTAGACTAAGTGAAACAGCGCTGCGTTACCTCACAAGTTTAATTTTTCTAATAAACTGACCTGTAAGTAGTAATTCTGCACTTGCGTGTAGTTCGGTAGAATGAAATGTCCATATTCCTTTTATATCCGCAGGACTCGCGTCGCGTGTGGAGCTGATAGCTGTTTCTTAGCAATCCCGAACTGCTTCATATCACAGTCATGAAAAAAACATTGATGTATTTACTCATCCATAAACATTATTAGATCGGTCGGCTTGACGTTGACGACAAGATCCATAATTCTTAGCAAATGTTGCGTCATCAAACTAGGCCTTTGTTATTGAAAGAGGTTAGCGACCCCTAGCGGCGAAAAAATTACATACTGTACGTTTAAGTAAGAGTGGGCGCCACTATTTTTAAATATAATGTGTAAGATTTCCAATAAGCCACTTCCGCTAATCGTAGTTGTATTGTGAACCCGTAGTTTTGCGACGACTGAGTAGTTTTGACTGGCTAGCTAACTTTTAACATGGACTACAGACAGACTGGCGTCCTTTGTGCAGTTAGTGGGTGCCATAATAGAGTGGTTCAAGCTTAAAAAATACCTGCAAGATATTTGTTTTGACCATAATCCATGCACCAGAACTGAATGTGGATGGCACCCTATGATCTGCACACTGCAAGAAGCTCATTGGCTTTGGTTATGTGTGAATACGCTGGCAATGCAAGTTGCTTGTTTTGCTAGTTTTAGTCGAATAGTTAACAGTGTATCTGTTGCATTAACCGTTCAATCGCCATTTTGAGTACTTTGCATGCACATGCTTAATTGTGTGACATGATGCAGAAAATGTGAAATGGTGTATGTAAAAATGATTTTATTAAGGTTCTAAATGCAGTAGTTATAGCCTATTTCTCTTGTGTGTATTTGAGCAACACATTTGTGAGAAACCGCCCAAATTTCTGTACGTTTGCTCTTTCCACTTCGTTAATGGCAGACCCACAGAAGATCATCCCATTAATATTTGGCCACTTCTTTATGATAGAAATGCTACAGTCACTGTAATTTCTTGAACAATAACATGTGGACATCAAAAACACTAAAGACTTTGCAAGTGTACAGTTGCACATGACAACACACGTTTATGTGTTTTTGCAGAGTTCCCTCAAGCCAGTCCATGACACCAAGGTTCAACGAGCTATAACTACGTCTGCTGCGTTGCACCTTCTAGCTTGCCTATCAAAGTAAAAACAGTGAGTGATGTTCCATAGCACTAAAGACTTTGCAAATGTACAGTTGCACATGACGTGTTGCAGCATGCTTGTGTGTTTTTTGCAGAGTTCCCTCAAACAAGTCCATGACACCAAGTCCAGCCTCCTCGCCTACCAGGTCACAACCCCACCATGCAAAGGGGAAACTGACTGACTGCATCATCTAGGCCTTAGGATGGTTCCACAAAGAATTGACTGCACATACAACATGAATTTACTTCAAACTAAAGATTTGACTTTACATACAGCAAAAGACACTACATCTATCTCATTAGCTCTCAAAAAACTTTAACCTTACAGTTCATTAAATATTTCAACACAGCTAACTCAACATTAATTGTTTTTTAATCTTCACAATGTATAGCCAGAGGACTATCACAAAAGTATTTAGGAAAGTAAAGACATACTAGAGTATGTCTGTTTAAAGCTGCTTTGTATTGTTGTGTATTTTAAAAAGCTCTATAAATGTCCTAAAACGATGTGCATTTTGCTTGTAGTTTTGTGTTAATCAAATTTTTATATATTACATCTCATAATTCAGTTGAATTCATTATGTATTGTATTGTATTGTGTAATTTAATTAAATTTGTATATAAGTTTTGGTTCACTAATTTGATTACATTAAATGTTATTGTATTGTATGATGTTCTGTATTAAGAATTAATTATGACATAAATCATATGCATTAAATGACATGCTTGTAACTAGATGTACCGCATGGCGGTACAAAATATGACCGCCGCTCAGGCCTGCACTGGCTTTCCACAAAAATAAATGACGTGGAGCAATTTGGCTGTATTGCTTGTTTATGTATATAAGTTGTATATTTTAAAAGACTGTCTGGAGTATTCCTGTGGATCATGGATAATTTAGAGTTTTGTAATTATTTGCTATTACTATTTAAGTTTTATATCAAAAGTCATTAGTTTAGACACTTAACATCCGTAATGTGAAAATGTCACATTCATAACAGTGGTTTTCCCTACATAATGTATTATAAAAATGAGTTTCAAAAACACACTTATTGTGTTCAAGCAAGTCTTTTTCATGCTACATTGGTAGTTTGTTTAATAATTTACAGAGTTTGTAGGACACTTGTAAAGTGTGTGTATTTCATGTTATGTCCATAACGCTGCTAAAATGTATTCATAGGATGTAAAATATTATATGAAATGTGAGGATTTTGCAAGAATCAGAGGACAGAGGTTACATTAAAAGTTATGTAAATTAATTCACTGATACTAATTTTATCTATGTTTAAGGCATTGTATCTACCAATATAAGTCTAACTGTCACGTGCATAATGTTGAAACTGTTGTATAATAAAAGGGAAGAACAAATAAATAATATTATAAACTATATATTTTCTGAAAGCATAGACTCTCAGGATGTGATCTAACATGGCATGAAACATGTCCCACCCACCTCATTAGTATACTGCCCAAGCATAACACATTGGGTATTGGTAAATTTGGTATATGGCTGATACCTAAACAAAAGTAGTAGTATGTGCATGTCTGTCTGTGTGTGTGTGTATGTGTGTGTGTTTGTGTATGTGTGTGTCTGTGTGTGTGTGTGTCTGTGCGTGTATGTGTGCGTGCGTACATGTGTGTGCGAGTGTGTGTTTGTGTGTGTGTGTCTGTGCGTGTGGATGTCAGTGTGTGTGCATGCTTGCGTTTGTTTGTATTCCTGCATGTGTGTGTGTGACAGTATCATCCTAAACCAGCAACCCTTCGCTCAACAGCACCATCTACAGGCCGATGAGTGTACAGTCACTAAATGTGCACATAAATGAATTTATTTTATACCCCCCCATGGATGAAATTCTATGAAACTTAGCATACCCCCAGAGGATGTCAAGTTAATCATACACATGAAATATGGTGCAGTTCTGAACATCTCAACTGAAGATAGGGGCGATTAAAGCAGAATAATATTGCATTTTCATTTTTTATGGGAAGGGGCGCAAATCACTAATGAGTGATTATGGGCTAGGTTGATGTGGGCCCTTAAGACCAACATACCATAAAAATTTCTTCATCCTCGGTGCCACGGGTTAGGTAGTTATTTAGGAAAAACTGCATTTTTTGGGTTTGGGGGGGGGGGCCCAGCGCGGGGGGGGAGTGGCCCCCGGGGACCAAACTAAATTTTTCCGTAAAAGTCTAGTGGGGCTACATGCCCACCAAATTTCATGTTCCCCGGTGTTTCGGTGTCCCTGGTATCGTTGACGAAAAATTCAGTAGATGACGAAAAAAAAAAAAAAAAAACCTTTGACAATCGATTATGGGCTAGGTTGATGTGGGCCCTTAAGACCAACATACCATAAAAATTTCTTCATCCTCGGTGCCACGGTTCAGGTAGTTATTTAGGAAAAACTGCATTTTTTGGGTTTGGGGGGGCCCAGCGCGGGGGGGGGGAGTGGCCCCCGGGGACCAAACGAAATGTTTCCGTAAAAGTCTAGTGGGGCTACATGCCCACCAAATTTCATGTTCCCCGGTGTTTCGGTGTCCCTGGTATCGTTGACGAAAAATTCAGTAGATGACAAAAAAAAACAAAAAAAAAACCTTTGACAATCCCTATATGACCGCTTTCGCTAGCTATGCTAGCGGCGGTCATAATAATATTGCATTTTTATTTTTTATAGGAAGGGGCGCAAATCACTAATGAGTGATTATGGGCTAGGTTGATGTGGGCCCTTAAGACCAACATACCATAAAAATTTCTTCATCCTCGGTGCCACGGTTCAGGTAGTTATTTAGGAAAAACTGCATTTTTTGGGTTTGGGGGGGCCCAGCGCGGGGGGGGAGTGGCCCCCGGGGACCAAACAAAATTTTTCCGTAAAAGTCTAGTGGGGCTACATGCCCACCAAATTTCATGTTCCCCGGTGTTTCGGTGTCCCTGGTATCGTTGACGAAAAATTCAGTAGATGAAAAAAAAAAAAAAAAAAAACCTTTGACAATCCCTATATGACCGCTTTCGCTAGCTATGCTAGCGGCGGTCATAATAAAAAAAGCATATTATGCCCTATTCCTTAATAACAAATAACTTCGTCACAAAACATACTTAAAAATGTTATTTCTTTAAAATAAAAGATTATTATATGAATTAAGGGGTTTGATTGATTACATTAAGATTTGTGATTCCATAATTTTATTATACTGTTCTTTAGTCAAGGATAGACAACCAATTAATATTTATACCCACAAAACACAGCTAGCATTCTGTCATTTATTTAAATATCTAAACTGTTAATAAGAAAAATAGTAATATACACAAATAAACATTATTTTATGGTTCTTTTAATTAAAAAAAGTGTACTTGTAACATATTGCGCTGATTATTATGATAAAAAATAATGACATAATTATAATTGCATTACGAATTGCTGTGAATACGGTAAGGCAGTATCAGTGCAGTATAAGCTCAGGTAAAAGCTCATAGCACGATCATCGGATAACGTTAGCTGTATGCTATGCTACTATCTAGCCTAAGCTAACTAAAAAACACACTAACAACGAGAAATGTTTAATTTCACAATCTATAGCTTCAGTTAAATACTAGTATATGAAACGTATAAGTTAAAATACATTAATGACTCGTTATAACGTAGTACAAACGTCTTCTATAATAAACTGATTTTGTATGATTTGTAACCAGTCACTAAAGCGATTACCCATAAAACGTGCTTTGAACCAATCGGATTGCTTGGGTCCTAAGCTCGGGAGATGGTCCTCACTGCAGAACATGAAATCCAAGGGGAGGAGTCGGATCCAGATCCAACTCCTCCCACCTTACATATACTTAAACCTATCTCCACCCCCTGATCCCTAAACCCACCCCTAAACCTACCCATCTCCACCCCTTAATCCCTAAACCCACCCCTAAACCTAACAATCTCCACCCCTTATATCTGGATTCAACTCCGCCCCCTGGATCTCGTGTACTGCATTGAGGTGCTACTGGAGCTCGGACTCATCTCTTCAACCGGACTCGATTGTTCACCACACCGGAGCGCTATCAGGCCTGTATATCAGCAGAGAACGTCTAATGAGGGGAGAAGTGCCACTCAATAAACTTCCGGTTGCAGTTCCACTCTTGTTCCATATGAGGGCGCTCACATGACGAGTGCAGAATGAATGGAGGTCTATGGAGCTATACCGCTCAAAATCCACTTTTCTTAGGATATAATTTTTTGTCTAGTAATTTGAATGTTGTTTTAGAAAGGGGATGCAAAGAAATTACACATTGCTTGGTGTTAGATTTTTTAGAGTCACTTATTTGCTTTAAAAAGTCTTTCAAAATGTCAATGACGTCAGAATGCTGACGTCATTAGCAGAATGCAAGCGTGTTATGGGCAACAACAACTCAACCTGTAAGAAATCGAAAAGAAATAAGTACTCGTTCATTCAACTTTCGATCTATAACCCATGTTGAACTTGCAAAACCTACAATCAAATCTGAGATTTCTCAACGGCAATCGGTGAGGGAGACAAATTTAGCCGTCTAGCCCCATTGACTCCCATTCATTTTGCACTCATAGCGAGCGCCCCCAGTGGAACTCTGATTGGAACTACAACCAATAGGACATAATAGGGCGTTGGAGTGAACAGGCTTTCCGTAGACGGGCTTTGATATCAGCTAATCATAAGCTTGATCGGAAATGGTGACAAAAACGTAATGATTAACAAAAGTACGTCTTTCTCGTTAACCTTCATTCAAATTTAAACAAATAGGCCCAAATACTAGAATACACAATATTTTTGAAAAACGCCCATCCCTAGTACACATAATCTGTGTATCATTCGTTCAGTCGTTTTTTGATTTAATATTGAAAGTAGAAAAATGAGAAAACAGTTCCTATATAAATTTTTTCCCCCCAAAAAAAGAAAAACAAGAATTCAGCTTGATTTTTCCTTTTAATGAAAAAACAAAAAAGGAACTGTTTTCAAATTTTTCTACTTTCAATATTAAATCAAAAAACGACTGAACGAATGATACACGGATTCACATAGGCCTAGCCTACTTACTGATTAATTTTGTCAATCTGTCAATTTCTTTATCCTTTGAATACTACAAAAAAAAAATGCTCCATTTTCACCTCACAATTATCGTGGCTAAAAGAATAAGAGTTATTTTTAAATACCACACTTATCAGTCAACACCGTTATATACTGCAACATACCTATAACAACTATGCCAGCAGTTCCCTGCCCCCCCCCCCAAAAAAAAACCCACAACACAACAAATGGACAACACAAAGGTTGAGACATGAGATGGACTGCATTCACAACACTGGCTGGATCTGGGGCCATATGCATTGACAGCTCGTGATCATTATGGCTGAGCCCATGGCTGCACTGGCTGTGAGAATGCTCCCCTTTACTGCACGGCTGTAAACACAGCTCGTAAAATGCTTCGCATGCACCGTGATGACCGACGCTATCGAAAGCACTTTAGCTGACAAACGACCACGTCATCCATCAACCTTCCACACAGGCACAGATCCTCGGCACAATAACAAAGCCCATGCTGCACTGCACAAAAACATTACTACACTATTTAGATACCATGAGTATGTTGAACGCGTTTAACAGAGATGCTGCTGTATCACTATAAAGAAGTGAGTTTAATGTAGTTCAACTCAAAGATCTCTACTTCAAGAGTGCGGTACAAAGTAATCTTACTCACAAGACAATAGCTGTCTTATCTTGCTCCTTTACCAGATTTTCATCCTTTATCTCAGCAGACTAAGAGAAAACAAGCCGTTTCCCCTAATTCTCTCTTCAGCATTAAACAACATGCAGACTATAATGCCCTGACAAATTAAGAAAATCAAATGTTTCCATTCTGTGTTCCAAGGTGTTTGTACCACATTTCATAAAAATGTAAACAGAAAGTACTAAAACTAAAATTGGTTAAACATTCACATAATCAGCAACTTGGTTGGTAAACTGAGTTGCCAAGAAGTTGCAGATCTATTGCAAGTCGATGAGTAAAAGGTTGTAGGTTTGAATCCCACAAGGAGCAATTTATGAACTATTATCATTGTGCCCTTGGGCAAGACACTTAACCTTAGGTTGCTCCAGGGGGGCCTTCCCTGTAATATTCTTTGGATAAAAGTGTCAGCTAAATGATAAAATAGCAAAAGTGCTCCCAGCATATTTTTTTCCCCAAATACAAAACTCTTAGGACCTGACAGAGGTCTATGAAAAAGAGAGGTAAGTGCACTCCTAGGGCCTCATCTCCAAAGCATTTCTGCAGCTAAATGCATTTCCCATTTGGCTTGATTTCCCTCTTTTTAAAATGATTTCTAAGACAATCCTATGGTGGCCGAGAGAGCTCAACGCGCTGCAACTGAAGAAAACACATATGCAAGTAGAAAAATACGCCGCAGATAAAGAAAACATCTTCATCAGTTTCACAACACGTGTGCTCCAAATACTCACAACACGCTGCAAAAAGTTCACAACACAAGCAAATACAGAAACGCGCTGCAAATAGCACAGACCACAACGGAAATGTTTCCAGGGGACCCCAATAAGTGACGAACCCGGCTGGGACATGCTTATTGCTCGTGAGCATGCCTATGCCCTACTCCCTTTGAAGGGCAGAGCCCTTGAAGTGGGGACTTTGGAGTGAGCAGGAGTGACCATTATGTAGCCGTTTGGAAGGCACTTGGTGAAGGTAGCAACGAAAGACAATGTCATTTCCTCATTTTCACCAGGGATGTTCCCATGACAACGCAGCATGGTGTCCATCAGCTAAATAGCTGTTCTTACGACAGAAATTTCTTATTATTGCTGTTAACATAACTGTTGCAAATATACATTTTATCCAAAAAAGGTTTTCAAATATGCGTTATATCTGTGTGTGAGTGTCTCAACTTTAAAACTTGCCTTCTCATCTTTGGACCCTGCATTACATTATGAAACTTATTTAAACATAGCATGACAAAATTTGTACAATGTAACTGATATCCCATACACAAAAGAATTGTATTTGAAATATATTTTCTGGATATGTTTTGGAATATATGCAAATATTTGAAATTGGCCCAATAAATATATTTCATACTTATATTTCATATATTTTTGTTATATTTCAGAATATATTTCAATGTATTTGGAATATATGCCACATATATTTTTGACACTTTTGGGGACCCGTACAGAAAAAAATACATTGAAATATATTCTGAAATATAACAAAAATATATGAAATATAAGTATGAAATATATTTATTGGGCCAATTTCAAATATGTGCATATATTCCAAAACATATCCAGAAAATATATTTCTTTTGTGTATGGGATAGATTAATATCTTACCCTCGTGTTCTTTTTCTCTATCTTATCTATTTATTTATTTTAGTTTTCAGCTCATTGTTAACTCTTCTTTTCTCATTTGTATTCTGATTACATTGAACATATTGTTAATACATTTTGTATATTTTATACAAAGTTATATGTTATAAACATGTCATCGCTGTATGTTTTGCAAAAAAAAAAAAATTTTTAAAAAAAAGTAAGACTTTGAGCAATAAGCATGTCCCTGCCGGGTTCGTCACTTATTGGGGTCGCCTGGAAACATTTCCATTGTGGTCTGAGCTATTTGCAGCGCGTTTCTGTATTTGGTTGTGTTGTGAGTATTTGGAGCACACATGTGTTGTAAAACTGATGAAGATGTTTTCATAATTTGCGGGTGTTTTTTCTATTTGCATGTGTTTCCTTCAGTTGCAGTGCGTTGAGCTCTCTCGGCTACCGTACAATCCAAATGTTTGAGAGAAGTAGATTAGCTGTTCCAAAACCTAGTGAAATAAATTTAAAACCTAGCCTATATCTACATAGGCATCTCTGTGTACCTTACAAATAGGGTTCCTCACACACAGTGCATGGGAGACTCAATACAGGAAGCACAAGTGGAGTGACTGAATAATCTAATTGGGCTGTTGACCTTTGAGATGACATGTTGTACTCCATCTGAAAGCATTTTAAACAGAACTAGCTAATTATTTTAAAATTGTTATACATGCAGCATTAATTACTTTTTTTATTTAAAAGACTACATGGAATATTTCCAAAATTCATTTGTCACACCACAAATGAAGCAGTACAGGCAAAAAAAGTGATTAAAAGCATTACAATAAACCTTTAAAAAAATTACGAAAATATGTCCTTCGTCTTAGAAATCCTCTCAAATTTTAACCTAAAATCTAGATATTGATTTTAAAATTGCTTACATCAACCACCCAATAAGGTTAAATATAGTCCAATCATGACAACTCTCGATCGTAGTTTTGGCATGTTCATGAATGTTGATGTACATGTATCTGGTCTAATTTGCTACATGCTGCTTGCTACTGCCATTAGATACACAAACGTAGGGCTGGGCGATATGACAAATCTCAATTCACGATTTAAGTAATCGACATATATCATGATATAGCCTAGTACCTTTTCTGTATATTCAATCAATTAATAGTTTATATATTTGCCACATGGGAAAGACAATTTCTTTTCTACATTTTAAAGTGTATAGCCTACTCAAAAATGTAGTCATTCATAGCGAGTATTTTTCTCCCTTTATTTATATTATTATTTGATATTTGAAGTGTAATTAAATTGTTTAGTTGGTCTCAAGTCCCGTTGAATAACACGGGGAGGCGGGGTTTATGACCTATACTAGGACCAGTCACCAGGGGGCGATCGAGACGTTTTGGCTTCACTTTTCAGGGCTTGTGCGGCACGCTTGCTCCGAACCTGTTCAATGAACGAAAACAAAAATCGTAAACTAACAAAATTTTGCCAGGAATATAACCAAACGGAAACTAAATCAAATGTAATCGCTCTGAACAGAAACGCTTATTTGAAATGGCCATTAACCGGTTAATAATGTTATTTTATCGTTCTGTTAAATATTTTAATTTGCCAGTCAACCAATCACATATTTAAATAGTACAGACTGTGCAACGCAAAGCCATTCACATCAACATGAGTGAAATGCCCGTGCTCAGCTGTCATGTCATCATAGGTAAGTCGCAATGTCAATGCGCTGGCGTTAAGTTTTTCCGAGGATGTATGTGTCACCAACTGTCAAACAATAAGGCCTACATTTCAGTGAAAATGAATATTAGCAGATAATATGCAGCTTGTTGTGTGTTATGAAACCAGCGAAAAATGCAGGATAGTGTAGAACAATGATTCACACAACGTCATATCACGCACTTAAAGCGTTTCTGTGAATGGAGAAAACAGAATAAAACTAAATATATAAAACTAATATACAGGCCTATATGCGAAATATAGGCTATTTCACATAAATAATTGTAACAAAACGAAAGGAAAATTTAGCTGAGGTTTGGTTCATTGTGACGGGTCCAAAGTTCACGCAAAGGAAACCGAGACGGCAGAAATTTTCACATTTTCTGTAATTTTCAAAAGCTTTACAGTTTTGAATCAATTCTTGCTTCTATCCGTATGACCATAATTTACGGAGTAACAGGTTTCTCAGAAGGACAACAATTCCTGTAATCGCGCCGGCGTCTCACGTGCACACGTTCTAGCATTGTTAACTTGACATCGCAGCCTGTTCATTATCAAAATAAAATAGTCAACCAAACATATAGAAAGTTAACCAAACAATGTCCATGCTACAGAGGTAGCCCCTCGTTTAGTATCGAGCTCCTCGATTTGTCCTGGCTGGTCCTTCTCCTGCTCGAACTCGACGGAGCCAACCGCTTCTGTCTCCCCTTCACTCGCCATGCTGTTATTCACGTTTCTGCCTGCATCCCCATGGTTGCGTGCGTGTAAGATTGCAGTCATCCAAATGATGAAATTTGCAGTAAACAATGTATTTTCCGACACCACGAAATAAATGATAGAGCATAATATGAAACGATAGACTTTTTATTTCATCCATATCGCCACAGACATGCTGATGTGAGCATGTAAGATATGCTGCTGCATGAATAGCACACATACCTCCCATAGCAGATAAAGGCAGGTGGAGCTGGAGGGTTTTTTCATACAGCGAAAACTAACTGAACCAAACTATTTATATGCTGAGAAAGCAATCTCATTGGTTGCAGAATCAGCAAAGGCCAATCAGCTTGTGCCATGTGGTAATGGTGAGATAGCTTGAAGATTGTATCTAATCAGCCTGTGTCATCTAGAGATTTTGACTAAACTAGATATGGCACACACACTTTTTTTTCTTCATGTTATAAGTGAACTATAAATTAGTTAACATTTATCTCACTTCTCTGCCATCTTAAATTTATTTCACTGAGCTCATTTCAGTGCATTATGGAATTGCCTTCTCCACAAAGAATACATGAATTGCCTTAGAATTTGGCCAAAAGGAGGTATAGGAGGCAGCAAAATTTAAATGCTTTTTGGAACAGCCTTTGAGTCAGAAGTACAACTATGATGCCATAAAACTCTACATAGGCAGCTCACTTGCTAATGTACACTTCCCTACTAGTGTTGTTACAGTACCAAATTTTCAGTAGTCTGTACCAATACTAATAAAATTTTCCGGTTCTCTGTACCAATTTTGGTATCAGGGCAAAAACTGTTGAATTTAGTACTTTAAACATTTTTGTCACATCATCGCATTTTCCGATTCAATTTCACATTTAAATACAGTTGTCAAACCAGAAACTTGATAAAATAAACAAGCAAGTGAAGAGCCCTCCCTTCATAATCACTAAGGGGCCATTCACACAAATTATTTTTTCCATCTTTTCCATGATTTTTCAATGTAAACACGTGCTAGACAGACGTCTTTAACAGTTGCGCTCAAGTCTCGCGTCCTTTGCAGCGTCTCGCGCTTAACACGGCATAAACTTTTAAAAAACGCATCTTTAGATGCATCTCTTTTTTTGTTCCACTGACCTGCATCTTGCACTTTTACAGCAAACACACGTGTGTGAACCGGCCCTAAGGCTGTCAATTTCTATCGTGTCACTGAAATCACTAAATTCTGTACTCTCGCTAAAACTCTCATTATAATAAAAAAAGCAACGAATCTCTTATATTGCTTACAATTTGTTGGTTACAATGAAGTGATTCACTAGTGAGCAACTCGCGTTGGACAGCGGTGTTAAGTGGATTCTGACTAACTTCCTGACTAGCTCTCTGATAGGCCACTGCATTCACATGCTCAACAGATATGATTGTGATTGGCTACAACTCTCCACGCTTGTAAAAACTAAAAACACTCTGTAAACAGAAATCTATGACTCACAGAGAGCACTCAAACAAACACGAAAGTGAGCGGGTACCGAATATACTGGTTACTGCAGAAATTATGGTACCATCAACTTTATTTTTAGTACCGATTGTTACTGGTAGCACTAGTCCGTTTGACAACCCCATTCCCTGCTATAAAACGGTAGGTGAAAATATCATTGACCTACTAATTCCGACATGATTCTGGAATGCGCATTTGATATTTTACCATCCCATAAGGCCACAGGAGAAGAGTCATGAATGGCAGAGAAGCAACACCATAGATCACAACAGAGCCAACATGGCGGGTCTGGATTTCATTCAAAAACAAAAGTTTAACAGATGCAGTTCTTCATTAAATTAACCTACTGAGTATGCAATTTCAGACAGAGTACCTGTAGGTTTTGGAACCATATTTGTGTCTACATCAAATAAATTCAATACAAATAGATGAAAAATGAGCAGCCAGTTGACACAGACTTTTTTTTTTTAAGTCTTGAAAATGAGAAATCTCCCGAATGTTGATATTGGTCTTAAATAATAACCATTCCACTTTCCTTCATTGTGACTCAAAACCAGCACAACATTCACTGTCAGAAATAGCAGAGCCTCGATGGCAGCCTCTTTCTCATTATCTCGTAATTTATTTCACTGATGAAGGCAGGAAGCAGAGATGTTTGAAACAGCAGCCACATCTGAACAAATAAACAAGAACAACATTATAGGAAAAAAAGAAAAAAAAAACTCTCAGTGTGAATCATTTTTCTCAATTCATTCTGGAAACCCTGAGAGCTGAAATGAGAAATTTTTGAGCTGGCCTTTCCACACAGCCCTCTATGCAGCATTTTTGCTCACTTTCTCTCTCACACTCACTCACATTTTCCCACTCTCTTTCTGCCTTCTGTTTGGAGGCCCTGAACTGCTTTAAAGGTTGAAGAACACTATGTTCTTGTGTAGCGTGCCAGCTGATCACACCGTGCCTCTGCCTCAAACGTGCACATGTTCGTGGTTATACTGAGTCGATTTGATCCAACAGGCTCCTCTGTCCCCATTCACAAAACAAAGAAACACCTTTGAATCCTCCCATTCATAAATCAGCACCCTAATAACTTCCATTCACTAAAAACAACCCCCATGGCCTCTATTAACATAACAAGCTAAGCCAAAGACATTAATTTGCCCAATTTATCCATGCTGAGAAAACAAGTTTCCTGTCCATAAGAAAAGAACAATTTCACAAGCCATTCTAATAAAATAGATCCCCTGCAATTCATTCACTGCATTTGCAAAAGAACAATGCTCCTAATTCACTTTGCTTTATTTACCTTATGAAACATCCTTACACTCGTCCTTACAATCCTAAAAACAGCCCCTCAAACAATATCATGCCATGTCTCCGCCCAATTTTCACCAACTATGGTATCCAACATTTTCCAACCCAGGCTGATTGAAAAAGCATGCCTGTAGCAACATTTATGCAAAATTATATTACATTGCTTCTTGCACATTTTGCAACACTTTCAAATTGAAATGTTGCATGAGTGGCTCTAAAACTGTGTTCAGTTTTATCTGAAATAGATGAATGTGAATCTGGCAACATTTTATTACATAGGTTGTTGCACATATTGTGTATCATGCAATCAGTTCGGAAATGAAATGTCCGGTGAGTGGCGCTAAAGTGTTAATGCTCTATCGCATTAAAAAAATAACGTACCACCTAAACCCTACCCTAAACCCAACTCAAGGTGTCACAAAAGTGAGTGGAAAAAAGGCATTTGCTGAAGCAACCATGCCATTTTAGCTTGCTTCCACAAGTAGGCCTGTTAGTTTAAAAATCAAGCAGTATGGTAAAAGTGTTTTCAGGTCACAAAATAATATTGTGCAAGGAACTGCATGAAAAATAAGTCTTTATTAACTTATAATCTGCCCGTGTGAAAAGGATTAAAAGTTGCATGTGTTATACCGCCACTAGTGGTCATTTCAGCTGGAAACACAGTGAATTGCATGTACGTTTTTGGAGTTTTGCAAAAATGTAGGTAGAGTCACATTTTTCCATTGAGCAGGTTGAATATTTGGCTGCAATTCAGAGGCTCTGCATTGATGAATGGGCTCCTGGAAACTGCTACCAGCCGGCAGCTGGCTCCGAGGACCCTCGAGTAAGAGTTCAGCGCCACAAACCTCCGTGGCGGTCTCTACATGATGCCCTGCCTGGGGTTGGCTCAACCAGCACATCCCTTAAGCTTCCAGGCCCCACTGAGATCCTGCATCCTGCCTTTCTGTCAAGCACAATGGAGTGTTTTAAGGATTAGACCCGTTCTAAGGACACACCGAGGGAAATGCCGTGAGTCAACTTGGATCATACACCATCCAAAATCTATGAGCCCTTGGGCAGTGTCTGCCCTAAGATCCGACTTCACCCTCTATAACACCACCAGTCCTCAGAAGATCCTAGCTTCTGTATAACCCACAAAGAATCTGAGCACCTCAAGGCAGGATATGGATTTCTTTAACAAGTGTTGGTCATTGAATTAAATTTTTCCTTGTACAGGTGGATTTAACTAGAAGCTGATTTATTGCAGCTTTAAAAGATTGTTAGCACTAAACAACAGCGGTAAATGATGCGTGTAAGTCAAGCTTCAGCTGTTGAATCAAAGCTCCTCTAAAGAAACAGGGCACTCAAACTGACTCTTAACTAAAATTTAATTATAAATGACCAGGAATGGCCTCCTCCTGCCTCTATCCACAGATAATTGACTACCATGAGCATTAGCTATTCATTGGTTGCCTAGATTAATCGCACATTTCATTTTAAAAAACCTGAAAAACCTCATTAACTTGGTTGGGGGTTTAGTAAAAAATATATATAAAAAAAACAGTTGCCCTGTGTTGTGCCACCCTAACATTTGAATATGATTGAGATTTTAAGTGGAAATTGCCCTGGAGAAAGAGACCCGACTTCCTGAGAGCGGGGGAAATAAGCAAGCCAGGAGATGCAATCCATCAGGGAGAGTGGCCTCTTTGCTGAGCGCTGTGCAAAAAGACCATTATCCAGCAAAAACACACAGATTTAGATGCAATGATATCATAACAGTCAGGTCAACGACGCAACACTCTATTTTTTTATTTTATTATCTAAATTACCTCCAATACTACTCATTAAAAATGCAATGGCATTGACTAGAATACACATTGTCTACGATGAGCATGTTTGCAATTTCATAATAGCAAAAGGTCAAAAATGTTAGGTCGATATAACTGTCCTGATGTCTTAATTAAGAAAAGTACCCTCGCTGAAACAAAATCTTAATATTAAAACCTAAAACCATTTGTATTATTATTTCTTAGAAGAAATATTTTAACAAAGCCTCTTTAGTGCTGTATTTGAAAACCTTTTGTACACCAAATCAGAGTCAGGTACTATAGTGCAACCAAGCAACATGTGATGACCCTCATGATTGTCAATAAGTAGGCTATATTAAACTATAAGATAATTCGACCTTTTTATGACAAGGCAGGCAAGTTCAAGTTATAAAATGTCATGTGATGCGACTCCCCCCAAAACTACAAATGAATAATTCATGATTTGTAATATATAGGCCTACAATATATATAGCTAATTTTGCAAAGATCTCCTAATATTTTTCCACAACTATATAGTAGGCTATATTTTTTAGAGTAAATAAATTCAACTTTTCTTGAAAATTGTATAATTGTTTTTCAAAACAATATGAAACCAACATGAATAAAAATAACTTGGCACAAACTAAAAACAACTGTGTCAAACTACATTTTTAAACGTTTATTCCTTACATTTATCATGGACACTCTTACAGTACGTCATTGACCCAGTCATTGAATATGAATCAACTAGAGTGTTTTTGTTTTTCATTTTTTTGTGATGATTATCACAAAATCAAATGATTGTCATGTTTCGCTATGTAGTTTTATTCAGCGGGCAGCCCAACAAGCATATTGTTTTACATTTTTGGCAAATCGAGAATGAAGTCTTTCAAAAAACCTAATGAAGCATCTGATGAGCATCCAAAAATGAAAGGTGGTTACAGTTCTACATGAGCCAAAGTGAATGTAGAGCTCCTATCTGTTCAGTGCGGTGGGGAGAGAAAGGATTGGGAGTCAGTGGAGTGGCACAGGATGAGTGGGAGGTGCTGATGAGAGGAGATGAAGGAGGAGGAGAGCTCGAGCTGAAAGCCAGCAGTCTTAAAGCATCCCTCCTCACACCTCTCAGACACACACCGCTGTGAGGAGGGAGCTTCACTGACGACAGCTGCATAATAACACTCAACACACACATAGTAAAACAATGCGTGTAGTCATACACTGAAGAAAAAAATTATACTTTGAAAAAATACTCTATAATTTGTTACAGCAAAATGAATTAGTTTCTCAAATTATATGTATTATTTAATTCAAATCTTAAATTTTGATTTAATATTAATCGAAAAAATGTATTTATTATAAATATCATACTTTATATATTTTCTTTAGACATAAGCCAAAATGTTACTTAATATAGGTATCTATAAATTTAATATATCAATATAATATTTTTGGGGCTTTTTACTTAAATTAATTTCACCATACACAAAAGCTAAATTAGCTAGGCTAGGCTATAACATGAAACATTTTGTAAGACAATGTTTAATTTAGTTTACTTTTTTCTTTTTATAATGTGATGTCTTTTTAAAAGTATGTACCATGTTTTCTGTTATGTACCAAAAATGTATAAATTAATCAAATACAATTAATAAAACCCACAATCATTTCTTTAGACAGTAAAGCTAGCCAGTGTGTGCTCTACACATTACACTCTGGTTTCAAGTGAAAATACTATTTAAACAAAATAGTTCTTCTATGCAAGTAAGTTTAAACTGAAAACCATGATTTTCGATAAGACCAATATAAAAATGCACTTTAAATAAATGGCACGGTCGATCACTTGTGTGAACTGATCTACAAACAGAGACTCTCTGGAACTAACCTGCACTCTTAAAACAGACCAAATTGTTTATGAAGTTTTGTCTACATATCCGCAACGACAACTTGGATTGGAAATAAGGACACGCATCAAATTACACTCTCTCAATCAGTCACACACACATGCTTTCACACCACATCTGGCCAGTCCTCACACACACCGGGTGCCAGAAAAGAAGCCGGATACACACTGTGCACATCAACACAATCTTCATGGACACTGATACACTCTCACAGCTGTCAGCTTCCTCCTGTGCCCGCCTCAACACACACACACACACACAGACATACACTTGCAAGAGAACACTTGGCTTTACCCACTAACATGTAATTTCAGGCACAGATGCGCAGGGCAACCACACACACGCGCTCGCACACAAACATACATTATAAAAATGGTGATAGGGAGCACATGTGCTCACATGGCATAATGACACTTAAACTCGTGTGCACCCCAGTACTCCATTGCACAGACAACACACAAACATGCTGCGGTTTGTAGCGATGCAACGCACGCAGCCTCTTGCAAATCACTTTGGTAGAAGAGCGTCTGCCAAGAAAATAAATGTAAATGTAATCGGAAATGGTCGTGTTATTGGCTTCATCTGCCCTTCGCTGTGCAAGCGCCGTGACTCGTTGTTTGACATGGTCATTATTAAAGGTCAATGGGAATGTTGTTAACATGACAAAAAGCCTGTCGTGGACTTTCAATCTTTGACATGACTGCTATGAAACATGCACGGTTTGGATTGTTTTACAGGTAACACCGACTCCTGCCATGTGGCATTATTGGGTCATTTGTGGTGTTGTGGAAATGTCTGTTTGCTTGCATGTTACAAGGTGTCATGAATAGTTAATGAAGAAACAGGGAGACGTGAGCAGAATTAAAAATCATCACAACTTATAAAAAATAAAAGGAGAAAATTACAAAATAATATTAAATGGATAGTTTGGCCAAAAATGAAAATTCTGTCATTACCTCACCCTCATGTTGTTTTAAACCTACAAGACTTTGGTTCCCTTTCGTTCAGTCACTCCTACGTCACGTCGGTAGGAGTTACCAACGAATTGGGATCACGCTAGGGAGACCAATTGCCTTCGAGTGAAACTAAAACGAGCCAATGACCACTGGCATGCAGGATTTGCATTCTGCGCCCCGCCTGCCAGTGTGGGTATAAAGCGGGTACAAACACAAATCGCTTTCTGCTTCGGAGCCGACCGGTTGTGTCCTCTGAGTGAATGAGCGTTTTGGATAGTGTTTCCACGAGCTCAACGAGTCTGCTGTTTCAAGTCCTCTCTGTGTTGGTGTTACGCCGCTTCAGTGATCTTCGCGAGTCTCCCGGGTAACGGCTGTTACTTCACGCGATCTGCTTCTTTCAAAGAACTGTTGTCACAGCTGGTATTTGGTTGAGTGCACACAGCGGGCTTGCAGTTTCCCCGCTGTGTTGCCGCGTTGACCCCTGTGTGCTTCAGCACAATAAGAGAGCGTTTCTGAAAGACCAACACGAGTGAAGATCGCGTCCTTTTCAGGATGACGTTTCACCCATGTGTTTCTGGATGTGGTCAATATCTGCCACCGGTTGATGGTCACGATCGCTGGCTCTCGTGTTTGGGCCTCGCGCACGCTGAGGCAACGTTCGTGAATGAGTCATGTTCCCACTGCGGGAACATGACCATCACAATGTTAAGATCGAGACTGAGAACCCTCAAACGAGGGGGAGTCCCTTTGGAGATTCTCCGATCTAGTTCTTCTTCTGGTTCATTTCAGAAGAAGGCTACTTCGGCTAATCCCATTGGTGGTCTGAGGATCACAGTGAGGAATGACCCACCGGGTGAAAGACCCCCACGGGCCCCTCACTCCTCTGCATCGCTGCCATTGGAGCCTCCGCAGGAGACCGCCGGGCCATCTCGTGTAGCTTCGGTTGTTTCCTTCGGAGCTCCACCGGAGGACCAGATTTCGACCGCTGCTTCGGAGGGAGAGCGGTCATCTTCTGGGGATGACGACCCGGTTGCGTTGCCCCCTTCGGGTGACCCAGAAATGGCCGCTATGCTTGCTCGGGTGGCCGCGAGTGTCGGGCTCGTGTGGAACCCTCCACCATGTCCCGAACCCTCACGGCTCGGCGATTGGTATGTTTCCGGAGGTGCATGATGAGGTGACGAGATCGTGGACAGCCCCTCTGGCGGCCCGTGACAGATCAACTCCCCCCTCCTCCCTCACCACTCTCGATGGCGGGGCAGTGAAGGGATACGAGGGCATCCCCCCAGTGGAACAGTCTGTGGCAATGCAGTTGTGTCCCAAGACCGCGTCCACCTGGCGGGGTAACCCCACGCTCCCCTCCTGCGCATGTATGTTCTCTTCTGGTCTGACTGGGAAGGCTTACAGTGCGTGTGGAGAAGTTGCTTCTGCCCTGCATGCCAATGGCGCTTCTCCAGGTCCACCAGGCCAAGGCGCTCAGTGACATGCAGGAGGGTGGTGCCGACCCTGGGGTGCTCCAAGAGCTGCGTACAGCGACGGACCTCGCCCTCCGGGCGACGAAAGTCACCACACGTTCCCTGGGCCGGGCGATGTCCACACTCGTGGTCCAGGAGCGACACCTGTGGCTAACCCTGGCCGATATGAGGGAGTCGGACAAGAGTAGGTTCCTGAACTCCCCCATTCTTCAGGGTGGCCTCTTCGGCGACGCGGTGGAGACCTACGCCCAACAGTTCTCAGCCGCCCAGAAGCAGTCGGAGGTCATCAAGCACATAATGCCCCGGAGACAGGCTGCTACTGCCCAGTCTTCGCCGGCTGCTCCTCCAGCTGCTTGTCGCCGAGGGCGCCCTCCTGCCGCCGCCTCCGCCCCTGCTCAGCCTAAGCAGCAGCCTCCACATAGGCAGCAGGGTGCCGGCCGCAAGAGAGATGCCCAGCCCGCTCGGAGTTCGTCTAAACCCCCCGGCAAGAGGAGAGGGATGCGACCCTGAGACGAGCGACCCAGAGGATGTGACTGCTGCTCTCCAGGAGTGCGTGTCTGCACCACTCCTTCCCCCGGAGGAGGGCCGGGTGGAGAATCCTTGGTTCCGTTTTGTTTCTGCACCCAAAACTTCAATAAAAGAGCAGTTTCCACTTCCCCTGGGTCACACACGGCCGAGACTGGTAGTCAAGGACGACGCTCAATTGCCTCGCCGCTCCCAGTCTCCCCCGTCCAAGAGGGCCAGAATGACAGTGTCCACCGCCACGTTGCCTCGCCGCTCTCATTCCCCTCGCCCCAGCGCTCAGACGACAGTGACGCCGCCCCGGCCTCGTCACTCTCATCTCCCGCTGGGCAAGGAGGGTCAGAAACCTGGACTCGACGCCCCCGGGCCTCACTCTTCGTTTCCCCTCCTTCCTTTGCCTCTGGGCAGCGAGCAGCCGAACGCCTCCGGGCCTTCCCTGCCGTCTGCCCCCTGGTGGAAGCAGGATGGTGTTGCTCCGCACACCCAGACCCCGCTCTCAGCCGCTGCAATGCCTCCAGAGTCAAGTCCCTGCCTTCCACCACACTGCCCCACCCTGGGTACGCCGGTGGTCCGGGTGGGCTTGCTGATACGGTTCTTCAAAGCCTGGCAAGCACTTCCTAGGCCGTCCCGGTGGCTCACCCGTACCATCCGGCTCGGTTATGCAATTCAATCTGGCCCCAGGGCCTTCGCAAATATTCGTTTCCCCCAGTGAGCCTTCTCGCACAGACTCTGCAAGGTCAGAGAGGACGAGGAGCAGGTCCTGCTCGTTGCGCCGTATTGGCCCAACCGGACTTGGTTTGCGGAACTCATGCTCCTCGCGACAGCCCCTCCTTGGCCGATCCCTCTGAGGAAGGATCTTCTCTCTCAGAGATGGGGCACCCTATGGCACCCGCGTCCAGACCTCTGGAAACTCCATGTCTGGTCCCTGGACGGGACGTGGAGGTTCTAGGTGGCCTACCATAGGCTGTGGTAGACACCATCACTTCCGCTACGAGGCGCCTCTATGCGTTGAAGTGGAACCTGTTCGTCGTTTGGTGTTCTTCCCGCCGGGAAGACCCCCGAACTTGCCCGATCAGTGTCGTCCTTTCCTTCCTGCAAGATGGGTTGGAGCGAAGGCTGTCTCCCTCCACCCTCAAAGTGTATGTTGCCGCAATAGCCGCTCATCACGATGCAGTAGAAGGTAAGTCTTTGGAAAAGCACGACCTAGTCATCAGGTTCCTCAGGGGTGCCAGGAGGTTGAATCCCCCTCGTAATCCGCACTCCGTACCCTCTTGGGATCTAACTTTAGTGCTCAGAGCACTCCAGAATCCCCCGTTTGAGCCCTTGCATGCAGCCGAATTGAATATCCTGTCAATGAAGACAGCTCTCCTGCTGGCTTTGGCATCCATTAAGAGGGTAGGTCCCCTGCAGGCATTTTTGGTCGACGAATCGTGCCTAGAGTTCGCGCCGGACTTCTCTCACGTTATTCTGAGACCCCTGCCCGGATATGTGCCCAAGGTTCCTACCACTTCGGTCAGAGATCAGGTAGTGAACCTGCAAGCGCTGCCCCGGAGGAGGCAGACCCAGCCCTGGCTTTTATCTGTCCAGTTCGCGCCTCCTCCTGGGCGTTGGCTCAAGGCGCCTCGCTGACAGACATCTGCAGAGCTGCGGGCTGGGCGACACCTAACACGTTTGCTAGGTTTTATAGCCTTCGTGTAGAACCTGTTTCCTCCCGTGTACTCGCTATGGCCAGAAGCGCGAGAAAATAGGTTAGTGTCGGCTTGCTATGCCATTCTCGCCCCATGGGCCAGATACGTGTGTTATCCTACTCCGTTGGTTACCCAACAAACGGCTAACCTCATGAGTTCCTCCGTCACCCCCCCGGCGCCAGGCGAGGCGGATCGCCGGTCACCAGGCCTGTTACCTCTCACTAATGAGCTGAGTTCAGGCTGGGGTTCTTATGTCAGCGGTCCCTACGGCGACCCCATATGTGTTTCTCCACGATGCGGTTACCCCCCGGGTTAGCCAGTGTCTTCCCCTCGACAGAGCCCGCTGCCCGACAGAGAGACTGCCATGTGTCCACTACCCCACGGGCTAGTGCACATGTGTTTTCCTAGTGCCTCCCTTCGGGCAGGTTTTGGGCTCCGCAGCGTTCCCTCCTACGAAAATGGGCACACTTTCCCAGTGTTATCCAATATCCACTGAGCATGTCTTGCGGAACAGCAGTGTGATCTTTTCCCAGCTAAGCTTCCGCACATAAGAGAGAAGTATCAAGAAACTGCCTGTTAAAACTTAAGCAGGGCGCTGGAAGGGGCCAGCACCATGGCGTTTTGATAGGGATCCCAATTCGTTGGTAACTCCTACCGACGTGACGTAGGAGTGACCGAACGAAAGGGAACGTCTCGGTTACGTATGGTAACCCTCGTTCCCTGAGTGAGGGAACGGAGATGTCACGTCCTGTCGCCATGGTTGCTGTACCTTCGCGGAGGACCGGACACCGTTCGGCTCCTCAGCGCAAATCGATTTGTGTATGCTCGCGCTTCCGCTTTATACCCGCACTGGCAGGCGGGGCACGGAATGCAAATCCTGCATGCCAATGTTCATTGGCTCGTTTTAGTTTCACTCGAAGGCAATTGGTCTCCCTAGCGTGATCCCAATTCGTTGGTAACTCCTACCGACGTGATGTCTCCTTTCCCTCACTCAGGGAACGAGGGTTACCATACGTAACAACATTGAACAACGCAAGGGCACATCAAATACAGTAAACATGAAAGCACAACCGTACTTTCTTGACATGCAAGAACAGACCTTAATGTTTGTTCTTATTTTTCTGTATTGAATAACATACTAAAAGCACATGTAAAGCACTTAATTAATGGATTGTTCAATATTACATTTAATGGTAATCTATTTTAAAGGTACACTATGTAACTTTTAGGCCTCTAGCAGTTAAAAAACAAAACTGCATTCATTTTGCAGAAGAACATTGTTTTGGTTGTGCTTCGGCTCTGTGACTTTACAGATGAATATGGTTCTTTCTCATAACTAAAAAAAAAGAGAGAGATTATCCTACTGCTCATAAAACATTTACTACTAGGCTTAAGAGATAGTTTATATCTATAGTAGATCTACTGTATCCATCTATAGTTTAGATGGAAAGGATCTCAATCTGATTAGCTGAAGACGTTACTGTAGCTATCCCCATTAATAGTCACGGTACATCCTTGAAAATAAATTCCTGCACAGCACTACAACCAAAATGAAATGACCCTTTACAATAGATAATGCTTTACAATGAACTGTTAAAGAGCTAGATATGGCAATTTTTCTGTTCAATAAAATACCTTATTCGAAGTAGTAGTATGCACACATCCAGAAAACTTTAGACAGGTGCGTGATCAGATCAAGCACTTCACTGGAGAATAAACAAAAGTCGGCACACTGCCACTGCTGCTTCCAAAGAATCATCTCAATAGATTGTTCAATAAATTGATTCTTTGGTAGCAGCAGTGGCAGTGTGCCGACTTTTGTTTACTCTCCAAAAAAATACCTTACTCACCTGTTGAGTAATAAAAACGCCTATATATAAAAAATAAATGCCGCTTTTACAACATTTCAAATCCATCAGTTCTCACTAGAGCTGAACGATTAATCGCTAAAAGATTGCGATCTCGATTCAAACACACACACAACCTTTTTTTCTAAATGACAACCATTTGCCTGTGCCTAAACCTTTGACAGAATCATACCGGAACATTCAAATCGGTGTTCGCGCTGCCACTGACCCAGAGAAAGCAGTTTTGAACCACACTTATTGTTATTTCTGTGTTAATCGTTCATTCATTCAAAACCTTTTTTTTTTTTTTTTTTATTAATTAATTCAAATTAATTTAACATTTTTAAATAGACTGCAGCAATTCATCTTTTGTCAATATTAATTCCTGTTTCCTGACATTGAACCTAGAAGCGCTGTGTTTACAATGCGGACAGCATTAGAGACTGACAAGGAAGAGAAGAAATTGTTGAATATTAAGTTGTTATTTTTGTTTGTTTTTTTCGTACAGAATGTCTTCTCGTTGCTTCATAAAATTAAGGTTGAACCACTATAGTCACATGGACTATTTTAACAATATCTTTACTACTTTTCCGGGCCTTGAAAGTGGTTATTGCGTTACTGTATGGGGGATCAGAAAGCTCTTGGATTTCATCAAAAAATATCTTAATTTGTGTTCTGAAGATTAACGGAGGTAAATGATGACAGAAATGTCATTTTTGGGTGAACTAACCCTTTAACTTTAAAGTTTGTGAGGGACAGAAATTTCTCTGGTATCCATAAAAAAACAAATGTTTCGAAGATGAACAAAAATATTTTGGGTTTGGAACAACAGGAGGCTGAGTAAATGATGACAGAACTCTCATTTGAATTTCTTTTGGGTGAGCTATCCCTTTAAAGCCAACAGCATCTTAGGGAATTGAATTTATGATTAATATTCTTTTTTTATTAATGCCGACTGGTCAGAATCCAGACTGAGGCCACGCCCATCATCTTACAGTTTTGTGACTGTGTATTGAGCTTTTCGGGTGGGCTTATTATGCATGCAAAGTACTATGCTATTAGTATGTATATTAGACTCAAGGTAATCTCTCTAGGTTGCTTATGTGCAGTTGCCCCTAATTACCACGTGTGGTGGGAAGAAAGAGATGATGAGAGAGAGAGAGAGAGAGAGAGAGGGGAGAGAAAGCAATGGGGGAGCTCATAATTCCTGTACTTTTAATGAAAGTTGTTGGGAAAACTTCACTGAGGCAACAAAGCCCAAAAAAAAAAAACCCTCTGTATCAGAGTAGCACAGAGTTTAAATTAATGCATCATTTCATAAATGCAGCCTTGCGTTGTCCTATTTCTTTGAAACAGATGACAGTTGTTGCCCAATGAGACATTTTCTCTCGTGCTCAGCACACCATGCTGTGAGTTAACCAGCAAATTATGGCTGTAATAACGCAAGAACACCCTCCTCTCTTCAATCATTTAGACAGTGTATCTATAGATATTTAAAATCTAAATGCAGGCAGCATTCCTAAACACACATGCACAAAGGGTAAACAGGATAGCATTAAGAAATGCCAGACCCTAAAGCCACATAAAGATATTAATAATTTATGATATTTAAACTACATGGCAAACAGTTGTTACAATCAGACGAATGTTACACGGATGTAACAGCACTGCTCATATAGGCCTGCAGCAACATTACATTACTGATGCACCAACATGCACACCTGTGCATCACATGCTTGATTACACTTACAATCTCTTTCTCTGTCTTTCCCTATCTCTCCTTCTCTCTCTCACACAGACACACATGCACAACTGGACTGAAGGTGAATACTTTGAACAGGTAATCTGAGCAAACAATCTACACTACATGGATATTTCTACTTCATACCTACATTTATCACAATTCAAAAACAATAATAAAAAAAAAAAATACAGGTGAGGCGGATTAAAACTCAAAGTCTAGCAATAACAAAAAATTGTCTTTTGAAAGGGTAAAAAAATGAGGATTTATTGCTGGTCCAGCTGGTTCAAATTATTACTCAGCCCTGACTTCATCACATATAGCCTAGGCCTAGTTATACATTTTATTTTTAGAAACATATACTCATGTCAGTCATTCCAAACCTGTTTGACTTTCTGTCTTTATTTCTGTTTAGAGTATACAGGTTTGGAACGACATAAGAATGAGTTAATGAATCAATGGGGGGTGATGAACTATCCTTTTCACATTTAGTTATATTTATGTCATATTACAATCAGCAAAATTTGTAACAACATTTAATATGTCACAGAATACCAAACGTTTAGTCTTAAAGGCATAATAACACAAGTACACGATCAACGGTCGCAAGATATTATGCAACTGTAATTCACTGTAACAAAATGTGCAAATGTAGCACTGCTCACTTTCCGTTGATGTTAACAGTTTTAGCATAGTAAGTAACTACTATAGAGTGGTTCAGGGATGATGTCAAAACCCAGAAGACTAATTCACCAGTGGATCCCTTGGGATTTTCCTATAGGTTTTTTTAAATGGGGTTTTTCAATTAATGAGTAAAATAAGGCCTGTGTAAACTTAAGGTTACGAAACTTGGGCATTTTGCTCAACAACATAAATGACACACACCCATCCCGAAAAAAAAAAAATGTTGAAGCTGTTATGTTTATTTTAAATAAGTAACTAAAAGTTATCAAACTTATAGTGAATATGGCGGTGGTTGAGGAGAGATCCCCTGATATGATTGTACAGCGCTTTGGGTGTACAGTAGTATATGAAAGCGCTATATAAATGCCTCATTCATTCATTCATTCATTCATTAATGAACCATTTCTGTTCTTGCCTTGATCTAAACAAAAATATTTCAGCTTTATCTTTTCAAGATCTGTGTCAGATAAAAGCCTGCCATCCTTCTTGTCCTCCTTCTCCATTAACATACTGAACAGAAATCTGTCAGTATGATCAATCAGCACCTTGAATACAGCCCAAAATGTCTCCTCAGCCTGGTCCACCATTATCCGTGTCATTTCACTGCCCCTGAATCTCATCTTGTTTCATCCAACAGCTGCTATACACATCTCTGCACCTCTCCACTTCACAGAAACAGCATCACAATACATGTCTTATCACTAGAGACCTCCTCAGGGGGAAAACAAGGCCCACACTGGCTTGATTTTCAGCCATTGTTAGTTTACATCTGTCAATAACGTTTTATGGACATGTGTTTGATTGGATATCAGAGATGAATGAATCAAGAGACGCCATGATCTCACACAGTGTCAGTGAGCTCACGTTAAGCTCTCAGGTGAATTGTCTATGGAAACGAGGGAAGTCTTGCAGGGATTTCCGTGGTAACTGTACAGGACCGCAGTTGTAGTTAGACCGAAATATCCGTGGTTACGGTAACCGTGGAGATGGGTGAAAGGGAAGACTCGGCTTCCTGTGGAAACTCATGGCTGATTAGAACAGGATGCCACTGAGTGCTACACTTTCTGTGTCAACGTTTCCTCTTAATATGCTAACATTTCCGGCTTTCTTGTTAAAAGTCGCTTCTGTTTCCCTTTTCATAGAGACACTCTCCTTCTTTTTATTTTCCTCCTTCTCCTCCTCCTTCCATTGTTCCTTTACTACCACTTGACCTCAGCTGTATAACACTAAGGTGCCGTTTACACAAAATGCTTTTAAAAATGTTTGTTAGACAGGCAAGTTTGACTATTGCGCTCACGTCTTTTGCTGCGTCTTGCAAATGAGACGTTATTCTAAAAACACGACACTCAAGTTAAAATGGAATTACAATTTTAGCAACATAAATTATTTGGTAAATCATTAAGACATAAAAAGTCATAATTATTAAATAAAAATAACTAAATCCTAAGACAACATAAAAAAAGACATTATAATAGAATAAAAATCCTTATGAAATGAAAAGTCAGATTTTTTATGATCTTTTTTATGATCAGATTTTTTTATGTCATAATTATGAATTTCATTTCATAAAACTTGAATGAAAATGATGACACTAGATGATTTTTACTTGTGACTTCTCAGAATTTTGACTTTCTGTCGATTTCGACTCATCTCTTAGTATCTCATTTTGACTTTTTATCTCATACTTGTTTAATATAACAATTTTGACAATTTTTTGTCAGTTCTGATTTCTCATACTTATAACACGTGATAATATGACAACATTTTTTTGTTATAGTATAATAATTTTGACTTTTTGTCAATTTTGACTTTTTATCTCACAATTATGATTTATCAAAGCACATCATATGTGGCGGGAAACGGCTTCCATAAATAAGTAAAAAAGAAGTAGGCAAAAAAAAAAAAAAAGTGTCTCTAGACCTTGTTTTTTTGTTATTCCACTGCCCAGCATCATGTGTTTTTACAATAAAAAATGCTTTCAATGTAAACGTCCCTAACGCAGCAATAGCTCTGTGTGCGAGACAGGGTGGGCTGCTTTATTTTGATCTGAATGTCGGAGCAACTGTGGTGTCCCACGTGCTTTCTCCATCTGACCCCGAGCACCCAAACTGCGTCTGAGGTCTAATGTAAATTAGAATGGCCTTTATCAATAGCGAGCCAGTCTAACCTCTGGGGAGTCAGGGGAGAGGGGAGCAATGTAATCTCTTTCAAACACCAGCCTATGATCTCGTTAAAGACTAATTGATGTTCTGTGTTAACGAGCTTTACCTTAATTAGTCACATTTAAGTGAACGGGGGATGCTGAGAGGGAGTTGGATACAGTTTGGGGCATGCTGGACTCATCAACACAGCTATGTGAACAAAAAAAAAAGAGAGAGGAAAGTAATCAGATGAAGAGAGTGATACAGAAGCGCTGAAGAGAGGGATCCAGCAGAAAAAAGAGATGTTAAAAAAGCAGCAATACTCTAGAGCCAGAAAGCCCGAGAGGGAATGATAGAGAGGATAGAGAGCAAAGGTAAAGGAGAAGATAAAGAATCAATGCGCTGAAACAGAAAAAGGAGAAAGAGGTAAAGAGAAATGCAAACGTTGATTCAAGCTGCTCTCATCTTTCTGTCTGAGCCCTCCAACCATGTTCAGTCTCAGATATTCAATTCCTCTTCTCCCTTTCTTCCTCTCCTTCATTTCCTCCTCTCACTCCCTCATTCTGTTTGCACTGTATTTCTCTTTTCCCCATCCTTCACTGTATTTCTGTCTAAGAGTCTTCTCCTCCCCATCCAGCTTCATCTGTATCCACACCTCTGCTACATCCTCCTCTTCAGTGCATAATAGTCTCTCACCTTCTTTCATTCTATACTCTTTCATTCTTTCACTCTCTCTCCTTCTTTATAAGTGCACTCCCCCTCCCTCTACAGTAAAGCCTGGAAAGCAGCTATAAGACAGACCGCTGGAGTGAAGCTATATTGACAGTAAAGGCAACACATTAACATTACTGTGCGCATTACAGTACTGCAGTGTGTGTGTGTGTGTGTGTGTGTGTGTGTGTAGTCCTTGGTGATTTGCGTGCCCAGTATCCACAACATGCCTTGTTCAATAAATATGCTTTTTTTGGAGGTCGTAATCTTTTCTCACCTATGGCAGATACTCTATGTACTGTATGTGAAAAGAGTCTCAAGACAGCAAATCAGTACAGAATGAAGCTTATGAAAGGTCACGTTGCACAACAAGCTCCTAGTACACTAAAACATATAATTGAACTAAAATGTTTTCTGTGTATAATGTATGCCAGCACTGATCTCAGGCCTGTCTTGGTGTACATTAAGACCTCACATTCCCTCTGCAGGACTCCAGGCTCCATCTTAACAGCTTTAATAAGTTTGGCGCAAGGAGGGAGTAAAACTTATTACAGAATATGAAGCAGAAGCCCCACATAAATGATTTTACTTCATCTAAACGCCAACGGTTTGATTCATATCGCAGGAGGAAAACTGTGGGCCTATGATGGGCTCATATGAAATTAACATAATGAGCGCTGCTCATAAATCTCACTGATTTCTTACCCAACTATTAAAAAGCAAATGGCCAGACTTTGAAAAACGAAAGCAATTGGTGTATTGAGATATTTCAATTCACTGTCTTCCATTTAAATGATTATACATAAAAAATACTCGAAAAAAAATAGGCTATGCTATGTTAATAAGCTCGCATGGCACTGAAACACCAAGAATATCAAACACACACTGTGAGACACTGAAAATGTGCTCAGTAAAATTGATAAATCCGCAGTTTACATACACAACTGGAGACGAGCAACCTGACAGCGCAGCGTATCGACACGATCATTAGCCGCACCGAAGCAGCATTTTAAACACGTTTTAATATTCAGTTGCTTCACAGTTGTTGTTTTTATGAAAATCACTAATTGTGCCCGCAGACTGCGCGTGTCTCAGTGCCGTTTCCAGGCGCGTGCGTTTTCGCGTGTTGCTGTAACCTCTGCGCGTAGCTGTGCAGTGAGAGAGCAAGAAAAGTCTAAGTATGTGCTGTTTCACTGAGGAACAAGTGGGCTTATAAGCACTGGCATATGTGCGCGCGTGCAGCAATGACAGAAGGGTCAAACACCAGCGCGCGCCGGCCGTATCCATCTATCTTTCGCGTGCCATCCATCTTTTCCAGTAACGTTACCCTCACCCGGAGCCGCCGGTGCACTGTCAGTGCCTCCTCGCTCCACGCAGTCAAGTCCGTGCAAAAACACAGCAGTATTCATTAAACTGTTACTTACTGTGTTTTCACGCGCCTGTCCCCCCTCTCTCCTTTCGGCCCTCCATTCTCTTCACATCATTCCCCTCGAGGTATCCTTTTTGCGGCTTCTCCGGGGGAAATACACCTAGAAATATATATATTCTACATGTATTCAATTTTCGCGAGCTCTCTCTCTCTCCCTCTCTCCATCTATCTCTCTCTCTCTCTCTCTCCACCTATCTCCCGCTCCCTCCTCTCTCTCTCTCTCGCTCCTCTCTCCCACTCTCTCTCTCTCCGCTCTTTTGTTAAAATTCAGTATATGCACCTCGTCACCTAGCAACCGTCAACCGTCAACCTCCCTCTCTCGAGCGCGCGCGCGCCTCCCGCTTCTCTCTCTCCCTCTCTCTCGCTCTCCATCACTTGCGACACGTGTTGAATGCTAAACTTAGCGGTGTGGAATAATATTAATAACTGGGTGGCTCGAGGTCTCTTCCTCTGCCTCTCACTCTCTCTCCCACTCCACACACACACACTCACGCTAACGCGCACACACACCTCCTCCTTTCGCTCGCGCATATCATCATGCAATATAAATATTTACTAGAGCCACTCAGTCCTCTGTTGCATGCCCCCCGCAGCCCCCGTCCGTGTCTCTCTCCCCTCCCATCATCCCGTACTGCGAATCAATGGAGCCGTGTCGCCACTTCTGCTTCCCCGAGCAAAACGGAGAGGTGTGTGTCCATCACGCAGTCCATCCGTTTCACTAGACACGCGTGTATCCATACAGCAAAGACAGGGGGGAAAATACGCACCGACCGTGAGCGCGCGCGCGTGTTCTGGAGAGTGAGTTACCGTTGCTTATGCCGGGGAAATGGATGGAGTAAGTAGCTTGAGCTGCAGTCACCGTATTAATACATTATTTTATATGATTTTTTTTTATTTTATTTTTATGTTTTTATTATTTCACCGGTTAGATTTTTTTACCTCTCTTTTTATATTTGTGGTCTACTGGAAGTGGTCGCTTGTCAATCGATTAATAAACCAATAACTCAATCGCCCGTGATTAATACTGACACTCTGTGTTTCATTTAGTGGGCTCTGTCTGATGATAAATGGTCAATGTTTTTTCAGAAGGTCACTGACTGAATCCCAGCGTGACGCAGCGCTATTGATGAAATACCGTTCAGCCATTAAAGCAGTCGTTTCCAACCCTGTTCCTGGAGGCCCCCCAACGCTACACATTTTGGATGTCTCCCTCATATAACACACTCATTTAAAGTATTGGAGTACTCTACTAATGAGTCAGGCTTAGTTACAAACTTACCAGTAGTTACTAAGCCCCAAATGTAAACTTTACATCCCAATTTAAAGGGAGTGTTCAACCAAATATAAAAGTTCCATTATAATTATAATTACCCTCATAATGTTTTAAACCTGTATGACTTTCTTCTGTGGAAAGGCCAATGAAATTCAAGGAAATTCAAATGTTGTATTGGACACCAATGAAAATTCAGCTGAAAGATTTTTCCACAGAAGAAAGAAAGCCATACAGATTTGGAACAATATGGGGGTGAGTAAATCATGACAGAATTATTATTTAATTTTTTTCATACAAATGGACTGGTTCAATCAATAACAATGATTTTTGTGTGAGAACAAGGGAACCAGTGTTGTAGTTGTCAGGTTGCACAAACCCACATATCAATCATCAGTCTGAATCTCATTGGCCAGCGACAGATGTCAGTTGAATGGTTCACAACATAAACTGTCAAAGTGACTGAGTGTGATTTTGAAGTGAGGGCATGTTAACAAGTTTCATTCAGTGGAATTTATGTTCACACCCTATTCACCCTCTTTCTCTCTCTCGGTCTCACTCTTTGTATATGTGTCCTGTTGTTTGAGTTACAGCTCAGAGCACAACAGATGAGTAAACACTGATAGTCACAAGTAAATCCCATCAAATCAGATTGGGGAATGCAAAGGCTGCGCTCCCTCCTGCCCTCGCTCTCAGTTCCTCTTTTTCTCTCTCTGTAGGCGTTTCTTTCATTCTCTCTTCGACTCCTCGCAAAGTCTGATTAGAGTTGATAAAGAAAAATCCCATTTAATCAAGTAAATAGTAGATGGAGGAATTGAGCAGCAGTCCCAGAGGCACGCACTGGGCCTTATAGGAATCATATTGAAGGTTCGTACAAGCCTTGGGATAATAATACGGACTACGACATGGCATCTGGCATTAGTGTCGGATAAAACAAGCAGACGTGAGGGAGAAGTGCAGAAGAAACTAATAGGAGAACTAAAGAGAGAGACTGCCTGAGGGAAGATGGAGAGAGTGAGAGCCCTATTCAGCAGTGCCACACAGACTTTCCTTTCGCACTGGGAGACCTCGACGACGATTTAATTTCTTCTCAGTCCTAGCTGTAATAGAAAATAACCAAGTACTTTCGCGCAATAGCTGTCAGCGACCTTCTGAGAAGAATAGGGCTAATCCTTTACGGTGCCCTCGCAGAACGGCTCGGTTCAAATCCGCTACATTTCATTTCTTGAATAAATTTTCTTCCTCTTAAAGATACATATTTTTTCCCCTCTCACAGTGAGACTGAACTCTGTCTTTGACTGGGCCTGTGTTAAACGTAGACTCGAAATTAGGCTTTCAGCAAAGAAAAAAAAAAGCTACAGAACATCATATTCATTTTCACAGGCGGTAAATGATGGGCTTTGTAATCCCGAGTTAATTATCGCAACAAGCGCAAATGTACATCACCGTTTTTCAAGTATCCACATTTGTGAATATCTAAAGACTTTGTATGAATAATTCTTTAAGACTCCTCGCTTGTGTTGGTACAGTATAGTCGGAGGGTTCAAAAGGAGCTGATGGAAGCCACAAGAGCCTTTAGTCCCTGCGGTCATTTCTCTGATCACTTATGATTCCATTTAAACAGTATTACTCTCAACGAACAGCTTCACCCACGGATAATGATGGCATGATGCCGCATGTTTCAAGATCCTTCTTTCTCGAGAGGTATTCGACAGGGTCGGATAGAGATTCGATGAGAAGATTGGAAAGCCCTTCATCATCCAGAACACCAGGGGTTTGGGCTTTATCCCAGTGTGTGCCAAGTTCTCAGATATATCAGTTAAAAGTCCCAACCAATCAGTACTCTATAGCGGTCTAAAGATGCAGAGCCTCGGCCATTATGAAGTGAACATTGTTCTATCCACTCTGGTTTATGTTTAAGGAATATTCCGGGTTCAGTACTAGTTAAGCTAGTTAAGCATGGTCACACATTAGATTAGGGTCCAATTCTCGCTCTTAACTAACTATTAACTATGACTTTTGCCTCAATAAACTCCTAATTACTGCTTATTAATAGTAAGTAAGGTAGTTGTTAAGTTTAGGTATTGGGTAGGGGATGTAGAATATGGCCATGCAGAATAAGGCATTAATATGTGCTTTTTAAGTACTAATAAACAGCCAATATCCTAGTAATATGCATGCTAATAAGCAACTAGTTAATAGTGAGAATTGGACAGTAAACTAAAGTGTTGGCGACAGCATTTGTGGCATAATGTTGATTACCACAAAAAAGAATTTCCACTTGGGGAAACTGACAATGGAAGTGAATGGGGCCAATCCGTAAACATTAAAATACCCACTGTTTCAAAAATAAAGCAACAGAACAATTTGTTAACATGATTTTAATGCGTGTGCGTGGAGGGGTGATCCTATTTTGAATGAAGTTGTCCAGTTGTCCAAGACAACGAAATACCATAAACCCTGAAATGGCTGTAACATTATTTCAATGCTTAACAGCTCAAAAAAAAAAATTATCATTATCAAATTATCAAATCATTACGGAAGAATTATTGTACATGCTTTTATAAAATGATAAGCTTCAAATTTTTTCTAAATCTTTGGCCTCATTCACTTCCATTGTAAGCGCCTCAATGTAACCTTGATTTTTCTAAAGAAAAGTTAGTTACATTTAGTTACATTCTGTTCAGTCTGTCTTTGTCCGATCTCCGTCCTACTAAGTGTGTGTTCCTTCTGCCTTGTCTGTACCTGTTTGAATCATATTGTTAGTAAAAGTTTGCATTCGAACTTTTGATTCTCCCTCGTCGTCTTCTGGCTGCACCACACCATGACAGAATATCGGACCGCCCAAAATGGACGATAGGGTTAGAATGATCGTCATGGCTCAGGAGAGCCAAAACTTTTGCCGCCTTGCCATCACCATCAATGACATGAGCCTGAGCACCTTGTTCCGGATCGGGGCCACATTTAACCATCCTATCGACCTCCCAGACACCACCGGACTGGACTGGAGGGAGACTGTCATCCGGTGTCTGGAGAGCGTCGTGTCTCGATCCGGAACACAGCCTGACTCAAGTGATCTTCACGTCATGCCTGCCCAGCCTGAGCCCTCAGCCAAGATGGCCACCGCCTCACCGCTTGAGCCCTCAGCCAAGATGGCCGCCGCCTCGCCGCCTTAGCCCTCAGCCAAGATTAGGGTTGGGTATCGTTTTTTTTTTTTTTCGATACCGGTGCCAAATCGATACTTTTAAAACGGTACCGGTGCCTAAACGGCATGTACCAATACTTAAAAAACAAAAAAAAATTTAAAGAGAGCCTCAAAACGATGGTGAATGACATTAAAGAACGTTTTTATTGAAAAATAAATAAATAAAATAAATCTTAATTTAATTACATTTTTAGAGTAAATATATAAATATAAGTAATCTAAATACAAAAAAACAGAACAAATTTACATAACAAATTCACAATAAAACCTAAGCCACCTAACCCAAATACAATAATTTAACATTACAGTAACAGCAAAGTAGTCTGTATTCTTGGTATGCTACAAACCAGCTTTAAATTTCAGCAAATCTTTTCACATTTTTTGCATTCTCTGGCCAAATACGACACCTCTCCTGACTTATTGCATGTCCTGCACAAGGTGAGCATTATTTTAGAACGCATCACCTTAAATCCCGTGACGCGAAACCCATCGTGGAAGAAGAACGCCGTCATGTTTACAACTGTGACAATGAGCGCTCATCAGGATCAACTGAAGGCTGGATTTTCAAAAATACGTGAGGTTTGCGGCTCTATTCTTGCAGTAAACTTGCACAACGTTCTTGAATGAACAATTTATTGATTCAAGATGTACGCCAGTCTGTTATTGTATGGACATTGACTTTACATTTTAACAGAAAACATGACGCTGAACAAATAACGAACTGTGACTGCTGAGCGCGTCTGTCTCTCTGGCTCAGCGCCAGCCAACGCAGATTTGAATTTAGAAGTTGATGATCACGCGATCTGAACATTAAGCACACCGGTGTGAACAATCGTAAGCGTCAAAGGATTAACTAGCAATCACATGCGACGATTATGTTTCTTATGTCCGTTTCGGAGAACCAGAGGGCAGATATTTCAACCGACAGCTGAGGCATTTAAGTGGCACTGAAATGAGGCACCGAAATCTGTGTTTTGATTCGGTCCGGTTACATACCGGTTACTTAGGTACCGGTTCCATATCGGTGCCAGGTTTCGGTATCCAACCCTAGCCAAGATGGCTGCCGCTTCACCGCCTGAGCCCTCAGCCAGGATGGCCGCCGCACACCGATACCTGTTCCTGTTCCCCGTTCTGTTCCTAGATCTGTTCCTGCCCCAAGGACTGTCCATATTCCCAGACCTGTTCCTGCCCCATGGACTGTCCATATTCCCAGACCTGTCCCTGTTCCAGAGTCTCGTCCCGCCGAGACCGCCGGTCCAGAGTCTCGTCCCACCGAGACCGCCTGTCCAGAGTCTTCTGTCCATGAGCCTGAGTCTTCTGTTCCCTAGCCTGTATCTGATTCTGTTCCCGAGCCTGTATCTTAATCTCTTCCCGAGTCTGAGCCTGAGTCTGTTCCCGAGCCCAAATCTGTTCCAGAACCTGAGCCGGTTCCTGAATTCCCACCCAGCCTCCCTCTCCCACCTCCTCACATCTACCACCTCTCAACCCTTCTTCCGCTACTGCCTGTCAGCCCCACAGCTCCTCAACCACCTTCGGGGAGGTGGGGTCGCTGTGGGTCTGCCAGCCTGCAGCTCCAGCCAGGGGTGCGTTTCCCGTACAACTATATAGCTCGCTGCTTAACTACCATAGTATGATGCATCGTTGGAGAAATCAACTACCTAGTCACGACTGTTTCCCGAAACCGTATGTCGCAAAGTATCGTTCAACCACGTTGGTTTATGATGTCTCGCACGTGGTGGACTAATAACTTATTTTAATTAATCTGTTTGAGATCGAATTAATGCTAGATTTTGTCATATAAGTTACAGACATGGCATCTGAAGACCATTTCTAATTTTTTTCAGTTATTTTGCTTTATTACCAGACTCAATATTTGGCTCGTTCTTACATAGTAGAGCACGTTCGCACATGCGCAGTCTTCAAAAACGGTGCTTTAAATCTCTTGACAAACTAAAAGACGTAAATTACATTTGTTTGTATTCTAAATAAATAACACGGGTTGTACTGAATGTCAGCTTGCTTATTCTGCTAAAGATAAGGATTTATTCAGTCTACATCTCATGTAAACTAGACACTATGCTTCTAACCACAGCTCGAGAGCTGTCGTTCCAACCACACAAGTTTGCGATGCTGTTTGCGAACGTTCGTTGGAACGATGGTTTCGGGAAACACCAAATCGTTGAACTATGCTGATAACGACGGAACTTGCAACCATAGTTGGCAAACGATGCTTTCGGGAAACGCACCCCTGGTCGGTGGATCCCCAGTCTCCGCCTCCAACCTCCACGACCAGGACTCTACCTCGGCCCGTCAAGCTCAACCTTAGCTCCTACCTCCCTCAGCTCCACCGTGGCCCATCAGTTCACCAGTTTCGCCAGGCTTCCTCGACCCCCCGGATCCACCTTGGTCACTCGTCGATCGACCCTCGCCTCTGGACTGCACTCCTCTGGCTACGCCTCTTCCCTTCGTCCCCCCGGCTCCATTGGACTCCTCACTCCCTTCTGTTCCTCCTTGGTCCTCACTCCCTCTGTCTCCACCGTGCCCTTCTGTGTCCCCGCCTGCACCTCAGTCACCAGAGCCGGCGGCTTCGCCATGTCCCGCCGGATCCTCTGCGTCGCCTGGGCTCGTCGGCTCTCCAGCTCCACCCTGGTCTCCTCTCCCACCTGCTTCGCCCCCGTGAGTTGGCCCCCTGTAGTCGTCAGCCCTGCCTCCTCCATGGCTCCTCCAGCCGTCGTCTCCGCCCTGGCCGCCTTCATCGTCTGGCCGCCTGCATCGTCTGGTCCCTCCTGCCTTCTGTCTGCCCTTCACCTGCTCTTCATCCACCTCCCGAGTCCCCTCCCTCCCTCCGCAGTTGGCCTACCTAGGGGCGCGAGGACACGCCTACCGGGAGGGGGGAGTACTGTCACGTGTCAGTGTTTGTTTGTTTTTTCAGTAGTCACATGTAGGATTGGGAACCGAAAATCGGTTCTTATCCAGAACCGTTAGTTTTGTTTGTTTTTTTACCGTGCGAAATTCCTGAGTTTCGGTTCCGAAAACGGTTCTGGTGCGATGTGTGGGCGAAGTGATGGCAGCTTATCCTTTAATAGCGACGTCTCACCTCATGAATATTAAAATAGTAATGAATGCACTGGCCCTTGCGCTACTCATATACGTTTTGCGTCAGATATCAACGCAGAGAGAGAGAGAGAGAGAGAGAGAGAGAGAGAGAGAGAGAGAGAGAGAGAGAGAGAGTAGAGCTGCACCATTAAAGGGGACCTATTATGCAAAATTCTATTTTGCATGCTGTTTGGACATAAATGTGTGTTGGCAGTGTGTGTACACAACCACCCAATAGTGATAAAAATCAGCAGTGTCTCCCAATGACCTGTTTTCAGAATGCGGCTTTAGTGACGTCACTAAAGCCACAGGCCCCGCCCACGAGTGTTGACAGACACTGCCGTTTTAACATAGACCGGCCCTGATTGAGTTCACAGCAAGCATTGCTGCACTGAAGAGAATGTCTCCCAAGCGTTGTAGGTGTTGTGTGGCTGGATGTATTAATCCACATAGCTCTCTCTCTATTTACTCCCGAAATCTGAGGCAGCCACTGAAGACGAGGTGGAATTATTTTGTTTTCAAAGAAAATGCAACTCCCTCAACTATACCGAAATTCGTTTATGTACTTACGCACTTCTTATACTGTGTTTACTCAGCTCTTACGGTGATTTTCTGGAGTAAAACTGACGCTTCATCTTTTGTGTGATGTACAATAAACTTTATTAAACTCATCAGTATATTTTTGATCATCATTCGGACCTGGTCCGAAACAGCAGACTTGTAACGTTAGGCTATTAATAGTGGATACAAGCACAGATGACAAATACATTATAACCGTAATTAAACTATACCTGTTCCATCTCCATACAGCACTCTGACTCTGTTGGCATTATTGTCCGACTCCGGGTCGAAATGAACACCGTTACTGAGAGTTTCTGATATTATCATCATTCTGTGAGATGAAATTGTCCTGAAACTGAGCGCGAGCTCATGAAGCTCCGCCCCCTGTGCCGTGCAGCAGCAGCTTATTTGCATTTAAAGGGCACACACTAAAATAGCGCGTTTTTCTGAGCACCAAAAAGTGACAATTTAAACATGCTGTAAAAAATTATCTGTTGGGTATTTTGAGCTAAAACTTCACATTCACACTCTGGGGACATCAGAGACTTATTTTACATCTTGTGAAAAGGTGCATAATAGGTCCCCTTTAAATTATCTCGTTCAAACACCCACACAATCTCATTCCTAAATGGCAAAAACTTCACACCGGAACATTCAAATCTGTTTGCGCTGTCGCTGACCCAGAGAGAGCAGTTATATATGAAACAGCTTTACTTTCACAGTCTTTTCAACAACACAGTATCGACATTTCTGTGTTACAAATATTCAAATGATCACAGAAGTACTGAGATAAAAGTTTCTAGTTTGAGAATAAATGTCTACGGTAGCAACCAAAATAGAGTAAATCACCTTTTGAAAGTCGCTTCAAATACCGAAAATTCGCTGTATAATGAGCGAGTAGCCTACATCATGAATGCCCTTTTCAAACAGTGTTTTTGTCTTATCCTGAATCACAACGGTAAGACTGTAATAAGCGTTTAGACTCCGACTACTTTACACCGGTCGGTTCGGCACCGCTGCGGAGTAGCCCAGTGCCTGCGTGACTCAGCCTAGACATAAACATAGAGAAGTAGCTCCGGCTACAATGTTCTTCCGCAAGACTCATGCAGTTCTGTTTATTAAAGCTACACTGTGTAATTTTTTTAGTTGATTCTTAGCAAAAAACACTTAGTTCTTTCAAAAATATATGTGCTCATTAATGTATATTTACTTCTTTCAAGTAATAAAGTATTCTCGTAAGTTTATAATCTGCCATTGAAAGTACATACGGGTGAGGGGTTCGAATGCCGGTCGCCATGTTGCCCCTCCATCTTGAAACTACATTAGCCAAAGAGGGACATACCTGTAAATTCAAGCTTCGCCTTTCGCGCTTTACACTCAGTGACACAGAGACGAATGCGAGGGGGAGATTACTCGCGACTGCCGGCAGATTTGAAAGATTGCTGATGGAGGATCACGCCTATTTTCGAGGACATGTAGCAGAGTCGCCAAGGAAGCGAAAGAGAAAATTAAAACGTCAACGCGACAGGCAAATCAGCAAGACCAAAGTCAATACTGGAGTAACTTTTCCCAGATGGAAAGAGCTCATGAGAAGCAAAGATTTTAAAACGGACGCCGAAGTTGCCTGCTTTCTTCTCGACAGGTAATTCAGCCTATTTGTGTTTAAAGGGTTAGTTCACCCAAAAATGAAAATTCTGTCAGTAATTACTCACCCTCATGTTGTTCCAACCGCGTAAGACCTTCGTTCATCTTCGGAACACAAATTAAGATATTTTTGATGAAATCTGAGAGTTGTCTCACTCCTCCATAGGCTTTCAGAGGGACCGAAACTTGCTGGCCCAGAAAAGTTATTAAAGAGATCGTTAATATAGTCCAAGTGACTACAGTGGCTTAATCTTAAGTATATCAAGCGACGATAATACTTTTTGTGCGCAAAAACAAACAAAAATAACGACTTTATTCCACTATTCATTTCCTTTTCTCTGGGCCTCGTAGTGTTTTTGCGCTGCGCGTCTGTGTTGCACGTCATCACGCATCACACACATGACCCGCTTCGGCCAATTGTGAGCCTACGTGGTGACGTGTAACACAGACGCGCTACGCAAAAACACTACGTGAACCAACTAGAGGCCCAGAGAGAAGGAAATGAATAGTGGAATAAAGTCGTTATTTTTGTTTGTTTTTGCGCACAAAAAGTATTCTCGTCGCTTGATATACTTAAGATTGAGCCACTGTAGTCACTTGGACTATATTAACGATCTCTTTAATAACTTTTCTGGGCCAGCAAGTTTCGGTCCCTCTGAAAGCCTATGGAGGAGTGGGGCGGGGGCGGGGCTCCATTGGGGCTCCTCCCCTAACCGCATGTGATCTCACTCCAAGCTTTTGATAAAACTTGAGAACCCTGGTTCTACTAAGTGTGTGTGTGTAGTGTACCTTCTGCCTGTTTGAATCATATTGTTAGTAAAAGTTTGCATTGGAACTTTTGATTCTCCCTCTTCTTCTGCCTACACCACACCTTGACAGTGTAAGTAATACTGAGAGAGAATTTACAACTGTCAAACAGGTTTCATTTCATTATTGTGCATCATACTGGTAATCCAGTGCTGGAATGCAAACGAACAAGACCCTTATCACCTGCAGCAATTTTGGTATTTTACAGTAAAAAACAAAAACAAAAACACAGAAAGGAAACCCATTACATAAATATTGACTTTGTCCTGCTGATCTCTACTATTAATCTATCCTTTGCCCTACAAAATCCCAGGAATGAGAGCAGCAGATATAGAGTCATTGTAGTAGTGTCATTGGTGTAAAGAGTACATCGTAAATAAAGATCAAAAACGTCTGCACACTCCATTGACGCAGTCGCTCAACCAGCTCTCACAGATTCATTCAGAGCACAGCAGGCTAGTTTGTGTTCAGTTCTCCCTCGTTCCCCCCTCGGTTTTCTTTTTCATAGTTTCCATTCTACACTAATACCAACTACTACACACAGGCCACTGGTCTCCCCAAAATAAGACACATTGACTCTGCTGTTGCCCACAAGATGACAGGGTTTAGTTTAGCCTGATCCGGTTAAGCTGATAAAACAATTGAACAGAACAGAAACCGAAAGACATTAACATTCGATCAGAAGCTGAGCAGGTTCCTTTTGTTTGAGGATTAAAGGTGTAAAACTATTCTGCTTTGAGAAGACAACATAGTTATGCTAAGTAAAGAAAACGGGGCAGTTCACAGTGAAACCAAAATAACCAGAGCAGAAAACTATTGTGCTTTGCTGGGGGCGTTTAAATTTCAAATGGGGACTGGATCTGCTGAGTGAGGGTAGGGTGGGGGAGATGAGAAATTGCATAGACTTCCTCCTGTAATGCTTAATTACTCCTGTACTTGAGGTAATCTTCAATCAGATGAGCACCATGGACTCCAAGTGGAGTGCCCTGCAGCCGCCTCTGATAAAATTCACACACGCACAGGTTTGTTTTTCCACCATAGTGGGGAATTTCCATAGATTTTTTTTTTTTTTTTTTAACTGAGCTAATGATATATTGATTCCCTATCCACTACTCATAAATCCAAGTCCTTTACTTTTATACCATTTTCTACACAAAAATCAGTAATGACTCAAAAAATGTCATGTGGTATATAACCACTAGTAGTACAACTTTTTCCTTATGTCTTAAATATATGTCAGTGTACACACAAATGTTTTTAAATATATTTTCAAGAATTTATCTTTACAAATGTCATGAGTTATTAATGCATAAATAATCAGTAAAAGTTTGGGGAGTCACAACACATGGGATTTTGCAACCTGAACTTTGCAAGTGTCTTGTTTCCTTTTAATAAAGCTTTTTTCTTCTTCTTTACAACATCATGAAAGCTGTACCACACTAATATTACAGACACTTCTGCCTCAAAAATATCAAATTAACTTTAACTCAGAAAGCAAAAAAAATAAATTTTTAAATCATTTTTAATGTTTTTGAAAGAAGTCTCAATTTATTTGATCAAAGTACAGTAAAAACAATAATATTGTGAAATGTGATGTGATCTTTTTAAATGTAATTCATTGCTGTGATGTCTAAGCTGAATTTCCAAAATATTAGAATAATTTCTGAAGGATGTCTTCAGTGTCACATGATCCTTCAGAAATTATTCGAATATGCTGATATGCTCAATAAATATTTATTATTATTATCAATGTTGAAAACAGTAGTGCTGCTGACATTTTTGTGAAAAACCATGATACATTTTTTACAGGATTCTTTAATGGATGGAAAAAAAGTTCAAAAGAACAACATTTATTTGAAAAATCTATCTTTTGCTACATTTTAAATGTCTTTACAGTCACTTGCTTGCTGAATAAAAGCATTAATTTCTTTTAAAAAAAATAAAAATCTTACTGACCCCAAACTTTTGAACAATAGTGTAAACCTCTCTCACAATCTGGCAGAAAAGATTCTATAGATTGGGCAGGTTAGTGCATTTTGTATTGTAAACAGAGTGTGGTTGTTTAATCTGGGGCAAAGTGAAGTTTATTGAGAGAGCAGGATAAAAGAGGGAAAGAGGGAGAAAGTAAAAGTAGGACTATAAGTATGAAAGATGAAAAAGATGGAGCGATGGTATTGTCTGGGAAACCAGTAGAGGAAAGTAAAGTCAGGTAGAGGAGGGAAGGGGGGGAATGGCCTGAGGCAGGAGAGAAAGAATAAAGATAAGCACAGAAGAAAAGAATGCACACAGAACGGAGACGAGGGGAGGGAAGAGGGAGGGGCAAAGAACATGGCAAGGTTACACATGAACTGCAGTCTGTTTTCTTCTTTAACACAGACACAGAAAGAGAGAAGTAGAGAGAGGAAGCTTCGGTTTTGCTCTTATCTCTGCACTATCACATTAAAGCGTAAATTAAAACCAGAACGGAAGAACTGAATGCTAAAGGAGTGAGTACATTCATGACACAGAGAGCCAGGAAAGAGGGACACTGAAAGAGAAAGACAGACAAAAGACAGAGAGACTATGAGAACAATAAAATAAACACGGCGGATACACATTGGCAGAGTTTACAGGACCAGCTCTGACATCAGTGAAGTGAGAGAGGAAGAGGGGTGCAACATTGCTTTACGGAAACCGCTTGACAGTTTCATACTCAGCCTAACAGACGCTTAAGAGAAACAGAAAGAGAAAGAGAGACAAAAGGATAAAACTAGTCTAATTTCAACCACACCATGTTGATAAAAGAATACCGGATATGCATGCCGCTCACTGTCGATGAGGTAAGTTTGTAACTTTTTACATGTGTTTGGGTTTGCTTCCATATGTTAAGTGTGTACTGCAGCTGTCCACATGATTGGTGCATCAAAGTAAACATTATCAAGATGTTTATTCCACTCTGTTTATGCAGATGAAACATTAATCTAGCTCTGTGTATGTCTGTGGGTTGCATTTCATAATCTCCCCATTTCAGCCGTTTTCTTTACCTAAACGGGTTTGACCAGTTATGTGTTTTCATTTTAAGTTATCCACCTCAAGGCTAGAAACAAAACACAAAGGCCTTCCCAACAAACAGCTTGGGTTTCAACAGAAGGGTCAGGGATTGTTTAGTCTATCTATGTTTCACCTTCAGATAGCCCAACTTGTGCTCTTCAGATCAGACAAGCCCAAACAAGCACACCTGACCTAAAAGTCTGCCTTAGAATTTGTCTATGGACTACATCAGCACTAGACCGCATAGTTTCCAGACAGGAGCACCGCCTCCTTTTTCTGGACAAGCTCTGTTGTGCGTACAGACAGCGTTTTTATGCTCCAAGCTTCACAAGGTCTCTGTCGTCATCATCAGTGACAATGATTGTCGGAATGAGTTTTCGCATTAACAGATTTCAAAAGAATCGGCCCTCAGACAAACAGCAGGAACATTGTCAGTACTGCCAACACGGTTTTTCAGAAGAATTTGTGGAACAAATTACCCTGAGACATTTTGTGCTCTTCAGTGAATATCAATCTTTAGGCAAAAAAAACAAAACCTATTTCTATGACAGATCAAGCACACTATGACAATGACATTAGCTATGTTTCCACCCACATTTGGTGGCTTCCCTGATTGCAACAACTTGCATTTTTATTACAGATATTTTGCTCCAATTTCCCAGGAAGTGACCATTTTGTTCACTTGAACACATGGGATGGAAATGTTGCTTTATTTGTAAACGTTTTATGCAACATTCCAATTTTGCGCAAAAGTTAAACTGGATGGAATGGAAACATCGCTAGTGACGGTTTAGTATAACTGTAAATGTATCGTTTTGTTTACATTTTTTTTACATTTCTTAGAATAAATTAGCCATAAACATATATCATAATCATAATAGCACATATCACAACATATATTATCCAAATGTATTATATTACAGTAATAAATCAATGTTTCGTTGCAAAATGGCACCTACAGAAATGTAATAATTCAAAGAAAATATTTTATTTATTGTTGACTTATTATATTTAACAAATCAAATTTAATTTCATAGATCATTATTGAACAAGCCATTCTCAAAAAAAGGAAACTCATAAATTTGATCTCTTTGTTAATACCATTTTTCAGAATAAATAAGCCATAAATTGTTACATGTTATCATAAATACCACAAAATGTATTCCAAAAAAAAAAAGAGTATATTAATAATCAATGTTTAATTGCAAAATGGCACCTAAAGAAATGTCATACTTTTAATTTAAATGTTTAATTTATAGATGTTTTATTATATTTAACAAATTCAATTTTGTTTCATGGATCATTATGGCAGAACACACAGTTTCCAAGAATGCCCTAATTTACGTAATATATTAATAATAAATTAAATAATAATAATAATGATAATAATAATAATAGATTCACAATTATTGTAAATTTTTTCTATTTCTGAAAACAATGTGATGCACTTTTTTTGCAGCATGGCAAAATTTAAATCTTGCTAGCTAATGCTATGTTTATTTGGCATTATTGAACTTGACGAAGCGTATATCAGAGAATAAGTTGGCATAATTAGTTAAAATCAGTGAGTTAAGAATTTACGCTGTCGCTAAATATATATTTATATATATATATATATATATATATATATATATATAATATAAAAAAAAATATATATATATATATATATATATATATTTACTCAATTCTAATATATATATATATATATATATATAAGTATATTTGATTGTGCTAAAATTTTACATTTGCACGTATACTTTAGGTACACTTTAAATACCTTGCATTTAAATTATACAGTGATCATACTATCCTTACTAACAGTGATATTAAAACACATTTCAGGCAATAAATGTGCATTGTGCAAAAAAGTAGTACTCCAAAAAAAAGTTGAATTATAATATTTATATCATTAAGTCTCAAGTGATATGTCAGCAAATATGTTAATAGATTTGTACTATATATGAAATAAATGTGTTTTAAATACATTTTGGTATAGGTTTGTTCACTAGGGGAATTCAACTTCCTGTCATTCCAATTTAAATTCCAATTCAACATCCGTGTGGAACGTAGCCAATTCAATTCACATTCCAAATCGTGAGCTGAAAGTGAGCCATTTCTAAAATCCTGGATTTTGCTCAACCTAGCTAAAAAACAAGGCCAAAAAAAAAAAGAGAGAAATGAAACATGAGGTCACAAACAGGGGTCAGCAATTTCTCTCTCTCTCTTCCTCAGTACAAGATCGGCCAGTTATACATGATCAGCAAGCACAGCAGAGAGCAGAGCGGAGGAGGTGAAGGGGTGGAGGTCGTCCGTAATGAACCTTGCACAGACCACAAACACGGAGCCGGTCAGATCACAGAGAAACGCATCTACCTCAACAGGTGAGAGCGTGCACACTGCACACACACACACACACACACACGGGCACGCATAAGCCATCCTGTTTTGTTCACGGTTTACATCACACATCTGCCAACGTGCCAGCGATCAGCTATTATTGATGACTGCAGCTAACACCTTTATGCATGCAGCAGAGCTCCGACCATCTCTCACTTTACCTCCAAAAAAACCTTTTCTCTCCCTTTCGAGCTTCAAGCAAAAATGCACAGCAACATAACGTCCTAAGGAAGATCACGTAGACATATCATCCCACGCGGTGAACATGCATACACACTTATTGTAATTGCCTGTTTTGTTATATTCTTTACACTCTCGCCCTACAAGGACAGAACACCCCCCCCACACACACACACACTCAGTCATTAGATGCTGTTGTGAATATGAATTACTGCACCTCTAGCAGTAAAGCAAATTTTTCAAGCCATTAATGTGTTAGCAAAGACCAAAAGGGCAGAGCATTAAGTTCCTAATGGTCAAATAAATCTTATCGTGGAGCATGTGAGTCTAATTCAAATGCTGATATTACCGCAGACGAGATCATTATATGCTGTTTACAAGTACATCATGCTGAACCGCTGCATTGTAATTATGAATAATTTAACTTGTATCGTCAAGATACGGGCGTCAAAGGATTGAAATGTAATGCCAGTTGTTTGGTGGGAATGTGCTGTTCGGCTGGACACACTGTGGAAATGTCTGTCACTTCAGAAATGGGGAAAGAGAGAGTGTGAGAACGCGAGGTCACATCCGTGGCGCTCGACACAACTGGCTGACCGTGAATGATCTACATCTTCTCTTCTCCACCCCTCTCTTCTCATCCTCTGTCCATTCATCCATCACTCAAGTCCTCAGGCTGTAAATCTCAAGCGCTGTCTGTGCTGCCTTATCTTACAGTGCTGAGTTCATTATCTCTCTCTCGCTCTCTCTCTCTCTCTGTGGTGGTTTTTATTTGGACTCTGACTGGTTTTTTTTTTTTTTTTTGTGAGGGACAGATGGCACCTGACACCTCTGGAAGTGAGACTTATAGCTATTGTGACTGCTGCCTGACCTCTCACCCCTGCACATTCACATCTACAGTGGCCCCAAAAAGTATCTGGACACTTAAGACAAACTTTAAATGATTTTCGTTTAACAAGACACAAAATATCAAAACAAAGGGCAACTGCTAACTGCAAACAAACAATGCAAGACTTTTTCCAATTAATTTTAGCCAACCATTGAACAATGTACACTGCCGTACAAAAGTCTGGGGCCGGTAAGAATAAAAATACAGTAAAAAAATTCTAAAATATTATACAATTTAAAATACCTCTTCTATTTTAATATAGTTTAAAATGTCATTTATTACTGTGATGGCCCATTTTTGAGTGGAAGGAAAAAAATGCTGTATTCGTGCATGTATATTTAAATGCAAATGAGCTGCTGCTCTTTTCCAGAAGAGGGCGGAGCTTTTACAACTTGTGCCTCCGATACTCTGACAAAAACTAAAACATCCATTTGGTTTTGATTATCATCTCTAACGCGGTGACGCTCACATGACATTGCAGTTCTGCATCAGAATTGTCAGCTTTATTATCAAAGATGAACAAATACAGTAACAAACGTATTGCTCAAGGTTAGTTCATGTTAGTTAATACAGTAACTATACTGTTAAAAAAATGAAACCTTGTAGTAAAGTGTTGCAACATTTCTTATTATTATCACAGTTGAAAACAGCTGTGCTGCTTTAAATGTTGTGCTGCCTAATAAATTATTGTTGTTTTTTCAGGATTGTTTGATGGTTAAGTTTAAAAGAACAGCATTTATTTGAAATGTAAATCTTTTAGGATACTACAAATGTCTTTGCTGTCAGTTTTGATCAATTTAAGGCATCCTTGCTGAATAAAAGCATTAAAATCTTACTGACTCCAAACTTCATGCTGGAGTTAAGCCGATGGTTGTATAATGTGTCTGTTGCGTCATAACATCTTCTCGTTTCCCTTTTTGTCTGTGTTCAGCAAACTGCCAACCTGGATGAGAAAGTTTGTTCCCATGGCTTTTTATATAACAGAAACTGCCTGGAACTTCTACCCTTACACCATAACAGGTCAGCCCAAGTATTTTGTTACAATAAATACACCAGTGTTTGAATAGTAATGTGCCGTCACATGGCACATACATCCATCTTGTGTTTTTAATGCACCAGTAACCAGCCGTAACCTAACACTCTATTTCTCTTTTGCATACTTTTCTCCTTCTACGTCCATTGGTGTTTTACCACAGAGTACTCAGTAAGTATTCTCACATGTCAGCTCAAAATCATGCAGTTTGCTCTTGGCTCACTGACCCACTGAGCAAACAAGATAATCACCTCGCTCTCCCTCTTTCTCGTTTCTTTACTCCTTCCAAAAGTGTTCCTTCCTACCGAGGTTCCACGTCAGGATCGAGACGCACTTTGAGAATGACAACGGTTGCAGTGAAAATGTGAGCGAGAGAAGGCAACATGCATGCATACACACACACACAGACACACACACACACAAGTGTGTGTTCTTACAGGAGATAATCCTCTTAAAGGAGGGCGATTCATCAGAGGCTCACGTAGCTGCCGCGTCCTTGTAAAGGCCATTGTGCTCATGTCCGTCTGTGAAGCACTCAGTAGTAACAGTCATGTAAGCAGATCCAAACAGTCCACCTCACTCCTGTGACACCGGACACCAGTGCCTTAAAAGCAGGGCCTCAGGTCAGACTATAGCAAAGCTATAGGGCTCTTGTATTTACACCAACAGAGCTGTTGGCGCACTTTCAGTTTTATCGGCACAGCTAGTACACTACCATTCATAAGTTTGGGGTTTGTTTGTTTTAAAGAAACTTATACTTTTATACAGAAAGGATGCATTAAATTGTTCAAAATTGACAGTAAAGACATAAAAAACAAAAAAAAAACATACATTACATATCACATTATTATATTTCAAATAAATGCTTTTATTTTGAACTTTCTATTTAAAGAATCCTGAAAAAAAATTAGCACGATTTCCACAAAAATATTAAGCTGCATACGTTCTCAGCACTGATATGATAATATTCTTGAGCGTCAATTCAGCATTATTTCTGAAGGATCATGTGACACTGAAGAGTAATGCCTGCAGAAAATTCAGCTTTGCCATGACAGCAATAAATTACATTTTTAAATATTTTTCAATAGAAAAAAGTTTCTTTAAATTGTAATAATATGTCACAATTATAAATGCAATCTTTGATGAGCATCTTGGTAATAAAACTTCTTTTTAACAACATTTTTGAAAAATGTTAACGACCCCAACCATTTAAACTGTAGTGTACTCCAGAAACTTTATTTGGCTTTCTCATCTGAAATACAGTTATTTTAATTACAAATATATATGTAATTTGATTGATTTATGTTTGTAGTCTTCAAAGTACATGGATACACAATATATCTGTACCATATCAGCTTTTTAGTATACTTTTGGATGACATTCATATTTTATTGTTCAAGCTGGCAACTGTTTAATAATAGTTAAATGTAATCTTTGGCTGATCTAAAAATTAATATCCATTTTTCATACTGTACAATATAATTTTGTGATGCCTAAATTTATTTAGCATATAATTTTTTTTTTTTTTTTTTTTTACTTACCGTATTTAGAAAAAAAAAAAGCAAAACAATAATAAAATCATTTCAATTTATTACAAAAATAAAGTTATTATCATCTTATCAATATTGGCCAGAATTTTTTAATTTGTGCGTTCATATTTATTTAAATATATACATTTGTTTAAATAACTTCTCACTTTCTGGCTTCTTAATGGGACGATATACTGCAAGGACAAAATTTGTTCTCAGGAGATACAATCTCATGAGTCGCTTTGAGGTTTTTAATGCATCAATAATCATAAAACTGCACTAATAACTGTTTACTGTAGACAGTTAAAGTTTTAGGTTTAAAAAAAAAGCCCTCAGGTAATTTGAGACGCCTACTTAATGAAGTGAACAAACTGTTAATTTAGCTGTGTTGTCATTCAGACTTTTTTCTAAGTAGTTATTGAGATGAGATGAGTTATTGTTACAGGTTTGCCGTGTTTGTTTGCATACAGCGAATGAGAGAGAGAGAGAAAGATAGAGAGATAGAGAGAGGGGCCGTTGTGCCCCGGAGTGCTCTCTGTTATTAAGAAACGAAAAATAAGAATTAAACAAGATCCAACCTGCCGCAAAGAAACTCAGAGATTTATGAGTATCTGCCTGTGAGAAAGAAAGAGCGAGGGAGATGGCGGGGGGGAGTTTTGTTACTGATACAATTTCCTCCAACTCATCCAACTTTCTCTCCACACGCAGCAGACACACTCCCTCATTCACAAACACATGACTAAAAGGGATAGTCATCATTTACTCGCCATTAAGTTGTTCCAAACCTTAACCTCCAAATGAACACCAACATATTGTTTTTTTCATACAGACACTGCATACAAGTTTCACAACTCCAGCACATTCAAACAAATCAAAATAATACTGGTGCAAGTGTCAACACATCAGACAAGAGGAACAGTAAACAGCTTTCCTCACGAGGAGACAGAGATAAAAAGTCAGAGAGAGGAAAGAACAGGAGAGGGAAAAGAGCAGGGGTTTGTTAAAACACCTGCATCGATTTTAACCCATAAACAACTTTTTTGAAACAGAGAGCCCACAAAAGAAAGATCAGAACACCACTTATTTCCTTAATTGCTTATTTTTCATTCATTCTATTCCAATGCTGCACAGTTAAGGCAGCACTCCTTTAAGTTAAGACTTGTTATCTGGTTTATTTCTCCACTGGCCTGCAGTGGTGTGCATAATTCAGTACTTCTGCCTATATAGGCTTGGTTTTGCACTCTTTGTTTCCATGTTTTTTGCATTAATTCAGTCTCTGCCTACGCCCTACAGTCTTTCTGTTATATAGTGTGTCAAGGTTCTGTAATGGGCTACAGAATGTTTAACTGGTTGCATTGCAATGTGTGGTATTTTACATCAGGATTGCTCTGAGCAATGCTGAGCACTGAAACAGCTTCCCTTTGTCTTCAAACAGATGCAGACGTTGGTGCATTTCTATTCTTCTATGTTTAGACAACTTTAAGTTACACTGTCATATTTTACTTGGGTATTGCTGGAATAAGAAAGCAGTGTTTTCTTTGATATATTGTTGGATTTGTCTGATGTTGGCTGATGTCTCCTGTGCAGGTGTTTGGTGATGACCCAACTCCAAAGGACACGGTCTGCTTTTTGGATATTTTGAGCGATCCGATCCCTGATAAGCATTACAAGAAGTCGGAGGTACATATACATTCATATATGTATAAATACATGGCAAAACTAAATCAGGGGTGGGTAAAATTCAGAATTTATGAGTGGGCTCATTTTCTATTCATGAGTTGGAATGTGAATTGAATTGGCCACATGCCATCGAACGCTAAATTGGGATTTGAATTGGGAACGTCAGGAAGACGACTGTATAGACCAGCAGTCTACATAAGAGGAAATTCAATAGTCTAACACAAGTTTCGTCAAAACATAAATAAATCATTCATTTTAACTAATTATGCCTATTTATCTCCTGATATGTAGGCTGAAAAATTCTCAGCTCATTAGACTAAACTGAGTCTAAACTGAGTGCCGTCAAGTTAACACAAACATCAAAACAGATTTGACATAAGGTTTTAATGGAAAGTCCCCCAAATATAATGATCCCCTTGAGAGAGACCCCTTCCTAAAATATAACGTAATGTATTTTTATGTATAAAGAGCAATTTATACTTTTTAAAGAAAAATATACAGAAAGGCAGAATCAAATAACTGATACGGTTTCAGATAACTTTTTAAATCCATTTAATATATTGAGAAAATCTGAAAATTCTGTTAAATGAAATGTTCTTCCACCATGACATGAAACAATTAATGTCTATACGTGGCATTTCAAATATTGTTGGGTGTATGATAACAGGGTAATTCATACCGAACAATGTTATTATTAAAAACAACACATATAGGCCTACAGCAGTTAGCTTGTTCTTCCTTACATTTTAATCTTATGTATCATCTGTATCATGTGCATCAAATTTAATTAGAATTAAATTCCGAACGGTGAACAACTCTGACACACAAATAAATAAACATCCAGTCTACTGTGTTCTCTACAGGTCTTTGCACCCTTATAGCAGTGCAAATGTCTTCAAAGCTAGTATTTAAATGACACAACAGAAACTAACACAGCTCTACATAAGTATGTGTGCACTGCACACAAGTGCAGAAACAAAAACCACAAGACAAACATTAGGCCTGCATAAAAAACACATTTGTCAGCGTGCTCTACTTAGAGACACAGTTTATCGGAATCTGCTGCTCTTTCAGTGGACAAACAATACATCAGAGGAAAGCATGTTTCCATGTTCTCTCAGATTCAGTCATGCACAACCTCAAATCCATAGCTGTCATATGCCAAGTTAGGAATAAGACAAATCCAAGGATTACCAAAAAAGAAAAACAGACAAAACTATGACTTCTACAGACAAGGGACCAAAATTTTTAAATACGGATGGGTGAAGCAATACTTCAAATATTATTATATTATATTATATTATTACAAGTAGTTGAGACTAATTATGTTCTGTAATTGTCAATTACAGTAATAAATGAACGAAAACAGAGCCTGATAATCTAGTTTATGCCATAATCATTGTTAATGATGGCTTTCAAATACGATGTTAGATGACTTCAATTTCCATTTTATCCTCGGAAATCACAAAAAGCTTTCCATTTAATGGAGGTTACAACTTATTATTTAAATGTACTTGTCATGCTTTAAAAAGTGTCCAAATGATGTTACTACTTGAGTGTTACACTTTTTGTAACATAACCCATGCACCAAAATTGTTAGGCAAAAAAAAAAAAGTGGAACACAGCTAAATATTACATTTTTGCTCAATGAAACCGCTTTTATGACAATAGAATTAACTGAACATCATTTCAACAGAATATGTAAAAATGCTAAAGATTTTTATTGTTAGACAACAGACAAGCCAAAATCGCTCATTTTACGCAGGGCTGAACCCAAAATGTTATGTTTAGCACTAACTACTTTTCATGCTATGTTAATTTTATGTTAGATAATCATTTATCAGACATATCTAATAGGTCACACAACAAAAAGCATGGAATTTGTGCCTCTAACGCTTTAAAAATGGGACACCACATGACCAACTGTGAAAAGTAATGTCACCCCTGCACAGTGATTCATGCACAGCATGCAACACACACACACACACACACACAAGACAAGCAATAATCTGCTCACTCAGCAGGTAATGTGTGTATCTACTTAAAACAAACAGGATCTGAGACACTGGGTGTCAGAGAAAACAGGCCGGGGACCCCTAGTGGATGACTGGAGGAACTCCACTACACCCATCATGTGCTCCTACAAAAGAGTCACCTGTAGCTTTGAGGTCTACGGCTTCCAGGGAAGAACAGAGGACTTCGTTCACAGGGTACTGAGCGTTACGTCCCATGCATTACATCATGCTTTTAGTCATGTAATCTCATCATGTGTCATGTTACTGCATGTTATGATTCATCATAGAACATTCGTGACATTCTGTTGGTGGGACACAGACAGGCGGTGGCATGGATTGACGAGTGGCATGGTAAACGAGACGTATTGTTATGCTTCATTACCATAATTTATCACATGCTCTGTTCATTACCATAATTTATCACATGCTCTGATAAGTACACACAAGAATCCTGATCCCTCACTTGGCGCTCAAATGCTGCATGTAATCTGTCTTAATTCTTCGCAAATACCGGCAAACGTATAACAAATATTTGCGTACTATGCAGGCATGACGATCGAGCAGGTGAGAGAGTACGAGAGAAAACAGCAGGAGGAAACCAACTGCCAACTCAAGAGTGACATTACCTCCACAGGTAGAGAAAAAGCAAGAAAAATGTTGAAATTATATTGTCAGCATAAGAATTTAAGTAAAAATTTGGAATTGAAAATTAATATAAATCAATATCACAAATTTGCTTAATGATTAGTGACCTAGAAATAGTGCCGAACCATACATTTTGAAAAAAAAAATTTGATTATAACATTTCTAGATTTAGAGTTTGAATAGATTTTCATTGTAAACTCTGTCATCTCTCACTGCCCTCTATTGGTGAATGTTTTACACTGCATCACAGCTGTTACAGTTTAGTCAGCACGGTGATGCAACTTCACAATTAATATGGAAGTCATCATGACTCATCTAACAAAACTGTTGCAACATGATCCGATAAATCAGAAGCATTTGTGGCAAACACTGATTCTCTTGTCTGCTTTTCAGACTCTGTTCCTCCAAAGCGACCCAGCTACACTCGCTCCATCTCTGTTACGGATGAATCGTCACTGAAAAAGATGGGGGTAAAGACCGAAGACATGACAGACTCTTCATCCTGCCCTTCCTCCATCAAAAGTCCCTTGAGATTAAACTCTACCCCGGAATAAAACCCAAAAGAACCACACCAGTACCACTTCTTGAAACATTTGCCAAAATTCTCTCGACTTGGACTTTCTCATCTAACCAAACCTGATAGAAAAACATTCCACATTGTCACTCTCTGCTTTCCATTCCCACTGGACTTGCTCGTATGCTTGTGTTCATGCAGAGGTCGACATTAACAAAACATCTTTCTAAAGAATTTGAGATACTATGTAAAAGATTCTGGCCCTCCATGGAGTGAAACCATAGTGCCTTAATGAACTTTTCTCACAGACAAGCCCACATCACTAAAATGGATTCAACAAACAATCTATTCCAGTGCCAAATGGACAACAGACCCACCTGAGCACAGAATGGATATGAAAAGCCTCTATTGACGTAATGATGAAATCAGAAGACCGGTTCAGTGAAACCCAATCATATGGATTCTGGTGATTGTGAGCAACTAGCCGAAATTTCTAGTGGGTTACGGGTTATTGAGACTAACCTTTGACCCTGTATCAATACATTGAAGGAACCTAATTGATTGTTTAGTCGTGCAGCACATAGTAAGAACGTTATCAATAGTACTTTTGGTGAGAAGATTAAAGACTACAATGGACTGAACATTATCCGTTATTTGACTCTTATCCCACCGTTCATTCGATACATGCCACTGGTGATATTCTGTGTTTGTCTCTGGTTATTCAGAATTAAAGGGGACCTATTATGGTAAAAATCCATCCACTCCTTTTTTTTAATCCCCATAAATCATAAGCAGGGTCTCAGAATAAGCCGTTCGCAGTTTCTATGCAATGTGACATCACATTGCTTAGGCCCCGCCCACAACTGCTGACGGACTCTTCCCTATTAGCATAGACCCGCCCTGAGTGAGCTGTACACAGTCCACCATGTTTATCTCCTCGCCAGAGCATTTAACAGCAGCATTCAAGTAAGAAATGTATTCTTATTAATACGAAAGATATTCAATTAAATGCAGTGAGTGATTTCCGTTTTTATTTTGTTGTTTGATATATTAACAGCATTTATAGCAGTAGGTACTGTATATTATGCTGTTTTCACTTTAACACACAGATCTAATATACACATGTGATTTCTTTACTTGCGGTTTATGTTCACAGACATAACTGACTGTGTTTATGTGACATAACCTTGTGTGTATTTGAGAGTTTAAGCGCAGTAGAGAATTTAGTTTAATACTCACGCGGTGCGCCATTTGACAGCCAGCTTTCTGTGTGCGTGCTTCAGATGTGTGCACTTAGAAAACCATATTATTAGAAGTTTAGACTGATATGGCTTTAAAAGACATACATATAATAAACCTTCATGATGATGAAGAATTGCGATGTCACGTGAGCGTGACCGTGATTAAGATGATAATCAAAACCAAATAGATGTTTTAGTTTTTGGCAGAACAGGCCTATTCGATGCTCTCGCCCTCTCACTGAAAGCAGGGTGGGGAGCAGCAGCTCATTTGCATTTAAAGATACATGCACGAAAACAGCATGTTTTTCCTTCCACTCAAAAATGGGCATTTACAACAGGTATGAATGATCTGTGGGGTATTTTGAGCTGAAACTTCACAGACATATTCTGGGGACACCTTACACTTATATTACATCTTGTAAGAAGGGGCATAATAGCCATTGGTTGAACAAACAAGTAGCCCCACCCTAAACTCACATCATTGGTAAAGCCAATGTTGCTATGTCAAGCAGCTCAAATTAAAGGATGAATGTTTTGAAACATGAATGAAAAGGATTTATCAGTATCTGCATTTGATCTGTTTTTACATTCAAATCATCTCTGCCATCATCTAATACTCACTTAAAGTTCTTTAAAAACTTTAAAAACAAATAATTTAATAACACTGTGAAATATAATTCTGCAACTTTGGCAAATCTCAAAATGATAAGTCTCTTATCCTCACTAAGGCAGCATTTATTTGATCTAAAATATAGTAAAAACAGTAATATTTTGAAATATTACTACAATTTTAAACATTCGTTTTTGATTTTATTATTTAAAAATATAAAGCAATGGCAAAGCAGTCATTACTCCAGTCTTCAGAAATCATTATAATATGATGATTTGGTTTCAGGAAACATTTCTTATTATTATTAATGTTAAAAACAGTTTTACATTTTTTCTCTGGAAACTGTGAAGCATTTTTTAGGGATTTTCGATGCATAGAAAGTAAAAAAAAAAAAACAGCATTTATTTAAAATAGAAATCTTTTGTAACATTATACTTGCTAGTAATTCCTCACTTCTTGATGAGGGGTCAAAGACCCCAAAAAACATCAACAAAAAGTGACTTTGTAAACTAAAGTCTGAGCGCAGGAATGTTGTAAGCTTTAAGCGTTCTAGAAACTGCATTTTTGCTGCCATCGGTACATTCACTTTTTCTCATCACATATAATTGCAAAGATCCTTGCTGCTGCTTCCTCCTGTGGCAATTGCTGTATTCATTCACTACTAGCGTTTTATTTCCTTCTTTTTATCTCTCTGACGAAGGGATGTGGAAGGCAAAGATTGAATCCATGGTTCCTGAAGTCCCCTAGTAGTGCTCAAAGAACTCCAGGCTGTTCTGTTACAGCTCTGGCTCTCTCTCTTTCTTTCAATTTCTCAGTATCTGCATTCTCTCTCATCCTTTCCTTGCTGCCCCTCCTTCACATCCCAATTTATATCGCTCTCAAGAGAGCATTTCTGATGTATAAATTTCATTAGAAGAAAGCTTCTAAGGCAGTACCACTAGTGCAGGCAGATTAAAAGATCAGTTCAGAATAGAATAAACAGACCAATGGAATAAAATGCTTTAAATTGTAGGACCTACACAATGTGTCATTTAAGCGCTACTAATATTGTGCACGAGTCCATTTGTATGGACCTCTTTTTTTATTATATTTGGGGGGTTTCCATCATTTTAAAGCCAGACAGCCTCCAATCCTCATCCACTTTCTTTCCTTATATCAAATAAATAGGCTACTATTTTCAATGTTCATCAGAAATTCACCTTTTGTGTTTCACCTATCTAGAATGAACGTCATTATATCTGACAGCCCATATTATCTCGAAGTGATATTGAAATATTGACCGCATTGAAATACAGACTATCCATCTGCACTGTGTTTCACAACCATTAAATGTCAACAGATAATTCATATTTAACATTTAACGACTTACCTGACAAAGATAACATCACTCATTTTCTCAATAGAATTCACTGTAACTGCAAACTGGATCTCACAGAGCAGAGCTGCTTAAAAGACAGACTGACCCAAGCCTTGTGAACTAACCCAGATACCGATGCATTTATTGTCGGTCTCTAATCATTATTATCACAAAAACGTATAGGTGGGTTAAAAAGACCTCGAGGGTAATTTATGAGCAGTAATTATATTGCTGGAGCCACCCCCAGCTGACACGCACGGGCACAAGCATCCTCTCATGCAAGCAAATGTAGAGAGTTACACATGCATGCACATACTCCCCCAAGAGGGTGGGAATGTTTGGGAGGCATTCATTGAAATTCAGTCCCTTAACATAGTAATCAGCACAACCATAAAGGACCCAAATTTAATTGGCCCACCCAGCCCATTAATTACATAGCCAGAACTGCACTACAACACAGCATATGTTGCCTAATAAAGCCCAATGGATCTTAATAGAGATGTATTATTGATTCACAAAGGTGGAATTACACTTTTCCATATAAGCAGAGAACCTAAAAACACACATTGCGATAATTATATACTCGCACACACACATACACATACACCCTTGAATGTTGTCATGGACACAAACCAGGGAAGAAAATAAAATAGTTAGTATGGTCATTATATGGACATTATGTGAATGCGCACACACACAAAAACACACAGGGCATGACATGCAAGGGTCATCTTATGTCATTACATAATGATACTTCACCAACAAGCAGCCAAAAAAGCCTCTCCACCCTAAACATGTCCATAATAGTAATGAGGTCTTATTCAGGAAACCAGGAAATCCTCACAATTCTCATCCGATTCCTCAGCACTTAGCTTCTATTAAAACATCAGAGAGCCACAAGCAAACGTTGCAATTCTGCCTATTACTTACTTTTTTCCTATCTCATCTCTTATCTTTCCTTTCTCTTACCTCGTTCCTTTTCACATTTATTTTAATTTCCTTTTTATTTGTCAGTCAGACAGACAGACATACATACAGGGCTTGACATTAACTTTTTTGCTCACTAGCCAATGTGGCTAGTGGTTTTCCAAAGTTACTAGCCACACAGCATTTTTACTAGCCACATTTTTGTTGTTGTGAAATTACCTGATAAAAGTTGACTATGGCGTGCTAAAATTTACTTGAACTAGATTTACAACCCTTTTAAATGTAAAACCACTGTACACACCCAAATCAAGACTACATAAATATATAACAATACAGGTCATTATCATTAGCTCTGATAAGGTTGTGTGTAAAGTTCCTTTTTTAAAATAAAACCATGTAGGCTATTATGTATTATATGTCGCCACTCCACCGGCATACTACATAACTCCAGCAGGGCAGCTAGCTGTCTCTTCGATTCTTTGTTGTCGGTCACTAGCGACAATACTCATTAGGGCTGTCAAAATTGCTCAAAAATGACCTTCGAATATTCCCTCTAAAAAAAAACACATAGCTTATCTTCGAACTATTCGAACATCTGGTTGCGCATTTTGTCAATGACGCGCATTACGTCAATAACAGGACAAATTAATACAAAGAGACATAACTACTTGTATAGGTAGTTTATTTAAGTTTAAACATATTTGACAACGTATTACTACACGAAAACAAGTAAATCAACTAATGGCCAAGACCGCAGACCTCACTCACTCTGGCTCGCTCACTTTCTCTCTCTCGCCCTCACCCTCAGCACCAAACGCGAATAGAGCGTCTGGCGCGAGTGTAAAGACGCGTTTACGCGCGTCTGGAGGTCTTGCGGCGCGAATGAGGCGTCTGTGCATAACAGTTTAAATGTACAACAACAATAAGCAAATGTTGAGTGCTGATCAAGAGTTTTGTGCAAGCAATTTAAGGTCGCGACTCTTATATAGCAGGCTTCATTCAGTGATTGAAACAAATATTAACATTAATTGAAGTTTTACAGTAGCCTATATAGAACCGACATTGAACGCTCCGAGCGAGCTGTGCTGTGGTAAACATGGAACTTTTCCTTGACGTGAAACGGTAAATAATCAAACCAGTGGAAGCCTGCAGTGCATGAAACTGCTGTATCTAACCTACCTTATTCATGCGATATCTATTCAGTCAGTACAGTAGCCTACACTTTAGTAATGTTTCTGTTTAAACGTTAACGCTTCTTCCTGTTACTGTCCCTGATCCCTCAGGCAGCGCGCCCACTCGCAAAGCAGACAGCCGCGCCTCTGCTACCGCGGGCGTTTTTTTTTCACATTCGAATATTCATTTTCACCTTCGAAATTCTCTTTTTTAAAACTATTCGAATATATATTCGAATTTAGAATATTCGTTGACAGCCCTATGGGAGTTTTAGTGTCGTGGTGTCACACTTATTTCAGATGCCTTTTGAAAAGACTATTATTACTCAACCCGCCAAAGTGGCTAGTTGGAGTGATTGTGTTACCCGCCACGAGCAAAATCCACCCGCATTTGGCGGGTTGGCGGGTGTTAATGTCAAGCCCTGCATACATACATAGATAGATGCACACACACAGGCTGCACAATATAAGTCATTTGCTCTAAAAAAATAAATAATAATATTTAACAAAGGGTCATTGCACACTTGAGGACTATAAATAGTCTAAACAAACAAATGATGCAATCGATACATCGTCAAAGCTTTAAACCCCACAGTACTTCTCATTTAATCTTGTGAAGAAAGAGCTGCAGTTCAATTATACTACACCAGTTTGCATGATGGACCTGCCTCAGGAATGCTGTCGAAGCTTTTTCCTAAACTCCATAACCAGGATGTATCTGGGTGATTTGTTGAAGCACTTGAGAGGTTTGACATCACTATATAATCAATATCAATTATTCATGAATTAATAATTAAAAGGGCTGGAAGCATTAGCCGTTTTGTAACGGTTGCTGCAAATCGTTGTGAGTGTGAACCATGTGGGTGTGAAGTGAACTGACACGCTCTAGCTTCCTGATGTCCATATATGGGGTGACCGTGGCGTGAACGTACAAAATGATTGACAGGCAGCGCGACCATTGGTATCATTCGAATTATATATTTTTTATTTTATTTATTTTGTAAAAAAAATTATTATTATTTTTTTGCAGTTTGCTGATATAGATGACCAAACTTGCATAATTATAAACAATAAAATATATTGATAAATAAATAAATGCAATAATAGGGAAATGAATAAAGCAAAAAAAAAAAAAAAAGCGACCTCACTTCTATGTGAACGCTCAATCAATGATGCACTGGACCGCCTCCCTCATTTACATGTTGTACACGGAAAAGTAAAAAGAAATAAATGTATAAATAAATCAATAAATCTGTTTAAAAAAAAAAATACATGTGGGAATAAATAAATATAAACGAAAGCAGAATTTATTTGATTGTTTTTGTTTTTTTATTCCTGCAGGTTTGGTCCTCCATATAGGCTATCTTACATGACACTTAACCTAGTAGTGCGATCTTTCAGGTGATATTTAAAGTGCATTTCTGTTTCTAAAAAATTACTTACAGCAGATTATATATGCCTATCGAAATAATTACATTATTATTCAACAATTAGTCTATAGTTCATTAACCCAGTTACATCATTAATTACAACAACAACAGTAAAAAAAAAAAATCCCATTTTCCAAATATTCTAAATATGGAGCACGTACTTTACTGAATATTGAGCAAACCCGGTTGCAAATTGTAATGCATAGCTGTTCATTCATATAATCTTGAAACACCTCCCATAGGATACAAAGGGCCCTGAAGCGCTTTTCCGATGTACAGATTCTCGATAATTCAAGGCCCTCGTGGCAAAAAATAAAAATAAAATAAAAAAATCAGAAAGCCTGACCTTCAGTATATGGGGGAGATGGTCACTGTGCGCTCATGAATATTTATTAGCCAAGAGGGGTGAGACCTCCCTGTGGGCTTAATGCTGCAGCTCATATCAAAAGTTTCATTACTATAAAAGTAAAAAATACTAGCAACAAAACCCAGAGACATCGAAAGTATAAAGAACATGGAAAAAGGGAGAACAGAGAAAAAGAAAGAGAAAAGACAAAGAGAGGGATGAAGTGGCAGAGTTGTATCAGTGATGTAGTGTGATAGGGCTCTTGACCCTAATCTCAGATTCTCTTGTTTAATTGAGGTTGTAATTACTCTCTCTCACTCACTCTCACTCTCACTCTCTCTCTCTCTCTTTCTCTCTCTCTCTCTCTCTCTCTCTCACTCCTGCCATGCTGTTCAGATTGTTATCTACATACTGAAAGAGCTTATAATCACTAACTCAAGAGGCACATCTCCTGAGACTTAGAGAGCCCTCTCGCTTTCTCTCCTCCCCTCTCTACTCTAAAGAATCTTTTATACCTCTTCTCTCGACTCTATCCCTCCTTTCCTCTCCGTCTGACCTACAAATTCATACCCCGTCTCCGCTGCACTTTGTTACATTCAAACACCATCCATTACATCATTTCAGAGCTTAAAAAAGCATAATCATATTAAACATGACTTCGCTTAACTGAGCGTTAAGTCCTTGACTGTGGATCCGAACATTTCAATTGAAACGGAATACAACAACTCCATCAGAATACACAGCCTCGTGCTGAATGGAACTGGTCGGCTGGCAGAAGGAAAGATTCAAAGCTGAATTGACCTTGTATGCTTGGCCGAGTTGACATATGTAAGGTAATGATGCTGGTCATTATGTAATCATTTTCTCTGGGTTCATTTGGCCCCCACGGTTCCACCTGTTCAAACAGGCATCCAGCAGGGACAACAGATCCTCCACAATGTGTCTCTACTCAGCTAACGCTCAAACACTGACACACCGCTCGCACGCGTGCGCCTGCTTCATATGTTGACCTCTACTCTAGTGATTCACTGTGCTTCAGACAAAAAAAAGATGAAGTGGAAGCGGGGAGGACAGGTCAGGTGCATCATGCTGTCCCACAGCTGTAACCACTTGTTGGTAATTCTAGTCTCACTTCTTTCCAGATTCAATGTCACACCAAATATATCATCAATCTTGCTTTTTTGTTTTTAGGCATGCTTTTATGGTTTATTGTATGTTCCACAGCATTGTTCACTTACACCTCAGCATAAATGACTTGGAATATCAACAACAAACTAGATTTGATTCATTTGAATGTTTATTGCCACTGTAGGAGTTTCAATTTACATGACAAATAGCAATATAACAACATAGCCATTAGCCAACAAGAAGTGTCAAAATAAATCCATTTAAGTGAGGTAAGTTTCTATAGCTTCATTCTAAATGCATTAAACCTGTGTGATATAAATCATATAATTTATCACTAATTGACTATCTGAATCTGGAGACCAGAATGGTTATGAAAAGTGAGAGGCGGGAGTAAAAAGGTGTAGGGTTTGATTGCTTGCTGGCCAATGATGGCAGAGCTTATGTGTTTTGTATAAAGGAACACGTACAAGGTGTGCCATTTCCTCATATTTTGATAGCATGCGAGTTTCAGTCATTGGATTCAGAAGCCGTCCAGCCACTGTAAATAATAATAAAATAGTGGCACTGTAAACAGTAATCATATTAAAGGGCCCCTATTATGCTATTTTAAAGTTTCCTAATGTTGTTGTGGACTCTCCTACAACATGTTTACATGCATCAAAGGTAAAACAAACTGTTTAATTTCCTCATAATGCATTTGCACATCATCACATTTTCAATGACTCTCAAACGAGTCAAATGAATCAATCTCTCTAAATCCCTCGTTTCCGCGAGCTACTCTGCCCTGATTGGCCAGATAGCTCAGTCTGTTGTGATTGGCCTACCGTGTACAGCGGTAGACAAAACCGCCCATTGCCATAACAACGTCAGCTCTGCTTGTCCTGAGGCTTCCTACACTGTAAACTAAACACAGTAATGAACAATGACGTTGATTTTACCATATCAATGCGAGCGCGAGTCCGATGATGATGAAACACTGGAAGAACTGTTATTCAACCCGAACATCCATCGCAAGGACTCGAGCAGGACGTTTCTCAGTGACACACTACTCAGTTTGAGGTACATTATGAGATGTTGCAACTGTAATTCCTCACCATCACCATTGGACAGTGCATGTCCATCAACAAACCGATTATTTTACTTGTACTAATTTATTTACCGAGTATTTTTCTAATATATTGCGGTGAACACGTGGAAACTGTATCAATAACAGTGTATACATTAGCCGAGCTCTAGAGTGAATGATATGATGTAACATAAACGTTGGTAAAACAAATATTTCCTGAAAGTAGTGAGAACGACAGACAATCTGCACTAATAGACACAGTTATAGGTAATCATGGCCCACAACTGATTAGCAGAAGTATTTCAGTAAGAAAGTAATAACGTGAGTTAGCCAGTTAGCAGGAGACCTACACAATATAAAACTCAAAACTAAGTATTTTGAACACCATCTCTTTCAAGAGCAAGCGGTTTGAGATTTGAGAAGCAGTCGTGAGTGAAATAAAGGGAAAAGCAAAAGTTTAGGATTATATTGACGCAGAAGTTCAGATTCCTCAAAGTAGTGAGAATGACAGACAGTCTGCACTAATAGACACAGTTATAGGTAATAGTGGCCCACAACTGATTAGCAGAAGTAGCCTATTTCAGTAAGATAGTAATACGTGTGAGTTAGCCAGTTAGCAGAAGACACAATATAAAACTCAAAAATATTTTGCACACCATCTTTCAAGAGCAAGCGGTTTGTGAATCCTGCATTGAACTCTGAGATTTGAGAAGCAGTCGTCAGCGAAATAAAGGGAAAACAGCAAAAGTTTAGAATTATACTGATGTGATATCATGGTAAAGATTAACTTTAACCACTGAGTCTTCACATGCTCATCCTTGGGCAGTGAAAAAAAAAAAACTGGCTTTACCTTCACATTATAGAGCACAGCGCCGTCTTCTCGACATGATGCTATCCAGTATCCACAGGAATCAGCTGCTGGTTTGAGGTTCAAGTTTTCCCTGGTGTCTGCGCGCGCAATAAGTGGGCGGGCAATATGCTAATGTTTCGTCTTGATGTCACAACGAAACGGCTAATGACTCGTTTGAAAAACAATTAATTTCAATCAGTGACTACGTTTACATGCAGCCAATAACCCGTTCAAAACCGGGATATTAGCAATAACCCGGTCGCGCACGGCCATGTAAACACCGGCAAAAACCCGGATATGCTCATATCCCGGTTTTTAAAAACCCGGATATTACCCCTGGGGTACCCCTTTTCTAACCCGAATATTTGGTCATGTAAACGCGTATCGGCATATCCCCATCAAAAGGAACATTGATTTGTGTTCTGCGCATGTTCTATTCGCAAGGAATCTTGGTCTTTTGAGTAGAGACGGCGCATACAAAAACCCGCGTGCAGTATACCGGAAGTAAACAAGAAGTAGAGGTTAACATGGCGAGACGCAGCAGAGCAACACACTTTTGGAGCGAGAAGGAAAGCGCAAACAAAGGCGATCGCTATCTGCCCCGAACTATTCATTATCCGGGTGCTGCTGCTGTTGTTGTTGTCTTTGGATACAGGAAGAAGAATCGGAAATGACGCATATTGCGTCTTAAAGTTGTCCGTACGTCCTGACGCTAACCGTGCGTCGCCGTTTACATCGGGATATTCCCAACTGATTACAAATTCCATGTATACAGGAGTAACTCTCTCTGCTCACGCATGTAAACGGGTTATTCCGAATGTTTCAGAAACCCAAATAGTGACCCTAACCCGACCATAACCTGGATATTGGCTGCATGTAAACGTAGTCATTGACTCAGAGTCAACTCTTACTTTTGAAAGACAGTAACTTTATATATGGTCCACTTTCAGATTTAAAACTTTGCAGGATGTTTTCATTCACTTAGAGCTATACACACTACATGAAAGGTCATTTTCAAAAATCCATAATAGGGGCCCTTTAAGATTATTTTATCTCTTTTGCTTGTTCAGGTACATCTGTAATGTTGTCACACATGCAGGGTGAGTTGTTACACGTCAGTTTAACCAATTAGAAATAAGCATCAGGGTTGAAATCACTATTATAGCCTACATAACCAACATCCTCCTAAGGTGAGGTGACAGAATGTAGGCTATATGATGGGTAAGGAGGCAAAATTTGTTAAAGATGTTAAAGGAAAACGCCAACTTTTTGGGACTTCAGCTTATTCACCGTATCCCCCAGAGTTAGATAAGTCCATACATACCCTTTTCATCTCCGTGCGTGCCGTAACTCTGTCTGACGCACCCACCGCTAGGCTAGCTTAGCACAAAGACTGGAGGTAAACAGCTCCAGTTAGCATACTGCTGAGTAATGATGCTGAAAATCACTGGAATAAATTACATTTTTTAAATAAGAATATTTAATGGTGCATTTATTTGTAATACAGATCATGCGCTGACTAGACGTGATAATCCACAAAAGATGCTTGACTTGAACGATGAAAACACATTTAATAAACCCCTGGAACCATACAGAGAAACACCAGTATGAAACACAAGACAAAGAACAGAAAATAACAGAGGGTACGGCACGTTTACATGACAACAATGTACTAAAAACGTAAATGTTTTTCCTTTGCGTTTTTTTGCATACAGGTGACAACATTGTCAAAACGATTCCTGTACACAAGGATCTGCAAAAACAACAAAAAATGCTGTATTATTCATGCCAGGCCAGTCGTTGGCGATGTCACTTTGTAAAGAAACTACACGCCTTGAGACTGAACACGTAATACACATGCGCATGACGCCGCCATTTTCACAAATCTTAGTTTTTGTTGCTTACATGGGGACAATAACGGTATAATTATCAAATTAATTATCACTTTCACTTTGAAACCCTTTTTTCAAAAGTTTGCATTTTCAGGCCCCCAAAACGCCATTGTTGTGTAAATGGATGGCCAAAACACATAAAAAGTGTTCTGTTTTTAGTTGAAAACTTTGTGGTGTAAATGGCCTCTGAGGGTATAAATACAGGTGAGAAACTAATCAGTGAAACAACAAATAACTATGGCAACCTAGGAAACCGGAACCAAACACATGAACACAGGTAATACAAGACAAAATAATATCAGAATAAAAGTTACTGTCATGGTGAAGTGGCTGTAATGAAGAGTACGAAGATACACGAAACATTAATCTAAGAATCAACACACCAAACAGAAGAAAATCTAGGAGAATATACAACCACGTTACACATAGACGATAAACATTGACGTTTAAACAATACAGGACAAAGAACTGACTGAGGCCCCGTTTACGCGATGGGAAAACGCAGATATTTCCCTGCGTTTTGGCCTGTCATTTACACGAAAACGCCGTTTTTATCCCAGAAAACGATTATTTCTAAAAACTCTGGCCAAAGTGGAGATTTCTGAAAACGCCGGTTATGTGTTGCCGTGTCAGCTGGGAGAAACGGGGTTTTAGGTTCTCAAACGTCATGTAAGCGCCCTATGTTTAGAGTTTGTTTGGCTACCATTTGATCATGGATGCTGTTAAGGTGGTACTCATTTTTACTTCTGTGCAAACGCTTTTGGCCTGTTTGCATTTGCTTCGCTGTCTGTCCACACAAACAAACCTCGCAGGAGGTTCAACGAACAACAACAAGGAACAACGGTCTGTTGTTTTGAAAGGAACTGGAAGTCGCTCGTTGTTGTCGATTTTGAGGATTCTGATTGGCTTGCATGGCTTTATCCTTCTCCCTACACTGCCACCCATAGGCTTGGCATAGTTATGATGTTGCTCGACGGTGTATTTATGCGGGTTGTGTGCACGATGTTATTTTTGAAAACGGAGGGGGAGAAATATTCGTTTCTCTAAATACCCGGCTATGTGTAAATGTGGCCTGAAACTGAGGGCTGTTTACATGACACCGTTTTCAACTAAAACCGTAAAACTTTTTATGCGTTTTCTTTTGACCGTTCGGTTACACGTAAACACAGTTTTGGGTGCCTGAAAACGCAAACTTTTGAAAACGGGTTTCAAAGTGCACATTTTTGAAAACTGTCTCTGTGTAAACAACAAAAACGCGAATCTCTGAAGACGATGACGTCATGCACATGCGTATTACGTGTTCAGTCTATAGTGTTTTATCGCCATCTAATGGCCTGGCAGCAGAATACAGGGCTTTTAATAGTTTTCGTGTAGCCGTGTGAATGGGAATCGTTTTGACAATGGTGTCGTCTGTATGCGGAAAACTCAAAGGAAAACCTTCTCCGTTTTAAGCATATTGTTGTCGTGTAAACGTACCCTAAGTACAAACAAAGAAGCTAACGAGTTAATTATAGAGGTAACTGGTGAATGGGATGACTCAATGAAACAGACCGGAAAACTGGCTTTTCAGTGTACTTCTGCTCTGTTTTATTTATTTGTTCTATATTTATTTCTGTGCTACTTTGAATGAAAAGGCTTCCTGTATGTTTACCGTGTTTCATTAAAATGCTTCAATGAAATTGGGTGGGGGTTTTGGCAATTATTTTGTAGGCCTACCAGTAAATTTGATAAATTCATGTTTAAAAAAAAAAGAAAAGAAAAAAGTAATGGGTTTACATGCTTTTATTCAAAGCAACATATATTCAAGTACATAGTGCATTTCTAAACTATTCATAGCAGACAAATATTAGACACTTAATTTCTACAATTATTTCTACATAATTTCTACAATTACAGATGTAGAAAGGTTTTAAACCAGTCCTTAGCCTATGTGTGTTTATCAGTGTCGGAGGAGGTCAGGGCAGCTCATTGAATTCCCCCATGGGCTGCCTCTTTACAATGGTGCTGATGACTCATCAAACCTGAGAGGAACTGAGGGTCAGTGAGTGCAGCTGATTAAGAGTGTAATTGCTTTGGGTTTTCCAGCACTGTGCTAATTGGTTATTATAACTAACCCATCAATTCTTTCATGTTTAGTGGCTGATTTATAAATGGACTCTCTGGGACTATTGACCATTAGGGAAGATGAAGACACTGCAAACCCAAGTATGGCCTCTGGACAGTTGAAAACAATTGCTATTTAACATGACGGTTAACCATTATCGCACTTTCTTTGAAAATGGTAGTAATGTGTGGTGGTTGTGAAGTGCTGGCAGATCAAATGGCAACTTTCATATAGTACATATGATGAGCTCTTTATTAGGCTATATATAATTGTTTCTATTTATCACCTGGAATGCAGCCTGTTTATTCATAATCTGATAACCCTGTGTGTGGCAAAAACAGAAATGGCAAAAAATATAAATATACATATAATGTCAGCAGGAGGAAGCTGTCCTTAATTTGGACATGTTCAATGAGAAAATGGTGTGATGTTTTCTATCCATACCGACGTTCCTTGATTTAACATTTTAAAGCTGCAGTCCGTAACTTTTTTGGGTTATTATCCCAAATACATTTTTGTGCAAGTACATAACTAGCCAGTGTTCAAAACTATCTGCTTGCCGTAGCTCGATTCAAAACGGTTCGCTTGTAATAAGGTTTTTAATTCTAGTGGAAATTTGAGCATGTCTTTGCGCCATTATGCAAGACTTCGGACTTTGGACTTCGGAGTGGCTACAGAAAAAAAGAGACTGCAACCGGTCCCATGCGAAAACAAGGATAAATATCGGAAGGGCTTTTGAAAGGTACAATTTTTATTATATTCCAGTTTAAAATATGCATCTGATTACATATACATGTGTTTGTATTTCAAAGAGAACCAATTCTAAGGAACATTAATTTGTTGGTATGACAATTAGAAATTAGACTGCACAGAAATGGAAACTGAACTACAGGTAGCCCTAATACACATTAAATGTATTCACGCAATGCTGATGTTGTTAACATTAACAATTTGAGGACAAAGTATAATTTGCACGGTTTGACGTAATAAGCGATCGTTAGATTTAATCAGCGCAATTTACTGCAATGCTTTTTTTACTTTAGTTGGTCAGAACAAAACACTGTAAAAAATTTGTAACACTCCCAAATCAAAAATTTCAATTGGGCGATAACATCTACATTTTTCAATTGGCCCAAGTGAAAATCTGTACATTTAATTTTAGAATTTACAGAATTTCACTTGGGCCAATTGAAAAATTTAGATGTTATCGGTCAATTGAAATTTTTGATTTGGGAGTGTTACAAATTTTTTACAGTGAAGTGGATGTTACTTGTTCAGATTACATTTTCCGGTGAAAATTCTTATGTTGGTCATACTTCCAAAAAGTAGAATCTGTGTTTCCGAATGACAGTATCCACAGCGGCGTGGTGACTGACAGCCGCACATTCTCCTCAAAACATTGGATTCATCTGCACTGTGCCGTGCCGAGGCACAACCCACGTAAAGTTGATAATTCCGCAGATTTCGAACAGAGAGGGCGATAAAGAGGAAAAACTACGGACTGCAGCTTTAATTAACAGTTCAGTAATAAAGGGGCACATGCTTATCCTGCTTATGGGAGGCAATGAAGTGCACTGTAAGAAAAAATACATATAAAAATGGAAAAGATCCTGAACATCAATAGGGAAAATTCCTTTATATTAACAAAGTCATTGGACCCCATTTGTTACAGACATTTTTTTGTGTGTAAAACCCCTGTATCTCCTCTTTATTTCAAAACACTACATGCCTTTCGAAGATACTAGAGGCAACTTATTTTAGGTCTAAAACAGGCAAAGTTGTTACAAAAATATCATCCAAATCACATCAGACCACTGAGTAATATATAAAAGTCTCCAGTTCCCAGCAAGGCTCTCACATAGTGTTGATGTGTGGTCTGTCTTAAGTGTGTAATGGAGTGAATACGACTCAAGTTGTAAAAATTATGATTGGTCAAGGTAAGATAATCTTAAGGGATCAATAAAAGCTCAGGCAGGCGCAGGCAACATGGATCATGAGCTCCTCTAACTCATGGTCTCTCTCTCTCGCTATAAATATATTAGCGTCCATCCACACCAACAAACAATATTGTTCTATTTATTATAAGCACACTCTGCAGTACTGTTGTCGGTCACTTTAAATGCTAAAGCCCTTTAAAGTGATTTCAATTATATTGTTTTTCTGTGCCGTTATCTTTATAGTTGTTGTGTGGACTCGCTATTCTTTTACTTTAGGAACGATTTCTAAAACTATAGGCCTATCATTATCATTATCATTATCATTAACAGGCATTTTCAGTCAACACGTGGACCTCATAATGTGAAAATATGAAAATGCAAGATTTCTTGGTAACACAGCATAATTAATAACTTTAATAACTTTGACAAACACACAAAAAATGCATTATTCTAAACTCAATTAACTTTACCAATTACTTTAAATATCCTTAAATGATCATAGTTTGGGTTAATTGCCACACTACTGTATTGTACATAAAGAGATTTACATCTGGTTTTACTGTAAAGCAACTAAATCAGCCAAGGATTATATAATAAGTTGTTTGTTTTGAATGAATGTATGTATGCATGTATGCATGTATGAATGTATGCAAGCATGAGGTGGATTGAATATGCCAAATTGACCATATGAATGTGTGTGGGTGTGCGTCAGGAAGGGAATCCGGTGTAAAACCTGTGCCAGATATATATACACTAAATTGCCAAAAGTTTTGGGACGAATGCCTTTACATGCACATAAACTTACATGACACAAGGTTTCTGTTTATGGGAATTTTGACCATTGTTAGATTTGTGAGGTCAGGCACTGATGTTGGATGAGAAACCCTGGCTCGCAGTCTCCGCTCTAATTCATCCCAAAGGTGTTCTATCCGGTTGAGGTCAGGACTCTGTGTAGGCCAGTCAAGTTCCTCCACATCAAACTCGTTCATCCATGTCTTTATGGACCTTGCTTTGTGCATTGGTGCGCAGTCATGTTGGAACAGGAAGGGGCCATCCCCAAACTGTTCCCACAAAGTTGGGAGCATGAAATTGTCCAAAATGTCTTGGTATGCTGAAGCATTAAGAGTTCCTTTCACTGGAACTAAGCGGCCAAGCCCAACCCCTGAAAAAACAACCCCACACCATAATCCCCCCTCCACCAAACTTTTTACACTTTACACTCTTTCACAAATGTTTCTAGAAGCAGTCTGCATGCCTAGGTGCTTGATTTTATACAACTGTGGCCATGGAAGTGATTGGAACAACTGAATTCAATTATTTGGAGAGTTGTCCCAATACTTTTGGCAATATAGAATATATATATATATATACTTTCCTGAACCCTCCGTTGAAAACCATGCTTCAAGTGTCTAATCATGCTCTGTTGTTCCAAATCCCCACAACTAATCGCTCCTTCCGCTCGTGCGCCTGAGGGGGGTTGATCAGGGTCAGAATAGTATGCAATCAAACTAACCTGACCTTCATTCACTGTGCGTCCCAATGGATCCACACAGTGGGAGAACGAAGAAGATGCAAAGTCGCGCACAGAGACTCTACACATCTCTACTCGGCTGCTTTACACATGAAATGTACCTTTTAGCGGTTAATTTCCATGAAGTTGGAGTAAAACTCAGCACCAAGCAAGAAAGCAGGTTATCCGTGACAGCATAAGTCATTATACGGAAACTCATTACATACCGTTCACGTGAGCAGAGCGTTAAATCGCTGGATTGGCTTGAGTGAGGCCTTCAGTGTGGAGACATGCTTGATTTATGCATTAAATGCATGCTTGATTTATGCTGGATTAAGCTTCTTCTTTGATGGTTATCATCGTTTTACACAGTTCACATGTTTAAGAACCTTTTATCTCTCTGAACATCAAAAACCAGAAATGCAGCAAATAAAAAAATCCCCGTACTACATTATTAATCTTAATTTGCCTGAGTGGTCTATGTCAGATGGAATTTGTTGGTATTTGCAAGAGGTGTGTCCATGTTGTGAAATTTGCTGTAAGCCTGCTATTTGTCAAGGCTATCCTGCATGTTAGAGGGCTATATCATTTAATTTCAAATAGAAAAAAAAAATGGCCCAACAAATCAAATAGACCCTGACATTATCAGGCAGAACGGTTCTCTTTTATCAAAACTGTGTCGACCCACTGTCAATCCATATAAACCGTACTGAATAAATACTGCTGTTTGAATTCATATGATAGTTATAGAAACCATTGTGAGTCACAATATAGCAGCAATGAGCTATTGGTACGAAAAGTGAGAGACAGTGGAGTGATATCTAGTTAAGCAGTGAATATATAGAAAAATTGTATCACTCAATGCCATGATTATCCAGAAAGCTGTGTAATAAAATAATGATCTAAAACTATAAAATTATAATAATAATTAATAATAATAGCTTTTTTTTAACCTATAAATCATTATATTATGCCAATGTCTCGTATAAGCTGCCACTAATTTGACATATTTTCTTTGATCAAGATGTATATTGAATTTGTCACGTTGTGTTAGTGAGCTCACAGCCCGTGTCAAACATTTTGAGCGATCTATTAAACACATTCAAGTAATTAAAGCACAGAGAAGCTGAAATTCTGCTTTGCAAAAGGTAGCAAATATGAATAATGCATGGTTGTGTAAACTGCATTCATTAGGATCACTGAATAGTTAATCAGTTGGTGTGAATTAATATGATTGGTGTGAAGTGTGTTTCAAATCGGAAAGCAGATCTTCTCATAAGGGTTACCTGATGCATATGTTTCATTTCTACCATCCAGCATCTTCAAAAGCCTTCTCTGCTTAGATGATTTACAGCGCAGTTTAACACTAACCATGATCTAGACAGAAAGGCAATCAAGCTCCTGCTAAGTTCTGACCATCTACAAATGTAGACTTGAAATGTTGGAAATTAAATGAACTTCACAGAGGCTCAACCCATTTCTAGCAGGAGCGGAGGCGGTTATAGACTGAAACGGTGTGCGAAGATTTAATTGCTGACACCACATTACAGGAACATTATGGGCAGTGAAATGATTCAATGAGGCAGCCTAAGGGACATTTAAAAGAAAATGAAGGCATCACCATGATTGCTTAGAGTAATTTCACACAAGGTATACTAAATTTACCAAACTTATTTAATAATGAAACTTTCTGAGCTGAGCTCATCAGTATAACAAAATATAAATTTAACAAAAAAAAATAAAAGACAATGAAACAGACACAGGTGGGAAAATCAATTAAGACTTTAATTTGTTTTAAGTTTACTATAGGACTTTAACGTGGATAGTTGACAGAGTTTAAATAAATTACTTAATAAATATATCAGTGAACATATCTGATCAAACACTTAATATATTTTCTTTTTGTTTGTTGGCTGATTGGTCATTTATTTATTTAGACATGTGGCTTAAAAGAAACAATAGTTGTGTTTTGTAGGGTTACATAAAAAATAAAAAAAATCATTTGAGAGCCAACAATATCCAGCTGCACAAATGCTGTGATTCTCCAGCACCTGTCTGCATACTGAACTCAGGGCAATATATTTGATTATCAAACACATTGTCCTATTTACACATACACTTTCACATATAAGACTGGGACAGAATAAAGAGTCACTTTCTTTGAACATTTAAATGTACTGTATCCCTGTTATAGAAATGCATAAAAGCAACTAGCAGTCAAAAGGTCAAATGTCTGTAAACAACAATGGTAGACAATGTTATATGGGTCCCATTAAGAAAATTTAAACAGTAGCAGTTGAAAGATTCCTTTTTTAACTTTGCACAGTGTTGTTTGGGCAGGCTGATCAATCAGTATAAAAGCCTTTAGATTTTCCAACTTAATTACGTTAGGCTTTTTAAAAACACATTTTCTCACAAGTTCCTAACCTAATTTATGGTTTCAATCTTGCTGAAGGTGCATATTGGCGTCAGACCAGCATTATTGTGCACTGTATTGGTGCTTAAAGGTAGCTTGAGTTATTCTGTCCTAAAATCAAAAAAGGATATGTTGTTAGGCCAATGCTTTTGGGTTAACATCAGTGCTATGATGCACTAGTTCAGACAAAACAGATCATAATTTGATCCTAAATGGAAAAATGTACACCAGTATAAACAGAAACAAGTGCATTTGGATGCTTTAGGCACCTCATTTATGTTTCATTGAAATTGTAGATACAGAACATGCTGGCACGTGTGTATGCGCCAACACAAACACACACACACAAACGCACACACACACAGATAAAGCAGCCAAGAGAAGCGTGCTCACACATACAGGGAGCGCATACACTTCCCTGTAAATACACACAGATTGTTTGAAGCTCCCGCTGCTCCACACAGTTGCCACATGCCGACAGTTTGTCTGGCGCTGAAGCAAGAGGCAAATCAACAGGGAAACCCGCTTTTTTGTATAATTTATAATTAATTTCTTTTATTTTTAAAGCTTTTATAAAAATACAAGTCATTGTGAAAGTGTGGCGTTTGTGCACATGCTCTTTGTGGCTCTTTCTGAACAAGTTACCAAAGCATATCTCTTTTCCGTTTCCCTCTTTCTCTCGACATTGCGTGGAGTAGAGGTTAGCAGTCAACACCAGTCAGACCTGTTTGGTCATATCAGTTGACAGAGATGGATGGATGCAAAAACGAAGGAACGAATGAGAGGATGAGGGGTCGCCTCTCGAGGGTACACGATTTGAAAGGTGGTTAATTTCCAATCATGCATCCAATTAGCCACACACACATGCAGACACACACACTACGCCCCTTCCTCACCATTGCTCCACCATCAGGTCGAGGACCCTGTTGACGTTCAGGTCTGAGTCAAGGCCAAAGTCGTTCTCTAAAAATGGGGCGGTGGGGGGCGTTAGCGGGTGTAGGCCAGAGGTCAAGGTCTCCAGCCAATCAGCAGGGTCAAAAACAAGAACCTCTGACCTTCTTTTCCTGGACAGTGAGCTGGATGGTGGAGTGGTGCAGATGGGGGGAGGAGGAGGAAGTGGAGTTGGGGTTGAACCGAGGGGTGGAGCGTTGTTAGGTGAGGGAGGAAGCTCTAAAAGAAGCGAAGAGCACAGAGGAGAGGAAAGAAAGTTGTCTTCTTTTTGGCGCTTGGTGAGCTGTGATTGGTCAGGCTGTGGGGCAGGGGAGGAGCCTGAGAGGATGGTGGTGGCTGATTGGACGTCTGTGATGAGTGAGGAGTTATCTGAAAGATAAGGAGTTCAACACAGGCATGTAAGTATGTCCGGCCACCCTAAAATGCTTCCTCTCTCCTGAAATGTTGCAACCACCACTGATTAAAATTTCACTCACCTGAACAACCAATAGTCTCGTCCAAAATGTCATCTATGGATTGAGTAGGGTCCATCTTAAATGGTGAGAGAAAGAGTAGACAGGAAGTCGAACGCTTAGTGCTCATTGTTGATGAACAGCAATCAATACATCAATAGTTGCATAACATAGGTAATTGTGAGAGAGCAGACAGCACACAAACTCAAAAACACTCACCTGCACTCTTTGAATAGCCTCCTGTAGTTCCTCTTCCAAACTCCGGACAGTGGGCGATGCCTGTGCTGGACTGGCAGTGATTTGCATAGGCAAATCAAAGTCTTGACCAATTACATCACAAAGCTGACAGCAGTTCGCCTAATATTAAGAAAAAATACAAAGAATGTAATTCATTTCAATAGTGAAATATATATCTGCATGTTTTTTTGTGTGTGTGTGTGTGTCTAATATTAACCACATTTATTTAAACTATGAAATACCTCAGTACATCAAGAAGCAATTTAAAGGGATAGTTCACCCAAATTTTTTAATTCTGTCATTGTTTACTCACCCTTATGTCGTTCCAAACCCATAAAACTTTCGTTCATCTTCGGAACACAAATGAAGATATTTTAATAGCTCATACTTTTAGCTCAAACATTCTGCGTAACATACAGGAATGAACCTCATTGGTTCTCGCACGTCAAGCAAGCATGCTTGAGCATCCATTTATCAATATTGATGTGTGTGTTGATGAATGTTTATATGTGAATAAAAGCCTAAATTCAATCTGTTCAGCGTATAAAGTGTCTCTTCAGAAAATTTGGACTCAACCAAATTTAGTCCACTTTTTGACACCTCAAAAAGGTAGTTGCGTAGCTGTCAATGGAGGAACAGAAATCGCTCAGATTTCATAAAAAATATCTTCATTTGTGTTCCGAAGTTGAATGGGTTTAGAACGATATGAGGGTGAGCAATTAATGACAGAATTTACATTTTTGGGTGAACTAACCCTTTAATGGTGCGGCAGTATGTCAGAGTACTGTCTTACTAATATGTCCCTGATTGTCTTACTAAATATTCGAAGTACGTACTTTTCCTTCACCAGTGCAGTACGTAAAGAGCAGTTCCTGTCCGCCTGTGTCTGGTTTCCCTCTGGTGCATACTGGTTCCTGTTGCAGGAACGAATGAAGGGAACTTCCACACAGCTGGAAAAAAACAGAAGGAATGAAATAGTACATTGAATGCTTAAAGTACTTATGACTAAATAGATTCACCAAAAATAAAAATAATTGTAAAAAATCGTCAATATTAGGAAATGCCACCAATGTCCAAAAAATCCACCTATATCAATTATCCAAACTCACTTGAGAGTCCTTCGCTACTTCTCTGGGTCTGCTCCTCAACCTCTCTCTCATTTCCAGCTCCACACTAAGTTCATCTACTGGCTGGCCTGGCCTCCACGTGGCACCAGAGGGCATTGGAGAAGAGGATGCATGTAAGGTAGGACTGGAGCCAGCAGAAGAAGGAGAAGTGAGGTAACTGTCACTAGCTATGCTTTGCTCCGCTAAACCCGAAGGGTGGATGTACATTGGAACAGACTTGGTGCAGGTGTTTACACTGGAAGGGATTTGGTTGAGTGCAGCAGGTTGGGAGGGTTCTAGTGTGGCCCCTAGCTGGCAAAGTGGGCCAGGGGTTAACGGGGGACGCGGCATCTGGAAAGGACGGAGTCTTTCTAGTAGTGCCGGCTTAGTGCCGGAAACTGGGAGTCCACGTTTCCGCAACTGCTGACGAAGAACTGACACCTGAGAAGAAGGAATACAGTAAATGTTCTATACAAAGCTTGTTCAAACAAACAGTTTATGAAGACCAGATAATCTAGAGCAAGGGTGTCCAAACCTACTTCTGGGGGGCCGCTGTCCTGCAGAGTTTACCTCCAACCCTAATCAACCACACAAGAACCAGGTCATCAAGGTGTTCATGATTACTTGAAAATAATAATTAGGTGTGTTGGAGAAGGATTGGAACTGAAGTCTGCAGGAAGTATTCCTCCAAGAGCAGGATTGGACACCTGCTCACCTGGATCTAGAGTGAGTAATCTTAACCAATGATATTCCTACCGTTAGGTCATCAAGGTTTGAGGGGAGTAACTCTGCCTGGTGGATGGGACTTGTATCAGGAGTAGAGGGGTTTGTTGAAGGGGTTCCAGACTGAGGGGAACTTTGAGGTGTAGTTCCAGAAATCTTCGAATGGTTCTCACTATTAGTTAGATGTATAGTATAGGTATATAAGTAATTGTTTCCTGATTGCTATTCAGATCACAGAGTAGAATCTCTTAAGCTGGGTTTGCACTGTACGATTTCTATGCTAGCTATGATTTTGCTCTCTGAGACAATTTTTAGGGATCACAAACGATTTCTCCTCATAGGGTAAAACCATCAGTCTTAGATCACATAGCGCTGGCTTACACTACACAACTTAAATTCAGACTTTTGCCCCAGTTTTGCAGTTGGGGCAAGTTGATGCTAGTTACCTTGGGTCAGGGCCAGTGTACACATTTTGGGAGCTTAGACTTGACAGATTTCACATTATGTATGATGGTTACAGCCATCTATTCTGAGGATTTCAAACCCCCACTCCACCGACCCACTTTGGTCAGTGGCTGCTCTGATTGTTCAGTCTAACATAGAAAAATGATCTTGCCCAGTGTGCCATGGCTTTTACTCAAGATGACTGTAAAAATCGTGCAGCGTGCTCCCAGCTTTAGTTGTTCAAATCATGGTCTTTTTCATGGGTGCTTTATTTGGAGGTTTACCTGTTTGTCACATTGAGCTGTTGTTGCTGGTTAAGAATTTGTAGTTGTAAGTACACCTGCTGTTGTTGCAAGAGGTGGGAGTAAGAGGAATCAGTGGCCGGAGCCTGACTGTTGTTATTCTTTTGCGAAACATTGCCGGCTCCGTTTCCAGTCCCAGTCCTTTGATCTGGGGGAATGTACTGATGGTATTTAAGCTTCCTCATTTTAGGTTTGGAATCGCGAGGCTTTCGTGGCCGTGGAGGACGGGATGAAGTTAAGGACCCACCCAGAATGGAATGAGAAGATGGAGCTGGAGATTGTGCTGTCTTGAGGCATAAAGAAAAAGAATGTGAGTACTATAATTTGGAAAAATGACATGAGCAAGTGGATGGGGAAATAATGAATGATGAAATGGGGCGAGTAAAACAAATTACTATTTCAAATCTCTGTGTGAATGCTTACCTTTGGCAGCAGTGGTGGTGTCTGGGAGGGCATGTACATCCCTTTGGGTCTCCCAGTCGTTGATATGGAGTTTGACCCCGTTACTGTCATGGTCATCGGTTGGCTGATGCACTCGGTTGCCGGGAGCAATGCCAATCTGCACTGTTTTGAGAAGATGAGTTGATACTGGTGAAAATTCTGAGCAACTATCTTCCAGCCATTTAACCTGAACCTAAAGGTAAAATTTGCATAATTTTTGCACCACTAGTGGCACGAAACAGAATATATTCTCCCTCAGCTGTTTTACATCAAACACGCAAACAGATAGCAACCAATATCACCACATTGGTTCACCCACTGTTGCAATGTTTGGGTGGTAGGGATGCTCAAATGAACAGAGAAATATTTTGATAGCTCCACAGTTCTCGCAAAATTACACACTTCATCTTTAAACTGAAAAAGGGCGAAACGTCTAATATTGGGTGTTTTACCCCTCTTATACCTGTACATTGTTTGGGCTGATCGGCGTAGCAATAGGTGACGAATCACTTGGTGATTGGTCACCTCCTTGTCCAGGTGATGATGAGAAGGCAGGAGATTGGTGCATCCCGAGTTGCTCGGGAGATGCAGAGGCAGAAGAGGAGTTGTCATCTTCAAAGACATCTGATGGCAAAGAAGCAGCTGAGGCAGAAGAAATGGTGATGTGTGAAGCTTTTCTGCAACAATTCTGGGTATAAGTTAAATGTCATGTGGAAATGTGAAACTAATAGATTTAATAGACTAATAGATAGTTTTGTTTACACATCTACACCTTGTCAGAATGTATATTTTTTCAGAATCATTTTTATAATTTTCTTTATTTAGACAGGATAGTTGAAGAGTTGGCAGGAAGAGAGAGAGGGAATGGGATTGGAGAGGTCCACAAGGATTCGAACTTGGGTCACCCAAAGCGCAACCAAGCTACGTGTCGAAGCACTGCCGGCTATTGGCACGAATATAATTATCATTAATACACTAGGTACACTATAAACTAACTGAAATAATTGAAACTTTACCTGTAATAGCAATGCACAATATGCATTACAATTACATTTCATAAAATATTTTTTTAATGCTGTTCAATGTTTTATGTTTTATGTGATTTGGACTTCATTTGGTGTGATAAAAAAATAAAAAAATTGGACGTTTCTAAGTCAACTGATCTGATCAGGGCTGCTGTTATGAACAGTTTGGTCTGCCCGCTAAATCAACTCTGCCTAAGAGCGAATTCCATTGACTGAAAAATACTTTTAATTAGTATTTTATGGTATGGGAATATGGTATTTTATGACGCGTGTACCATATGAACTGTTATTATGCCCATTAAAATTATTATATAATAATATATAACGTGAAGCTATATATTGAGATTTTTTTGTTGTTGGTTATGTTGTACAAGCCAACCACTTAGCATACAAGCTTAGCATATCGCTAACCGATTAGCCTTCTTGCTTAGCATGTAACCTAAAATGTTCCACTTTATGTTTTTTTTATATTGTCTCTTTTGCATAAGTTTAACATCTGACTGGTGTTTTTACTGTACGTATATGCACATATATTATGCTATGAGTGTCATCCACACAAATTGCTGATGCCAATAATTGTGTAAATGTTCATTATAGCTTTCCCTCTTTGGTCACAAAAAATAATTTGTTAAAGGGTTAGTTCTCGTCACTTGATAAACTTAAGGTTGAGCCACTGTAGTCACTTGGACTATTTTAACAATGTCTTTACTAACTTTTCTGGGCTGGCAGATATCAATTACCTTGCAGCCTATGAAGGAGTGAGCCAGCTCTCAGATTTCATCAAAAATATCTTAATTTGTGTTCCGAAGATGAACGAAAGTCTTACGGGGTTGGAACAACATGAGGGTGAGTAATTACTGACAGAATTTTCATTTTGGGGTGAACTAACCCTTTAATCACAAAACACTATGAGAAATATGACCTCAATTACATGTTAGTATTATATAAGAGAGTATTTGTTTGTGTGTGAGTGTTTGTCTATGACTCTATAAAATATTTAGTTTGAGTTTATGCTATTTTGTGAGGCATCAGTTTCAGTTATTTTCAATGACTCACTGTTCTCTAGAGGCAGAATATGCCTCTGCAGGAGTTCAAGTGGTCCAGGCCGACTCTGAATTTTCTCACTCAGATCCTCAGCCAGACGAGCCTTCTTCTGCCTGTGAGCTCCACTATAACTCCTGTCTGTGAGCGAGAGACAATACGAAGAGAGAAAGTGAAAACAAGAAACGAGTGAATCAGAGAGAGAACAAAATGAGTAGTGAAAGATGGGGAATGTAAATGGAAGATCAATTGCTCTGCTTTATAATACAAGAGGAGAAGAAGAGGAATATTTTAAAGACAGATATGAATGATTTTTCACAAAAGAATTTGTTGTTGGGTAATCCAATTCAGGCATTCAGAAAGCTACTGATAATAAGTGCAGTACAGAAGGACCTTCAGCTGAATGATTTGCAAACACAAAGAGCTGTTTGATGAATGGGCACCGATGGATATGTGAATGGCTAATGGACAAACCGCAGCCACTCATTCCAGCTTTAAGGTTACAGCTTTGTTTAGTTCTGGTATTGGCTATAACTGAAGGTCAGGGAATATTGGAAAACTCTCAATGGCATCACCTGGTGCAGTTTGAGCAGTCAGACCACTAGGGGGCGACTTCTGAATGGCACCATCTTCTGTCTGACGCTGCATTGGGAAACAGCCCAGTCAAATCAACATCAGAAAACATCAACAAGTACTGTAAACCTTTATTTATCCAATAGTTCATGAAAGATAGCACATGGGTGAAGTTTCTGAAAAGAACTAATTGTTTGCTTTTGGTGGTAACATTCTCCTGTAAGACTACATTTTCCCTCCTGACAGTAATTATCTTGAACCAGCTGCTGTTTACTGTCTTACAAAACATAATTAACTGTGCTAACAGTGTTTCACGGCTAATACTAATAGTTTGCGACAGTAACTAGACATGTAATTACAAACATTAAATTATGCTAAAGAGGTTGAAGACCAACTCATGTCAGTTATCAGACCGTTTTGGCATCACTGAGTACTTTGCTTATCTGCACTGGCACCCTGTTTCACATCAGTCTGTTTTCATATAAACCAAAGGCATACACATACTGCTGCTGGAGTGTGTCAAGCGTGGAGGCCATTAGATCCAACCATAGTTTTAGTTTGGAACTTCTCCCTCAAATTAACTTTGAAAAGGTTTCAGTTGCATAATCAGCTATTTCATGGAAACATATATTTTAGTTTTGTTTGCTGCTAGTCTATATTTGCCTATTTCTCCTGAAACATAGATAAATAATGGCTCACCAAACCACTGCTGACTTCTTTCTCCCCAACTTTATCAGAGACAGAGGCCTTTGTACCTATAGAGCACAGAGAAATTAAGAATGAACAAAAAGACAAGCTGTTATAAAGCTATTATTTAGAATTGAAATGCATACAGAGAGCAGTCCAGCTGGTTTGAAAAGTGTGAATCAAATATATTATGATTGTTCTGCCCCATAAGGGGAAATTTCATTGACTTCCTGTGGCCAAACACAATGATCAAAATTCATAAAGACACAGACTCACCAGACTCTGCATTAAGTTCATTCTGCTGTCTGCGGTTCTGTATTCTCAACTGCAGAACTGAAAAACATATACTTGTTTATTATTATGCAATAAAAACAATATCTACAATGCTTTATTTAAAATACAGTCTCTGTGTTTCAGAAAACCTTTAAGCCTGAGATTCCCACCTTGAGGAATGTGCAGTGTTACCCTGTGGATCATATAGCTCAATTTATGACTTTACAGTGTATGCCCAGCATATTACAAGTAAAATTTCACCTCTCGGTTGATCATAAATGAGTTAGATATGAAATAGGCACTGCAAACATACACTGTTCCCTAACCCAGTCAAACATGCAATCACTGTTTGTGGCACTTAAAAGAGGGTCTGCACAAACGAACATGCTGGAACCAGCAGGTGAATTACAGCTAGGCCAGAGGTGGGAGGAGTCGCTTGTCCCATGATGCACCTCTGTGCTGAGTTTTGAGATCTGAGAGTGGACGTGAGAGGAAGGGGGTAACTATTTATCCCTCTGAATGTCTATTTCTGTATCCTTCCCATCCCCCATCCAGCTGTCTCTCTCTCTCTCGCGCTCGCTGTCTGTCTTTCGCTCCGCTCCGCTCTCTCACTGTCAATCGTGCTAAGTAAATTCTTCCTTTTTACTTGACTCTGGAAGAGAATTACATGCTGAGTGGCATCAGGCCAAATCAGGTTGGAATTCTGGGATTAAAAATTCACTGAGTGCCACTGCAACTTATAGTAATGACGATAACTGGTGTGCTCTGATCACATAATGGCAGAGATGCATAATGATAGTTAAAGTTTTGTTCACTACTAACTGTAGAAGCCGCTGATATTACTCTCTATATATATTCTACTATATATATATATCCTACATATATATACATATAGAGAGACATTCACACAGAGAACTATCCTCTGTAAAAAACAAATATATATATATATATTTTAAGGATTAAATCATTCTCAAATCATCAGTGAAGCAATAGAGGGACAAACATCAACTTTTCACTCAAACCGTTACCTGTTAATCAGTGTTTGATCCCAACATTTCAATATTGTGTAAAGCCATAGTGTGCAGGAATGAGAGCATTAATGTTGTTATGTACTACCCGTCCCTAGCATCCTAGTTTAAGTCCTAGCATCTTTCAGCAGTTCCTTTCTGTAGTATTTCTCTACATTAAGCAGCCCTCCTGTTGTGGTTGACTGGTGCACTTTTACTCCGTTCTCAGCTACTGAACTCTTTCATAGTGATTGTTGGCTTCTCTAAATATCCTTCTTGTTTGTGCAGAAAGTTTAGTGGTTGACATTTTCTAGGCAGCATCTGGGCAGTTTAATGAAGCCTCCTTCCTGATAACTGAGCCAAAAGTACCCTCTGAGACCTCCAAACACTTGGATATGGTTTTGTAGCCTTGTGCATTTGTTGTACATTATCTCTGACATCTTTGAAATGGTCTTTACTCTTCATTTTTACAGCTTGTCGTTAAGATTCACAACCTGAATAATATCTGTGTTTTTTTTGTTTTTTTTTGTAGTAATTTTATCAAGGTAATTGTGTTATCATTAGGTTTTTCATTCAGACCTGAAAAGAGGAAAACATTGAAGGCTGCTATGTGTAGCAGATTTTGTTTTCTTTCTTTCTTTTTTTTGGTGGAGCCTAAGGCTGCCACAGAGACCAGTGTTATTTCTCAGGACACCAATTTCACCGATATCTGTCAGATTAGCAGTGTGGTATAAAAAAAAAAAGGAACAAACAATCAAGTAAAAATTAAAATGAAATCTAATTTTAAAAACAAGCTTCAGTGTTTAGAAACAAACAACAGAGGGAAATATTTCAATATATATCTTTAAAGGGATAGTTCACCCAAAAATGAAAATTCTATCATTGTTTACTCACCCTCAAGTTGTTCCAAACCTGTATGAGTTTCTTTGTTCTGCTGAACACAAAGGAAGATATTTGGAAGAATGTTTGTAACCAAATAGATCTCGGTCCCCATTGACTACCATAGTATATTTTTTTTCCTACTATGGAAGTCAATGGGGACCGAGATCTGTTGATTACAAACGTTCTTCCAAATATCTTCCTTTGTGTTCAGCAGAACAAAGAAACTCATACAGGTTTGGAACAACTTGAGGGTGAGTAAATGATGACAGAATTTTCATTTTTGGGTGAACTATCCCTTTAATAGTTACTTTTAATAAGAAGTCTATATCATATTACATCTTTGGAATCTGGTTTTCTAAAAAAATTATGTAAAATGTGAAACAATGTCATTATTTAAAATAATAAAAGATCCCTCCATGGCTAATTCAATATTTATTGCATAATCAACACATGATGAAAAAACTAGATCAATCTCCTGGTAGCCTGTAAAGCAATAATGAAAAAAGAGACATATTTGTTGCCAGTGTAATCATTTAAATATACAAATTTCATAAACATAGACTAAATTCATAGATATTGGCAAATTTCCTTATGTTCATCCTCACACTAGATAAAAAATTTTTTTTATAAAAGTTATAAATCTTAAATGTTTTTACTTTGTTTTCCAAATGTATTTTATACATTTACCCTTTGTTTACACTATGACTCAGGATTTGCAGGATTTGCCAGGGCAGCCATCTTTCTCACAACACAACACAACACAACACAGCATATCCAAGGTCACAGCTGATCCAAGGGTCAGTACCAGAGCAAGACAAGGTTCTTCGCATTCTCCTTGCTGTCTAATACATATGATCTTCCTTTTTTTAAATTACAGTCCTTTTTAGGATATTAGCTAAACTGTTTAAGTTTATAAAGTGTTCATTCAATGCACTTTTGATGGAAGAGTCTTGTTATTACCAAAGAGTGCTGCTGGACATTTGTCTGAGAATCTTGCCAGCAGGATGTTTAGGGAACCCAAGAAGAGAGGGCACCGCTTTTGAAGGGGTTCCAACCACAGATGGGAACCAACAAAGACAATCTGTCCACTGTCCACATGTCCTTCAGGGAGGACCACACTGCTGGCCCCATTTGTACAATATGGGGAAGTGCGAGAGACCGTGGAACCTCATGAAGACGGTAACATTTCCATAATCTCCACATTTTATAATGTGATGCATTGAGAATGCACAACAGGTTTGAATTGAACTGAATTGAGAATGTTTTTTAAATTCCAATTGTAATGAACTGAAATTCATGTAACTCCAAAAGGAAGGTTTGTCAAAAAAACAAGATGGGTTGACAGACTTGTCCGAATGTTTACAGCTTTAAAAAGGTATAGATTAAACAGTTTTTAGTTACATAAAAATTGTATTCAAGCAAGCACCATCAACTTATGGGGCCCGTTCCATAAAATGCGGCAAGAAAATTGGGGATTACAGACCAAAACCTGACTTGAATTAACCTAACAAATCTGTCAGGACTAAAGCGGTTCCATAAAGGACAATTTAAGTTCACGCAATCTCACTAATTTGACCCATGTTCAATGTGTCAAGATCATTTGATGTGCACGTTATGCTTAATTAAGCAGCCCTAAAGGTCGATCATTGATCAAGTCGATCCACTGTGGCAAACTATATTTTGTGCTGTTTAATGCATTTTAATGCTTTTTTAATGCATAACTTACATTTCACCGGTATATTCTTCATCTGTAAATGTTAGTACAAATATATATATATATTTTTTTTTTTGGACTGATAGTGGGTAATTGTCAAATAATGGTATGCAAGAGAGTCAGTGGTAATATAATTTTGTTCCTGTCGGTCAGTGTTAAGGCCGGGACACACCAAGCCGATGGCTGGCCGTCGGGCCGTTTTTGAGCGTCGGTCGGCTTATTTTTTTTCGGTGTGGCCTCTAGTCGGACGCCATCTGGTTTTTTTGGGCTGTCGGTCAGCGAGAGAACTCTGATTGGCTGTTCAGCTAATAAAAGCGAAAGTGATGAAAGCGGGCAAAGAAGTCAAGACGGTACAGACAGAAAGCTGTTTTAATTTTACGTCATCTTACCTGAGCATTCGAAGGCACAAATATTTTCCTAATATATTTCCATGAGCCGACTAGAATGAAGAAAGTGATAAGCGTGATCGATATTTAAAATGGTAAACAAGCGCTGCTTTGTTTATGGTTTGTATATCTGCAGTCCTAGTTTCGGTTTCCCTTTTTGAAAGACGATTATAGACTATTGATACCTGCTGATATAGAAAAATAATAACTTACACACAGGCGCAGAAAACACATGAGAGTTAACAGTTGCCTGTAGTCCTTTTAGTGTAGTCCAGATTTTTGGCCGGGACGCAGCCGAAGAGAGGCGACAACACAGTCAGCTTTCAACACCGCTAGTTCTTTGACGTCAGCTTGGTGTGTCCCAGGCTTCAGATAAACTCTTCAACAACTTAGCCAAGTCAAAACAAGGCTTAGCCAAATCAACTGACAATAGTCAGACTAACTGAAAAAAGCCTGGCTTGTTTGGTAAAATTGTTTTATGGAACAGGCCTCTGCTTTGTAAGACCAGCTATATTCAGAGGTTTGCAAAGCCACAAAGAGCTTCACTCAGACTCCATCACCAGACCAGCCACTGGGAGCATCATCAGAACTCACATCACCAACCAAAATGGACAGACAGCTACACATGTTGGCTTTCAAAACCAGCTTGGATACAGTCGTGTGAGCCTTCCTCTGTTCTTACCTGAACGGAACTTATTGCGGATGAGCAGTGACCTCTCAGACGCCAGCAAGGTCATAATGGAGAGACAGCAGAGGAAGAAGGTGTGGGGGCTTTAAAGAAATGTCTTCCTCCTGCAGGGCAGATACTTATGATGATTTCTTACGCCCTTTCCTCTCCCTGAAGAGAAAGAAAGCAAAGTCACAGGAGGCCTGAACTTCTCTTAGTCGCCATCAAAACGGCAAGTGAAAAACACCAGAACCAAACAACTAGCAAAGTCTGTGTACGACTGACAGAAACTGGGGGAATCAGAAGCTAACTGCTATTCTAACAGTATATCAGAGAGAAAGTAAACAGCATTGCTTAAAACACAACAGATTTCCTTCTTTCTATGCAATGAACAGACACTAGCGCTTTCAAGCTTCAAAAAGGAAGCAAAAGCATCAAAAGTGGTTCATACGTCCATGTTCCAAGTCTTCTGCAGCCATAGGTTTGTGTAATAAACAGGGCATTTTTTCAATTTGTTATTTAAGAGAATCTTGGCATCTACACAAGTGGTCCATGGAATGTTCTTATAGAAGTAGAGACTAAACAAATCATTCTTTTGAGCCAGATCTTTTTAATAAATCCGTTAATTTGATTCACAAAACCAGTCTGAATCATTTGTTTATAAATCACTCGCAGCGAGTAACATCTCAGTGGTTTAAAAACTACTTCAATTTCTATCCGTTCCTCACACAAAGCTATCATGTGGCTTCAAAAGACTTGGAATACAGTGCAAAAGTCATGCAACACTTTTATGGTGCTTTTTAATCCTTTCTTGAAACTTTAAAAGGTTAGTTCACCTAAAAATGAAAATGTGGTCATCACCCTCACGTCGTAACAAAACCACAAGACCTTCATTCATCTTTGAAAACCACTTGATTCGTATGGATTACTTTTGCAATATCTTTATGAGCTTTTTGAAGCGTCAAAGTTTTGGTGGTATACATTAAAAATCAGGTTTCTGTGGTTTCATTGAAAATATCTTTATTTGTGCTTTGAAGATGAACAAAAGTTGGGTTTGGAACCACATGAGGGTGAGTAAATGATGACAGAATTTTAATTTGTGGCTGTATTATCCTTTTAAAGCTCCAGTCCCCATTGACTGTATTTGCATGTAAAAGAGCTACTAGAACATTAAAAATAAAATGTGTTCTTCTGTGTTTCACAGAAGAAAGTAAGTTATACAGGTTTGAGGTTATACATGAGGTTGAGTGAACAGGTTTTCATTTTTGGATTAACCATATTTTTAAACTATTCCACTGGGAGGAATTTTTGCCCAACTAGCAAAGGCTAAAATGGCTTGTTGGAGCCTATGAAAGTGAGTGTATGTTCAGAGGCTTGAGTTACAGAAAATATTTGTTATTATTTATGTGCCTTAGAGTTGGAGTTTTCACTGTACATCTCTCTTTAATGTTAATCAGAATGCACTACCCACTGACTAAAAATACTGAAGCAACAAATTGGCCTTAGATAAAAATCACAAAAACCTCTATTGTCAAACATACACACGCAGATGCCTTCACAAAAGAACACATATATTCACAGATAAATGTATAAACACAATAGCATGAATGAAAATGAATACTCACAGTCAGACTGAACTCCCCCGAGTTTTCTCAAGAGTGGCGTTGAACAGAGATTAAAGTGGAGAGAGAGAGAGATTCTTGTGATTGAGGTGGAAAATGAGGGCAGAATTTGAGGCACGCTAAATCGGGGCAACGCTCAATGACAAGGTTGTTCCTTATCTTCTTTTGCGCCTGCTTGTTCATTCCCTTCCACAGGTGAATCTAGGGAGAAAAGGGCCCTGTGTTTCTTCCTCTTTTCTTTCACGCAGAATTCACCCAGCACACCTCGTTCTATCTCTCTCTCTCTCTCTACCCCCACACAGAGGAGTTGAGCCAACTGTGTTGGGCTATCAAAAGAGCACCCTGACGTCCTGCCCCTGCCCCCTCAGACCCCCCACCCCACACACACACACACACACACACACACAAAGACACAAACACACACACGCACACACACACACACATTTGCTGATAAATTCATTGTGGGTGACACTAATGGGTGGGTAACTTGCGGTGTTCCCTATCTCCTCTTTCTCTGTCTGGGGTGACAAGGCCAGACCTTCCCCCACAGGTACCTAAAGGAGCTTGTAAAAGCTGGTGACTTTCAGCGGCACATTATGTACAGTATAAAAGCTACAGACATATGACGCTGCTGGATCAGAAAGGGATGCGAAGAAAGAAACTGTATTTCACTGCATTCAATTTTTCATTTTTATTTTAACTCAACTTTTTTATTGGGAAGCTTGACTTTGTGAACTGCATTCCTATTCATGAAAAAGGTCAGTAATGCAGACATGAGGTCTTAAAGGAATAGCACACCCAAAATGACACTTTTGTTATCATTTACTCACTCTCATGTTGTTCCAAACCTGTATGATTTTTCTTTCTTCTAATTTTTGGAGATATTTAGATAAAATGTCCATACAGTTAAAGTCAATGTGGTCCAGTGTTGTTTAGACCCCAATGCTCTTCAAACAACTGATTTAGAACAACATCATGGTGAGGAAATAATGACAGAATTTTCATTTTTGAGTGAACTATAATATACTCTAAAGTCTAAATGATGAATTTGCTCCATCAAAAGTTATGTACGTATAAATATAGAGATACATAGCATGTAAACCATCACATTAGCCAAGAAGTTCAATTTTAATCCACAAACATGCAAATATGTTTGTCTATGAGTGAGAGAAGGGGGCCAGGGGAAGAGGAGGGGGTTGGGAAAGGGAGATCATTACTGCACCACCTGTTTGGTGGCTTTGACAGACAGGTTGGTGTGTGCTGCTGTATCAGCAGGTCACAGACAGCCAGCGAGTAAGAGAGAAAGAGAGATACAAGAGCAAATAAAAGGCAGAACAGTCCAAAACAAGAGTTACAAGTTGAGTGCACAACAATTTGTGCGAGACAGACAGAAGAAAGATAGAAGAAATGCACACAAAGTTGAAATCTGTTCACAACAGCATTGAGCAGCTGGTAAAGCCAATATTAGCCATTTTAATAAGAGACATTAGTGTCCCAACCTTGACACTGAATATAACCATATGAACCATTATGAGCATGAAGGTTGTGAATGACAGAATTGGAAAAAACATGGCCGCTTATTGTGTGACGCACATGCAATTTATGCCATGATGTACTATTGGGGGAAAAGTGATGTAATCACGCTTCCTTCCACTGACCCCCCGAGCCCCCCTTTCGGGAATCCCTCTGTGATTAGAACCTGTTACTGTCCATCTTTGTCTCTCTGTCATCCCTCTAGCTCACCTCAATTAGCTTGTTTCATTTTGTGTCACAGCAGGAGCTGCTTAACTGAAACAACACATTCCATACATACTACTGGCGCCACGTGTCTAATTGGCTTTGAAAGATGCGAGAATTTTTTTGAAAATGACAAATATCCCTGCACACAAGGTGGGAACCTCTATTTCATCTCATGTCATTCTCCAGGCAATATGAATTCATAGGCCTGCAGAAAATAGGATAGGGTTGGAATTGCTAATCGTGTCAAAATAATAACTGAACTAAATAACTAATATCTGCAATTTTTTTTACATTTTACAGCTACAGAAAGTGTCAGCTTTTTTAGTAATTGTTTAAAAGCAGTGTAAATAGGCCAGTGGTTCTTAGCTGGTGTCACTTTAGGAAGCAGTTTTTACACACGGTACCAGAATTGTGTATCATTCAAATGTAAGCAGGAATGACAAGATGAATAGGGTTTTAAAATTGGTCAAATGTTGTATTTGCATTAGCCTTTAAAAAGGTAACATATTCATGATTATATAGCCTAGTTAGTTGCGTTTAATAATTTGCATTCAGCAGAACAACCCACTGTGTGACCCCTTTATGAGTTATGACCCAGCAGTTGAGAACCACTGAAAATAGAGAAGATGGCTAACTTTAAATGTTGCAAGGCTAGTTACTTGCATGGCTTCAGGTTGATGTGGCCATGCATAACTTGGAGTGAGTTTGACCTCTGGTGGCATAAATATGCAACAACATCCTAGATCTAGAATATGATAGGTTCTGTCATATATACATTACGCTTTCCTATCCGAAAAAATACTCGCACTCCTCATCCAGCTTCCTCAACAACTACAGTTCCATAAGTCTTTGTGCTTGAACCTCGAATCATCTCCATCTCCGCCAGGTCTTTCAGACCGCTCCTCCAATCTTCTTCACCACTGCTATGCTAACAACTCCATTGCAGATCTGCCTTGTGCCTCAACATCTACATCTCAGAAAACATCAATGCCCAGCATAATTAAAATAACACTCTTCCCTAAGCATTTCATAGTAACAAGCCTCTCCTTGCCACCAAAACATCTGCCATTTTTTTTTTTTTTTTTTGTCTCTGGAAATTGTTTATACTGCCTGAGAATTCATTTCAAGAGACTGTTGCAGGCTTACACAGTATAATGCACATACCACATTAAAGGCAGGTAACAACCATCAATGTAACAAGCACATAGTCTCGCAGAAAAAAGTCAACTACATTTTTTACGGTTTCTCTCTTTCTCGCTCTTACACACAAATGCACGCATTCATACTCGACACTCATAGACGCCTGCTGTCAGCTTGATTGTGGGAGCCTCTCTCCTTGATGCTGCCAAATTGAACACCGACCCTCTGAGCACATCTGAGCTGTCACTCACACGTACACAGACACTCGAGTCTAGCACAGCTTGTAAGGTTAAAGGAGGTGAAGTACATTCATAAACACTTTAAATCTGAGTTATATGAACCAGTAATATTGTGCATTTCATTAATTCACTGAATGAATAAATTACAAAGTCTATGTATCATATAAAGTCTATAAATGTATAACACACAATGTTATGGCACACTTTTCATTATAGTCTTAATGTATAATAATAATAATAATAATAATTTTGTCTGAAAAAGATGGATGACTTTTCAGCATTTCGATTTGATTCATTTTATTCAAAATCCTGTGACACAGGTTACAGAAATTAGGCTGTTTAAATATCTGCAGTCTTATTTTTAAATTGTGTATTAAATATATAAGTGTTCTGTGACATAACACACCATTTTAAATATATACATTTTCACCATAAATAAATAGTTCTCATTGGTGCATGATTGTTCTTCGTTAAGCACACTCTGAGCATTCATCTTAACATTGCAAGAAGGAACCAAACATTTTTCAAATGCATGATAAATCTATTGTGAAATGTGCTCAATAAAAACACTAAATCAATCTGAATATATATGAATAAAGTGATATGTAAACAACTGTGCAAACCAAATTTAGTGATATTGTTCAGCAGCTGGACACTTCCACAGCATGCAGAATATGTGCTGCCATGAGCCTAAAGCAAAGTTAATTAAGCATGGGAACCACCGCAAAAGAAAAGGGCTTGACGAGCTTTAATTAGCGTGCACAAATATTCCGATTCTTAATCAAATCTGAGATTTAACCAACAGAATTTTAGATTAGCCCAAGGTGTCCAGTCCATGCATGATGTTTGGTTATTTACACGGCGAATTACATAAAAATAAATAAATCAGCAGGGATTAAAAAATTTTTCAAGCACGTTTTTTAAACTTATCAAACATAGAACTTAATTTTGTTTTTTTAAACTAATAAGTTAGACATTCAGCTAATCAAAGTTGAAAACTGCAACTCAAAATTGACATCTTGTCTTAAATAAATTAAATTATATCAAAAAGAACGTGCAGATGAACTTCGAAGTAAAACTTTCCGTAACAATTTGTAACAGATGTCTGACAAGCTATCATGAGAAGTAAAACCTTCTTTGTCCAGATGAAAAAAATTATTTCAAGCTAATAAAATGAAACAGGCCCCTGAAGAGGGAAAAGTTTATAAACCAAAATATTCATGTTCAATATTAAAAAAGAACAATGCAGATCGTTTAAAAGAAAAATACTAAGGTGACCAAAAATTCTCTTCTGTAAAAAAAAAAAAAAAAAAAAAAAGCCAAAAGGAAGAAACCGAAATGAACAAAGAGCAAAATGTTTCATAATGCATATCTGAAAATGAAATATAAAAGTTGAGTAATGAGAAGGCCCAGAAGTGTTTTTTTTTTTTTTTTTACCATTTTAGGGGAAATCTGTAGAATTCTACAGAATAGGTGCCAATGTAAAATAGATTTTAAAGAAAACATGATAGAATGTTTTAAAGGAGTACTAAACTCTGTAACCAGGTGCATGCTTTACTTTTCCATAGTAAATTTGTTTTAAAAAAAAAGAAAAAAAAGAAAAAAAATTATATATATATATATATATATATATTTCTCATGGCACAAATGTTTTATCCACACACACATATAAGTGTGTCTGTAAACACCCTCTGCCAATTGACCGTAGTCATTAGTCTAATTGGTAGCAACTCTCATAGTTGGGCTGTTGCTTTAAGTCAAAGAAAATGACAATAAAAACAACAAAAGACAAATGTGTAAGTGACAACAGTGCCAGGTCAGAAGATCCCATCTGCACAACTCAAGTTTGAAAGAGTATAAAGAAAACCCAACACCATACTGTCCCCTGCAGGTCAGGTGGAGAATCACAAAGCAGCCACAATGCACTTGCATTGAACATGTTTGAAAGACAAGAAAACCGAAGCATAGTTTTTAGTAGCTAAAAGCATGATCAAATTAGCCATTCATAATAAATGAACGAGAAATGAGCGGAAGATGTTTAGAACTTTGAAAATGATGTATGTTCCGATTCTGTGGAAATCTGCAAAGTTTTGTGGACACAAAATCTGTGTGGGCCTAGTCATGATTTAGAGATGTACTGATCTAGGCAATTCCTTGTCTCTGTGTCATTACTTCAATATATCATAATATAAAATTATAAATATTGATACTAAGTCCCGTAGTCTTTTACAATAACTACATCATACCCTTGAAAGCTGTACATGCGAAAAACTGAAATGAGAACAATAAGTAGAAAATAATGGTAATTCAAAGTTATTCAAGATGAATAATTGAAACAAATGTTTTTTATCAAGTGGTCTATCTCAATAACTAAAGCTTATTAGAATGAATCTGAAGTGAATATTGCAGGATTCAGTCATCACCAGTAAAGGTCTCGAGAGTTAATGGAATGAAATAGAGACAATTATATGAGTCTTCAGTCTTATGAGAAGTATGGAATTGTTCTATCAATAAACGTATTTACAACTATACTTGTCTCTAAACTTTTTGAAAAAAAAAGAAAATCAGTTTTTTCATGCCCTCATGTAGTTCATTCCCCCCCTGTGTCACTGTCAGACTCCATTTCAGGAACTGTCGAACTGTACCACTCTGCATTCTCTTCTGACTCTCCTTGTACACCAGTGAGGGAAATCTCTCCACTTTCTGGTTTCACCTTCATGCCCATCGCCTCCAGATGCTGGCCTTGGTGCTTGCGCTTTGTGTGGCGTCGCAGTGTGTTGCGCTCTGCAAAACGCATGTGGCATATTAAGCACTGAAAAGGTTTCTCACCGGTGTGTACTCTCTGGTGTCTCATTAGCTCCCCTGATTCACGAAAACGCCTCGGGCAAAGCTGGCACACAAAGTTTCTCTGACCTGTATGGATGTGTTTATGTCGCTCAAGATGGCTTGATCTTTTGAACGCCTTGCCACAAAGATGACATACGTGGGGTTTGCTTTGGGAGTGTGTGATGGAATGGCGCTCAAGGTCTGAAAGATAGTAGAAGACCCGCGGACAGTACTGACAGTAAAGAATGCGACGTGGGCCTAATGCTTGCGGGTCTTGGTTCTTTGGGTGATTGATGGGATTTACGGGTGATATGGGACGAAGGGGTGATGTGGAAGAGATGGTATCTAATGCGTCTGTTTGGTCTACCGAGGTAGACTCAGTGTCACCGTCACAGTTCATCTCTGTCTGGTGGTTTTTACTCTCATGTACTGTGGAAGAGGAATCCGACTTAGTTGCTTCAGAACATGAGGATGGAGTAGTGACCGAATGAATCTCAGGCTTGTTTTCTTGTTTCTTCTCCACAGACACAGCCAATCTGAGAAGAGCCTCCCGAAAGGAAGTGGGCACTGGTGTGTCGGAGTAGGCATCATTGCTGAATTGCTTGGTTGGACTTGTAGAGGTCACTGTGGAAGTGCTAGAGGAAGCAGTTGATGAGGTAGGGCTAGCAGGAAGATTAGAGGGGTTATTCAATCCTGAGATGTCCGTAGCTGTGGCAGAGGAAACCGTGCTGAGGCTAAGAAGTGATGGACATGAACTTAATGTAGATCCCAAATCAAGTGGACAAGTAGCTGAGGGAACAGTGGAAGAGGGGGAAATCTGAGATAATTGACCAGGAGAGGATGAACTCTGAGTTGAGGACACCGGAGATGACAAAACTAGGAACATGGAGGAGGACTGAGTGTTCTGACTAAGAGGAATCGGTAAGGAAAGGGTAATTAGCCCTGGGCTAGCCTTAGAAGCTGATGAGGAAAGCGACTGAAGCTGAGATGGAGGAAGAAGAAGAATGGGAGTGTTTGACCCTGTAGTATTAGCCAAAATCTGAATTGGAACTGATGCCAAGTCAGACACAGCAGGTATGATGGAAGGTTTAGCAAGAGCTACAGAAGATGTTGGCTTAAGGTTTGGGGCAACTTGTGAGGCTTTTACTGAGACATGACCTAGAGACATATTTGGACACAGTGAATTGGGTTGTGTCTGCTGTCTTGAGTCTGCAATATCCTCAACATCAGCAAAGGAAGAGGGCTTATCTTCAGCTTGCCTTGGGCTTAGAACTGTTTGTTCAGAAACCCCCTCAGCATGTTGTATATTATCAATTTGTGGGACTTTATGTCCATCTGGGGTGAGTGTGTAAGGAATCCCCTGGTCATCTATAAGTAGTGTATCCATCGGATCTGGGGTTATGACGGTGGGGTACGATGGATTTGGCATGGGTTCAAGCGCAGGGGAGGACAAATGTCCATCCCAATACTGTGGGAGATATGTATGAGCTTCACTTACTAATGGAATCCAGCACATTTCATTATCGTCCTCCTGCTCCACTTCTATATGTTGAGGCTCATCCTCAATTTCATCAACTTCCATATGAAGTGAACCTTCATATTCAGGGTCTACAACCCATTCGCTCTGCCTCTCATTATTTCGGTCTTTCTTTTTTGGGAGGCTTAAATCTAATACCTCATCCCCTTCATTTCGTTCCAAAGAATCTCCTGCACTTGTCATTGCAGTATTCCTTCCAAAATCAAGTCTCTCCTCTCTTACATTACATAGAATTTGTGTTTTATAATTTTCAATGCAGTCTTTACTATATTCTAATCTTTTGTTTGGATTTATGTCCATCCCAAGTTTACTCTCTCTAGCATGTGCTACATTATTGCACTTATTATTAGTGCACAACTCCTTGCTTGTGTGGTTGCCTCCAGCAGGTGATGGTAGTTTATCATTATGAAAACTTTTATTTAAAATAGATTGTTGTTGAACTTTAATCTCTAGTAAATCATTGGTTGAGATCTTCGCAATGTTTGTAGCTTTGGTTGTGACTTCACAAACTTCGGTCCTAGCGTTAACAGACTCCATCTTGGGTATCAGCTGCATGTTTGTTGGTAGACTCCTTGTATTCTCATCAAAAGTAAGAAATTTATTTTTAACAGTCTGGTTTTCAAGAGGAATCGTCTGGTTTGAATCTGATTCATATTTTGGTGAGTTCTGCTCACTGCTCACAGAGTTCTGCTTGCTGTAATCCTTTACAACTTCTTTCTGCTCTTGTGCTGGAACAAGAAACACATCTTTGTTCTTAGATTCTGTCCTCAATGAGAGCCTCTCGTCTGATAATTCGCCCTCTTGACCCACAGACATTTGGCAATCTTTGGTTGCAGAAAGGTCAGTCCACTTAATATGTGGAATGGTCTCACCTATCCCGTCCAATGCGTGTTGTTTGCGCATATTATTCAGTACTTGTGGAGTAAGTCAGTTCATTATAACCTGAGAGAACATTGAAATATTGCCTGGCAGGGCCACAGAATCTTGCATAATCCAAGTAATGGCACCATATCCATTTCATTGTCCATCTGACGTAACTGCTGATTTTCACCCATGTCTCTGGTACTGCCATCAGTCAGGACCTTCTACTCATCTAAGGCATCAATCTAAAAAAAAAAAAAAAAAAAAAAGACAAAATATGATTCTGATTTCTATAATAGAAATAGCAAAACTTAAAATACAAAGACAGATCTCAAATGTTAAGGTAACAATTCTTCAGAAAACAGTGCTGTCAAAATGTACAAATTAACTGCATCTTTTACTAATAATCACCTTTTTAAAGTTATAGCCACTTTATATATTCATATATGTGTGTATATATATATATATATATATATATATATATATATATATAATAAAAAAAAATTTAAAACATTATTTAATAATATATTTAATAAATGTTAAATATTGTGTATTGAAAATTAAATATAAAAAGACAGCATCATACAGTGCATAAAAAAATGGATACTAAGTTTTGATGTGGCTAAGAAAAAAATTGTATAATCATTTGTTCATTTTCTGATCTATAAGGGGTTGCTTTACAAGCATTTATGAAACACTTATACTTCAAAAGCATAACAGAATCATAACATATTGAATTAAAAACAACAGACAGCTGCAGATGCAGTTAAACAGAGCAAACAGAGGAGGCGATATAGGGCGCCTTGATAAGAATCTGTAATTATATTTCATCTAGGGATTAGTGCTAATAATGTAATGGTAATATAAAAATAATAAACAAATTGTCTTCATTGTTAACAACAACATGATTAAATTTCAAGTTATTTTCATTTAATACTGATGCCTACTAAAACATACATTCAACAGTAAGATCAGATGTTGACAATGACGACATCCCTGAGCAACTCACAATGAAAAAACAACAAGAACACAAATTTCTTGACAGGTTATTTTAAAAGCTTAAAAATATTTTATATCGGAATTTAACAATCACTCACTAATTTAGTACATTATTTTCTCAGGTGTATCCTGAACCCTCCTAAACTACAGAATACTGTTATTATCAACTTTCTCTAGTTGTGTTGTTATGGTCCAATAGGTCAAAAAATCTAGTATTAGGCTAATATATTTCGAAAGCTTAAATCACATTTCAGGACACGGTTGGTGGATCATATTTTAGCAGTTGTTTTCATTTGTATCAACCTCTAATATGTCAACAATACAAAACTACCAGCATTTATTATAACACTTCTGACAGTAAATTAAAACAATAAACCACTTTATTTTATAGAAACAGCATTATTACATGTTATTATGGCATACTATTTATACACAATAGCCTATAATTAGCCTAAACCGAGAAATCCACCAGTACTTTATTTTTAATATGAATGACACAATATGATTGCAATTTGTTATTAAAGGTTTTAGATTGTGTTGCATAAATACAAAGTTCTCACATTTAACAATATTACAAACACTAAAAGCAGACAAATTCTTTGGAAATGAAAAGCTTGACAGGACGCCAACACTAGTTAGCCAAGCTAAGGAACAGTTCTGACCTATAATAGTTACAACATTCAATATCTGTGTAATATTTGGAAAAAGTGCTCACATGCCATGCCGTTTTTAAGAACGCAACGCAATGAGCTTGAACGTCGCGCTGTCATGGTAGCAGGTTCACTCCTCCTCCCCGTGGTTTTCATCACAAATTAAGTACGTTCATCTGTCAGCGCGCATGGCTCAGGGTTTGACACCAACGCCTTTGTCCGTACAGTCAGCCATGCAGCACTGTGGGAGAGTTAGAGATCAACACGGGGACATTCGACGCCATTAAGCGTCGGAGGTTCGTTTAAAGAAAAAATATATAACACCAAACACCGCGTTTGATGTCTGCGGGGTCCAGACAGTGAGTCGAACCCGTGCCATTATATGACCAAAAGTAGGCTATCTGTCTGAGGGACATATCCTTCCATAACGTAGGTATGTATACACTTGAATTATTCTCATATTTTGGTCAAAACACTGACTGCGCTCGAACCTGCGACCAGCCATTTTATGTGTAGCCTACCGAGGGTTCGAGCCAGTGACAGCGCTCACACACTGCTGCTTTGGAAACCCTATTTCAAACTTTCCAAGACAACAAACGCTCTTTATCTGCTACTCACAAGAACATACATTTCTTCCCAAAAGCTTACAGCCATTCGCACACATTGCTTCTTTATAACTGAAATATTGAATATGAAACTGTTCTCACCCCACGAGTCAGCTCGCGCAGGCACTGACTGGCCCGACCCTGAGATACTTCCGGAAGACCAAATATGAATGAATGACTGGGCGGAGAGGTTGAGCGCGAGAGAGCGGGGAGGGGGGATGTCGTGGTGTTGCAGTTTTCTTCGTCCGACCTGGACTCGTTTAGGACTGAACATTTGGAACATAACTTTGTGTATTTGTCAGTATGTTTATGAGATGAATAAAACATAACATAAACCTAAGGGTGAATCTCACTTTAACTGTCTATAGGTCAAATTTCACCCCAAAATTAAAAGGGAAATAAATTGTATAAATAAAAGGAATTCTTTATTGTTTTGTTTTTTAAAACATTATTTTCATGGCAATTAAGCACATTTATATTGAGCCCATTAAAAGGTTTTTTTTTTGTACATTTTTGTGCTGAATTTAATATATGCTGGTTTGAAATAATAAATAAAAAAAATTATAATGTCACAACGATACCATTATTAATTGTATAATCTAACTGTTAATCCATTTTCATTACTGTATTAACTATACATTTCAGTTACGCAAATGCAAGGGGATCCATAAAATAATGTCACAATGCAAAAGTAAATAAAAATAGAGCTTAATTAAAAAAAAATTTGTGTATTTTATTTGTATGCATTTAAGTTTTACTTATTTAAGTTTTCTAACTTTCGTTTAAGTTTTGAGATATATGACTCAAACAGTTCTTTGTTCAATCTAAATCATTTATACAGACTAACCAAGTAAAATAAAATCAGTACTTTTAATGACAACAAACAGTTTCCAATTTCTTTATTTATTTTATGCAATAATATTCCCAAGTTTACTCTTTTCTTATAATCAGCAGTCCAGTCAAAAATCAGTTAACTCTATAAAACTGCTTTTGGAATACAGTAAAATTAGAAAGCATCTGTATATGGCATGACTTCAGAGATCAGCTTTGGCCTGTGCTTTCTTGATTGTGGTATTGACAAATGTATCAGTTAGCAGAAATATTTTTTTTAAGGGATAGTTCACCCAAAATAGTTACAATTCTGTCATCATTTACTCACCCTCATGTTGTTCCAAACCTGTATGAGTTTCTTTCTTCTGCTGAACACAAAATAAGATATTTTGAAGAATGTCAGTAACCAGACAGTTGATGGGCCCCACTGACATCCATAAATATTTTTTTTCCTACTATGAAAGTCAATGGCTATACCATCAACAGAAGAAAGAAACTCATACAGGTTTGGAACAACTTGGGTGAGTAAATGATGACCGAATTTTCATTTTTGGGTGAACAATATCCCTTTAACAAAGAAATAAAATATTATAACAAGATAAACATAAATGCTATAACTAAGAAAGCACTTTTACACTTAGTATGGCCACAAAACACAACAAAAGATAGCAGCTTATGACAATCGCGACCTCAAGCAAGTATGAGGGTGTCTGCATACATCAGATATGATACAAACTCTGTTTAAGGTAACTTTGTCAATGCAACATACAACATAGAAGAGAGAAGAGTTAAATGAGGCATAACAGTCCAAAATAAAAATGTAATGGCACGTTAATAAAACAATTGTTTCTCTCCTCCAAAGTGAGGAGAGAGCTGTGTGTGCCAACATATCAAATGTGTTGTCATAATTAGATGAGTTACTCAAGGTCAGCAGGATCACATGTATCAATCTCAGAAACCAGTCGATGAGGGAAGAGCTTGAACTGCAGCCAGGTAGGGTCTAAAGAGAAAAGAAGTAGATGAAGGTGATGCAGGGATATTTTTAAGTGTAAAGTATTATGTGTATGAATGTGGTGGAAATTGTATACCAAGGTAGCAACTAGGTGCCTTGAGCTGTCCATCTACGCAGACCTCCGTGGCAGTGAAGCTGCAATGTTTTTCTGGATGTTTACAGAAAAACGTCACATTCTCTCCGTGGGCAACCACACCATCCGTCAGATCATATGGCCAGCGCTTTAGTGCTCCCACAATCACCCTGCTGCGTTGAGCTGGGACTGGACAACGGGCTGATCGAAAGGGCAAGGGAAGAAATGGTGAAGAGAATGATGGGAGATTTTTGTCATGACAAAAAGGAAAGGAGGTTTATTATTCACGGCTGGAAACCAAAACACACAAACATTGAAGAAAATAAAAATGCTTAATGCAAAAGTTCAACACAGCCATAATGACTGAATGTATTGTGTTGTTACCAGCTTTTCTTACCCCGGCAAGCAGGCTCTGCACTCCATGTCCCATTAGGTAGACAAGTCACTTGATTTGGTCCATCCAACAAGAACGTTTTCTTGCAAAGGTAATAAATTGTGTCACCAACTTCATATTCATTTCTCTGGACAGCCACCAGGTGTCCACGATCAACCTCTTTAGGAGGAGGACAAACCACACCTGATAACAAACATATGCACACAATTATATACACATAAATGTGCTTGCAGAATTACAGTTTAAAAACCTTATTAAGTCTAATGTGAAAACTCTTAAAGGAATAATCCTGTGCTCAATCGACATCACTGTGGCACAATGTTGATTATATGCTACAAGTAGCAAATTATTTTAATGTTTATGGCCCAGTTTCAGACAGCTCAAACATGCATTTTAGTCTGGAACTAGCTTAAGCATTGTCTGTGAAACCGGGGGTATGTGTTTATGTTAAAGTGTAGAAATGTAACGCTTCAAATTGTATGTATTATACTTTTTGTATTATAATGTGTGTATTATTTGAGCTGTAAAGTTTTTATGGTCATCATGATTTTGCCAAGTATGTTCCTGGATCAATATATTTTATTGATCCTGGAACAACATTCCTGTCTGAAAATTTAGTTAAACCTAACCCTATCCATAACTTATCCCTAAATGTATGTCCTGCTTTGACATAAACTGTAAACCCTCAAATACGATTGGTTGATTGGAATGTTGTTCCAGGATCAGAAAAGATGCTGATCCAGGAACATGTTGTTGGCTACTTGATGAAATCACGTGGTGTTTGTACCACAATGTTCCTGGATCAACATCTTTGTTGATCCTGGAACAACTTTCCAATCAACCAATCAGATTTGAGGGTTTACAGTTTATGTACTGACGTTTACAGTTTATGTCACGTTTAGGCTTAGAACCAGGGTGAGGTGCTTTCTACATTCTACAGATCGGTCTTACTTAAAGCGCCTCACAGTAGCCTAACGTACATTCTTTGCATTTTTTAAAAGAAAAGAAAGGACCAGTCAAAATTACAGTGCTATCGAATCGATTGAGCATAAGTTCGTAATGGAATAAGCCTTTAAAAAAAGCATGGCTGCAAAAATTATGTTGATCCAACAGGGGGCATCATTGCACCAGAATAATTTAGTGAAACCGGCATTTTAGTGAAGCTCCACTAGCTCTACACACTCAAAAAAATCATTTACACATAGTGCCCTATCCGCCTACTCTCAAACCCACACAGTCTTTATTGCTCTTCTCTCTCCCGCTGTCCCTCTCATCTCTCTTTCATTACTTTGTACCATTTTGTGCAATTGTAGCTACACAATATCTCTTTAGCAGTTTGAATCAACATCACCACTCAAGCATACATTCTAATACACCTGCTATTTCCTTTTAGCAAGATCTCTGTCTCAGTCATTCCCATGCGGAGGAGGATGTGTAGACAGACAGACACACACACACACACACACGTACACAAACACTTACGGCGACAGATGGGGTGAGGGTTTTGCCACGTCTGGTTCTCATGACAGATATTCTCACTATTTCCAATCAGCACAGATCTGTATGGGGAAAAGGACAAGGTGTGTAGATTGCATAATTATAATAAAAAGAGACATTCTGTTGTATATCAGTCACATATTTCTCTTTCCAGTTTTATTTTTCTCTTCAATCTCACCCAGATGCACATTGATACTGGATGGTGGATCCCACAGTAGTACTGCCCTGCACAGAGAGCAGATCATCATCATCAGGCAAAGAACAGGAAACCTCAGGCACCAGAACCGGCTCTGCTCCAAGACCTCCACCTAAATCAAAATAGCTTATTTATCTCTTGACTTGAGAATGCATTTAAATGCTAAATTGATTTGGTCAAGTCCTTTGAAATGTACACTTTTTATTTGTGTTTCTTATTGTTTTGAAAAACTTTTATTTCATTTTCAGGAAAGTGAAAACAAGTAAATAAAACAAGTAAAAAGTAGTAACATATTTTCAATTTTTAATTAAAATATTGTGAATTATTAATTTATACATATTACGTTTTTGGGGTGTCCATTGACATTTTACAAATCTGAACTAACCTTGTTTGTCATAAAATGGTCAAATTATCTGATATTACAAGAGACTTATTGACCTTGACACACAGTCATGAGGGTCTGCAGGGGGCTCTCTGTGGTATCATTTCATGTTTTATGTTTTTTTTCCTGCATGTTACTGTATGTTAGTTGTACCACAACTTTGATTGGGTGACTTTGATTAGTAAAGCAGTTTTTGTTTCCTAAGAAATAATAGGCTAATCAAAAACAGCCAAAAATCCGTAAATCCAAATACTGAAGGAGTTAGAAGATAAAAAATTACTTTGGTGCATAAGCTGACACCTATGGGTTTAAACTCCTGTTTTCTCAGAATCCTGAAGCCTGATTGGTTCACGTCTGTGCATGGCATTTCAGCCCGCCAAAAAGGGCGGGGTTGACTGCCTATATAAGTCACGCAGAAATGCCATCAGTCAGAATCTTTCTCCTTCAGCACAAAGATCATCTCGCTGTTCCGAAGAAGACTGAACCCTCTATTCGCTTCTTGCTGTCGAACGAGCCTCACAGCGAAACAAGAGCAAGCAAGCTGACTGCACGGCGCTCTGCAAGAAAGCTGACCGAAACAGCGCTCTGCAAGCAAACTGATTTGAGTGTCTCTCCTGCGGCCATCCGGAGGTTAAATAAAAGAGCAACTTTTAAGAGCAAATTTCAGCGACGGTTTCAAATGTCTGTCATGCCGTGAATGTGGCTTGTACAGGGCTCACCTGCCTGTTCTAGATGAGCACTCTGAGTGCACCTCTTGCCTGGGCCTACGCCGAGGCGGCGCCTCTAGACTCAAGCTGTCCGCACTGCAAGAAGCTGAACCTTGTGACGCTGAGCGCCTGGATTGCATTCTTCAGCAATCCTGCCGCTTCCACATCTCCTTGCCCTCTCGTGCCGAGGTGAAAGAAGAAACGGAGCCGCCAGGCTTAGCAGCAAGGCGGAAGCAAGTTAACATCGGCCCAGTGCCTGTGTGCCTCACTTTCCCCTCACCGTCACGACTCCCCTGTGTTCTTCACCCGCGATGATCAACGCTCCGAATCTGGTGCGAGTGGCATGGTCTCATTTGGTGGGTCTGAGGAAGAACTAGACTATGTCTCTGGTCGCCTCTGACTGCGAAGAATGAACAAACTCCGGTGATGACTCCGCCCCCCTGCCGCATAAACAGTGATAAAGCACGGCCTTGCATGGACTCAGAGCTTTTGCGAGTCCTCATTAAAGCTGTCGAAGAGCTCAGCTTGGACTGGTCAGCCCCAGAAGAGCTTGCCCACAGCCGACTCAACGAATGGTTCCTGCAGCCTGGGCGGCGCCAGCAAAACCCTCGCCAGTGTCCAGCCCCATTCTTTCCGGAGGTCCACCAGGAACTCACTAAGACGTGGCACGCGTCCACTGTTCCTCTTCGCAATTGCCAGTCTAGTGGTGCTGAAGCGCCACTTGTGGGTCAATCTCACTGAGATTAAGGATGCCGACAGGACTCTTCTTGATCCCCTGTCTCTCCATCGGGCCTGTTCGCCTACGTGGTGGACGGCTTCACAGAATGCTACATCAAGGCCCAGAAGTCATCGCAGGCTATGCGTCACTTCTTGCCTAAAAGATCCAGCTCTACCAATGCCTCCAGTCGCTCCAAGACGGCCCCGCCAACCCAGCAGCGACCCAGGCCAGTCTCAGCAAATGCCTCGCCCAGCCAAATGCTACCCATATCTGAAGCGTCAAGGGCCTCGCCCCAAGCTAGAGCTGGACCCCGTGCAGCCGAAGCAGTCCTGATGCCTCAGGACGGAGAAAAAGGTTAAGCTTCACCGAGGCCGGACCACCCTCAAAGCGTGCTTGTCTTCCAGTCCCCTCTTCAGTTCAGGGCGCTAGAATCGATGTAATTGTTGCCGGTTCTGGGCCCGTCCCACATTTTCACAAAAAGAAAAATGTTCCTCCTCTCAATGCTGTAACAGGTGCTGTTCTCCCGCCCTAGCACAGGACATAGCCTATAGTACTTCAACCATTTGCCACTCCACTCCAGGTATGACGGGCCATCCCCAGAGTGTTGAGCTGGATTTTGGGGATAATAGAACGAGGTTGCTCCAATTCGCTTGTAGACCGCCCCGCTTCAGGGACAGGGACAGATCCAGCATGAGAAGGCCCTTCAGAATGTTAACTATCAAACAAATCCTTGCGCAAATTCACTCCGGGTATTGTTTTATATCAGTGGATCTGAAAGATGCTTATTAGATATACAGATAGCCCCCCATTACAGGCCGTTCTTGAGATTTCGTTCGAGGGGGTGGCATACCAATATACAGTACTTCCATTCTGACTTTCTCTAGCTCCGCGTTCTTTTACGAAGTGCGTAGAAGCAGCTCTCTCCCCTCTGAGACAGAGGGGAATCAACATACTCAACTATCTCGATGATTGGCTACTTATAGTCGAATCGACACAGGAGCTATGCACCCACAGATCCCAGCTCCTCAGCCATCTGGAGGACTTGGGCTTCAGGGTCAACTTTAGCAAGAGCTTGCTGCTGCCCAGCCAACGAATTTCATTCCTGGGAGCAGTCTTCAACTCAGCCCAAATGAAGGCTTGGCTCTCACAAGAACGTGCCTTGAAAATCAGGAGCATGGCCACCTCGTCCAAAGTGGGGTCCTTTCACCTCCTCAAGAGGTTTCAAAAGCTGCTGGGCCTCATGGCGGCAGCTTCCTCTATCATTCCGCTGGGCCTGCTCCATATGCGACCACTCCAGCTCTGGTTAAAAGGTCTCGTCTCACCCCATGCGTGACACATAGGCCGACACGCTCTCAAGGTGACCCACGGCTGCGTCAGAGCCCTGATCCCTTGGGCGTGGGGAGTCTCTATAGCAAATATCTGTGCGGCGGCCGGCTGGTCCTCACCGTCCACCTTTGTCAGATTTTACATCCTGGACATCCCTGCTCTTCAAGCATGGGTGTTGTCAGACTCAGACACTTATGGACTGTGTAGCAGGCTCCAACCACGGTTTGAGCCTCTCCCTATGCAGCTGGTCTAGGGGCCCTCAATTTAGCGCAATGCGAGTGACCTGTATCGAAAGAGAACGTTTATGGTTACTCACATAACAGTGGTTCCCTGAGATAATTTTAGATAACAAGCATTGCGTAGCTTGTCGTGCTACCTTTGCTGCCTGGCGAGTCATGCTAGCTGCTTCTGATTCTGACTGACGACGTTTCTGCGTGACTTATATAGGCAGTCAACCCTGCCCTTTTTGGTGGGCTCAAACGCCATTTGTTTTTTTGTTATCCCCATAAGCTTCAGCTAAAACTGACTCAATGCTCGTTTCCATTATCTCAGGGAACCAGGGTTACATGAGTAACCATAAATGTTTTTCAGGGAAACGCAATACTTTAGCAAAAGAATACAAAAGTTTTGCAAGCAAACGCAAGTTTCTTGGGGAAACGCAAAAGCTTTGTGTTAACAAACTCCGGTGATGACTCCGCCCCCCTGCCGCATAAACAGTGATAAAGCACGGCCTTGCATGGACTCAGAGCTTTTGCGAGTCCTCACTAAAGCTGTCGAAGAGCTCAGCTTGGACTGGTCGGCCCCAGAAGAGCTCGCCCACAGCCGACTCAACAAATGGTTCCTGCAGCCGGGGCGGCGCCAGCAAAACCCTCGCCAGTGTCCAGCCCCATTCTTTCCGGAGGTCCACCAGGAACTCGCTAAGACGTGGCACGCGTCCACTGTTCCTCTTCGCAATGGCCAGTATTAATATAGATTTTAAAGACATACAAAATGTTTATTCAAGCAGGTCATTGTAAATATTACATTGCATTGTTATGTATTTCTTAACAAACAGACAAAAATAAGTTTTACATAATTTAAATGTTCTCATGCATGGTTTAAGGGTGGTAAGTGCCTTTTTTCACCGTATAAGTTCAAAACGAGCTTAGGCGGTGTAAGGGAAGAGAATTTACGGTCAAAAGCCCTCCGTTATTCAGCTTCCCTGATTTTTTATACATAGTCGGAAAAGGAATCCGAATGGATGACCCTGTGGATAATGGCATGGAGCTTTTATCCACTGCACTAGATGTGGTAACATTCAATACATGACTAGGTGAATGAACAGGTAAAAAGGGTTATTAAATGGATTCACAGGTCACCGTGTGGCTGAGCAGGTTCCCATGATGGATGGACAGAATGTGAGAGATAAAACACAAAGTTTTATCAGAAAAATCCATCTGGAACAAGCTGTTCTCACATTCCCTCTTGTGCAGTTGACTCATGCAGTTACAGTATGTATCGAATCTCTCCCTCTTTGGTGAGGATGACTGATTAATGAAGGGGGAGGAAATCATACAGTCAACATGCACACACACCAAACTTCCATTGTACATCAATTCAGCTTTGAATGCGCTTGAACTTTGTGTGTGAATCCGGCATATCTTCATGCCTGTCTCTGCTTGTTAAATATTCACTGATCTGCAGATAATAGAGTATTGCAGGACAGATCTCACAGACCCCAAACGCCCACACCTCGGCTCTTTTGACAGCTCATTCCTAGAAATACCTCTCATGTTACTCCAGGAAATGAGTGTTTGAATGTGTGCATGTGTTGCAGAGGGGGTGATACTGGGAATGCTGCAGCCTGGAGCTCTGCCGATTTACGCCTCCTCTCCACAGAGCTTGAGTCTTTAGACTAAAACCCCACCATACAGAAATAAGCGCTGACCCAGGTCCACAAGCTCCAAGCTTTTGTTCCATAATAGTCATGCATCCAAAAATGCATTATTATGCAGACACTGACACATATTTCTCTTTTTTTCTTGCATTCGTGGCTGGCTGCGCTAAATATCACCACCATAATATTGATGCTATGAAGTAATCCTAAATTGCATAATACTGATAATAACTTGATGGTTTACAAACAAGATGAGGTCAACGTGACCCAACAGGACTGATGTCATTTTCTTTAAAGCTGCTTTGAAACAATATGTTTTGTAAAAACAGTAAAAAACAAAACAATACATAACAGTTAAAATATGTTTACTCCACCTGTACAAACAGGCTCATCTCCACTCCACTGCCGGTCACCCTGGCAGCGGCGTATTGTAGCGTCCAGCCCGTTATGCATGGTGTACCCAGGCTTACAACGAACCTCTAGCAGCGCAGAGAAAGAGGGCAAAGGGGAAAGGAGAACTACATCCAAATTTTTTGTAGGTGGGAGAGGCCACGGACACGTACGACCTGTTCACAAAGAATACTCACATGAAAACTGTGGACACTGCCTTATAATATATTATAGATTTAGTACATTTTTTAGGTTTATTTGCTCTTAAGGTTCATAATAAATGCATTATGGGGTTTCTATCTCTGACCTGGGGCCACACAGCTGAGTCCACACTGCCCATCGCAGAGACACTGACGTTTGTTGACACAGTCTTTATCTTGCTGACACTTTTTTGGGCATGTTTGCCTTCTCTCATTACCCAGTATTCTCTCTGGGCACTGTTCTGTTACATCCACTGTACAGAAATAAAGACAATATGCAGATCATAATTTGTTTCACAGGCAGTTGAGCTGACACACATACTACCGCTCAAAGGATCAGAATAAGTAAAAAAATATATGTTTTTGAAAGAAGTCTCTTATGCTTAAGGTTGCATTAATTTTTATCAAAAATACAGTAAAAACAGTAATATTGTGACATATTTTTTACAATTTAAAATAATGGTTTCCTATTTTAAAATATTTTAAGGTGTAATTTATTCCTGTGATGGCATAGCTGAATTTTCAGTATCATTACTCCAGTCCAGTGTAATACTTCACAATTTTACAGTTTTTACTGTAATTTGATCAAATTAATGCTCTTGGTAAGCATAAGAGAGTGCATACCATCTACACATTTTAAATACAGTGTACCTTTGTCTGTCTAACTATTTAATCCATGCCATAAAAGAGCAGGCTGTTTGTGTGTTCCGTATTTCATGGAAAACTAGCTCTAAGAAACAGATTCTCAAGGCAATATGTGAAAGGGAGGGGATGATAGTAGAAAATGATCAAATTAAAAACCAGACATATTTTAAAGAGACAGTTGTACATGCATGTATAGCACAAAATATATATATATATTTTAAATGTCTATTTTTTTTATCCTACAATAAAAGTCAGTGGAGTCTGAAGTTGTTTTGGACCCCATTGACTTTCATTGTTTTGGCAAAAACAGTTGAATCATTCTTCAAAATATATTATGTGTTTCACATAATAAATTAACCATGCAGGTTGGGAGTAATATACAGTTAAGTAAATAATGACTGAATATTCCTTTTTGGCTGAATAGAAATTTCATAAACAATGTGATGGAGACTCAAAATGTATTTTCAAATAAATGAAAAAAGATCACACTTTCTTTAAATACAAAATATGAATAATAAATACTGAACCTCTAAGGCAAAAATCTATCAAATGAGCTGTCATTCATTAAATATATCTATTAACAAATCATTGGAAAAAAAAACAGTTTTACATGGAAAGCCATCCATAATCCTTTCATTTTCTCTCAGCCACCCACGCACACTAACACGCTCACCTGATGCTGCAGCCAGGCTGCTGAGGGCCCACACACACAGAAGAGACACAAGCAGAGATCGCTCCATCTTTCCCTGACACTTACTGTTGAGGTTATGAGAGAGGTAGTGAGATAGAAGGGGGAATATAAAGATGGGGGAGAGTCTGGAGGAGGGGGTTTTGTGATGGTGTGATGGCAAGGGAGGAGTGGAGCTGCTGTACATGCACACACACATCTGGATCGTATTGAGCGTCTTGAATACTGGGTAGAATTCCGCAGAAAAAATGACCTTTCACCCAATTCCATTGATGCCAAAAGAGCTCGCACACTTACCCCCACATCAAGTGACAGGCCTCGTGGATACACTCTTCTCCACATACAGACGCACAGTGCCAAGTCGAATACTGTAACAAAGTGTCTGTTATACGGCAAGAGTGAGCCGACACATCTCAACACACCACAATTAAACTCAGCATCCTAAGGCAGAAAGGAACTTCCTTTAGCAAGAGTAAATACACACTTTGACAGATAAACGTGACACGCTCCCACACAGAGCGACCAGCTAAACCAACAAACAATCACATTCAGGCTACGTCCACTGATTTATCTCACCCTTTTGATGAATGTCACACTCAGTGAATGAAACAAACCTCTTTATCTCTCAAGGATGAACATACATCCACAATATTGTCTTTAAGCTATTGTTTACTGGTCAGAAAGGGTGAACTCTTCCATAATAAATATCTTAAAGAATAAAAAAAAGACTACTAAGAGACGAGTACTCTGAAGAGCATATTGGATTTGGAAGATTGGAGGCAACTCACTAAGGCCTTCATGTGTACTGAATGTTTATTTCTTTGTCTGTTCCTCTTTCCTTTCTGTGAGGACACTGAGGTGATACAGGTCTACATAGGTTATGTCTGGACAGTAAACTACACTTTGGGGTTCCTGTTTACCACAGTTCTTTGTAGAACATGCTAATTTGGACCCATAAATCCATGCAAGAGCTATCAAGCTCTTTGTCTAAAGACTTTCTCATCACAGGAAAATGGTTTTGATGCACTTGAAATATTAGTTGACCTTGAGAGCACACTAAGATTTTTCAAATACACTGAAAAAGGTTCTTAGAGCGGCGGATCTAAACCTTTCTGACTCCAAGGCCTGCAATTGTTGAAGACAATATTTGAAAACACCCCCAAGATGTTTCTGGAATTTATGCTCATTTTCAAACTTTTCCATTCACAGAAACTAGGAGTGGCAAGTGGGGTTGCAATGAATTACACGGACGATGGAGAACAAAGCAAGAACAGACTTTAACTATACAACTAGATCACACAACAACGTAAACTAAAGACATGACCGAACACTGAGGAAACTAAAAGGGCTTAAATACACAGGACTAGATAATTAACAAAACTAGAGACACATGCGTAATTAAATCAACAACCATCGAAACAGACTATCCGTCCTAAATAGTATTCAAATTTAGAATTAGGCTGCATCCGATATCGCATACTTCCTACTACAGTAGTCAAGCGGATATAAACCTTTCATCAAAGTTATATATGAATTTTGATTAATACCCATTCTTGTCTTAGGACAATTCACATGCACATTCACATTAGAACATACTTTTTTAGCGGTCGTGAAGTAATTAATTATTCAAAATAAGTACCTACTCAAGGGAGTATGCAAAATCTATGCAAATTCAGTGTGTCCCAAATCGTAGTGTGTTGAAATGAGTATTCCAAAGATGCCCGGATGGTCTACTTTTACCAGTTAAAATCCAAAGTGCAGATCTGTCCACACTCTAACGGCTAATATTGCCCACAACCCATTGTGCGTTGGACGAGGATTCAATCAGAACCACAAACACAGATAAAGAGTGTTAAAAACTACAAACAATGGTGGGTTTGGAAGTCCAACGGTTAGAGGTTTAGATAAAGAGGTCTGAGTGATTAATAATATCTAACCTGACGAAAACATATTTATTCAATGTTAATGTCACAAACTTCTCCGAGACACAAAAGGTTGAGGATCCAAACACAGCTTTGATTGGGGTAATCCAAAATCGGAATCCATATGACTGACAGGCAAGGGGCAAAACCACAAGGAAAACAATCTAAAACAAGCAACAGGGTAGAAAGCACAGGCAAACAGAGAAATCCAGGAAATTGGGCAGAAGGGCAGAAGGTCAAAACCAAAACACTGGAGACAAGCGAGAGTGCTCAGAAATGCAATGTGACACATACAGAGAGAATGACTGAATAAACAGGGCTTAATGGACAGAGTTAACAATGGCAATGACACACAGGTGGAAGTGATAAGACCATATTGAGTCGAGGCAATTGGTTATGGGAAGTGTATTTCATGATGGGAAAGCCAAGGAGACAGGAGGTCTGCTCTCAAATCACTTGTAGCGGAATTGGGACGCAGTGAGAAACATTACAGATCAGGGAAACAGGAACCAAAGGAAAGGAACAGAATATCAAAATAAGAGATCTATTATACTGAACATTACCGTGACAAAGAGTGGGAATTTAAATTAGTTTCATTAATTGTTTAAATGTTTATAGATATACTTATAATAATAAATGTTTAATCTTATATATTAATTGAAATAAGTAAACAAAATAATGATAAATAATACAAATAATTAAATTTATCATTTTTTATTACCAATAATCATTTGTGATTAGAGTTTCTTTTGTCCATATATTTTCTTCACAAATATCTTTCAACCCTATTTTGTATGATTTTATATATTTGAGCACCTCTTCATTTACTGTAGTGTTGAGCGGGGCACAACCTAACGCGGGGCTAGTTGTAACACACTTGTTTTAAATACTTCCACACATGATAGCATGACGAAACTTTTACTGTGCATTTACTAGTTGCCATATCAACACCATAATAAAGAAAAAATGACGGCAAAATTCAGAAATCTTTGGAAGATATCACTGACCATTTATTTGACCATAGCAAAAGTACATTTCTTGTTCATTTTTCATCTGTTTTTTTGTGTTTGTTTAAAATTAGACAAATCTGATACTATTTTAATCTCCAATTTGTTATTTAACAGTTTAACAGTATCAGTTTACCAGCAGAAGACACTAGCCAGGTTTAAACCCCAGTTACGCAGGTAGGGCATGTTAGAGTATTAGAGCTATGCTATTCTATATGAATTATATTGAGAAACCATGAGAAAAAGGTGACTAAAGACTGAGAATCAATCTTCAGAAATGATGCAGAAACTGCAGTTCATGACAGCATTGAGTATTAGCTTGATGGTAGAAAGGTTTTCTACAAGCTACATCTGTTTGACAGACTGCTGTTTGCGGTGCTTCCTTCATGCCGATTAAAATTCAAGAACACACATCATCCGGATCTGCGCTTTATTAATGAACAATTTTTTTTAGTAAGGAAGTGGAAGATACTACACTTGGTAGCACAGAATAGGCACAAACGACATACAAAATAATCAACCTTAGTGTTTAGTGAGTAAGAACAAGAGTTTATTTGTGGTCTTGGAGAAAAAGACTACATTCCCCTGCATTACTTTGGCTAGGTGCAGTGTGGGTAACACTGATGCATTAGGGCATTTGTACATCAAGAAAACAAGAGTCACAACACAAAATGTTCATAGTCATCCACATGTGGAAGTGCAGAAAAGTAAGGACTACATTACCCCAAAATCCATCTGCAAAAAGTATATTGTCACTGATGAGAAACAGGCAGCAAATTACTGGGTAAAAAAGGCGGTTTGCTAAAACACCTACATGCACAAAAAAGAGAAAGACAGAGCAAATGGTATGATGGGTCTTTATAATGCTAGTGCGCAGAAATAAAGAGAAAAAAATCCATTTATTTCGGGGAAGCAGTTTGTGATCACCAAGGGCACCAGTTTTTGTTTTTTTTCCCAGTGTTCCTTTGATACACAAATTGACCTGGCTGTCAGGACAACACTTCTTCTATAACTGGTGTTGACGATGAATGCTGTAACAAAGAGGAACTGACAAAATCTCCACAGCTGAGAGGAGACTTGTGGGGGGGGGGGGATATCAAGGAAATAAAACAACAAAAATAATAATTCATTCGTAGTATCAACAACAATAGTAATAATAATGATCAGATCAATAATAATTCATAATAAGTGAAGTTACTTTAATGGTCGTTAAGGAAAGAAACAGACATGACTGGAGAACCAGCGAGGAACCACAAAACTAATAGATTTTGAAACATTTGTACTGACACCAGTAAACAGGTTGTAAAAATTCAATATTGTTTCAAAAAAAGTAAGAGCGCTCATTGGCTTCAATGTGTTTGCATATACAGGTGCAAAACCAGCAAAAGCGCAGACATAGCCAAATGTCTACATGTCAACCTGTTTTGAAATGCAATTTCCCGTGCTTCCAATATAAGAAATCAGGATATATATATATATATATATTCAATCCATAGAGGTCCAAATTGTGTTTTTGCACAGCAAGAACAGCCTCTGCAAGTTCACTTACGATCTGCACGTTGTGGATGTGTGCTGATGCTAAAAAGCTGTTTTTTGTTTGCAACTGTGAGTCAGATTCCTATAAAAAGATGAGTACATTGTAGACAGGAGAGTTCACCAAGGAAATAAACACAAAAATGCCAATAAAATATGTGACAATTAATGCATGTCTTTCTGAACCATCTCCTCATCATCATTACATGTTTAGTTTTCCTTTGAGAATGACAAACAAATATCAGCAGTAAACTGATAAACAATGGTTTTCCCCAAAGAGTTGAGATGCACCTGTCGTTTCCCCTCGTCCTTGGTTGTCCTCGGTCACCGTTGCCAAAATATTACACACAGGTTTATCACAACTTAAGTGCTTGAATAAATCTATATTAACATTTTTATACAAATTTAAATGTATATTTTTTTCTCCGTATTTTACAGTTTAATTTCTCTAGAAAGTTATTTTCTAAATCTTTAAAGTTCTGTGAAAGTCTAGGCTTCAATTTTTCTCCTTCACAAGAGTTGATCGCTTCAAAAATACCTCATGAATTGATTTTAAATTACAGTGATACCTCAACCAGTTCCCTCTATCTATACTTTACAGCCCTCCCAAAAATAGCTATAGAAAATATACAAAAATTAATTTCAAAATTTTCCTTTCACCATTAAGCATTGTTCTACCTTATAAAAATATACATTTCTCTCCATAATTAAAATCTTGCCATTGTACCTTACTAGGGAAAAAAAAACAGTTAAGAGAGGTGACATGCTCTCTCACTCCAGTTTGAAACTTGAGCTTTTGTGCCGTCTTTAGACATCCTTCCATATATTTGATGCACTTTCCATCTGTCTTTTAGCGTGACTATCATAGGAACATTCATTGCGTTCTCCATCCATCATCTCGTTTTGCGTTTTCTTCCTCTCCTTCTTATTGATCCAAGTGATGGCTCTCGTATTTGTTCAGGATGTTACGACACCGGCCGAGCTCTTTGCGCATGTCGGCTACCTCCTGTCTGAGTGAAGCGTTCTCACGCTCGAGGAAGGCGGCGCGCACAGAGATCTGGTTCTCCTTCAGTCGACGAGCGTCGCGAGAACGCTTTGCGGCCTCGTTGTTCTTACAACGCCGACTCCAATACTTCTCATCCTTCAAAAGAAAAAAAAAAAAAGTATACATTAGAACATGTCTACAACTGTACGTGTGGAGCTTTGCCAGATGTGTGACTGGGATTTGTGTGTGTTCGTATGTAAGTGTTCCAGGTTTTCCATAGCAACTCTGAGTGACATTCCAGCTAGAAATGGCTTTGAACCAGCAAACTGTCTGAGGTTTGACTGAGGTTCTGTGACTGTTCTCAAAGTGCCAGACGCAGGCTTGTGGTTCACACCACTCTGTCAGTAGTGGTGAGGAACAGTACATTTGATGTCATGAAAAAAAAAAAACAGTAACAAATCTTGTTTTAAAAACACTAAATACATTCTCATAAAAGTGTCAATTCCCATTATGCTATTTACTTTTTCAGTTTTTCGAAATCCAAATAATTATTTTACGTATTTATTCATTTAAAGCTGTCGGTTAGCCGTCATATGACATGCAGGTAAACAAAATATATTTTTTAGCATGCATTTTTGCATTTTTATGATTTTATTAATTATCAGCTTTTCATCAACTTGTGAACCCCTGCAGTTCCCTCACGAAAACCAGTTTGGGAAACCCTTATTTATTCGACTGGTCATTATACTTTAAGTTAATTTACTGTTTACAAGCATTCATTATTTAATGGAACAACAATGAAGTGGTTTTTTTTTTTTTTTTGACAAATGTCTAAATCTTTTTGTTCATACAATTAAAAGTCAATGGGGTCCAGTGTTGTTTTGAAGCAGTGTCAAAAACCAAAGCTAAAGCTAAACCTAAAGCTAAATTTTTTGTTAATGATACAAGTAAAGCTGACATTAAATAAAATATAAATATAAGATAAAAAACATAACCTTAATAAAACCTTCAATGAAAATGAGAAATGTGTCCTTGGCAACTAACTGAAATAAAAAAGCTGAAATACTAAAATAAAATTACCAACACAAATAAATAAGCTAAATAATTTTTTTTTTTTTTTTTTTAAGCACATAAAATGTTTCTACCTTTCTGTATTTCAGAACACTAAACCTCCTGGTTTCCTTTTATAAATGTGAATAATTTGATAGTGAATCTGTGCTAATGCAAGATAAATAAATAAACAAACAACACAATTACTAAAACATAAATAAAAGCAGGTTCAAAATATGAATAAATACTACAATAGTACATATATAATACTAAAATAACACTGTTTTGGACTTTCATTATTTGGACAAACATAGTGGAAACATTCTTCAAAAAAATAAAAAATTTCTTCACAATTTTTTGTTCCACAAATCCAGTTCCATAGGTTTGGAATGACATGAGGTCAAGTAAATGATGACAAATGATGTCATTTTGGCTTGAACTATAACTCCTTATATATAAATATATATATATATATATATATATATATATATATATATATATATATATATATAAACCTCATTAAAGAATGTCGCTTCCTTTCCAAGTATTCAAAACATCTATTTGTTCCCAGAGGAGAGGTCACTGTGATTACAAAGGAATTCCCGCTTTTGACTGCTGTGCCCTTTATAACAAAAAAGCTGACATATTTGAGAACCTCGGTTTCCAAGACATCTGCCTCAGAATCGAGACATGATCACATAATGGTACCACCCATTCCCTAATAAAGTCAATGACAACTGTCTGATACTTCATAATACTAAAACTATTCTATAATGGGTTTGGGGAACTAATGATGATTTTTAATACGTCTTATTTTAATTTTGAAATCTAGTTGTTATCAGTGAGTGACAATGTCACAGTGTCACCATCTGTACTGAAGCAAACATGCCTGACATCTGCATTACTGCATTTGCATAGAGGCATGAAGAACGCCAGGCCTGTTGGACAAAATGAGAGTGGAATTTTTCATCCAATAAGTGGCGCAGAAACTATTTCTACATTTCTGCCAAATAATCCGTTCGCAAAAAACTACACTGTGATAGATGACTAGTGGAGCTTAGATAGACAGCTACACAATAATATTGACTGTAAGCTGTTATAACAAAAAGTACATGTTTCACAAAATCCACATGTTCATATGACCAAGAGATAAGGAAAACATGTACCATCACAGCTGGCGAGATTATGAACATAAATCTCTTAGGATCTCTGTATATCTGATACATTATATGAATTATGTCCATAAAATGATGCTGCGCTGAGATTCTCACCTTCAGGTCATCAGGAACAAGCATCTTGCGAGCCTTTTTAATCATGGGCTGAGGTTTGAGCTCTTCATCACTGAAACGATGCCTGCGTGGGTCAAACGCCTCCTGTCCAGGCACACTCGACAGTGCGACGTCTGCGGGATCAGGGTCAAAGGACGGCACCACCTCATTGCAGTTAGCATTGGGTGGAGTAGGGAGTGGTGGACATGTAGTGGAAGATGGTGAGGGTGTTGGCTCCAAGCTGCCTGGTGGAGTGCCTGAAGGTAGACACAAAGTAGATGCCTTGATTAAGTCACGTTGCTAAATGTATGCATTCAGAATAATGGGACTCTCAAAACTGTACCCAGACGACCCACAAGGGGGCAGTAACAGGCAGCAAACAACAACTCAATCCACTAATCCGTCTCTTGTTTTTCCATTTTCCAATATTTCTACCCTGATCTCTGGATTTCAGAACATTGAAATGGTGGTTTCATTTTATAAATGCTTACTTTCATTCTACAAATAAATTGATAGTGAACTGATAGTGAATCACACACACACATATACATACATATATTATAGTTTTTCCCCCAAATATATTTAATATATACTTAACTTAGAACAACATACACATACACATCTGCAAGGAAATAATATGAGCTAGAGATAAAACACGCACACACACATACTCATAACCATACCCTGATAAACAAAATATATAAATTTATATTAAATTGATAAAAAAAAGAAAAAAAAATCTAAAGAAAGAATTAATAATAATACAACACACACACACATATATTTTTCCTAATAAAAAAAACTTAACTAAGTTACAACCCCATACACACCTGCATGAAAATAATATAAAATAATATTATATACTGAAAAGCTATTTATATATACATATATATACACACACATGGTTAAAATGAACCCTGTCACGACAGCACAACAAAACTACTGTTGCTATGTTTTGAAAATCTGTTTGAGCCATAAACCTAATCTAAAATCTGTAAAGTACCCTTAAGTGTAACTTTAACCCCATTTGGCAATGATCCTCTTTTTACTGTCCACTGTGGCACATGCACTGACACAGGACCTCTTTTTTTTTGAGAGAGCTTGATCAAATCTGTGGAAATATGTGATGTGATGGCTTCTGCATGTGCTCTTTAATCGCCCTGAACATTCTAAATATTTACCAGCAGCTCTTTTAATCTCTCTCTATCTCTTCTCAGCCACTACAGAAACGTAAACAAACATCTAATCGGAAGTACGGCATCAACTCGCCCTGAGTCATTCCATCTCAATCTTTCAGTTTCTCCCTGTCTGTTAGTCACACACACATACCTCCTCTCCTCTGCCCCTCCCCTGTCCTCGCTCTGCCTGCCTCGGCACGTGAGCGAGCGAGAGCACATGGACCAAGCGTGTGAGAAGAGGAGGAGATTTAAAAACATGCGAGCACAATCACAAACACGCCGTCTCTTCCTTTCATTCTTTGCTTCTGGCTCACCTGTGTGTCTCTCACTGTTTACTTACCAGCCTTTCAATCGCCATCATGTTCTCAGCTCTATATCACAATCTTTTCCTCTCTTTTCACGTGCTGTCATCCCTATTTATCTTTTTATATCCCCTTTTTCATTGCTGCAAGTCTTTTTACACAGTTCTAACCAGCCCATTCTTTTCATATACTGTAGCATCCAAAAACAAGCACGCAAAACTTTTCCCTTTTGATTAAATATTGCAATATTAAAGTGCTGTCAAATCGATTAATTGCGATTAATCGCTTCTAACATAAAAGTTTGTAAATATAATATAGCCTATGTGTGTACATATACATACATGCAAACAAACATACACACACACACACATATTTACAACCGTTTATGTTAGATGCGATTAATCGCGATTAATTGATTTGACAGAACCAATGTTAACACATACCTATAAAACACAACTCACGTAGAACACAACAGCTGCACACCCTCTAACACTCACTCCAAAAAAACGCCCAAACCTCTTGACAATCCAAATAGTGAAATAGCATCTATCCACACTCATAACAACACACACACCCAAACCATTAATACTAAAACTACACAGTAACACACACCCAAGGGACAAGCCTGGTGCTTTTTACAACTCGCAAACGGACAAAAATCCCAGGGAATTCTTGTAAGCAGAATTGGGGAAGTGTTTGAACCGCGTTAGACCTCATTTTCGGCCCACGGCATTTCCTTTCTTCATCTCTCAGACCGTTCGTCTCGTGGGTTTTTAACATCCTCTCTAGCTTATGTTCCGCAGCAGCAAGTTGCGAAAGAAAACTCACCGTGCAAGCAGTCTGCCGTTCCCATCATGCTTTGCGGCGTATGCATGTCCAGCCCAAGCAGAGAGGGCGAGGAAGAGGAGGTGGAGGATGTTGGTGAGGACGAAGAGGAGCAGTGTGGGGGCGAGGTGGGCAGGCACTGGGAGCCCTGGTTGGGAATGGCCGACTGAGAGCTTTGCGAGGGTATCTGAGCTGAGGTGGAGTTGGAGGTACTGTGCATGCTGCTCATCCCGTTCTCTGTCAGAAACTCCTCGAGATCCATGTACTGCAACTGGAACAGCCCGCCATCACATGGCAATGTTCGTTCCCATAGCAACGGGCCCAGGAAGGAACTGTTGTTGCTGTTTGAGAAGCTGCCAGTGCCTGCTCCATTGCTGTCAGTGGCTAGTCCATTGCTGCAGCCGTTGCGCATAGGACAACGGCCAAGAGAGTCCTCATCCATATCCAACCTGTCCTTACCTATAAGGAAAGTGAAATCCAATTTAATCTGCAGAAAATATTACGGTCATATCTCGAGCAATGTAAAAAGACATATTAACTATTCTTATGAACACATCTATTGACTTGACTTGATTTCAAGAGAGCAATATTTCTGATGGCGCTTAGATTACGTAGTTAGGGAAAGAATAGCACTTCCCAGCTACTTTCACATCCCTCTGGGAGAACTACCTCTGCAATGTCAACACATGTGAACAGCTCTGACTCTCGGTGCATCAATGCAAAACCAAGAGCCTTTGAAAAACCTTCCTTTAAACTTGCTAAAGATTAATGTGTTTTGACATTCCTGAAAGACCATGGTAAAGCGATTACAATGTTACACCGCAGTGACACTGCTTAACTCTGTATCACAGCAACAATACCATTGAACAACGGCTAAACGTTACAAAACTACTGTATTATGGCTAAACCAAAGCCATGACGCAAAAAGCAAAAGGCAACAGGCGTACACAACAGGCAGACGCGTATTGTATACCACAACATTACGCTAGTGTAACATTGCTCTGCTGTGGTATAGGCTGAGATATAGAGTAGTGTGGTACTGGTGAAGTTTAGTTGGTATAAAAACAATTCTAATGGACAGGCACAATGCGAAACTGAAACATTTTGAATTCGGACATGGCGGCTGAAGGTTTCCATCTAAAACTATTTAGGTGGGGTCTAAAATCTTAACAACACTAGTTAGGCTAAATCAGGCATTTTACGGTGCATTGGTGTGGAAACCGGGACCAGTAAAGGCAGTTTGAAATGAGACATTTCTGGTTTAGTTATACTGTATAAAAACAAACCATAAAAATGTAACTGCAACATGTGTTTTGTTTAAGTTTGTGTTCTTTTGTCTATGAAAAAACTGCAGACTGTCGCGTAAAATACCATTGCTTGAAAACAAACACAAAAAGAGCAAAAGCTGTTCTTGAATCATTTGAAATGCAGTTTCAGAACTAAACATGTTCAAAAGTAATGGCAGTGAGCACTTTTAATGTTAGATAATATGATTCCCAAGCATGCACATGGAAAATGGATTGACACTGGATTAGAGATTTTCTACTTGACTATTCAGGGTCAGTTTGCATTAATGGTAACTAGATAATCAGTACAAAACACTGACAGCAATCAATAAAGAAGCTTTTCCAATAATCACGTTGTATTTGCAGGCAATGGAAAACTTCTGTCTGTGTGGTTATGCAGGTCTGTAATGGCTAAAATGGCTTAGCCAATAGCTGACCTCAAAGTACCTGGGTAGAGAGCTAAGTGGCTGAATGGCCTAGCCTTGTTTATCTCTTCTACTAAGTCACATGTGATGTCCTGTCTGGCTCACTGAGAGATACGCACAATTGCACATGGCTCTGCCATTTGCCATGTGAAACCAAGCATAAAAAAAAATAATAAAAAAAACACTAATCGTAATAATCAGGAAACAACCTGGAATGGGGACTATTAACACATTATTTTGACTGTCTAAAGGAGCACACACAAAAGGTTGATAGAGAGCCTGTATATTATAATACACACGGAGTGTCAGGGAAGCAGGTGCGTTTCCTCACCCTTCATTTCACTACAGTCTTTGACGCGCTGGTCGCCCTTCACGGGAAGCTGCAGGAGCGACTTCAAATTTGCTGTTGAGTTTAAGTGTCCTCCGTTAAGTGAGCCTCCTGCCTGGCTACTGTTGCCAAACTGCGGACTGGCTCCGGCAGAGGGACGGTCCGGGGGAAGGAGCTGTGAAAGCGGCCTGGCCATCATCCAACGTCTGCCGGATTGAGCTCCCTTGACCGCTAGATGCTTGAGTGGTTCAGTACTATTGTGCAGCCGTCAAATCAATCACATGACAATTCATAGAGGAAACGAACAAACAAAATAAAAATAAAGGATTAGCATTAGTTCGAAGTCAAACAGAGCATATAATAATGTATCATGCATTTGCATTGAGTTCGTATCACTAGAGTAGGCTACTATATAAGTACACATAAAGTTGTGAAGTCATGCAACACGAGAGCGTGTTTACTTTAGAGACAGAGGAAAGACCTGCTCGGCTCACGTGCACCAGAGCATCTGACATTAAAGAAAAATACACTTTAAATTACCTTTATTTGAAAATAAGATGTTTAAACAAAGAGTGCCATTCTGCTTGCATTTGATTGTAGATTGGTCGAGTGGATAAAAATACACATTCCCAGTACTTCCAGAAAATTAGCTTATCTTATGTTGGAACTTTTAAAAAATATAGACGAATGTCCAGAATAGCGTTATGTCCAAGTCCAACGTGGGAAAAAAAGAAGCAATTGACCGGATATAACGGCTGCAGTAAAGAACAGTGGAGAATGGAAAAATCTGGGAGAATAAACAAAAAAATCCAATAATGCAAACGATAACTTGAGCGCGCTGAACTCCTGAATGCGTCGTCTCAAAATAACAAATGAAAACAAAACGAAGAAAGTGTTGCTGAGTCAATTTCTGCTGCGTAGTGCGATTGGTGGGATGTTGACGTTTTTTTCCATGCAGTCGCTCAATCGCTTTTTCTCCCTGTGGTCACCCCCTTCTGTTCAGTTCTCTCTGCATGTGAGTTGCCGCACGCTTTGAGCTTGAACCGTCCGATCTTTTCGCTCAGCTGGAACGAACACGGGCCGCTCACGTGACGTCACACCTCCCCGAGTAGAAGCGCGAACACTGCACGAAGAGGCGCATCACTGTTTAATATTAATAAGGCACGCCCCTCGTGACAGGCACGCTCCTCAGGGTGGGAAGCACTGATTAAAAACAAATTGTTCAATAATTTCACTCCAAGCTGTCCCGTTGACGCTTATGTTCGGCACCCAGGAACAACATGAACATGCGGCCACATAATTGGCTACTAAGTTGGAAAGTGGGCCGTTTTAAAGAGCATTAGAATTATCAGTGAAAATATGGAATAAGTTGTCTGTTTAACAACCTGTCAAGTTTCTACACAGTCCAATCAGAGAGCAAACTTGTGGGGAAAAACCTGTCAGGAAAATGGCACACTTTTTCACTTCACTAGTAATCCGGGGGAAACGTGATCACATCATGCGAGAGGAGATGGCAGCTACACGTTGTGTCTCAGAAACACAGACGCGCTCTCCAGTGCACATGGTGTCCGCACGCGGAGAGACGGCTGAGCTTTTTTGCTGCCATTGGCTGAGAGAAGAGAGGCTCCTCCCTGCTCGCCCAACCATTGGCTGCCGTGGAGAACAGCGCTCCGCCTATTCATCACACCCATGCTACAGCCGCGTGAGAATACAGAAACCGCATGAACCCAGGCGAATAGTGGCGCGCACACACACAACAGATTCAGAAATAAAGGAAATAGATTTGTTAGGGTCGAACCTTATGAACCCAACCTCACGAAAGTATCAAAGTATTATAATACTCAATGCAGATAACAACTCAAAATATTACTAGGCTATATGTCTGCAATGATATATGATACAACAAACTAATTAATAAGGACAGTAGAATGCAAAGAATGTGAACATGTAAAATACAGATTAGAAGGCATCTAACAGGGACATTTTTATTTGTTTTCCACATACTCAACACAAAAACAATAGGCGAATAAACCATCCATGTCTCTCTTGGACTCATTTTAATTCAATGCCTCCCTCGTACACACACACACACACACACACACTCGAGGACTCGGAGTACTTGTTCCGCCCACTATCAGCGTTTAATTCCATGTGACAGTTGTTCTGCTGGGCTCCCAGCTTCATGCTGTATTGTGGGATCCTTGCTGCCACCAACTGATCAACATGTGAAAGAGCAACGTTAAGTGCTAGAATGAATACAGCACTCTAAACGGTTAATTCTTTTTGTTGAGTTAATTTCACAACGTCATCACCTAGCTATCATTCAGCCGTACAGTGTATTGTGTAGGCTACAGTGCAGTTGATAAAATCTACAAACTATATAAATGAATTCCCAACAACTATAGCCTAGGCTATAATTCTATAAACAATCTGGGGTTAACATTGTGCATCATGTTCAGACAGAAACTGACCAGTGAATGTCCAAGTGCAGATCAAATGATGAAAAAAGGGCACTCAATACAGTTACAATTCAGTGGGTAAAATCTTTTTTATGGGCAACATGCATTCTAGCATTAGGCTACTAAATGATATTTGCCATTTAAAAAAGCAATTTTCTGTCTCGTATTAACACATCCTTTGTAGTTCATTGTCAGTGCTGGGTAGAGATACAAACTGTAGTCGTTTACCGATTCCAAATTACATTACAAAAATTGTAGTAAAGTTATCCATTAAACATTTACGGTAATAAAGTGAATTAAATGTTTAATTACACCAGGGTTTCCCAGACTGGGGTTCGTGAGTTTAATGAAAAGCTATTTATTAAATCATGATTTAAAATTAAATTAAATTAAAATTTAAACAGTTTTTTTATTTTACCTGCATGTCATGTGACCATTAACTGACATCAGAGAACTGTGCACTTAATTTTATTATTAACCTAATTTATTAACTTAAAATCTCAGGGGGTAGGCTACTTCAAGTAAACGTATTAGGTCAAAGAGACAAAAAAAGAAAAAAGAGGGGGAATCCCTGCATTGCATGTAAATATGAAATGATGTGAATTAATGAATCAGTGAATTATGATTCATTTACTGCCATTTTGGGCATAACATGTAATCAGTTATTCATAAGTACTTAATTTTTGGAATCTGATTACGTAATCCAGATTACATGTAATCAGTTACTACCCAGCACTGTTCATTGTCGTGTGCTACATCAAAATTTACCTAAATTTAGGGTATTTGTGTGGATATATACTCAGACACAAATGTTCCGTAATAATCACACTACTACAGGGTAAAAATGACCTTAAAGCAACAGAATATAATAAATATTTAAGCGTTGTAACAAAAACTAACAGAAGCAATAAATAAAATAATAAACGTTAAATATAACAACATCAGGAATATGTAAAATGAATATGTCTGCGTATTTTAATACAAGCAAATACATATGAAACATTGAGGTAACAAAATGATAAATGTGTAGATGGAATTAATGAGGATATAACATTTTGAAATTTTATTAAATGCTTGGGTATCATCAACAATCAGCTTATCATGTGTAAATAAAGTGATAGAAACATACGTATTACTTTTCTTCTTTTAAAGAAAAAAAAGAGAGGCTATAAGTAGTATGGCATCTCTAAAAGGTGAGAAAAGTACATGGGATACGTTTATAGTTGGCAAATGGACAGAATGTCACACATTAATACACTTAATCAAGACCTGATCTAAAGTGATAACTCTTACAATCACTCTTCCAACTACCTGAAGTGTAGCTATGATACAAAGATAATTGACCTTTGCTTAAAAAAACATAATAAAATATTGACACAATTTACATTACAGTACACTTACATTTTTCAGTTCCTCCCTTAAACTCTATACATAAACGCTACATTGTACTACCCATAATAAGTGTTGTATTAATTGTCACAATTTGGTAAGGCTTTTGCCTTTAGGGCAAGAATCTGTGAATTCACATCTTACATTTTTTTTAGTCCTTTGACTGGTTATGTGGAAAATCATATTCTTCCTGTTTAAGTGCTGGCGTTAACATCCTAATGCTAGTTTTCTTTCAAAAGAGTAAATAAATCAAAACAGGGCTCACATTTGATATTACAAAGTGTTAATCAACATTTGTTATTATACATTAATTTCTTTTGGTTCCTCTATTTAGATTTAAGGTACATTTTCAATTGGATTTGTCATGTAACCATGTAAGCCCACAGTCTTATCACTCACGCTGACCGTTCAATACATGGACAGCAATGTCCAACATGCAGTAATTTAAATACTCTTTAAAATAAAACACTCAACTTCCTAACAGGACCCCCTTTTCTCCTTTGGATACTGAATGCACTTTTTACATGAACAAAATCACACCTCCACACTTGCTCTAAGTGAACACCAACAACACAATATATATCAAAGACAGAATAATTCTACAGAGCATCTGTTGAGGAATAGTGAGCAATAGCCTATTGTTAGGGCACAGTACAATATTAGCCAAATAATTGAATCTTCATCTATTGCCATCCAAGGATCATTTCAATCTGAACAAGAATTTTCATCTTAAAAGACTGGTGTGGAATTGGATGGAGAGGCTAAGCATTTTTTCAATACAAATGCCTTTGATACATCTGTGAGTTTGTTGAAGGTGTGCATTTTTAGGGGTCCAAGTTACGAGAAGAAATGTAATGATTGAGAGAGAAAAGAAAATGGTCTCATGACACACAAGTCAGTCTACATGAGCAAAGGGTGTATTCAGTCAGGTATCTCAGGTATCTTTTGTCATGAAAATCCCAACACTTCTCTTCTTAAAGTGCATATGAAAATGAATTTAATGACATAACTCAGTGACTGTATTCCATATGCATGGTTGAAGAGTTTCCTTTGCACTCAAACCTCTTGTATGTTGCTCCCATGACTAATTTAACACAAAGAGACCTCTCTTGTCGAAACCTAGCCAACGTCCCTCGACACACCTTCTTGTGCCGTGTGAGGAGCATTGCATTCCAGAAACGACAGGGACAATGTTTACAAGAAAATGCTCTGTTGGTTAAATGGGAGCTTCTGTGAATGAGAGCTGAGAGGAACTTGCGAGACTGTTTTCCGCAAACTGGACATTTCAAACGATGTTGAAGGCCTCTCACTTTGGGACAATGTCTAGCTGCTATATGAACTTTAAGTGCTACCTGTTGTGAGAAGGTAGCACCAAGGCAAAGGGGACAGGACTTTCGTTTCAGAGGAACTTTGAGAGAACGAAGCCTGTGAAGCCTCAGTCCACCTGGAAGGCCCAGTTCATACACAGCACTTCCTCCACTTCCACGCCTGATTCTTACGAGCACAGCCATGCGCTTCTTAATTTTATGTTCTGTCCTGTGAATTGCTCTCCTTTTTCTCTTAAAAATCTTTCTTCTAAGAAGATTTCTTTGCCTTTCCCCAAGGGAAACTTCCACCTGTTCTCTCTCTACTTTTGCAGCCGGGGTCCATTTGTAGCCTATCTCCTCTCTCTCTTGCCGTCTTTTTTTTTTTTTTTTTCGTCTCCTCAACTCTTCTTGGCTTTGAAAAGTGTGGTGGTGTGTAGATTGAATCTCAGCTGAATGCTGCTGGGGATTGTGGTGTTGCTGATGTGGCTCTGATGGAGGCAAAGCAAGGGAATGCACAGGTATGTTTGGAGTAAGAGTATGCCTGTGACCAGTGTGATAAATGGGTTCACCCTTTATCCCAGTGTGTTGTTGATGCTGATGATTACAAAGAAGAGGCCCTGAGGAAGTTGATGGCAGAGAATGGGAATAAGATGAGGCATTAGATGAAACAGGGTGTGTAATATTGGCATCGGGTATATAGAACAGAGAAGAGTAGCCAGTTTGTGTTTGGGGAGGAGCCTGCTGGCTATGAAGAAGTCCATGTTGTTCGCCATGTGTGCCACTAGGTGGCGCAAGCTGAAGCAAAGCATTTGTAGCAGCTTCACTTTCTGATATCGAACCACCAACACTGTTACCTTCGCCTGTGCTTCTTTGAGCAACTGGCTGGCCAGTCCGTGTTAACCCATGCTGAGAAAGCCTGTGCCGTGTAAGGCTGTTAGAGTATGCAAAAGCCTTCCCACAGACTTCACAAGAAAACAGCTTTTCTCCACCACCCTCGTGAACTGTTTGGTGATGTGCTGTCAAGTGAAAGTGATGGCGGAATGATTTCCAGCATATAGCACATGTGTACAGTCTAGGAGGGGGCTGAGTGTTTGATGTCTGTGGTTTGACATCTTGAGAGTATGAATAGAAAGAAGAAGAGCTGTTTTGGCCCCCTTGAATCAAGCTGCCACCAGAGGATGGAGGATAGCTGTTAAGGTTTTCCCCACCTGGCGTTGTTGGCACTTCTTCCAGTTCACCTTTCTGGTGTAGCTTGCCATGTCTTTTAAGGCTCTGAGCATATCCAAAGTCCTTTCCACACAAAATACATTTGTAGTTCTTTTCTCCAGAATGCACTGTGTGGTGCTTGCTAAGATGAAATGCCTCTCTGAAGTACTTGCCACACACAGTACAATGGTGAGGCTTTTCTCCAGTGTGTATTCTGTCATGCCTCCGCAAAGTCTCTCTTCTTGCAAATCCTCGACCACAGACACTGCACAAATATGGTCTAATATCCCCACCAGGCCCTCCTGGTCTGTGAGAGGGCTGCCTTCTTTTAGGGGGCTCAACACCAACAACACCAGGTTCCTTTTTCTTGCGGGGCTTACGAGGACGCTTGGGCTTTCCACTAGGTGTCTGCTGATTTGTTTGCTGGTTGAGCCCCACTGCACTTGGGTTAGCATCACCTCTATAGGACTTTTCCAGGCCAGATGTTGATAACGGACCACTAGGCGAAGCAAGAGGCCCCAGACCCAGACCTCCAAGCAATCCACCAATGATATCCCTGCGATCATCCCCTCTACCTCCACTATGGGCAAGATCCCCGCTCATACAATTTGCAGCTGCAGCAGTGATGGCAGAAATGGCATTGTTGACCGAGCTAGTGACATCATCTTCAGAATCCTCTAACAGGGATGAAAGTGGGAGATGTGGCTGTTGATGATGCTGCTGGCTTTGGTTTTGTGGGTGTGGATGCAGAGTAGGAGCTAATGGTGCCTTCCTAAGTGCAAGCCCTGTCATGTTGCCACCACCACATGGGGTTGTTCCAGAATACATGTTACCTTGAGAGCGCTGGTCCTTGTAGTCATCACTGAAATCATCACTCCGGTAAGAACCTGCACAACAGACTAAACAGTAATAATGCTATGCACACAAATTTCACAGTGCCTTTGAAATTTTTTGACTTTGACTGGGTTTACTCAAAATAAACACTACTCTAGACGTTACTCACCCGCTGCATTAGTCGCTATTCCATCTTGGGAGCCCCCAGCTTTAATGCTCTTGCCATCAACTATATTACTTTCATGCTTTGATCTCGCTGTACGTCCTGACTTGCCACAGGTGCCAGAGGCTGCATGGTTCAAAAGAGACGTACTTTCCCGAAAACAGCGACCACAAGCTGGACAGCGGAATGGTTTCTCTTCATGGATTTTTTCATGGCGGGTGAGTGACTCACGGCGATTGAAAGCACGACTACAAGTAGTGCAGGCATAGGGCCGAGACCCAGAGTGGATGACCCCGTGTTGAAGGAGGTGCCCTTTTTTCTTGAAACCTTTGCCACACTCAGAACAATGAAAAGTCTTGTCATGACTGCCACACGAAGATGAGGCTGAGCTGTCTTGAGTAGAGTGGGGAATACCTGGATCAGAGGGATGCAAAACTGGGTTTACAATGTTACTTCTCGTGCCACTTGTGCCAGCTGTGGTTAGTTCATGACTACGTAGGTGCCTGCGCAGACTAGAGAGATGTGTGAAAGTTTTGCCACACTCGCCACAATGATAAAGGGGCTCTTGTTCAGGCTGAGATTGAGGTGGCATGGAACCATGGCTGGCTGTTTTAGAGCCGTTTGTCACCAAGACTGATGCTGTTGCAGAAGAGGATGCAGAAGATGATGATGAGACAACAGAAGTAGAAGATGAAGAGGTTAGGTGGGAAGAAGGGTCTCCACCAATACCTGACAAACCAACACCCCCACCTCCATCCAAGCCTTGTGTGCTATCCTGGTTCAGTCCCCCTGAAGTGCCACTGTTAGGGTTTGTAGAGATGTGACTGTTGCTGCCATTGTTGTTGTTGCTTTCAGTCTTTCTTTGTGGCAGGTAGCCAGCCATGGCTTTTTTTCTTCTACCACCTCCTCCGACACCACCATCCCCTTTTCCCTCGTCTTTTGATAAAGAAAGATGTAGCGGAAGAGGAAGTGGCAAACCAGCTTCCTGTTGCATCAGAGATGCTAGCTGGTTAGAGGAGAGTACCGGGATTCCTTGAAAGTCAAAACCTCCGAGCGAAGAATGCTGCGAGGAGGAGTGCAGTGGATGGTTTGGATGTGGGTGAGTGTGAGACAAAGTGTGAGGTGGTAGTTGCTGTTGTTGTGTTGGTGGCTGATGAGGCTGTGATAGAGAGGTTGAATGGCCATGAGTGTGTGAAGAATGAAGAGCGGGGGGTGGAGCAAGGGCTGAACTTGTTTCTCCAGCTGCTTGGCCCAGACCAAGACCAAGATGGTTATGACTACCTTGCTGAACTAAAAATTGTTCTAGACTGGAATTGGCCGGTACTCCAGAAAGAAAATACTGATTTGCCGCTAACATGCAGCTAAACTGTTGATGTAGGCTTCGGGCGTCAGACTGAGATCCTGCCAACTGATGACCCAAGGTAGTCACTGCACTACTGCTGGGAGGGTTATTGGAAGTTGAAACAGAACTTGAAGTAGATGGGGAAGAGGACGGTGGCCCAGGAGAGGCCTGAGGTACTGACAGGCCAGGATGCAACGGGGGTGGTGGTGGAACAGATGAAACCAGTCCTCCACTTGCACTACTGCTGGCAAAATGATCAAATCGTCCTACTCCTGAATGTAACTGGTCTTGTGCAAGGGTCGCCTCAGTTGGGTGGAATGAGCGCAAAAACTGAGGGTATCCACTCAAATGACTTCCACCACTGCTACTGCTTCCAGACATTTTGCCGGATTTCCTCAAACTTTGAGACGATGAAGACAGGGATTGCTGTTGTAGTGGTGGAGGAGGTGCACTCATTTTTGCAAAAATTGATGCAGAATCTGTAAAGGCACTCCCTCTAGATCCTTGTAGTGGGCCTAAGCCAAGTCCAGACAAAATTGACCCAGATGTCTCACCTTGCTGCTGTTGCTGGTGCTGTAACTGGTGTTGGTGAAGCTGCACTTGCTGTTGGTGTTGAAGTTGTCGCTCTAATCCAAGACCTTTGAACTGATGGGACTGGTGTCCGCTCAGCATCTCTATGATGTCCACATTGTATTTTCCAAACTGGAACATCTCCCAGTTACTGATACATGGGTGCGCAGTTGCAACACCTTCTGCTCTGTGAGCAGCAACAAAATGTATTTGATGCTTTCCTACTAGTTGTAATCAGCAGCAGAAGCAATTTCAAAAACAGTGCTATCTCACATGTTCCTTATGCCACTGGTGTTGTTTCATTTAAAGCGGGCACCCACTTTTTCATTCTTTGGGCAAGTAGTTGAGAAGGACATTTTGTATTCATTGTTACATGAATGTGTTATTTCTGCAAAAAGCTGTTTTCCATTGGATTTGTCACTTATGAAATAACTTCAACTCCCTTTTGGCTTCACATTGGAATCCATATAATCACAGTTATTCTGGATAGTTCACCTTCGAAATCAATATTTCAGTCTGAATGTTCCATAAGAGAGCAAAGACATATGGACTGGTAGAACAATGCCACAATTGCACAAGATGCAATTATGTTTTCACATTTTGGCAATTGCACTAAAAGTGCTTGATGTAGTTTGAGTTCATTGAAATATTTCCATTTGCTTGGTTACATTTTTCAGTTCATGACCATGGATGGATCCATTCAAATCCCATGGGCAGGTTTTATTACATTGAATATCTATTCATTCTTAATCCACATGCGGCTTACATCTCTGTTTCCAAGTTTAAATTAGTATATTTTTCTTTTTTTTCCATAGTTGGAAGCAAAATCCTCCACTACCATTCTTGGGGGCTGTGAAAATGTTCTTTCTGCCACTCCTCTTCTCACTGTGAGAGGAAAAAAAGGAGCAACATGTTAAATTACTTATTTTAAATAAATATCTCTGATACAATTATTTTAATAAACAACATTATCCATCAAACCTCAAAACACATAGGCTAAATGTTTTTGATTAACAACAACAACAACAACAGGCAGACAGTTTATTACAGCAGACGTTTTAATATTTGTTTGTTTTTTAATACACATAAAATCTTATGTGTGTGTGAATAATTATGAAAGTATTGGCAAATTATTGAAAAACTTTGGCCCTTCACTAAAACATTGTAAAGACATTTCCATGTTTTCATTTTTGTCCATTTCCATTCTTCAATAGCAAAATAAAAGAACTCATAATAACAGAAACAATAAAAAAAATGAAACCAGAGCCCATATTTATTTCTAGTGAACCACATCTAACCAATCATAATTCATTCTGTAATAATACATTGTATTCAAGATATAAAACATTAATTAATCTTATCAATCAGCATCATCTAAATGACAGATATTAACAACAATTCAAATGATACTCTCTGATTAGTATCGATGCATTTGACGAATGACATTTTACAGTCACAACACGATACTAAACAAAAGTAGGCTACTGTAAAATACATTTTCAGACGATATGCGCAATGAAAACAGTAAGTTAAGACACATATCCAAATATTTACACGGTTCTCTTATATTGAAACGTTGCGAGTGTTTTCTATCACTTCATCTTACATTCTGAGCAGTTAGCATTGTGCGGAAAAGATGCTGAGTGCAGTGTGAATCGTCAGGGGTAGAGGTGAATTTCATGCAATTATTACATCCTCCGATTGCATCGCGTATCACTAAAGAAAAGGTCCATTTCGACAGACTCCTGGGATTAATGGAAAATTGTCTACGATGGGGAAAATGCACTTCAAAAGTCAATAGTGCTTGAAAAATATATATTCTGCGTATTAATGGACGCGAAATCTTTTAGCGCTGGGGCTATGTGAAACAACTAGCATGCAAAACAGCTGGCTAATACTACACATTTAGCAAAGGGACACGACTTAGCTTGCCGTCATGATATGCGCGACCTAACACAGCAAGCCAGATAATGCATGAGCAAAACTGTATTATTGTGCAAGTAAATTAGGCATAATTAAATAATAGTCGAGACAATAAAATAGGCCTTTTTACCTACGCATCCATCTTTTAGCCTGGTCAAGATGAACGGGGCCTGCTATACTCTCGCCCACCCTGCCCCCCTCGTTCATGTACCCCAGCAGCTCTGCGCTGTTTTCCAGTGGTTAGCCTTCTAGCTACAGCTAGTTAGCAGACTCTGTTTCCACTGCAACCGTGGTGCGATAGCATGAGACCGAGTGTCCCTTATAATTTAAAACAGATGCACTTATCGTACTTATATCCTGTGAAAAATGCATCAAACGGTATTACGACCGAATACTTTTTTATTTTGCGTTTGCCTTTTTTTTTTTGTCGGCTAAAATATTTTGCACGGTCTATGTTGGTGTTTTAGAGAGGAACGAGTGACGTGTGTGATTTTAACATTAGTCGTTTCCGGACCTTGGAACACTTCCGCCTACCCCGTCTTCAGTCCGCTATGTTTTGTATATGTGGTGGAGGCAGTACTGTGTCTGAAACTAGCGCACTCATAATATCAGCGTCCTTAATGATAGGAGCTACTAATAACGATATCATTTGTCTGCCTTTTAGCTGTGTGATATTTGCGGTTAGCTTTCAAGTAAGCATTTTCGGTGTTGTTGCGCAGTCAAATTTGGCATGTTAGCCAGCTCGTAAAATATGAGGTAAATTCAAATTACAACTCGGCGAATATATACCTGATATAATGTTCTAAATTCGTTATTCATATATTCTATGATTTCTTTAGCAGCTTGTTTGTATCTTAAAAGCTCTTACAGTGGCCATTTTATTACATCCTGGCAGCTCAAATTCAAAGGCTGGTCCTTATCAAAATGGCTGCCTTGGAATTGCTTATATCCAGTCTGATGCTTCATGGAAAATAAGTTTGTAAACATTATATAGTAAATGCTGACATTAGGAATAATTTAAACGTTCTGTTTCTCTTTTGACCTGTGTCATCAGACATTCGAGGCGACAGTTTCATCATTTGACTTTATTTTACAAAGGTGAAATTTAACCTGTATGGAAATCAAGTTGAGAATGCAGTGTAGCCTATATGTTATTATTTCAGGGCATTTGTTATAATAGTTACATAATAATAATTATAATGTTTGATTTGAAGTGATTTACCCAAAAATGAATTCTATGTTTGTGCTTAAACATTTCAAGACATGAACTCAGTGGTGTTTTCCCAAAGGGTTGCAGTCTTCACTGTCCCGCTTTGCTTGTGCAACCAATGCTCATTCCATTGTAAGCTACCATCCTTTTAAAATGCTTCAGGGCTTTATTTGCACATCCAATGTTTGTTATTTTCTGCAGTAATATGCCTTGTGAATAAATTTCATAAACATTTTCATAATTATGGCTTGTGAATACAAAACAGACATTGCTACAGACTTTTTATGACAAAGAAAATACTAAATTGATTCATCTGTTCTAATTGTCCCTGAAAGAAACATTAAAAAGTTGAAATTTCACTTAACAAAAAGACATTCGGTTACACACATACAACATACATCCTATGACATCATTTATAAACCCCTTGTGATGTCTCTGCAACAAGTAATGACATTTGCAGGCTTAGAACAATTACAATGTGACATCACACTGAGAAATTTTCGAAGGCACTCCTCATCATCAGGAATGCATGAAGAATTGGCAAACAATGAGTGGCTTTGATGTTTGTGCTTTCTATTTTCTACTCATAATTTCAAAAGAATTTAATGAGAAAGATATCTAAAACAAGTAAACACTAAAACCACAGAGGAAAAAAATCACCATCATAATCATAAGATAACCATAACAACAAGAAGAAATTTCACCAATAACCATAATATTAACTGTCATAGTAATGACAATAACAAACACCAATGTATTACAGAGCTGTTAGGAAGATTGTCTTTAAGTTGTATTCATAATTCATTAAGATACACACTATTTCCAGTGAAAAGTTAAATGAATGTGTTACCACCAATCCTGATGCTGATGTGATATAAACTACTCCTTAACACTTTTACTGGGAGGCATAAATATTCAAATAGTCCGTAACTTATACTGTTCAATTTCATTACACTGAAAATTAACCAAGAGGTTAAAAGTCGATGACAAAAAAAAACAAAAACAAAATACCAGTTGGTGGTTTTACAATGTAAATTGATTAGTTTTCATTGGTAAAATGAGCTCTATTTCTCAGAGGCCAGAACCATATAGTAAATTTTATCTGGCTCTTCTGCGAACAATCTCACTTTACATTTTTCATCATAATATTTACTATTTTAATATCTTTTTTTTGGTAAATAATGAGATTATTATCATTGAATAATGATTAAGCTGTGGGTAACAGCTTTACCACTAACGCAAGTGTGTTGTATAGCCCTTAATATTGATAAGCGTTATTGGTTATGAAGATATTAGGTATGACGTGTCGTGGTCATATCTCGGTAACAGCAGATTCGAAAAATACAGGTTAGCTGTTTTGGCATGCCCGTATCTTCAGACTGTTCGCAGAGTCTCAGTTTTAACAGCATATACACATGGCTTCAACATGGAGATTCAAAAAGCAGTCCAGGAGGTTTGTCTTTATGCAAATGCCAACCAACACCTGAGCGAGATAATGGTACCGCCATGTTATGCACTAATTTTATGCCAGAATATCATAACATACAAATACATTGATGAGTGCCCTTACTCTTGAGTCGTCGTCTTCATCTCAGATCCATATTTAATAGCTTAAGGTGAACCGTTTGTCTACACAGTATACCTAAGAGGAGCATAAATGTGTATGTACCCAGCATTACATAAATCGAATGTATTCTTGTGCTTTTGGTAGTCCAGCGTCCCTTATGATGAATCTCCCATGCAAATCCCAGCACTTGGACATTGTAGAAAGTGGTGGCTCAGAATCCAAACAAAGTGCCATTGATCATTAATGAGTCTTTTTAAGATGGAGAAAAAAGATGATTGTCAGACATTTCTCTTGGTTTTCATCTGGGCTTTTCTGCCCAATTGTGTCCCAGAATGGCTTTCATCGATAGTTCAAAGCAATCTCCAGTGATGTACTGAAGGGCAAACTTGAGGAAACTTCTTGTGTACTATTTTCAGGATTCCACCTAGACAAATTGAAAAGAAACTCACTTGGTACATCCATATTAAATTCACATTGAATAAGATGCAGGTGTAACATAAGGCTTACTTTGTTTATCTTACGGTATTCAAAATTAATTCATCAAATGAGTTCATCAAATTCTTCAGAGTTTTTGGATATGCTCCTCCAATTGTTCAATTTCATAATTCCTTTTGACATACCTTGTAAAAACCCTGCCGCACTTCCTCATTATGAAGAAGTGGATTAGGGTTTAAAAAGAGATAAGATCCAGCATTACGTTTGTCCAACTGTAAGTAGCTTTGCAATTCATCAGTTGGGATGAGCGCTCCACGTTCAACTGGTTCCTCTTATGCAGATGTTAATTATTAGTCTCCCAGTAGTTCCATCATAGTTATAAGATAAAAGCCATTCTCTGAAATATATGGCTCCATAGCAGCTATATCTGTAATGTGTAATAATGTAAGATATTTGAGGATAAAAACATGACATAAAGATTTGAAAAAAATGTCCACATCATGTGGAATTTATATTACACTCTATTGATATTCTATGCGGTAGATTTATAGGCAAAATGTACACAAATAAATAGTTGTATATGGCAGCTTTGATCATAATTATAGCGGCAATTTCATGAACGTAAAAAGCACAAAAACTTTGAAGCTCTATCAAACCTGACTTATAACTATTGTTATCTAATCTTATGTTGTGAATTTGCCACTATATACAATATGTATATGTAAAAATATGGTGCCACTTCGCTCTCTGCGTAGTTTCTGCCACTTCGTGGCCCCCTACTTCAAAATCTGTTTCTCTTATTCCTTTACCATCCTCCTACTCCTTTTCTCTCTTCTCTCGTTATTTCTCTCCCTCTTCCGCCCACTCTCTCTCTCCCACAGTCCCTTTACCATCCTCCAACTCTTCACACAGTCTATCTCTCACCCATCTTCTCCATTCCCTTCTTACCCTCTCCAGCCTCTTGCTCACACAGTAACCTCATTCTTGCTTCCTGTTCTAACCCCTTGGTTGGATGCCACTCCTCCTCCACTTCCCCCTCCACCGGGGATGAAGTGAAGTTGTTCAATGGTATTTTGCCTTTTAGCTGCAAATGCAAGCCTCCTGGCACTGTGTCCACCAAGAGTCCCTGTTCCCATGACAACTCCTGTTCCTGGCATGTCGCCCCATGCCACTCCTCCAACCCCGCCTCCTCCCAGGTGACCTGACATCGCAGCCGAATTCCGCTCCTGCTCTCGCCCCGACGTCGGGTGCGAGTTCATCTTGATCATGTGGTGACGGTCGAGTGATGGCGTGGCACAAACATTCTGCTGCGATTGAGCTTTCTGGTGGCTGACGCGGGGCAGGGTGGGCACCATTCCGCCTCCCCCTCCGCCCGTGTAGTCGCCCATTCCCAGACCCATCCCGCTTCCGCCATACTCATCCCCGCCTATCTCCTCCTGTAGATGGTCTGGTGACATCAGCAGCCTCTCCTTGGACTTCTTCAGGGTGTTCTGGTTATTGGAGTTCTTTGATGCAGTGGCCATGGCTTTGTAGTATTGATGCTGCTGGTTCTTCGAGAGCCTTGATAAGGTGCTGCCGTCGGCAAGGGCAAGGAGCTGGTCCGTTGACTTGACGCGACGTGGTGGTTTGGAAAGCGTATCGTAATTCTGATTTTGCTTTGATTCCGGGGGTTCCAGAGGGTAAGGATTCGGGGTGTGGCTTGGAGCAGACTGCGGATGAGGTATTCGAGGACGAGTGGCACGGTTGGGAAGCGTGCCTCTTCCCCCCAGCGTGTAGTCGCCACCCCAGGGAAGGTGATGCTGGGAGGAATGAAAGGAGGGAGGGGCGTTGTTGGGCTTCCGTTTGGTGGTACAGTAACCTGAATATTCCTCCAATCCTCCTTTCTCTGTAGGTGGAGGAAAATATGTTTAAAAAGAGCCGAAAATTAGGCAAGAAAAGAGAAGATAGAATCTTATATAGAATTATATAGAATCTCTATAATATATAATTTGTAAAAATGTAATACATTTATAAAAGTAATTAATTTTCAGTCATTTTCAGTAATTGAAATAGCTGATACTGACCAATAAATGACCAAAATCAAAAATCTGTCCAATATCAAGACTTTATTTGTTTGTTTTCTCATTTTTAGTGTTTTCATATTGACTCTAATAATGAGAAAACACTAAAAACAATCATTCTAATGTGAATTTATTTATTAATTTTGAGATTTGCTTAAAGGTGTGGTATAATGTCCTGTTCACAAGATGTAAAATAAGTCTTTGATGTTCCCAGAGTGTGTATGTGAAGTTTTAGCTCAAAATACCCCACCGATATTTTTATATAGCATGTTAAAATTGTCACTTTTTGAGGATGAGCAAAAACGCACCGTTTTGTGTCTGTTCCTTTAAATGCATATGAGCTGCTGCTCCTGGCACAGGGGGCGGAGCTACAACAGCTTGTGTCCTTAGCAGCTAAGATTAGCTCACACAGATATGCACTGAAAATTTCAAAAACTTTTAGCCTTTTATGTTCAAACTGGCGATTGTTGTAGTCCTTAAAAAGCTTCTTTTTTTTTTAAAGCAAATATCTCCCTTTGCTTTGAACTTTGAGCATTGTAACTTTGCAGATGTTGTTTATGCTCAAACAGCAACATTACACACTAACTAAAGTTAGAAAAGTGAAATCATAATCAACCACCCCTTTAAGAATACATTTAAAAGTGTTTATTATTAACACTACACTAAGTAAATTTTCTGTGTTTTTAAAGATTAACTTTAGGTAAGCATTAGATGACGACAAGCACAATCTAGATGGAAGAATAACGTTACCAATACTGATAACTAATTACTCTCAAATGGCGCTTTTCCATTACCAGTACCAGCTCGACTCGACTCGACTCGCCTCGACTCAGCTCGGCTCGGCTCGCTTTTCGCTCCGTTTTACATTGCAGATAGTACCTCCACAATAGTACCTGGTCGTCATAGCGACGCCGCAGGAAACTGCCATGACTTAATCTTTTACGCGAGACGCGCGAGACACACCCGCTACCACACACACACAGGGCAAAGGAGGAAATCGAGTGTATGCTGTTTTTGGATGTTTTTGTTTTTTGTTTTTGCTGTTTTTTATTCAGGATACTCCGTCTGGCGCGTGCAATGATGACGCAGTGAATAGTGACGATTCTCTCTGACCAATCAGCAGTCTGCCGTGTTTTCACGTCACATTTTAGTATCGCCTCAGCTCGCCTCAGCCCGCTTAGAACCTCGCCGGAGGTGGTACGAAAAAAAGTACCTGGAAGCAGGTACAGGTACAACTTTTACACAGTGGAAAACCAAACAGAGCCGAGTCGAGTCGAGTCGAGCCGAGGCGAGCTGGTACTGTGTAGTGGAAAAGCGCCATAATATTGGCCAATAACCAATATGGTATCAATATACTGTGTATCCCAAATAAAAATGGATAAACAGCTAAAAATGTTTACAGGATTTGAGCTACAAGCTAGAATGTCATTAAAAGGTTCATCACAACCTACTTAACTCTTAATATAATTTCTTCAACGTCCATCCCAGGACTGTGTGTTTAATGTGAGTCATTAATTTAACAATATTAATACAATCCTATTTTATCCTGTACCTTGAGCCATTTCATCTTTCGGCTGATTAAGTCTGAGTCATTGTATCAGCCTGTATAACCTTCGCCTGTGCAGAACTTTCTTGTCATCCAACTGTAACTCACACTTCCCAGGAGGTTTGATGTCTAGCTGAGAGAGAGGCCTTAAGGCTTTATGCGTCTGTACAAGATTGCGGGTGCTTTGCTATGGTTTGCCCTCATTAAAATGACCTTCACAAACATTTATATCTCCCAAGCTATCCAGTGAAACACTGACATTGCTTTAAATAAAAACCCAAGCGTACAGATAATTTTCCGCAACATTCTGAGCCCCACATGAGACTATGTCCTCATCATCGAGCAGGTAATTTCTCCTTCAAAACACAACAGTACTAAATGTCACACTGTTTTTGATATTCGTCCATCTTTTTCTCCTTATTGCTTCTAAACTGGCTTTATGCCTTTAAAATTATGTTGGCTATAATAAGAAAGCAATCATGCCAACCTTTTATGTAATTCTTACAAAACATAATTTCCTTAAGATAAGAATCTTCCTCTCCAATGGTAATAAAGCACTCACCCAGACGCTTGAGAGATGAGTATCTGTTGATCTCAGGCTTCATGGCGGCTTCATACGAGGGTGGCAGCTGTGCCAGGTTATGTAGGGAGTGATGGAAGGACGGCTGGGGCTTCATGGCGTTAGTATGCTTACTGGGCTTCAATGTGCCACCGGTGGCCATCTGCATGTTGTTCATACGTGATCCACGCTCTTTAAAGACACATATGCAATGATGGACCTTGAGGTTATTTCAAACTCAGCAGTTCAGAATATACAACTATGTAGAATTGTTGGTTTTACCTACCGATGGTGGCTGTATGTTTGGGACTGGAGCCTGTGGTATGGATGAAGTTATGCTGTATATTCCCCACTGTGAATAAGAAAAAAGGCACACCCATGTTTTATGGATTTCTGCCTTTATGTGCATGTCTTTGCGACTAATTTACATTTAGTATAAATTTACAAAACACATTTATCCATCTAATACTATAAATGTTGCCCTATTAAGCTCTTTCTAGCTCCACAATGTGTTGAAAATTTTTCGCCGTCTGTTCATTCTAATGCCATCATATACAGCTTCGTGCTAAATAATTAACAAATGCCCTTTCATCATTTGGCTTTTGCTTTTTCCCTGTTCCTTTGTTGTCCTGAATTTATACAGTTTGTCGTTCACAAGACTCAAGCTGAGATGGAAACATGAAAGGAACTCTGTATGACATATAATGCAACAATACCTGCAAACTGCAACAAGGTCCATGAGGGTAAAATTAGTGCAAATTTAATAAAATCATTGAATATTAATTTCATATTAACTAATTGGCTTTTTATGCATGTAGAAATAGGATTTCATGCAAAGTCAAATACTGTAATAATGGCAACATTATTGTATGGAGATATGTTTTTTGTTGTTTAGTTTTTTTCATTACTAACCAATATCAATTTCATTTTTAAGTTATACAAGATTCAACTAGACAAAACGAGTTGAAATGACTGCAATTTGCTGATTTGAAGTCACAGAAAACCTGGATAAAACATTAGACATTTCATTTTCTTTTAAACCATTGATGTCACAACGCTGTAAAAAAAATAAAATAATAATTGATAAGTTCAATCAACTTGGATGTTTAAGTTATTTCAACTTAAATTACATTAAACTGACATAAAAATTAGTTGAATCTATTATAACTTATATAAAAAAGTTGAAAATGGCTAATTATTAACTTATTTTGATCAGTTAAAGCAATGTGAAAATGTTTTTGTATATGTTAACATAACTTAACTGATCATATCATTTTTTACAGTGAAAATTGTATACATTTAGCAGATGCTATAGCAGATTATTATTCCTGATATATCATCTGAACATCACTATTTGTGAGTTTTCTTACATTTGAACAGTTATTGGAGTGCCTACTTTTTATCACTAAATGATGGTCACCTGTGAATTTAATTTTCATATTAAAGGTTTTTATGGCTTTTTTGTTAATGGGTGATATGTGGATACACAAATTCAGCATGATGGTGTGTATGATAACAAATATTGTTTTTATAGTTTGTTTTCATTTTTAAATGTGAACCCTTTGGGGTAAAATGTCCCCCTGAAATATGGGGCAGAACTCCCACAGTGGCATGTTGTTGCTGTTGTTTTATAATTTAATTCAATCATTCAATCGAGTCTTAAGGTATTAATCAATATTTTTCCTTCTAAATATCAAATGAGTTGAATGACTTCTCTGGAGATTTTACTTTGTTATAGAAGTTAACAGTGTGATTACTGAAATGTTCTTTTCATGTATTCTTTAATGTCAGTATTTGATATCTGAATGCAGTAACAGTGCTTGCTTATTTAGCCTGGCTTCCAGAAATGAAATAGGGACTTGTTTTGTGTCTGAGAAAGGTCTTCAACGTGTTAAAACATATAGGGGTCATTGAAGCCAATAGTTTAAGGGACAATTTCTTTGTTAAAGCCTAACTTTCCAGTTAGACTAAAGTGTAGCTCTCCTTGAGAGAAATAACGTATTATCTTGATGTTTTGAGACGACTCTACTGTTTATAGTTAGAGCCTGGCCAAATCCAACCTTGGAAAAGCTGTGTGTCGGTGTGTGTGTTAGTCTTCTTGGTTACATGTTAAGGAACCACTGGCATTATTGGAGATTGACTGAGTTGTTGTTCGGGACATGTTAGCACCCAGCAACCAAAATCTGCAACCTGGAAGGTGGTCACGATGTGCCTGACTTCAGGGTCCGAGTGTCAGCTGCCTAATCGATGGAGATATGCTTCAGTCTATCTGTATATGTGTGGAAAATTACTATGTTTATCTATTTCTTAGCCAATCAGAAACTGCAACCTGAAGCAAGGACGTAGCTTAGACCTTGGTGTAGGGTATAACTGCTGTGTTCTTTGTAACTGTAAGCGGGGCGGGCCTACGAACTCCTGTGTGAGTCTTGAAGCCGACTTCTGCTGATGAAACTGCAAACTATTTTCAGTAAAACTTTTCTTCAATTTATTATAATTCTGACTCCGGGTCTTCTTTCAAACATCTGGTCCTTGGGTCCTAAACTGTTACCCCCTAACAACATTCTAACTATGATGGACTTATTGGATTATTAATAATGTATATAAGATGTACATTTCAAACCTCATCATTATTCATCATAATATATAGGGTAATTAGGCTAACTAAATCATCAATCTGAATGAATAGTTTTTTGCTACTTATATATTACATATCTTCATAGTTAATTCAAATGCACACTGTTCTTAAGGGGGGCGTCTTCCCCGGCATATGGAGATTATGGAGTTTTCCACTCACGTCTGTTATCTTTACTCTGTAGTGTGGGATATAGATTTTTCGGGGGTCGTCCTAGTGTCCCCTCTCCTCCTCCAGTTCCCAAGGCTACGCTGTTGTTTCTCTCTCCCTCTTGAACTGGACTCGACTGGTGACGCAACATTTCCACAAGAGCCCTGACAGGGAAGGATGTAGAAATGATTAGTCTGTTGAGCAGTGGTTTTCGATCCTGGTCCTGGGGACCCACCGCTCTACACATTTTGTATGTCTCCCTTATTGAACACACCTGATTGAGATCATCAGCTCATTAGGTGAGAACTCCATGAACTGAAGTGTGACAGATAAGAGAGACATACCAAATGTGCAGAGCGATGGGTCCACAGGACCAGGATTGAAATCCACACTGATCTAGAGAATACAATTTAAGGTCAATTTGACATCCTTTTAGTCATGAAGTCTTACCTGGGCATGTTGAGTTCTCGGTTCCTAGGCTGCCGTGATGCCTTGTGGAACGCCACTTTAATGGCCACTGCCACTGCCACAGTAAACGAGATGACTCCACCGATGACGTAGACGGTGTTGTTGCTCTGTTCGATACGGCTGAGGTCCGGATAAGCAGGCAGTGGGGGCCTGGTCGCTGGGGGCGCTGTATTGGCCCACACAGGGGAATGGTAGTTGTGGCAGAGGTTCTGGTCCAGCCTTCGAGTGCGGTCCGGACAACAAAATCGATAATGGCAGGTCCCACAGCAGTAGATGAAGTCATCCTTGGAGCAGTTAAAGGTGAGGTCATACTGCCCCATGACATCATAATAACCTCGACACACGTCCACTTCCACCAGTTTGCGAGGAGGCGGAGCTACCTTCGCTGCTCCGAAAGGGGCCTTCAGTGCATCAGTCGTTACATTCTTTGGCAGCATTGTCTGAGGCAGCGGCCGGAGGGGCATTTCTGCCACTCCAGCTGGCTGCTTTGGCCGACGATTCATGGACTTCCCTCGCATACTGCCACCGCTTTTAGAAAGGGGGTAAAGAAAGCCCCTACCCTGAGATCTGGGGCTGGGCGTCGGGGTGATGGTGATGGGCCCATTTGTTCCGTTTCTGGAGGGGCCCGGGACGCTCGCCGAGGAAACGTTAAGTGGGACAGCGATTAGCAGGAAGAGAATAATGACACGTACTCGAGCTTCCAAGGTGGGCATCATCTTTACATGACTAATGCTGCTATTTTCTCTCGCTGACTCAACCCACCGCACAATGGCGAATTTTGTAATAACAGCCTGCTTAGTGCTGTATGTAAAATATTCTTGTAGCAGCCCTCCGACGAATGAAATCTGAGTCTATATCAAAACAGTCTTGAAAGACAAATCTGTTCTCAAAGTCTGATAAAAGTGTACGATGTGAAGGGTCACAATCTGAGAGAAAAAAAACACTATTTTTATGTGCTTTCAGCTTCAAGGTGAGTTATACAACACCTATTCTCTCATCATGCAGAGTTTCCATCCAGCATATAGCTGGAAAACCTGAACAATATGCAAAACAATCCAAATGCTGACAATATTCTGAGCAGGCAACGTACAATTGGCTAGTTTCTGTATAAACCAGAAATGAAAGAATATTTAACAAATTGTCTGTTTTGAATGCATTAACAAGGCAAATATTCCCTTTTGTGGCTTTCTTCAAAAGTATACATTTCACATATCCGCAGACAAACAAAATGGCTTCTCGTTACTGTCCTCCTATTACTTCAATATCTAATATTTTCATGACACATAAAGGCATTTAAGTTGTAGTATAACTGTGTACATTAAAAGTATTTAGATTTAATTCTCTGTTTTGGCACTTATCAGGATGAAAGTTTCATTTAAGAGAAAGGGGCAACTGTAAACATCTTTAAAATGTAAACTAAAGTTTTGCTTGTCTTCACAAATTTTTTTATTTTATTTGGGCACTCCTTACATTCAGCAATGGCACTTAGTCTTTAAGCAGATTTCCCTGACCTGTTATGCTCCCTGAATGTTTACTATTATTAACTAGTATAAACAATTTCCATACACTTGGTGAAAAAAAAAAAAAAAAACTCAGAAACTAATCTTCTTGTTCTTGTTTACGTGTTAACAGGACTACTCAGAATGGTGAACTCCTTTGAGGGTTTGAGGGCAGTGTGATGAGGAATCATTTTGAGTTTGATCAGCATCTCTGCCTGCAAACCTCTACATTACTGAACTAAAATGAATGTGCATATCCTCATTCAGCATGTAAAGAAAGACCAAATGAATAATCCGGTGTGCAAATTCAAAATAGTTGAAAGAAATCAGATATGAATTGAGTCATCAAATGTATGCCCTTCTTCACGTATTTTAGGTGAGGATGCTCAATAAACCGATGACACAGACAAACACACAAAAACTGATGATGGCAGTAAAGACGTAAAACGTTTTCAGGGCTGATTGTCTTTACAATATTTCCAAGGAGAGTGACTATGTAAACCTTCCAGTCTCTTTCCAGTTTCTTAAGATTCACGCAGCAGATATGCCTTTAAGATAAGCCCAGTTTTCATTGAGAATCGTTTGCTCTTGGTGAAATGGTTTAAAATCCCATGGTGTGGACATGGCTGTTTCCTCACGATTTTTGCAGGGTTGATCTTGGAATCCACTGGCAGTTATGAAGTGTTCAGTTATCAAGCGATGTTCCTCTGAAAAGAAATCAACACACTGATGTTACATCCTACATGCACACACACACACATAGAGAGATCAGTGAAAGTTTTTGAAAGATCATAGTTAGCTTGTCATCTGCATGGCAGCCTATTATTTTCATTGTGACACATATGGCAAGTGACAGAAAAAAAGGTATGCGGCAACTAATGCAATCAATATAGAATCCACAGAATTCAACACAAAAGAGATTTTTATGGGGTTGGACTGTAGGTTTTGTGGTAGAAATTCCCCTACGCACTTGACTTAAGTTAACCTGGGGCGTCTCCTAATCGACACCCAAGCTTATGTGTCTCCTAATCGACGCTTACAAATTTATACTCGAGCGCATCTCCTAATCGAGGTCTTGCTGAGTTGGACAAAGTCTCGCCCCATTAAGAACACGATCACTTGGGAATAAGGTCTCTAGTGTTCCACCAGACAGACTCCAGACAATCCCTTTCAATATGCTTTAATCACGGACATAAAGAATGCAAGAGATTTAAAAAAAATAGGAGCATGGCAAAGGAGACATTATTAATTTCATCATTTTTCTCTAAAATGATTGGTTCCTCGCATGTATAATTCTCTGTTACTAGGTTAAAAAAAATTGGATACTTCAAGCTTGTTGTTAGGGTCATGAGGCATACAGCTGTCTAGTTTGATTTCCCCTTGTGTTAGAAACACTTAGTATTCAAAAGCATAGAAAATCTTATTTCTGCAAGAAAAAGAAATGTTAGTTATGTTTAATTAAAATATTTTTACAAATTAAATCTACATTAAGAATATGGAATACAGACCTATTGGTCTCTTTTTAAAGAAGACACTCAGCAGATTATAGTGTTCAGCAGTGGGTGTTTCTCAATCAGTGGGGCGTTTTCAAACCACAATGGGCATTTTCAACCGCTTTACCCGATTTGCTCTAATCCACTGGGGGCTTGGTTTAGGGGTGGGCCTTCATGATTTTATCAAGTCTGTTGAAAAATGGTTGAAAAACATTTATTGTAGTTTGAAATTGGTAAACGCAAATTTTGATTTTGCATGTGCACTTCTCAGTAGTCTAAGGCCCCGTTTACACGATGGGAAAACGCAGATATTTCCCTGCGTTTTGGCCTGTCATTTACACGAAAACGCCGTTTTTATCCAAGAAAACGATTATTTCTAAAAACTCCGGCCAAAGTGGAGATTTCTGAAAACGCCGGTTATGTGTTGCCGTGTCAACTGGGAGAAACGGGGTTTTAGGTTCTCAAACGTCACATTATGCGCCAGAAAATGCTTACGTCATGTGAGCGCCCTATGTTTAGAGTTTGTTTGGCTACTATTTGATCATGGATGCTGTTAAGGTGGTACTCATTTTTACTTTTGTGCAAACGGTTTTGGCCTGTTTGCATTTGCTTCGCTGTCTGTCCACTAGGGCTGTACCAGAATATTCGAGTATTCGAATAATCGTTCGGTGGGTTGGTATTCGATTTTCAAATTTGACATTCGAATATTCGTTTTAATTTTTTTTTTTTTTTTTCACACCTGGCATCCCCCTAGAAACGGTTCCCATTCGCGCTTGAATGGGGCTGTCATGCGTTTTCTCAGATGGATAGCTCTCTCTGATTTGTCAATATGAACAATGAACACATAAATGTGTTTTTGCAAAACAGATATGAATCCGAACTTCAAATCCCGCGCTATAGGCAGATGTAGCCTAATGGAGTGCACGTCACCAGCAACAGCTGCATTTTACTGATCGTCAGCTAAAATTTCTAAATCAAAGACCGCAATAAGAGAGCGCGCAACAGCCCTGGTAAGATCATTTCGGTTCTTTACTTTTAATGAAGTTGATTGTGTGTTAAAGCATCTGCGACCCACTTTCACTTTGATTAGTTGCACGTTGGCTTGATGAATAGATGCTGATCTGCGGTGACGCGTGCTGTAAGCGTCGTCATATCTGGCTATAACATGATATAGCCTAAAACGCTCTCACACGGTTATTTTTTTAGCATTTTTGGGCGAAATACAATACTCTTATTTTAGAGCGCAGAACAGCGGTGTTTGTATGGGCAGAAGTGCATGCCTGAGCTTGTAGGCTATAAGCACGTGTTGCTTTGACATTGTGGAAATAGAATAGAAACAATATATTAGCCTACCCTTTACTGTGTCAGTAATTACTGTGCTGCTGATTTCTGATTTGAGAGTTATTTGTTACTCAGAAAAATATTAGGCTGTGTTTTGTATCACTAGTGCAGTGTCCGTTCTCGGAGCCCTGCGCGTGAGGCGCGCGCGCTTCCCGCTCGCGCTGTTCTGTATTAAAAGTTTATTAATTCTGAACGTGTCACGTCTCGCGTGTCTATATTGCACCAAATGTGACACTGCACTCGTGAAGTCGATTGGATGAACGGTTCAAAATGCAAGATAAATAATCTAAATGCAAACAGACAGACACATGAGATTCCTGCCTTTATTAGAGAGAAAAATATGTTCAGCCCCCTCCCTCCGAAGCTTCGAATATTCGATGTTAATTCCTATCGAAGCTTCGAAGCTCAAAAAATGGTATTCGGACCAGCCCTACTGTCCACACAAACGAATCTCGCGCCATGTCTGTTGTTTTGAAAGGAACTGGAAGTCGCTCGTGCTATTCGTTGTTGTCGATTTTGAGGATTCTGATTGGCTTGCATGGCTTTATCCTTCTCCCTACACTGCCGCCCATAGGTTTGGCATAATTATGATGTTGCTCGACGGCGTATTTATGCGGGTTGATGTAAACGACAACATTTTTGAAAACGATGTTGTGTGCACGATGTTATTTTTGAAAACGGAGGGGGAGAAATATTCGTTTCTCTAAATACCCGGCTATGTGTAAATGTGGCCTAATGCTTCCTCATTAGAGAGAAAACACAGGTGCATCCTAAACAGAAGTCTTGATTGTTGAAGCACCTGACATACTGACTTCTCTAGCACAGTTTCAAACAATGGTGCATCTACCTTATTTCTCTGTTCCTTTGTTGTGCGTGCTTATTTGCGTTTGATTTGTGTTGTTACTCACTGTAATTAGATAGATTATTAAGATTTTATTACTGAATCTGTATTAAATTTGAGAAATGTAACTGATAGCTTGTTTCCACTGAAACACAATAACAAAAAACATCTTGTGTTTATTAAGAAAGTGACTGACATGGCTATTTTGTGATATTTAAAGAGATCAAGGTCTACATCTACAGCTTCAAAGGGATAGTTCAGCCCAAAATGAAAATTGTCATCATTTATTCACCCTCAAGTTGTTCCAAACCTGTTTGAATTTCTTTCTTCTGCTGCACACAAAAGAGTGAAGAATGTTGGCATCCAGACAGTTGATGGTAGCCATTGACTTCCATGAAGGCCACCGTCAACTTTCTGGTTACCAACATTCTTTAAAATATCTTATTTTGTGTTTAACAGAAGAAAGAAACTCATGCAGGTTTGGAACAACTTAAGGGTGAGTAAATGATGACAGAATTTTCATTTCGGGCTGAACTATCCCTTTAAAGAAATTTTCATAGAAACAACATAAGCTCTTTGATTCTTCAAGATAAACTTGTTGCTTGAATGCTATGTAGTTTCACAGAAAATGAACTGAGATATAGTTAATGGCTATAGCTCATGGGTGTTTGTTCCTCTTCATGAAGAGTTTAGCTCCAACACCTGCCTGGAAGTTTTCATTGATCCTAATGACCTTGATTTAGTTGCCTCAGGTGTGTTTAATTAGGGCTGGAGATAAAATCAGACACCCCTGCCATAGTGTTTTCTTTTGATATTGAAGCATTAATAGATTTCAGGAAAATAAATTAAATAAACAGAATTTAACGATACTTTAATCGTAGTTAGAATATTTTGTGTTCAGCAACTTTTTAAAAAAGTGAATCATATTGTGTTTAGTATATTAACATTCTTGAATGTGGCAACTGAATTGACTTGTTCTTGAGTAACATCATGCCTTCTTTTTCAGATTTCAGAGAACCCAAAGGAAAAGAGGCAGTAGTCTGATGTAAGACAGATTTTTAAAAACCTGAACCGTTGGACCACCTGTAGTTATGACATCAGACTTCTGAAGCCAATTTTATTTTTAAAGGTTGAAATGCTTTTGTCCTATTTCTCCCCCTTTCTTTTTTTATAGAATGATCTTTTAATATATTTTTGTCATTGATTGATTGAATAAAATAAATTGACTCAACTGCTGGAAAGGTGTTGTTTTTTCAGTGTTTCAACAAAATGTATTTAGAATCAACATCACGTTGTAACATTGATCAAACCATATTACCAAAGATTATTTCTGTTAATTCAACAGCAGTGATGTAGATTCAACATCATAGTGTAACGTTGATTCAACAACATTACCATTGATTATTTTTCTTAATTTCAGAGTTGATTCAACAGCAGTGATGTAGATTCAACATCTTAGTGTAACGTTAATTCAATATTACCATTGATGATTTTTGTTAATTTCAGTATTGATTCAGCATCGGTGATGTAGAATCAAGCATAGTGTAATGCTGATTCAGTAGCATTACTATTGATTATTTTGTTCAACAGTTTCAACTGAGGGTGCAAAAGTGATGTTGATAAAATATCACTTTGTAATGTTGAATCAATACTATTACCGTTGATTTTTGGTTGAAATCTCACCATTAACTGAGGGTGCAAGAGTGATGCAAAAACAACATCACTTTGTAACATTAATTCAATGTAATTAGTGTTAACGCTCAACACTGACTCAACATTGTCTCAGTGATTACATGCTGGGTTAGGTTTACTGTAAAACAAATTAACTGTACTAAACAAAATAATTGTTACTCTAAAACTGCTATAAAATCAAAGCCAGATGTCAAACCATGTTTTATTTTAAAATTGAAGTTCCTATGAGATTTTAACCGCTATAACAAAAGTAGCCACCGGGTGCCACCGGCATTCCATTGACTTTTAAAAAAAATTCGTTCTCCTGTAACAAATTAATGAATTCTGTCACAATATCACTTCTATCACAAAACACTCGCCAAATATGGAACAAATATGTGTTTTGTCAAGATTAGAAAATGTTTTGATTATAAACATGACACCGACACCAGGATGAGGAGCCCTAAAAGGTTTTGGTAACGCAATGTCCGATTTCAAAACGGTGTGATAGGGAAAAAAAAGGCAATAAAAAAGCTAGCGGGACACTGACAGTTAAGTGGTTAAATATGCATATCTGCAAAAAAGCTACTATTTGTTTTTATGAACAAAATTGCTGTACACAATCAAAATATTGAACTTTCGATATCATTCGAAGTTACTAAGTCTGTGAAACAAGTGAAAACAACCTCAAAATATGTCGATGAAATGAGTCTTGAACATTAAATACAACAAGCTTTTAAACAACTTACATAATTTTAGCACATAAACATCTTAGAGTTGTTTATAGCCTAAATATGATTTGCATTTTCAATACACATTAGAAAATCTCATCATTACAGTATCAAATCAAAGTTTATTTATAAAGCTCCTTAAAAAACACAGTGTGTACCAAAGTGCTGTACAATTTCAAACGGATTAGATAAAACACAGTAAAATACAAGAAAAGAAATACAATATAAAGATGAATAAATAAATAAAATAATACTAATATAAACATCAAATCAAAGCCTAACGGTCCTTACAAAGTAGCAAAGGCCTCTTAAAGGTATAGCGGAGGATTTTCTTTTTCCGGGTGGATCATCAAGACTATTGGTCCTCCTAAGTGTCAATCATTCTGGTGATATGTTTACGTAAGGCCGTCGTACGTGCTCGTGCACACGATTCACATGATGGCGTGCGCTCAAAACACAGGTTGGGCTTCCCACTGAAGCCTCAGTCGCGAAGTTTCTACTTGACAGGTAAAGTTTGGCATGCTATTTGGAGAAATCCATTTAAAATCACTGCTAGTAAAAGTTAATGTAAGCTATGATTAGCTCGTGCATGCTCTCTCGTGCACACGTTTAATAGGCGTTCCCTCTCGGGAGCAGGTAGAGTGTTGCGCATGTGCATTTTTTCAAAAAGTGGAGAGGGCGGTTCTTTTCTAAAATTCAGGAAAATCCTCCGCTATACCTTTAAGACGAGCTTTAAACATGTTTACAGAGGTAGAGGATCTGATAAACACTGGTATCCATTCCACAACTTAAGAACAGCAACTGAGAAAGCACAATCTCCTTTACTTTTTAAGCGTGACCGAGGAATTTCAAGGAACAGCTGATTTTGGTTCTCTGTGAGCAACTAAAATGTATAAGCTCAGAAACATATTTTGGTGCCAGTCCATGCAGAGCTTTAAAAGTATACAAAAGTCCCTTGTACTTTATTCTAAAATGAACTGGTAGCCAGAGTAACGAGGCCAGAATAGGGGGTATATGATCCCTCTTTTTTGTGTTTGTCAGCTATCTTGCTGCCATATTTTGTACTCTCTGAAGACATGACAGAGAAGACTGACTTACACTGATACAGAACATTGCAGTAATCGAGACGTGAAGAAATAAAAGCATGAATTACTTTCTCCAGATCACTGAAAGATAGGATAGATTTAAGTTTAGCGATATTTCGCAATTGAAAGAAACTATTCTTCACCACTGAATTGATCTGTCTATCAAACTTTAATTCTGTGTCAAAAGATAAAACCCAGATTCTTAACATGTGTATTCAGATTGGATGACAGAGGACCTAGGTTTTCAGCTATATTATTTGCACAGCTAATAGGGCCAAATATAATCATTTCTGTTTTTTCCTTATTTAACTGGAGAAAGTTATTATTCATCCAGCATTTTACATCTTTTAGACACTCAAAAAGTGAATTAACGGATTTATCATCTCCAGACTTTATGGGCAGATACATCTGGGTGTCATCAGCATACAATTATACGAAATGCTATATTTCTTAAAAATAAAACCAAGAGGAAGCATATACAATGAAAATAGCACTGGTCCCAGAATAGAACCTTGAGGGACCCCACATGTGATCGAAGCTATCGATTAAGAAATGTTTCAAATTTTAACAGAAAAGGCTAACTATCAAGCTATTGTGTTTTAGCCTTATCGGTAAAATCATCTCTACATACACACTGAGCATCAAATTAGTTCTGGTTCTTTGATCATTTTGAATCAAATTTGGCCAAACGTTGTTTCCACCGGAAATCTGAATCAGTGAGATTTTAGAACTGCGACAAATGGATCATTCCAGATTAATGAATAAATCGTTCCTTGTGATTTGTGAACCAGGCTGAATTCGGAACTGCATACTATGCTTAGCTTTTTACCATATCTTTCTATGGCAGAAATAGTAAATGTACTATGTTAATATGCAGTTATGAATTCAGCACCAGTTTGAAAGGTCCAAAAATATATATTTTAAAATGGCTCATAAAAAAAAACAACTCATCACCACATTTATAAGCGCACTTGATTTCTTTACGTCAAAATAATGAGGAATGCTATGATTTTCTGCAGTGTAATGGAGTAAAAACTAAGATATTAAGCACAGAAGAAAAAGTTCTTAAAAAAACATACTTCACTACAGTAAAAGTAATATACTTTGAATACAGATATATTTAAAGTCAGCATGAAACAGAAGTTGCAATAGTCTTTTCTTCCCTATTGTGACGTACATCCGAGTGAAACGGCTTCTCGAACAAGAAAAAATGGCAGGAGTTTATTTTTCGGGATTTGATTGGATCATTGAATTGTGAAAGGTTTTCCCATCCTCGCGCCGAAAAACACGTCATCAGAGAAGACGTTTAGAAAAAAAAACAATATTGATTTCATAGCGACTTTAACATTTAGATATAGATTTAATATCTACATTTAAATTCAACAAGGTAGATTGCATTTAATATACACCCCTTAAATCTTAAACTTAAATCTAACATTTGTATTAAATGCAGTACAGCTGCAGATTTCAGCTCATGACACTGAGAAAGAAAAGAAGAGATGGTGTGATGACCATTTGTCTAACGTGTTACAACAAGTCACTATGAATCAGAAGCATTGAGAGAAGTGAATAGTAGCAATAATCGGAACAAATAGTGATCAGTCCTTTTCAGAGAGCATAGCATGATGCATGACACGAGGGAGGGGGTAGAGCGAGAGAGAGAGAGAGAGAGAGAGAGATGCTTTACTGACACTGTATGTCTATGTGTCAGATTGTTTGAGAGGAAGTAAAAGAGACAGTGTTATGCTAAAGTTATTCTGTAATCAATACCTATATGCTTTATTTTTCACAATTGTAGGGGCCCGTTGAAAACCATCGAGCAGATAAAAGAAGGTTGGGAAAAGTACGAAAGAAAAGAGAGATAAATGCAGGGTAGAGATTTAAATATGAGCACGGCATAACAGAAGTGCACAGAGCCAGAGGTATGACAGAGGAGAGGTGCTTTTGTGTGTTTGTGTGTGTGTATGTGGGAGGGCAGTGTGTGGGTGGAAGAGAATGGAGAGCATTCAGTGACAGCACTTACTAACACACATAGGCACACAGTACACACAATACACAACACCGGGAACATACAGTGCTACATAGACAGTATGCTGGCTCACACAGAAACATTAACACGCTCTCAACCATGCATTTTACAGGTATATAAAATGCACACACAGCCCTTGAAAAGAGCGAATACACTAAATCTGTTGTCGCAGATCAAATAAGTTAATGCCAACAACACGTTTTTGATGTAATGAGGCACAGATATCACCGAGGAAAACTGCACAGATAGAAGCCGCATTAAAATCTGCAAGAAATACAGCATTAGCCATGAAATTATACATGTGCCTGGCTGCTGCAGGCTGCGCTCTCATCTTAGCAATAGTGGTTATGCATTACGTCTACAGTGGCAGTGTGGCATCAAGCTGGTTCTGCTAAATTATTAAACTATTGACTGAAAAAAAAATGCAAGAATTATTTCGAAATACATAGGCACAGGAATACACACTGGTACACAGGCTCAAATCCAGAAAAATTTTAAAAAGAGAAACTCAGTTATTAAATAAAACAACATAAGCTATTTTGGAAAGTAACAAACATAATATTAAGACCATAAATCTGGGTACAAGAACTGCTAAGATTAAAGTTAATGCAGATATTGTATAAAAATATTATATTATTCATTACATTTAACTATGTGGCAAAATGTTTTAATGTAAAAACAGGTTTAGTTACTGTGATGACTGAAATATGATACAACATTTTGATCAATTAAATTTTTTTTTTGAATGGTCAGAATATTCTCTTATTTATGTAATGCTGGGAACTTGATGAATGTTGCAAAAAGGCTTTTACTAATTCTCTTAATGGCTGCTGCTGATAACAAAATATTCCTAATTAGCAGAACATAACCTGCTTGTGGTTTTGCCCCCATTTTGCGCATAATTAATATGGAGAAAGGACTAATTTATAAAGGACTTTGCATTGACAGATATGCAATTACGAATTTTGCACATACGGTGCAACAAGCGACCTATACGTGGGAAGAATGTTTTTTCCATTTTTCGCCATCGTATTTTGCGCACAACTGTCAACAGTTCACAGAGAAGACATTTTTTTAGACACGGAACGGCGATTTTAACAGGTGTGACGCTGAGTGATTCATGTGGGCCTCACAGGAGCAAACCTAAGAACAGCCTATATGACATTAAAAACAGTAACCTCTTATTTGCATGTCTATAATAAAGCGTAGGCCATTTCGACACCTTCTTGTCTATGTGAAACAGTATGCGCCTCTACAAACTGGATTAGCTTTTCCTGAACACGGCACCCAATCAGCAAGGCACTGTGGGCGACTTCTAAGAGATGTGCCACTGAAGATGTGGCGCATTCACAAACAGTTTCTAGAACAGTCAGAAACGCTTGTTCACACAGGAATCATGGGCGATTCATCTGATTTTAGGAAATCGTGCTATTTTCCATCTATATCATTGTGTTCCTGTTGCAAAACATGTCTGTTTTGAATGTTCTCTCGACTTCTCTTTATCTCCCTCCATTTCCCCCCTCTCTCTTTCTCTCTCTCTCTCTGTGATATTCAGTGCGTGGGTTGAGGCAGCTCACTCTCTCTCAGAATAGCACTGCAGTAGTTCAGACTTGTATAGAAGGAGAGAAGGAGAAAGAGAATGATAGATAGATAGGATGAATAGACCTCCTTTACCCCCCTAAACCCGCTCTTCTCTCTCAAAAGACAAATGGTTTGCCCTTTTCCTTCATACCCCTGTGACACTCTGGGCCTTTATGCATCTATATCATTCTCTCATATTAAAAATTTATATTATTTATAAAATGTATTACCATGGTCTTGATCTGGTTAAAGGGCTGTCAAATGAATGCAATGAGAAGTGAAAGAGACAAAAAAAGGCACTTTGTTTGCATCATGGACCATGTTTAGTTCTGTAGATCTAGAGGAATGAGATCAGTAATTATCACATAGGACAGAATGAGAGAGCCTAAGGCTTCTGTCATGGTGCCTTATGGACAGCAAATTTCACTTACGCCTATTTTCAAACAAGAAAACCAGCTTTATTTATATGAGCTGAAATAAAGAAACCAGTTATAATATAAAAATAATATTACTAAAACTAATAATAATAAATATTTGCTGCCTTAAAAAAAAGTTGCTGCCTTAAATTTCTTAAGTACAATCAACTTGGATGTTTAAGTCATTCCAACTTAAATTACATTAAACCGACTCAAAAATTTGTTGAATCTGGTTTAACTTATAAATAAAGTGGAAAATTGCTTAAATTATTTTTGACGAGTTAAAGCAATGTAAAAGCATATGTTGTCGTAACTTATGTATCATATACTTTTTTATAGTGCAGTGATGAAATGATGCTATTTAAATGCTATTTAAATTATAAACATGGCATCTGCAGGTCTAGCACATTATCTTTACCAAAGGTTCACCTCATTACTGAACTCTATTACTTCTGAAACTGTTTGGCAGGGCCTTGGCCCTTTTTTCTGTTCTTTTAAACTAAACAAACAAGGAGGCGTTGTATATAAAATAATTCACAAAGATAAAATAATCTCAGATTTATCATAATTTCCTATAGTTTAGTACATCTGTGCTTTTCTCCTACAATTATACTTTAATAGTTGCTATTGCGTGCCAAAAAAAAAAAAAAAAAGCCATCAGGCTGTGGTTCTGTCAACGTAACATAACCTGTGTGAAAAGTCCTCTGCGCAACCCACCTAACAAATCGAACTTTTGTTGCTCTCGCTACAGTCATATTCCCCAATAATATCAGTTTTTTGTTATAATTCTGGTTGCTGAATGTGAAACTGTCGTACATCGAAGTGTCTCTGGAGCTGTAATTCGCACGAGGGTGAGTAGGTGGATATGACAACCAGCGCGAGAGCAATGAATGGCCGTCTGCGTAGGCGTGAATGCATGTTTACACGAAGGGTGATGTGGAGCCACATTACACTCACATATGTGCGAACATCTTCCTCTGGCCGCTTGCAAATGATTGAAAACATAAAATGTGACATGAACATGTCGAACATTTATTTTGTTGTTGTTGTTTCCCCCCCCCAGAGCAAACCACGAAACTTCGATAAACATAGAGCGCGTGAAACATAGCCTATGCGCGTGAACGATTGATTAGTCAATTAGATGACATGCAGCAATGTAGTTCAACTTGAGAGACTTACCTGAGCTGAATTCTGTCGATCCTCACGACAGTCTCGCATCTTACTCAACCCTGAGCGACGATGATGGCTGGGAAATTATTTCCACAAACTGTTGCAGCACTCCTCTATTGATGATAGTCTCGTCTTTTGGCAACATAACAACAGTTACAGTCACTAATTTCTTTCAAGGATTTTCTCTCACCTACCCCTGTTGTTTCCATGTTCGTAGCTACTATAGAGAAAACATCGATTTTTATCTGATCGTGCACAACTTATTTGCGCGTTAACGGTATGTAGCCTACTATGAAAGTATTCCAGGTGATATAACCTTTGCCTAAGTCCCTCATATATTTTTTATAACGCTCAGAATGACGTGCGCCATGAATGTTTTCCCCCTCTGTGTTGCTCCTTAACGTTGCCGTTAATCGACGCCGCCTGCAAAGTGTGCACACAAGAACATTCCGACTCTGTCACGAAACACCGGTGGAATGAGGCGGGTGTTCTCACAGAGGTCCGCTGCGCTGAAAAGTGCGTTTATTGGTTTCGCGAGACGGTGTTGATGAGGGATTGATACGTTGATTCCAGACCGCTTCAAGTGTTTCCTTTCTCAAACTACTTCTCATCCTTGCCACGATTATGGCTGGCTAAGCAATATGGTGTGTATGTGTGTGTGTGTTGAGGGGAGACACACTGATCGGTTGCCATGGCAACGATGTCATTTGGTTTGTGACTCTAATAATCTTGATTCCTTACACCCTTAAACAAGAATGGGTTGCAGAAAAACAGTAAGGCATCGAAATAAAGACATAATAGCGTTTGCCGAATGTGGCAGTGACGGATTTAGCAAAGAAAATGCAAATAAAAAAATGCAACCAAAAAAAAAAAAAAAAAAAAAGCCAACCCTGCATGATGACACAGCCATATCCTATTCTTTGCCACAGACTATGGTAAAAGCTTAACCTTCACATAATACTTATAAAAATAAAAATAAAGATGCCCAATGATTTAAATACATACTACTCGTTGACAAATTATTTATACCACCTGGTAGCTGTAAAGATTTTCCATAATTCAAACTGCTAATCTGATTCCCGCATCCATAAGATACTCATCGTGTGTTTCTCTTCAATAAATACAACTTTGTTTTAATTAGTCCTTAGTTAACTAAGATTACTCAGCGAGTCAAATGCATGCATGATTAAATCGGCAATACATGTCTTTACTTAATCTACTCCTAATCTAAATGAATTGGAGTTGATAATCACACATCCTCTGCGGTGGTGCAGAATGCTGAACCTCTGCCGCCGGCTAAACGACAGCCGTCAATAACCATTTCAGCACCATGGAGAGCGATGCAATCAACTCTAAGCACAGCACACAATCCACGGAGGACATGAAATATTAAATACTCGGTGCAGTTCATTTGGTTTTCTTGACACAGATTCTCACAGGTGAAAAGCGCGATCTGTTTTGCAGACTAGTAGGCCCATATCTACAGTGTGCAACAGAGATTTGAACCTCTTTTTTTAAATAAATAATTAAACAAAATTATAAATAAATACAACTATTTGAATTTTTTCGATTATTGTATATATGTTATTCAAAGTCATAACTTCCCCCTCATCGGCTTTCCTTCCTACAGACTGCAATTAGCCGGTGTGCACTTAGCTATTCCTATACAGGTGGGTGGGCCGCTCAGGCAACCTGCGACGAGACCCGACCATCCGTTCATAACCCGCACAAATTACAGCCCGCAATGCGCTCTCTGGATATGGGGGGGACCTGAGTATGGCATAAAATGTTTCAAGGGGCGAAATACACTAATATCTTGTTTTTGAACGTCTCCATCAATATACAGTGCTTCAAAAGCAAACGTTGTGCTAGGTGAGCAGCCTGAATGGAAAGATGCCAACACTGTAAAAAGTGATCAGTTGACAACTTGAAAAAAGTGAGGAAACCCGTTGCCTTAATTAAAAGTTTTAATAAGTTTATTTACTTAATTTTAAAGCAACGTGTTTCCTCAATTTTTTTAAGTTATGTCAACTGATCACTTTTTACAGTGAGTGATATGGAATTAAAGTGCAATTCTGCAAAAACACTTACATTATAAATTGATTTCTGAAAACATCCTGCAAACATTTTCCAACACACAATGCCAAAGATAACTCCTGATATTCAAATTTTCTCAAGTTTCAATTGTTCAACATGCACACACAAGAATATAAATATATATTTTTTTTTTTGCCAAATGAAAGAATGAACCAAATTGCTCCCTAAAATTCTTTTATTTCTTATTAATTTAAATAACTTAAATGGCCACAAAATGCCCCATTGTTTATCCACAAACACTGGCAAACTGTTTCAGCAACATCCTGCCCAAAGTTTATATGTTAGAGAGGATCTTTTGGAACCGAAGGCCCCATAAAGTGTAACAATGGGCAACAACAGACTACCAGAGAAGATTCCTTAACAGCCTCAGCCTTTTGATTGAGAGACCAGTAGAGCCAGAGGTAAATGCAGCTGTGGTCATATAACAGCTGGTAAATGTTCTTATTGACAACAAGTATAACTAAACAAATCTATTTCAAAGATGAGACAGATTGAACACCACTTCTGGCTCATTTCATGATTAACTATTTGCCCCATTGCTCTACCTCAGCTGGCATAAAGGCTTTAAGAATTCTCTCTCAAGCATCAGTGTCGGGTAAAATCAGCCTTTCACTTAAAAACGGAAAAAGGCCTTTTTAAAAGTGACCTATAAAATATAAAAGAACAGACAAATTGAGTAAAAACTGGAAACAAATAAAAAAAATAATACCACACAAATATGCACTCACAAAAAAAACACATTAAAAACAGATTTTTCATGAATAATATTCAGACCACAATTTTGAACCCCCTCTCTGTTATTCCTGATCTTGCATCTTTCATCACAAACAAAACGATCATATCCTGTGCAATGTACTATTTTTCATTAAACCCCTGAAAAAACCTCATCTGCAACTTAATGGGTTCAACCCAAATGCAATAGGACAGAATTACAGTAGCTGTCCCGTCACAACCCGCTATCTATACTCATTACATCAAAATCCTGCTGATGGTCATTACATAATGCTAGAGGCCACAAATTAATTTGTCCAAAAACTTTTACTACTTTTTTCATATTCTGAACAATTGTAAAACATTTGACAGACAGATGAAAAACCCTTTTTGTCAGTGAAACAGAGATAATTGCCACAAGGACAGTTCAAGTCCTGAGAGTAAGTTGAAAAGAGACATCCGAACAAAAACGAGAGGAGTGATCTGGTAGGAGCATGAGAAAATTAATGTGCTATCCTAAAACGGTATAACAGTTTAAGGAGGTGAAAAGGGGGTCTGCACACTTCAATATTTATATGTACACAAAAAACACATTTTCATTCTCTTTTATAGCCGCCTCAGAGCTCGTTTTTTATCTGTTTTCTTCTTTGCAACTATATTAGTATTGCTACTACTTGTGCCGCTGGAGCTGCCGTTTGAGTTGTTGACGCCAGCAGCCAGTGTAGCCAAACCAGCCCCGGCTACACGTTTGTTTGGGTCTCCTGCATGTTTCTTAGGTTGGGGTCCATCAGCGGGCTCCTGAGGGGCCCCTGAAGTGCCTCCCATAGCGTGGATCTCTGTTAGAAGGTGAGCACGGGATGCATACTCCTTATAGTCCTCCAAAAGTAACCTCCCAGCCTCTTCGTTCAGAGCCGACTCTGGGTTAGGATGGATTAGAAGGCACTTGATGGTCTGTGACAGAAACGGAGAATTAGAGGGGAGATGCATAATACATATATGCAGGTCCTACATTAAGAAGTTGAAAATTTCTCAATATTACGAAGATCCGATGATGACGACAAAATTCCTGTTTCCATGGCCACATCTAGCCTTGGCTGAAATTGTGGTCAGTTATACAATACAGCTACTCTTGAAATATCAGTACTCTTTTTATATATTTACACTGACCATGACATTCAAGTCTGTTACAACAGTGTCAAGCAAACCGAACTGAAAGGAAGATTCTATGTCCAAATACATAAAGGATTTTATAAACACAATGGGATGTCTGCTAGAACTAAATAGCACTATTTAAATGATTGCTATTTTGCTTGTTTCTTGAGCCCCAAATCAGCACATTAAAATCATTTCTGAAGGATCATGTGACACTGAAGACCAGAATAAAATTACTGTTTTGTTGATCAAATAAATGCAGTTGTGGAGAGCATAACATTAAAAGGAAAAATTATGTGATCCTAATTTTCCTCCTGTTGAACACAAAAGATGATATTTTAAAGAATGTTGATAACCAGACAGTTGACAATAGCCACTGACTTCCATAGTAGGAAAATAAATACTATGGAAGTCAATGGCTACCGTCAACTGTCTGGTTATCGACATACTTTAAAATATCTTGTGTTCAACTGAAGAAAGAAAATCGTATGAGTTTGGAAAAACTTGAGGAGTAAATGACAAAACTTTTATTTTTGGGTAAACTATCCCTTTAAAGGATTAGTTCACCTCAAAATGAAAATTTCCTGATAATTTACTCACCCCAGTGCCATCCAAGATGTCCATGTCTTTCTTTCTTCAGTGGAAAAGAAAACATTTCAGGATTTTTCTACACACAGTGGACTTCAATGGCAACCAGTTCAAATCAATGCAGTTTCAAGCGCTTCAAAGGGCTCTGCACGATCCCAGCTGAGGAATGGGGTCTTATCTAGCGAAACGATCGGTCATTTTCTAAAAAATAAAATAAACATGTATATACTTTTTAACCACAATTGTTCGTCTTGTGCTGGTCTGCGATGCGCCACGCATTGCGTCATCACTTTGGAAAGGTCACGAGTCACGTCATCGACCCAAGTTATTTGTCTGTGTACTCCGGTTCAAAAAGGTAGGGAAGGGCGAAAAATGTCATCTCATTTTCTCTTCCAACTTCAAAATCGTCCAACATCTTTGTTTTAATTTATTATTATTATTTTCTTCTTATATCGACCTTTCCAACGTGATGACGTAATACGTGGCACGTCGCAGACCAGCACAAGACTAACAATTGTGGTTAAAGTATATACAATTTTATTCATTTTTTGAAAATGACCAATCGTTTCTCTAGATAAGACCCTTATTTCTCGACTGGGATTGTGCAGAGCCATTTGAAGCGGCATTGATTTGAACTTCAACATTCTGGTTGCCATTGAAGTCCATTGTGCGGAGAAAAATCCTGAAATGTTTTCCTCAAAATACTAAATTTATTTTCCACTGAAGAAAGAGAGACATTAACATCTTGGGTGGCATTGGGGTGAGTAAATAATCAGGAAATTGAGACACAAAATTGAATAATGTGGCAGAGCTTCAGAGATGATACATTTCAGAAAGTAATCATTTAATTGGTATTGCCAAGATGTTAGAGAGGTAAAAAGAAATAAACAATCCTTGGTTATATTTAGGGCTTTTTTTTTTAGCAGTTTAGTCTAGGTTTAAAGGGACAGTGTCCCTTTACAAAAAGAGTCAAACGGCACTTACTAGCAATACATGTCTCAGGCCCAGCTCTGCCTTCCAGTCTCTCTTCAGTACATTGACACAGATCTCACCCTTGTGCCCAACATTAGGATGAAAAATCTTTGTGAGGAAATAGCCTCTGGGAGGTGCAGCAGGAAAATCCTTCCCAAGGACCAAACGCATCCTAAACACCCCTCCTGCATAGGGAGTTCCTTCTGTTGTGTAAAAGGGGAAAACAAAGTTTAAATGGAAGCCAAGGACCTTATAAAAACGAGAAACAACCTCTTATAAACTGCACTTCTCACCTGGTCCCTCAATGGCAGTGTGCAGTTCTGTGATATCCTCTTCACTGGGGTAGATTTTGATCCCCTCCGGAGGGTCTGCTGCCAAGGCGGAAACCTCTTTATACACGAGTCTCAACACTTGAGGCGGCAAGTTCTCAACGTTTGAATTCTACAAGGAAAAAACAAAAGAACAGCTCACAAACAATTACAGCATTAGTTGCTACAAATCGACATTTGCCGGTAAAGCAACGCACGTTCATGACATGAAGAAAAAAACGGCTTAAAGGGATAGTTCACCCAAAAATGAAAATTGTCATTGCTTATTCACCCTCAAGTTGTTCCAAACCTGTAAGTGTTTCTTATTTCTGTTGAACACAAAAGATGATATTTTGAAGAATGTTGGTTACCAGACAGTTTACAGCACCCATTGTAAGAATAAAAAAATACTATGGAAGCCAATGGCTACCGTCAACTGTTTGGTTCACAGCGTTCTTTAAAATATCTTCTTTTGTGTTCAAAAGGAAGAAGAAACTCATACATGTTTGGAACATCATGAAGGTGAGTAAATGACAAAATGTCTAATTTGTGGTACATTTCATAGCACAAACCGTAAAAATAACTCGCTGAAAATGAATGGCACACGATCAGTGAAATTTAGCTAGCAACAGATAGCCTGACATCAGTACAGTGAAATCTGTTCTGGTAACTCAAGACAGTGATAATAGTATAAATAAAAGTAAACAATCTTCAAGAAATTCAAATCAACCATGTATGCAAAATCAAGTTTCAGTTGTACATTATGTTTAAGCTTGTAACGTCTGCTAATGAACAAGATAAACTGCTAAAAAGTAGTGAAAATAAACAGAATTTTTTTTTCTTATATTAACCAAACAGTTGAAAGCATCACTCGTCGGCGCACAGTTTAAACGTACCATTTCCAGTTGTGTGGGGTTTTCTGATAGCCTCAAATGAGAAAGCTTAGGAAACTGCTACCAAACCAGCGACTAGACTGATCTGGTGATCTAGAACTAGATATACGGAAACCACTTATAACGAATCTAAAAGTTGCAACCAATCAAGATTGCGAAATATATTAAGACGGTTAAAGAGTATGCAAATGCGCTAAATCTAAATTTCACTATAATGTCGGTCGGCTTGCTAGTGTAGCTATCAAACCAGGCTAAGCTAACGGTGGGCTTGCTAAGTAATGTAGATGTCTGGCTATTCTTCAGAGCTTTCCCTTGTGAAACTGCTATCCGATGTTGTCCTCATAAGAAATCTGCCATGTAAAGGTTTTAAAGTCCAATGTGTTGTCAGTTTCGTCTCTGATAAAGTTGATTTGTTCGATGGCTAACTGTCACAGACGGCTACTGTAGCCTGTTACCAGCTAGCAGTCTTTGACACAGGAACAAAAATACAATTCGTCTAAGAAGCAGTTCGAAAGAGGTTTAACCAATCAGAATGCGAGAAAGACTGCATGTGCTCAACGATCAAATTCATCCAACCAATCAGAAGCTTTTGTTGCGTTGACGTAGCAGCCCTTGGAGACCTCACGGACCAGAGAAAGTTGAGAATGCGAAAAATGCTCTTTGGTAATAGGTGCGTTTGAATAACTCGTGCCCTCCCAAAGGCAGGGACACATGTTGTTTCGATTGATGATCCAATGAAAGACTTTAGCGTGTAGTGTCACTCTGCTGAAATGTTGTTTAACCTAAATTATTTGTAAGTCTAACCTGCTATAATGAGCCATCTCTTGTAGTGTGTTGTGATTCACATAATTAGATTCGAACGCGATAGTACTTCGGTAAAATCCACCCAAAAAAGTAAATGTAAAACCTAATGTAAAACTGATTGTAAAAGCTATTTATATAAACGATTGACAGTTTTTTAAGTTACATGCTTAATATTGATCATTTACATTAGCAGTTAGCATTTCTCTTGCCCAATGGCACTAAAAAAATAGTTAAAACTAGTGTTTTACCCCATTAATCAGTCATTTAGATCATCATTATTACTGATTTAATCAAGCCTGCTAATAAATTATTAGTGACTGAGAAGAACCCACAAAACATTCAGACAATACAAATGTTTGTAGTACTACTTAACGGCCGCTAGAGAGCAATCGCTTCGTTGTTTGCGCTAATTTGAGTGTTGTATTTTTTAGTCGTAAAAAAACTTTGTAGATTGTTTACAACATATAAGGCACAACATTTTACAAAATATAAATAGTTTAAATTATACAGCAAAATAAAATACAAATAAAAAATAAAGGCACCGCTGTAGACTATCATTTAAAAGGTTCTGCATAATTTATCTATTAATAGTATATTTAATAACAAACAGATTTTTAACATGTATACAATGCACAATTACAGTATTGTTTACATGTATAAAATAGTAAAAAAAAAATGCTTTGGAGCCAGACCATTTTATTTTATATACTATATTTTACTATATAGATCTTCCTCAATGCATTTCCTTATTCTATCCCATTTGTATTTAAAAAAATAAATCATTTCGCTTAGGCAAAAGAGGATTTTTATTTATATAGCAGTATTTATACAGTATATAATAACAGCGCCCCACTGTGGAGCTCACATGACCTCACGGGGCGTTCCCTCAACTCAACAACAACACAACTTCCGGCCGATCCTCACGGACAACAATCGATAGCGTCCTCCTGTCAGAGATTTTTTTGGTGTAGTTATCAACAGGGGAGGTTTAATGGAACAATAAAGATTAGTTTCGTCTCGGTGGTAATAGTTTTACTGTGGATAAATCATTGCACTGCGGATTCTGTCTTCCAGAAGGTATGGTTATGATGATGTTGTATTCAGTCATGTGCTGTCAGCTCGCGTGAACGAGACTACATAATGTGTTCTTTCTTGGGCGTGTTTATATGTTAATCGACGGGCTTACTGTACTTGTAATGGCAGGGCGAGTATGAGCGAAGGCGAGGTGTTTCATGAGAAACAGAGACTGGAGCTGTGCGCCATCCATGCCTTGAACAACGTGCTTCAGGAGAGAGTTTTCACCAAGGAGACAGCAGATGACATCTGCAAGCGGTGAGCGGCGCGCTTCACATTATACAGTCACCAGGATATCAACATTTACCGTTCTTATTTTTAATGTACTATTGCAGTATTTATTATAAAAATAACACAATTTATATATATAAATATAAATCTTAAATTAAAAATAACTTCCCCTTGCAATGACTTCACTTCTCCGATGACGTGTTTACTGGCGCGAGTGTGGGACATCCTGTCAATCACATGAAATCACAGCAATAGCAAACAATCAATCAAACAATCAAAAACAATCAATTCCTGATGGAGAAAGTCAAGGCTGTCTTACAGTTTTTCATGTTCGAGAAGCCACTTCACTCGAATTAAAAAAAAGTTGCTGGAATATGGCCATGATCTGTCGTCCTACATGGTTGTTTAAAGTGATCATATAATCACTTTTACAAGTTGGTTGTACTGAAATGTGTGTTGGCAGTGCCTGTACACAACCATCATAAAATGATAAAAATCCATCCAGTGTTTTTTTTTTATCTCCTGAATGTTATATGTTTTCCCCTGTTTCAAATCAAGCCGTTCGACCTTGTGACGTCGGACGCCCCTCCCACGATTGTTGATTGACAGCAGCGTTTCAACACAGACCCGCCCTCGCTCGTGAGCAAGCTGTCATCATAGTCCGCCATTGTTGATATGCTGGAGCAGAATGGCGTCTAAGCGATTGTGGTGTTCTGTTCTTGGGTGCAATAACGAACACAGCAGTCATTTTGATGTTCCTAAATCCGAACCGCTGAGGACGCAGTGGCTGAGTTTGGTTTTCGAAGGGAATATTCCCCACTATCAACGTCAATGCTTTCATGTTTGCGCGAATCATTTCACCAGACTGCTTTAAACGAGAACATTGAAAAAGGTATTAAGTTAGCTCCTGTCTGAGTATGTGTTGTTTATGTGCCTAATGACTGTCATAGTCTCACAGACTGGTTATTTTTTAAACAGATCAGTAAAATTTTAGTGCTTCAGCCCTGACAGTTGTACCTAACACTGCATAGATAACGTTACGCATCACGGACAAGCCTACATTTACCGGAAAATTTTTTTTCATGACCATTAGCTGTAACATCAATCTGTCAATGAACTAACGTATACATCAGTAAACACATAGTGTTCGTATCTCACTACTCTACCCTGCCAGTACACACAAAGATAGATCAAAGTGACATTACGTTAACCAACCATTCAGAAACGTCCTGTTTTCCGACTCCGGTTCAAATGTTGAGACAAAACGCCCACAGAACAGAGGGGCGGGGTGAGCAAAGCTCATTATCATTTAAAGACACTTGCACTTAAACGGCGTGCTGAAAACAGAGCTGTTTTTGACCAGGTAAAAATTAGTGTTTCTTACAATACTAATGAGAATTTTTAATTAAAGTATATTACAAACTTTTAATTTAGACCCTAAAGAATCATATTAGCTTGTACAAAAATGGCATTATATGACCCCTTTAAGAAATGAAAAGCTACACACTCCATCAATTAGGGTTAAAAGAATGGTTGCCAAACATATAACAATTTAGAAACTGCAATAATAATGCAATCAGACGTCAGAATACGTATACGTCACAATAGGGAAGAAAATTGCAACTTCCGTTGCTATTTCCGTTGTCTCTTCTCAGTCTTGTGCTATCTTCTCAAAGTCGAAGTTGTCTGATTTGTTTCTTGCAGGCTTGCCCCACAATGTGTGATGAACCCACACCGCTCAGTTTTGGGCACAGGAAACTATGACGTCAATGTCATCATGGCAGCTTTGCAGAGTCGGGGGCTCGCTGCAGTTTGGTGGGACAAACGCAAGTGAGTGTGACTTTGTTAATCATGAGCTTCATGATAATCATGAAAGGTGCATTCACTTTTCTCCATTTCTGTCACACACTATAGGTCAATACAGAATTTGTGCCTGGACAAAATTGAAGGCTTCATTTTGAATGTCCCATCAAGGGTGTCACTGGGATTTGTGTCTCTCCCACTGAGACGCAGACACTGGCTGGCAGTACGGGACGTCAACGGGCAGTTCTATAACCTAGACTCTAAATTAAAGGGGCCTGCCTGTATAGGTGGAGAAACCGAACTCAGGTGAGACTTTTACTCAGAATTAGTTCTTTTTCTACAACTTCGAAACTACTTAATAAAAAGTGAAAGTGACAGTGACATGTGAAGGCCAAGTATGGCAACCCATATTCGGAATTTGTCCTCTGCATTTAACCCATCCAAGTTAGTGCACACACAATAAGAATAGTGAGTAATGAACACACACACACCTGGAGGAGCGCCCGGGGGTTAGGTGCCTTTCTCAAGGGCACGTAAGTAATTTCCTGCCAGTATTGAGAATCGAACCCGCATCCTTCGGGTTACCAGTCTTGACTCTCTAACCATTAGGCCACGACTGAACTTATTGATACATTTCTGCATGAAAACATTAGCGCATGTTTTTACAGCTACCAGGAGTGTACACAATGTAAACTGAGTAAAAAAGACCCATGTATTTCCAGATATCACTGATAATCAGTGTACTGTTACCCAGACACAATTATAATAAGGTAATTTAATAAGAAAAAGAGCAGGATTATAATGGCAGGTCCATGGAAATATCACAGGACACAACAGACATACAGTCAAACCAGATCATATGGTCTCTCGGACTCCATTTACCCTTGTATTTATCGTGGTGATCGCATCATCTAAAGCTATGTTCACAATGTCAGTTTTTTTAGATTGTTAAATCGCTTATGGTGCCCACCATTCGAAGGCGAAAGTAAAATGCGCACAGCCACATGGGCATTCATAACGGTGTGCTGGCGCGGAGCAGAGCGAGCATTTCCAATTAACTGAAAAGTGGACGCGCACCGTTATGAATGTCCATGCGGGGCAATCCATTTTGAATTAGCAGCTTTTCGGGGCCAGCAATTGCTTGAATGGTGGGTTCAAAGAAAAACACAAAAACTAGAAAAACACAACTAACCCTTTGCAGGTTCCCAATTAGCATTGGGTTTAAATCTAAAATATTGCTAAATAGACACTTTTACATTTCGCTTTGAAATCAAATCTTCCGCCATCGTCTTGTCGGTCAGCTCGCCTCACTCTTGTCACTTGATAAGTGAGATCTGACTCCTGCTGCTGATCTGTGCTGTGACTCTCATTCGGCAGAATCGGCACACGCTGCATTGAGCAGACGGGTTCAGTTTTTAAAGGGTTAGTTCACCCAAAAATGAAAATTCTGTCAGTAATTACTCACCCTCATGTTGTTCCAACCCCGTAAGACCTTCGTTCATCTTCGGAACACAAATTAAGATATTTTTGATGAAATCTGAGAGCTGGATCACTCCTCCATAGGCTTCTACACTATAACTTGCTGGCCCAGAAAATGTAAATGTATTAAAGAGATCGTTAATATAGTCCAAGTGACTCCAGTGGCTCAATCTTAAGTATATCAAGCGACGAGAATACTTTTTGTGCGCAAAAACATACAAAAATAACGACTTTATTCCACTATTCATTTCCTTCTATCTGGGCCTCGAGTTAGTTCACGTAGTATTTTTGCGCAGCGCGTCTGTGTTGTACGTCAGACGCATCACACACATGACCAGCGTCGGCCAATAGTGAGCCTACGTGGTGACGTGTAACACAGACGCGCTGCGCAAAAACACTACGTGAACCAACTCGAGGCCCAGAGAGAAGGAAATGAATAGTGGAATAAAGTCGTTATTTTTGTTGTTTTTGCGCACAAAACGTATTCTCGTCGCTTGATATACTTAAGATTGAGCCACTGTAGTCACTTGGACTATATTAACGATCTCTTTAATACATTTTCTGGGCCAGCAAGTTTCGGTCACCTTGAAGTCTATGGAGGAGTGAGCCAGCTCTCAGATTTCATCAAAAATATCTTAATTTGTGTTCTGAAGATGAACGAAGGTCTTACGGGGTTGGAACAACAAGAGGGTGAGTAATTACTGACAGAATTTTCATTTTTGGGTGAACTAACCCTTTAATTGTACTGTCTGTTCTCTAACTGAACTAAATTATTTTTATTACTATACAAAATCAAAACAATGGTGGGGACGGTGCCGCTGTGGGCAAGTGATGTAACCGGTGTTGCGGCTGAACACCGTTTTACACTGACTATCGAAGCAAGCCTTACACACAGCTCATATCTCCATCCCTTTAAGTTACCGGAAGTGGAACCACACACAAAAACCTGCAACACACGGTAGACACACGTTTGTGCAATGCAGAGCAGCTTTCTCGCACTGTATGACGTGACAGACAACTAGTTGCCCAGTGCGGTTCCGTTCACACAGCACGGGTTTTCCGAGAATCCTGAAAATGTACAGGTGTTACTTTTTTTAATTATAGAAAACAGTTGTCACTCTGTGTGTGAACCTGGTGTGAACATAACCATATTAAAGGGATAGTTAACCTAAAAATGAAAATTAGCCCATGATTTACTCACCCTGAAGCCATCCTAGGTGTATATGACATTCTTCCAGGGTTCCCGCAGGGTCTTAAAAAGTCTTAAATTCTGAACTTTAAATTTAAGGCCTAAAAATGTCTTAAAAACAGCCAGATTTTCATCCGCGGTCTTAAATTTCATTTAGTCAGGTCTTAAAAAAGATTTTACCCTCGTTCATTTCCGGAAACGCTGGCCGCAGAAAGTTATTACAAAGTAGCAAAAAAGTATCGAAGTCGCTCGCCAAGAGGCAGTTCCCATATCGCGTCTTTTTCGCGCTCAAGTGCATTCAAATGTAGGCGCGCTTATAATTGAAGCTACGCGCTCGTTTTTTTCCAGGCGCAGCAACATGAAAAAAGACATGAAGGATGCGGGTGCACCCAAACACTACGGGTGTTTTTCTCTTGTCCGTAAATAAATCTTGTAACAGAGCTACAGCAAGTGTTTTTCGGCGGTGGAAATCCAATAGCCACTAAAACCTTTTTGTCATTGTGGAGAGCGCAGTGGTTGCATAGCAACGACATACGCCACGGGAAAATCGGACCGAATTTTACTATTAAAAATCAAAGATAAGCTAAACTGTATTGTAAATGTCAGTAAATCATTTTTTATAAAAAGAATGAGGCAAAAATGATAAATTAAAGTCTGAAATATGTGAGGTTTATCTTTTTATAAAAAACTTTTTTTGTCAACTTTATTTGAACTTGTACATGTTAGTATATAACATGTTGCAAGACACTTTTAAAATCTGGCTATCATTTTTAATCGTATTATTTTAATGTTTATGTTAGTGTGTATTGATGCTAATTTTATTTGTTATTTGCTGTTTTTGACATAAAACTTGGTGAATTGATTTCATTGTGTAGTATTAGTACTTTTTGAACAGGATTCTGTGATAACAGTGGTAATTTTTGGCACTATAATAATTAAATGAAATGTTCATGCCATTTCATCTCTAGTTATGATCAACTATGATCAACTAAAATCAACTAATTATGTGTTTTTTACAGTAGGCCTATAATATGCAAAGTACAATTTTCTATAAAAAAATTATATCTGATTCTGTTCTTTTCTCTGACACGCGTTGTTGGGTCTGGAAGGTTACTAATGTGATTGCTTTATCTGTAAATTAAGTTAATGCTTTTTCAATTACTGAATTCATTGAAATAAAATGAATTCTTTGATTTGAATATTTTTTTGGCAATGGTCTTAAATTTCAATCTTTATGGTCTTAAAATGTCTTAAAAAGGTCTTAAATTTGACTAACTGAAACCTGCAGGAACCCTGTCTTCTTTCAGACGAATACAATCGGAGTTATATTAAAAAATGTCCTGGCTCTTCCAAGCTTGATAATGGCAGTGAATGGCTGTATGTCTTTGGAAGTCCATCAAAGCGCATCTATTCATTATTAAAGTGCTCAACGCGTCTCCAGGGGTTAATAAAGGCCTTCTGAAGTGAAGCGATGCGTTCGTGTAAGAAAAATATGCATATTTAAAACTTTATGGACTAAAATAACTAGCTTCCGGCAGACGGCCTTATGCATCGATTTACGCCAAAAGAGTAACCATTGAACTTGACAAGTTCAAGGGTTACATCTCAACACACATTTCCAGATTCGATTCTGATTCACAAGCTCTTGATTCGATACTGATTCAGTTCGATTTGATTCTGTTACACTGTCTATTTTACTTACGAACCTTCTAACCTTCAATAAAACCCACAACAAGCAGTAAGTTTAGGAGTAACCTTGTATTGTTGTTATCGTTATCTAAAACTATTGAAAACATTTTTGTTAATTGAAAGAAAGCTGAAATGAAAATATAAATATTAGATGAAAAACTTGGAAACGTTGCCTTGGGAACTAACTGAAATACGTTTAAGTTGAGGAACTGGCATAAGACTGAAAACTAAAACCGTAATAAAAAATAAATTAAAAGTATTTAGAAATATTCAAATAAAACAAAAACTATGACTCAAAACAAAAACGAAATGACTCAAAAGGCGGGGCACTATCACATAGAAAGGGCAATGAAAGGCAGGGTGGGTGATTTGTTCCAGAAACATTTCTTTGTTATGCTGGTTGAAACACTCTTCACATCCTGATAGCAATAATGGTCTAAATGTATTTATATGTGTATATATATATCGTCTGTGGAAGGCGTAGGACCATAAAATGTTCGTCCAAAATAAAATAAGTTTATGGATGTTATTATTATTAGAAATGTACAGACACTTGTATGCAATTATTAGCAAATGAATCCCAATAAATCTTGATCTTCATTCTTCTTCCTCCCAGGTCATTTCTCATTGAACAGCTTTCTCAGGATGTTGCAGAGATGCTGCTTGTCGTTCAAAAGGAAGTAGACGACGATGGGACGTGGCTGAAACCAGATGACACCAGGAAGTGATTCAACCGAACATTCTCTCTCTCTCTCTCAATGCGGCGTAATCGTGGAAGAGAAACACTGGAGCGCCGAAAAGCTTTATGGAGAGAGCGACACTACAGGAAGATGGCAGATTCATTCACAGACACTCACACACTAAGGGAAGTCTGAGAGAATGATCTAGTGTTTAAAGGGACATGTTTTCTCATATGAAGGAGCCTTTTATCTGAAGTCACACTGGCTGTGTGCTTGTGGGGAGACGCTACTATATCTGTGCCAGTCACTCTTCTCTTTCTCACTCTCTTTCTCTTTCTCTCAGGAACTACCATCTCTCTCTTTATCTTTATCTATGCACTCCACTGCTGAAGTAGATCAAAAATGTGTGTGTGTCTTTGTTACAACTATGCACAGAAAGGGTACTCTAGTGTTCAAGTATGTATTATTCATTGCCTTTTAGACATCAGTGTACATCTTACTATGCATAAACAAGGGAGATAAGAGATTGTAGCTCTATCTCACGTCCTTTACTCTTTCGAGCTTGATTGCAAACTGCCTCATTTACATCGACTCAGTGAAAACCACCAAATGGAGGGAGACTGAATACATTTGATTTGTGTTATTTATTTGAATTTGATTGAATTTCTACTTGGACTGTTTTTGCTCATGCAGTGCTTGTGGTAGTGTAGCAAAATGGAAGAGCTGTTTGAAATCGTCATTACGGCTACAAACACTGTTGCTTTTGTCTGATTACTAACGTTCGTTGATTAATGTTATCCGAGCTGGATTTTAATGTCATATAAATGATATTTAATCCAAGTCAATGATTCAGTCAGTTGAATTTCACAGAAATGATCAGTGCAGAGCAGGGTCTGAAGTTAAACACAATTTAGGGCAAATAGGCCACAAAAAAGCACGAAAAACGTAGGCTATAAAATAAATATGAATTCAAAACATTCATACACATTGAAATTTTTATATCAGCAATATAACACTTGATAATCCCCGTAATCCCTGCTGTAATTTATTTCATTTAATGATTCAGTACTGGACATAAATGGACAGCATGCTGTTTTTTATATGGTTAGACAGCTGAAATTGCTTAATATTTAATTGTTTTAATATTAATAGGTAACACTTTACAATAAGGTTGCATTAACATTAGTCAACTACATTAGTTAACAAACTAACAATGATCAATACTTCTACATCATTTATTATTCTCAGTTCATATTAAGCTCAACATTTAAACCTTGTATCTATTAAGTTAATGCACTGTGAACAAATATTTTTTAATAACTAACATTAACAAAGGTTAATAAATGCTGTAATAATATATATTGCTCATTGTTAGTTTATAACAAATGAGACCTTATTGTAAAGTGTTACCAATAAATTAAATATCATGTGAATTAAATATTTTATATTAAGGGCAATATTTTCAATCATAATATTCATATAATATTGTGTAATATTATATAAATGAATATTACGATTAAAAATATTGGCCTTTATATAAAAACGTTTTAGATAGGTTAAACCCACTATAGGTTTATATAGCGAGATGCTTGTGGTGCTTTACAACAAAAACATTTTCAGACATTCCACTTTTGTTACTCTATTTTTATTTCATTTATATTAGACTCTGTAGTGAAAAAGGATGCCATTCAAAAGGAGCATTAAACCATAGAAACTCATTTTTTAAGGATTAACAACAGGTTGATATAGCCAAAAGAAGGGACCAATGTAATTTCCAATATATATATATATATATATATATATATATATATATGTCTTGAAGACCTCTGGCACACACAGACACAGATGGTGTATGCAAGATATCCTGATGATTATTGCTGCTTACATTGTGGCCATTGCATTGCAATTGGCAAAACGCAGTTGTATTGCTCAGAGCCAGCAGAGGAAACACACACTAGCCCTCAACAGTTTTTTACAGGTTCTTTTTTTTTTTTTTTTTTTTGATCATCAAAATGCATTAACAATCAAACGTTTATACAGTGAATATATATTCATATATTTATATCATATAAATAAATAATTATATAGTATCAGAGGGTATACAAGGTAATACAGAATTTCCACTTATAAAATAGGGTCCTGTCAAATAGTAAAAAAAAAAGAAAGAAAGGTGAAGAGAAAACTGCATAATCATACAAAGAAATTGTGCCATCGCCACTATGCATCTGTGACTACATATAACAATATAAAAACTCCAAAATAAAGTGGTTATACATTTAAAAATAGACCACTACTGTAACGTCAATACCATCTTGTTTCCACCAGCTATATGTACAGCATGACACTAGAGGGAGAGGAAGTGACAGGGTCGTACGACTAAATGAAGCGGATGGCTTTATCTGTCACTCACTTTGTAAGTTTGTTACACCCAAAAGACTCAATGGTACTGACGTTACACACAGATATTTAACATCTAGAGTTTTAAATTAGTCTCTCGTCTCATAAAGTGTCCATCCATATGAAAACTAAACCTTGCTATATATCTTTCTTTTTCTACTATACAGAAAAATAATTAGTGCGAGTACAGGTTTCTTGAATGGGAGGGGTTGGGGTGTGATTGACTGGCGCCGTAGCCGGTCAGCATGCTGGGAGAGTACTGTACTTTCAGAGAACCGCATGGAAGAGGAGCCAGATCCACGAGAGAAGGAGCACAACAAAAAAAAAAAAAAAGGAAAGAAAAGTGAATATTCATTAATGAATTAATATCCTATTTATCCTACAGTTGTTTGTTCACATTTGTTCACAATTTTTTCACAATGTTGCAAACTCAGCCAAGCTTCTCTAAACAGCACATTTTTGTTTACTAAAAAATTATTTCAGTACGACAATGAAAATGTTTTTCTGTAAACTATTAAATTATGTTTAAACAATACTGTTCAGAAACACTTTACTGTTCAAAAGTTTGGGGTCAGTAAGATTATTAACTCTCTCCCCGCCTTTGACGGAAATTTCCGGCTAGAATAAAACAGGTTTTAAAAGAGTTAATACTTTTATTCAGCAGGGATGCATTTAAATGATTAAAAGTGACATTAAAGACATTTATAATGTTACAAAATATTTCTATTTCAACTTTCTCTTCAAAGACTCTTGAAAAAAATTATATTGGTTTCCACAGTTTTCAACACTGATAATAATGAGAAATGTTTCTTGAGCAGTAAATCAGTATATTAGAATGATTTCTGAAGGATCATGTGACACTGAAGATTCTGAAAATAAATTACACTTTATTATGTGAATATATATATTTTATATAATAAATATATAATAATATATTTCACATTATTACAGTTTTACTGTATTGTTGATTAAATAAATGCAGCTTTGGTGAGCATAAGAGACTTCTTTCAAAAACTTTCAAATATCTTACCAACCCCGAACTTTTGAATGGTAGTGTACATGTTCCTCAAAACACGCAGGACTTTTATAGGATTATATTAAAAAAAGAGCAAAGCTTGTCTGATAATGTGGACAGATGGCGATTGGTCAGTAACGTTTTGAGGCGGGGCTTAGCGAATGGTCATTCGGTCTGATCTGTCCGTCAGTCTGTTCATGAGAATCATGAGAATGCCACAGATTGCAGTGATGTCACAAAGACAAGGGAACTCACAGAGGGGGGTGGGGACTGCCTGTCACTCAAAGGCAGGTTCTCATAACCAGGGTTGCCATTGGAGGAAACGTTTGGAGTCCTGCATAGAGAAAGAGAGAGGTGCAGAGAGGAACAAGGTAAAGGACAATGGAGAGGAAAGGAAGCGGACAGCAAAGAGACGGAAGAATGACATGCCACAGTACGGGACACAGAGCAGGGAAGGACGAGAGCCGGGATCCAGGGTGGAAACAGGAAGAGAAAAGGTGGAAGAGAGTTAGAGAGATGTGACATTTTCACTTTTAAGAACCTTTAGAATCTAAGAGGACAGAGAAGGATATTTAAAAGGAGACGTGAATGTGAAATATATATAAATATGAATTTAGTATATAGAATTTGGATTTATTTCATTTTAAAGCATATGGAAATGTGAATGAAGTGAGAAAAAGTGTTCGCGTCAGATCTAATGTTATGAAAATAGCACATGATCTTTACAAACAGAATCATTGAAAGAGAGAGAAACAGGGGATGTAATAAAGCAGGGAGAGAGAAACTGCAAGGCAGATTGCCATAGATCTGAAAAGAGCGATGTATTTTGGACAGCATGATTTTTGACAGCGGACAGAAATATCAGAGGGGGCGGGACTTTACCTATATTGTGGATCGTCTCTGATTGGTGGATCTAAGTCTGTCTTGCAATGACGGACAGACCGATAGACAGACACACAGACAGACAGACCTCTGGACTCATGTCTGTTTTTTTTGGCTGGACTGTGACATATACACCTGTCTGTGTGTCTGTCTGTGTGTGTGCATGTGTTTGTGTTTGTCTGTCTGTCTGTGCGCTCCATCTAACACCTACCTGTCTACCTGTCTGTGTGTGACTGGAGCTTTATGTGTTTGTCTGCCTGCATAACACTTTCTATATTTGTATGCACGTATGCCTGTATATATGTATATTTTATAGTGCAAAGGTCATTCATACACAACCTAGATGCATAGCTGCTAAAGCAAGGAACTAGAATATGTGAGTTTCTAATGCCTAGACAAATATGGAAGACTAGAAGTGCCACTTAAAAATAATCAATTTAAGAATTCAAAAATAAAAATGTACAAAATGGACTAATAAATATACAGGTTTAAAAATGCACCATTCGAAAGTTTGGGATCGGTAAGTCTGTTATGCTTACCAAGTCTAGTAATCAATAATACAATAAAAAACAGTTTAATTTAAATTAAGTGTTTCTTATTTTAATACATTTTCAAATGTAATTTATTCCCGTGATGCAAAGCTGAATTTTCAGCACCATTACTCCAGTCTTCAGTGTCACATGATCAGTGTTAGGGAAAGTTACTTTTAAAAGTAATGCATTACAATATTGCATTGCTCCCTACTTAGTAACTTTTTATGGAAAATAATGTGTTGTGTCACTTTTGCGTACTTTCACACCAATAGTGTCTGACAAGGGCACTTAAAATCGTCCTAATAGAGATGAATCGTCATTCAGAAATTATTATATGCTGATTTAGTTCTCAAGAAACATTTCTTATTATTATCAATGTTGAAATGTTTGTGGAGGCCAGGAGTTTTTTCACGACTTTGATGAATGGAACAGAACAGAAGAAAAGTGTTTATATGAAATAGAAATCTAAAAACATTTATCATTTACATTATACATTTCTTTTCTAATTATTGCATCCTTGCTGAATATAATACAATGGTAGTGTAGTGACAAATGTTAAATACTTTTTAATTGCTAGAAAATTATTATGATTTAAACTTTGAAAAATGGATAAAGAAAAGCATTTAGAAAATGTAATTTTTTTCTAATTGCAAGCTATTGAAGTATTATTTTAGTTCATTACATTTAGCTAACATTTCAAACTTAAATGAATTACATAGGTTTAAATATGTCCATTTAATTGTCAGTATGAATAGTTATTAATTTTATTGTTTTATTGTTACATTTAACTACATTTTATATATAAATTGAAAACTTTTTTATTTTTAATTAGTAAACTGACATTTGATTCCTTCATTTAATTTGTGAGTGGCACTCCTAGTACTCCAGATACTTAAGTAAAATGATTAAGGAGAAAAATTGAGGTTCTGCTGTTGAGCTATGTGTGAGTGATGTACACAACCTTGTGCTGGTTTATGGGTAGGGTCATTCTGTCTGTCTGTCTGTGTGTCTGTGCATGTGTTACTCACGGTAACGGAGGCGCGCTAGAAAAGGGGGGAGTCCAGCCGGCCCCCTGGTAACTATAGAAGGGGGGCAAGGCCCCTCGCTGGGAGCCCGTGGCCGTCGGTCTACGTGCCTGATGAGAAGTGAAGGGGTCCTCGCTTTCGCTGTCGGAGTCCTCGTATTCCTCTGAATCACTATGCCACCCAGTATGAATTATGGAAACATAAAAAAAAGTGGGGAAAAAACATCATGAAATAAGTATATGCTTTATGTTATGTATGCATTTTTAAAAAACAAAGGCTTTAAAGACATTTACTGAAAAATCTCTCTTAACTACATACATGTTGGTATTGCCATGAAATAAAATAATCCCAGTCTAGAAGGTAATCCTTTAATCTGTCCCGCTCCTCTTCGCCATTTCAGTAATCTATGCATCTGCCATCTACTGTCTGTGCAAACGGAGTTTGTGCTCTGAACACAATTTTACTGCTATTAAGAACTGCAGTCACCTCTGTTACTTTAAACAATTTGATTTTCCAACATCAGGCACTTCGAGGGAGTGTACCAAGTCAGGCTGAATCAATAGTAAGTGACTGAGCTTTCTGAACTAATGGTAATAGCGACATTAATACCATACCATATCCAGATAAAAGGAGTGAAGTGCATTTAAGCACTAATGCCCTTAAGTTGAGATCTTATTTCTCTCATCTGTGCATTGCTGATAAGAGCAGTTGTCAGTGTTTATTCTGTTACCACAGGCCCATTTAAGTCAAACCATACTGGACCTCCATTAACGTTCGGCTGCATTTGCAGTTGAGGATGATGGAATCATGTCATTTGTTTTGTTTAGTTTTTCAGATTCCTGGCGAGCATTAATCTCTATATTCACATTACACATACATCGACATAGACTATGCATTCCTCAGTCTTGGGTTATTCTGAAAGATTTTTTGTTTGCACATTTTTTCTGTATAAAAAATGTGCTTTCTCATTCTCATCAAGCCCTTTCTGCATTCATGAACACAGTGGGCTGCAAAAAGTCTAAGACCACAATGGAAATCTGGTATTCAATCTAATCTAATTAAAACTGAAACTACACTAAATGTTTTTGAAAAATGTAAAACAAAGAAACGTAATGATCAAAAATTAGGGACATGCATTAAAGCAGGGTTTTCCAAACTGGGGTTTGTGAGTTGATGAAGCAAATAATTAATTAAATCATGTAAATGTAAAATTAAAGTAAATAAATCATTTTTATTTAAAAAAAAAAACACTAAAAAAGATGCAATATTTTATTTGTTTACCTGGATGTCATGTGACCGTTAACTGACATAAGAGAACCATGAACATGCAAATGTGTAAATTATTGAAATATTAACTTAAATCTCATCCCATGTAAATATTTGGCTTAAAAAAAAAAAAATTGTTTGGGAATCCCTGAATTAAAGCAAAAGGTGCATATACCTATGGAAGCTTGTTTTCGCCACTGAATATATATAAAAAAAGAAGTAATTAATTGTGAATTCTGACTTTTTTTCTCGCAATTGCAATTACCTTTTTTATTTTTTACTCAGTGGCAGAAACAAGCTTCATTATATACAAGATACTGGGAAATGAATGTAATTTTTTTATGTAAACATTTCACATAGTTATGATATGTTATGACAAATATATGTTATGAAATTTTAAGAAAAATTAAGCATTTTAAGCAGTTTTCTGTTTCTTGATTTATTACACGCTTTCTAGAAATAACGTCTATAATCAAATTAATAACAATTAAAAAATGTAAATATATATATATTACCATATGATATAGGCTGTATAAACTAATATTTACTTCAAGTGCAACACTACTTGTTTTATGTAGCTCATCCATCTTAACTTATATATAATATAATCGGAAATGCCATTTCTGAAAATAACAGCAGATGGGATGATAGATGGGGTGGAGCGATGAAGTTCACCTAACCTGTGGAAACTCCTCCAGGCTCCAGGGAGGGAGCAAAGAATAGCTGTGAACGCCAAAGCGGAGAGAAACGAGTACAGGGAAAGATAGAGCAAGCCCTCCATCCCATCATAGCACAGGCCTTTCAGAGAGTCAACATAATCCTGAGAGAGCGACATGAAAACAGGGAGGAGATTGAGACAGTTTGTTTTAATAGTTTCTCACTTGCAGTCAGGCTGAGGTGAAAACAGGATGCCATGTTTACCTTGTTCAGCCCTCGACAGTTGAGAAGTGCCACCAGCTGGTGGAAGTTTCCCTCAGTGGTGTTGAGGATCTGCTGTACCTCCCTGAGTGACTTCTACAAGGGAAAATAACACCGAAGCTAAGCAGTGTGTTGTGATCCACTTAACTGTACGGCTGCTATTGATCTTTCCTGTCAGTTTGAAAGCAGTGTTAACATACCTCTGCCTTTGGGAACCGTGGGAGGGCGTCTCTCTCCAGACTGGAAAGGTGAGAGTGGATGCTGGATAGCGCTCTCTGGGACTGGGTCAGTATCTTATGCCCGTTCAACAAACAGAATTTCACTGATTTAACAGAATTTCACAGGCTAAAACCTGTAACTGTTTTTTTAATGCTGAAGGCATGATTCACACCACATCCATTTCAGCCTCTTTATGAGAGAGAACATACTTTAAATAGATTTATGAAGCAATATAATAATTTCCAATGGCTATAAAACAATTGTATCATTTATGGACTATATTAAAGGTAATATTCATTACAGTAACTCAGAAATCATTTTCTTTTCACTAGAGCAGCAGTTCTATTACACTGGCCTTTCGTTTTCACATCAATATTGTTATTTCACTGTCCTTATAATTTAATTTATGACATCAAATTCCTTTCTTCATTCATCAGTCCCTCTAAATACACTGTCAGTCTAGGTCTTGATTACAAAATCTTGATTACAATGTCATAATCCTCTTTATTCTGTTCATCCCCACCGTGACATAAATGGCATTGCTTTTTAATCTTAATCTGTGCTTTGTGACATCATTATAATTCTTTATACTTGGGGAATTCTGCCTCGTGATATCATCAACATTACATTTTTTGCTGCTTTAGTAATCTCTATGACATCACTGCCATGTAACAAGATTGCGCACCTGTTGAAACGGGCTGCTCATTTTCCTGCTGCAGGTTAGGTAATAATCCAGGATTTCTATTTAGAGAAAAGAGAGAGCGAGGAAAATAAAAAGATACAAGGCGTGGGTAAGACTGTGTGTGCGTCAGAGATGAGGGCAGATGGACAGGTAGCTCTGTTCCAAAACTTAGTGAGTTGCCTCTCTGCCTACATATGCAGCTGCCTTCCAAGTGGCCGTTCACACAGAAGCATTTTTGCATTCCACTGTGCTGCTTTTCCATTGTTTTCTATGACATCACGGACTGTAAAAAAATATGGATGTAGTATCTGTGACGTTACCCATAGGCTTCTGAAGAGCATTTTTGAAGCCCAAAGTGGGCGGAGCCGGCCATCGCCATCTTGGCTGCGTCAATGTTCGTCACTCCTGGATAACCGAAAATGGCCAAAGAGGCGGGATTAGCTGAGGTGACGTGACAGCTAACAGACAGCAGATAAACGGCTAGTAGTGACATCAGCGGCAATCCACCTGTCACTCAAGTGGCCACGCCCTTAATTATGCAGAACTTTAAGGCTTAATATAATTTAAACGGATGAGTTGTAAAAAAATTCACCCCCTTCACAGTTGTCATGAAGGGCAAAATGAGCTATATAGACCAAAACCACTTTTTGTACCAGGCTGTAAACATATTTTTTTCTGCTGCAAAGTTGGGCATTTTAACATGGGGGGTATATGGGATTGACTCTCTTTTGGAGCCTCTAGAGGCCAATCGATGAATTGCAGTTTAAGTCACTACCGTGTTGGATTCAAGAGAGAGACCGGATGGTTGCCGCTTGGTCAACATGAACTAGACAAACACGCTTGACAGAGATATTTTAGCATGCAGAGTTTACATTTACCGTTGTTTGATGAATTTTAACAATTTTGCATTCCACTTTTCTGCGTTTTGACTGTTTTCTCTGTCAACGTTAACTAGACAGAAACGCTTGACAGATATTTTAGTAGGCAGCTAAAAATATGTTTACATTTACTGTTGTTTAACGAATCCAGTCATTTTCCCATGAAGGAGAACCATTTCTCCACACGGATTTTGCAATGGGTTCAAGTTGGTCACAAGGATTTGTCACGTCAACCTACAGAATTTGGACCTTTGGACCTTTTTTTTAGCCATAATTCAGTTGAAAATTTGCTTATGACACAGATTGTGCCTTTTTGAACAGCCTTCACGTTGGGACTGTAACTGATGCCCTACGATGCTGCCAATGTAGGCAACTCAATAAGTTTTGAAACAGAGCAATTGCGTATGAAAGAGCTTTACAGCACCTGTGCTTGTCCTAGAGTTGAAGTGAGTGGAGTTAAGCACAAATGTGTTTGGGTCAAAGCAAAAATCACTCAGGGCCTGAGAGAGAAAGAGCAAGAAAGGGAATTGAGCAAAAGCAAATACAGAAGAAAGATGTTAACAGTGTGGCACAGTGACCAAGTGACATACTTCCCTCAGTCTCACTCGTCCCACTGCTCAGACTGCTATTGATCTACAGTATTCACTGACACATATGCAAACTGCCCCTAAATCCTCATCTTTTTTCTCATCCCTCAACCAGTTTTCAGATCTTTCCTCTTGTCCGCTCTGCACTGTATGTCTCTTTAACACACACTTTAATTAATCAAAGTGAATAGCACTCATATTACCAAGAGATTCACAAGAGGACTAAAGAGGGTCAGGAGAAAGAGAGAGAGTGAGCGCTGGAGAGAGGACAGGAAAACTGAGAATGTGTGTGTGTATAAAGGGGAAGCACTAGGCGATTGTTCCTGTTGGCTGGAACTGGACAATGAAACTCTTGTTTTGAAGGCCAGCAACTGCCATCTCGTCCTGTCACTTTTCTTTCTTTCTTTCTTTCTTTCTTTCTTTCTTTCTTTCTTTCTTTCTTTCTTTCTTTCTTTCTTTCTTTCTTTCTTTCTTTCTTTCTTTCTTTCTTTCTTTCTTTCTCATCATCGGTATGGCCATTAAAGATTTTGGTTGAGGTTCTTACTGGTGACCCATCATATTTATCCTTCATATATACACTACCCTTCAAATATCTAAGCTTGGTGAACTTTTTAGTTTTAGATTTTAAAAGAAGTATCTTATGCTCACCAAGGCTGCATTTATATAATAATAATAATATTGTGAATTTTTATTAATTCTTTTTTATTAATGTAATTTATTCCTGTGATCAAAGCTGAATTGTCAACATCATTACTCCAGTCTTCAGTGTCCTATGATCCTTCAGAAATCATTCTAATTGTCTGTTTTGGGGCTCAAGAAACATTTCTTATTATCAAAGTTAATATTTTTGTGAAAATAGAAATATTTTGTAACATATTGCCTTTTTGCTGAATAAAAATAGAAATTTCTTCCCTAAACTTCCCTTACTTACCGGTTTGAACAGAGTATTTACATTTGTAATTTTACATTTATATTTTCATATATTTTTGAAGTCCAGCTGACCATTAATGCTGTATTCCTCTCAGCACACTCACTCTCTCACTCGCTTCTTTTTCTTTTCCTATTGCTTTTAAGATCTCTTATGCTCATCTTCAACACAGCATCCATGTTTCCCTTTTTTTTTTTTTTTTTAGAAACACAGACACTCAGATTCACACACATTGAAGCTTTAATCTCTGCCCTATTTTCCTCCCTTTTTGGGATTGTGCCATGACTGCTGAGTTCCCAGAGTGGAAAACCGTTTTCATTATAAAACACGCACAAACACACTCTATTCCTCTCTTCCTCTTTCATAAGCAGACAATAAGTGACTGCATCTTGGCTGGTTTGACCTTTGAAAACTTAAAGTCACATTCACAGAGCTTTGGCTGGACACAAATGCCTCTGCAAAGCGAGCTGACACACACTCATTCACACACAGATGGCGGTATTCTGTGCTGGATGTCCGCTTGCGGAGAGCTGTTGTTTTTCTTTCGGGCTAGACGTTGCTTGAATACTCACCACCACTGTGGCCGTCTCCAGGCCGAGAGAACCCCAACTCAGAAACAGAGCCAACCAGGCCAGCACTGTCATCCTGCAAATGCACGCACACACACACACATTTTCACCATCTGCCTCTCTGTGGCTGAGTGGGTGTCAGTACGCAAAAATAAAACTACACTTTTTCTGTACGCATTTTCTATCTTAGGAAATTCAGAAACATAATATACATAATAAAACATTACTATGAATGTTTATGTTCTTTTAACATTATACAGGAATGCTGTGTGCATATCAAATCTACCAGACACTCACTTAAAGCAGTTCAGAAATGAGTGTAACTCACAGAATAAGTAGCCAGCGGGCCTGTTTGGCTAAACCCAGAAGAATAAAGAAACACACCACCAGATCCAGTAAAAGCAGCAGCACGTACGACAGCCACCTAAACAACAAACACAGAACAGACATTTTCAGAACATCTTCAATACAGTGCTTTTCAGACAGTGAAATCTCAAAACCTACACACACATTTTAGCAACACCTGCCAATGGCAAATAAACTGAAAAAATAAAAATAATAATACAAATAAATAAAATAATAATAATAACACTAGAAACCAAATGAATTTGCCACTATTTATTTTCTTATCATTTATTTATTCCTCAAATGTTGTCATATTCAGCTCTGCTATATACTGATGTGATTCTGATTTTTTATTTATTTTTTACAATGCACACACAATATATATATATATATATATATATATATACATACATATATATATATATATACAGTACTGTGCAAAAGTCTTAGGCATGTTAATATCCCCACCCCAAAAATGTCCCCAAAAAAGTTTTTAAGTCAGTTATTTATATATTTTGCTGTAGTGTGTCAGTAGGAAATATCAGTTTACATTTCCAAACATTCTTTTTGCCATTAATTGTAATAATCCAGTGAGATTCCTGTATGCACTAGGAATCTGACAACAGCCAGGATGATCTGATCTCACCATCATCGAGTCCGTCTGTGATTACATGAAGAAACAGAAAAAGCTGAGACAGACTAAATCCAGAAGAACTGCGGGAACGTCTCCAAGATGGGTTAACCATGCCTAAGACTTTTGCACTGTACTGTATATACACACACATCCTGTTTCAAAGTTTGGGGTCAGTAAGTTATTTTATTACATTTTTTTATTTAGCAAGGATGCATTAAACTGACCAAAAGTGACAGGAAATACTTTTATGATGTTAAAAAACATATTTATGTTTCAAATAAATCCTGTTCGTTTGAACTTTGAACTCTATGGTTTTCACAAAAATATCTAGCTGTTTTCAACATTGATAATGATAAGAAATGTTTCTTGAACAGCAAATCATCATATTAGAATGATTTCTGAAGGATCATGTGACACTGAAAACTGGTGTAAAGATGATGAAAATTCACAGAAATTCACATTTTATAATATATTAATATAGAAAACTGTTATTGTAAGTATATTTCACAATATTACTTTTTTTGAGCTTCACATGAATAAATTACATTTTACAAGAAAATAGAAAACATTAATAATTAATAAACATTAATAATATCTCACATTATTACTGTTTTTACTGTATTTTGATCAAATAAATGCAACCTTGGTGAGACTTCTTTCAAAAACACTTACTGAGCCCAAACTTTTGAACAGCACGGGTCAGAGGATCATTCTTCCACTTCAATATTTTAATCAGTTTCAAAGGATTGTATTATGGACAAAAAAGATTTTCTTTGCTCTTTTACAATAAATAACTTTTATGGACCGTGACAGTTTAAGCTTCAAAAATCTTGACTAAGAATAAAATTCTTCAAGGCATAGAATATGGCCTTTTTGAGCATATTGTTTTACGATATATTTTTATCAACTAAAGATCAACATCTATCAACACTGAACACACAAATCTGGACAAATCTGCTTTTGACATCTCCTCACCTATAGTCTTCATTCACCATGAGAGTGTTGGCTGCCCAGCCTGGGGAGAAGGGCGCAGGAATGCTGTTGGCGGATGGACTGAGAGTGGTGGCTACAGAAGGTGGGGCTGGGGTAAGTGCTCCTACTATGCTTTCACTTCCATTCGCCCTGTAAAATCCATCTCCGATGGGAATCAGACCTCTTCCCAGAGTCAGGTTGGAGAGGATAGACACGACCCGCTCTGAAAGACGCCTGCAGGAGCGTGTGGGCACGAGCGCCGGCTTATGTCCTCCAAACACATCCTCCAAAGAGGTCAAGGGTCCTGAGACAGACTGCTGCAGCCCGGCCACGGTGTCTGAAACCTGGACATTCAAGAGGAGAAGATTATAATGAAATATTTCACTTTGAATGGCATGAACCCAATGCATTTGTACCCAGATCTGATGTATGAACATACTAGCTTAAATACAAAAGAAAATGGTAACACTTTACAATAAGGTCCCATTAGTTGACATTAGTTCATGCATTAACTAACATTAAAGGGTTAGTTCACCCAAAAATTATGTCATCATTTACTCACCCTCATGTTACTCACCCCATAAGACTTTCATTCATCTTCGGAACACAAATGAAGATCTTTTTGATGAAATCTGAGAGCTTACTGTCCCTCCATTGACAGCAATGCAACTACCATTTTGATACTTCAAAGTTCATAGTTTATAAAGAGGTCGTAAAAAAATAATCCACATGAATTGGATTAGCGGTTAATTCCAAATTTTCTGAAGAGTCAACTGCTTTATATGATGAACAGATTGAATTTAGGCCTTTTTTCACATATAAACATTGATCAGCGAACATAAACAGAGGTTCAACCAAACCTGCTTGAAGCGCGAAAACAAACCTCATTGGTTGCTGCGGAAGCTCAAAAGTGCTGAGTAACACGGGAATGAGCCTCATTGGTTCTTGAGGAAGCTCAAACGTGCTGAGTAACACGGGAATGAGCCTCATTGGTTCTTGAGGAAGCTCAAACGTGCTGAGTAACACGGGAATGAGCCTCATTGGTTCTTGAGGAAGCTCAAACGTGCTGAGTAACACGAGAATGAACCTCATTGGTTCTTGAGGAAGCTCAAACGTGCTGAGTAACACGGGAATGAGCCTCATTGGTTCTTGAGGAAGCTCAAACGTGCTGAGTAACACGAGAATGAACCTCATTGGTTCTTGAGGAAGCTCAAACGTGCTGAGTAACACGGGAATGAGCCTCATTGGTTCTTGAGGAAGCTCAAACGTGCTGAGTAACACGAGAATGAACCTCATTGGTTCTTGAGGAAGCTCAAACGTGCTGAGTAACACGGGAATGAACCTCATTGGTTCTTGAGGAAGCTCAAATGTGCTGAGTAACACGAGAATGAACCTCATTGGTTCTTGAGGAAGCTCAAACGTGCTGAGTAACACGGGAATGAGCCTCATTGGTTCTTGAGGAAGCTCAAACGTGCTGAGTAACACGAGAATGAACCTCATTGGTTCTTGAGGAAGCTCAAACGTGCTGAGTAACACGGGAATGAACCTCATTGTATTCTCGCACGTCAAGCGAACATGCTTGAGCTTCCGTTTATCTCAACTGATGTGTGAGTTCATGAATATTTAAATGTGAATAAAATCCTAAATTCAATCTGTTCATCATATAAAGCGATCGTGTCTCTTCAGAAAATGTGGACTAAACCGCTCAATTCATATGGATTAGTTTTGCAATCTCTTTATGAACTTTTTGAAGCATCAAAGTGGTAGTAGCGTAGCTGTCAATGGAGGGACAGAAATCGCTCAGATTTGAATAAAAATATCTTCATTTGTGTTCCGAAGATGAACAAAAGTCTTATGGGTTTGGAATACAACATGGAGGTCAGCAATTAATGACAGAATTACCATTTTTGGGTGAACTATCACTTTAACAATGAGCAATACAGTTACAGTATTTATTAACCTTTGTTGAAGTCGGCATGAAACAAAAGTTGTGATAGTCTTATTGTGACGCATGTACAAGTAAACCGGCTTTTCGAACAAGAAAAAATATAGGGCGGGACTTGATTTTGTTCGTCGGGATTTGATTGGATCGTTGGATTGTTGTGGTTTTCTGTTGCTGTGATGTCATGTGAGTGACGTCATCAGAGAAGAGAAGAGATGTCGCTGCAAGAGGGAGGGGAAGTTTTTTTGATTAAAGATTACGACGGCACATGAATTTATAATAAATACTGCAATATTCCATTATAAAATTCAAATTCAAAATCAAATTTGATTTCATTGGGCCTTTAATGTTATTAACTGTTCATTGTTAGTTCATGTAAGCTTAGGCCCATATTATCACAACATTTTATTTTAATGATGTATAGTAAATGTTGAAATTAACATTAACTAAGATTACTAAATGCTTTACAAGTGTTTTTGTTTTTGTTTATGTAGCTAACAAATGGAACCGTATTGTAAAGTGTTACCACGAAAACAGTAGAGGAAAATATGTGTGGAATATAGAGGACAATGGAATGGAGTGGGAAAAAGTGGGAATGAATGGAGAGGGTCTTATAAAAGTACAGTAGAAGTAAAGCAGGTCATTAATCAGATTGACACACATTCATCGATTGACCATTTGAGCAACCAGCCAAATCAATACCCAGAGAGGATTTTATCTCACACAAATGCATTCAAACACTCTCTCCCTCTCTCACACACACACACACATTCAAAACAGATAAGACTCATCTGAATTCCCCTGTTCGGCAATCACAGTGTAATAAAATCATGGAGTGTGTTTGCTGAACATCCTGTATTTCTTTTGGTCCCCTGGCGCTTCAAAAGGAGATGGATGGAATAAGCTTTTGTGTATGTATGAGCGTGTGTGTGTGCATCTCTGTTCTCACCAGAAGATCGATGGAAGCCAGCGTGTAATTGGCAGTGAGCAAGGATGAGGTCAACTGATACATCCCATCGTTCGCCTCACTGTTGCCGTAGAAACCAATGCCTATGGCAACACTACAAAAAGCAGAAATATGAACAAGGAAACAAGGAGAGGAGACAAAGAAGGAGAAAGTGAGAGGGAGGAAAGACAGCATAAGTAGAGAATTGAAAGTGAGAAAGAGAAAACCAAATGAGACATGTTTAATCTAGCTACCCTGCAAAAATATGGGTTTGGTACGATTTTTAAATGTTTTTGAAAGAAGTCTAATGCTCACTAAGGCTGCATTTATCTGATCAATAATACAGGACATTTTGTAAAATATTATTACAATTTAAATAACTGTTTTCTATGTGAATATATTTTAAAATGTAATTTATTCCTGTGATGCAAAGCTGAATTTTCAGCAGCTTTTACTCCAGTCTTCAGTGTCACATGATCCTTCAGAAATCATTCTAAAATGCTTTTTTAAATATATTTTTGATACATTTCAAGAAAGTTAAAAAGTTATTTGAGTATGAAATCTTATAGATTTAATTAAATACATAAGATAAAATTAATACATCCTTGCCAATTCTTAAAAAACAAAAAAAAACTAAACATTTGAATGATAGTGTACATATTAAATGGTTTTCATGCAAACAAACTAAAAAAAAAAAGAGTACGGGAATCTAAACCATCAACACTGAAAATCCACTCATTTACATATCTATTTCACATTCAAATATTCAGATTAATGCTTAGACCAGATGCTTGTCCAATCCTTTCAAACCTGCCAAAAATAGCACAGCCCAATCTCTCGCTGTTTGACCCAGATTAAGCCAAAGAAAGCTAAAGAGTGTGTTTATGTGTTTTAAACTATAATTAATATTGCGATGCGAGCAGTAAAGGTGTTTGTATGCCTATATGCAGTCCTCGCAGTAAATCAGCATGTAGCTTTTGAATCCCTCAGAAAAAGAGGTCAACATGGATGGGAAGGGGGTGATGTCATGGGGGCGGAACACGTGCCACATCAGAACGTTTGCATCATGAAGTCACGCACAGAGCAAACCAAACCAACTCTTATAGAAACAATGATAATTTACACAAGCATTTTATGTGTGACATAAACAGCATTAATATATCATGCTGATGGTTCAGATCAATGAGGCTTGAAAAAACATTGGGTTTCATATTCATAAATATGTTAAATGGGATGTTTCTGTATAATTGAAGGAAAACAACCATCCTTTGCAATTGTGCATATGAATGAGCTTAGAAGAAATCATGATCTCTTTATCTAATGCAAGCCTAGAAATGGGGGAGGGAAAACTATTTCGCTTATACAGATAAAGGCAGTTGCTAATAATAGAAGCCCTGAACAGTTTACTGTTTCTGCACTCTGATGAGTGAAAGCACAACATGGCGCAAGTTAAATACAGTGGGGAACATTTCTCTTTTTCACTCATCAGTACTTTCCCACAGGGACTGAATAGATGATGTCAGGTGCTAAATGTCATCTAATCTTTAAATGATGCAAATTGCTTGATCGCTGAAGTAGTCATAAACAAGACACAGATGATGTCATCAAAGTCCTGTTGTTGCGCATCAAAAATATAACACAATACACACAGAAATTCTGGAGGAGCATATATATATATATATATATATATATATATATATAGCAGACTTTATAGACTTAAGGGGGTCGCACACCGGACGCGCAGCTCAGCGCCGCGCCACGTCTAGGACAACTCTCACCTGAAAATCCGATAACATCAGCAATTTTCTGATTTCTGTAAATAAATATAAAACTAAATGTATATTGCAGCACAGGGTGAAGTCCGTATATACATTAACTACGATTTGAGACACATAAATGTAAATTTAATATGAAACGATGTAAATGACGCTCTGTGGCGCGGCAGGATTTTGAACACGGCCCTGAGCCGTTGCTGGGCGCCGCGGACAGACGCCGAAAGGCGCCGCCGGTGTGTGTACTCTCATAGAGAATAATGTGTTCGAATTTAAAAGACGTGGCGCTGCGCGGCGCGGCGCCGAGCTGCGCGTCCGTTGTGCGACCCCCTTTATATGGAACAAATATTGCAGTCCACCAAACTTTTCAATGGTATTCTGGTACGCGAGAAACATTTAACTTTGTATGTGCTTGTGTTTCCATTCTCCATATTTGCATGTGTGTCTAAAGTCTAGTGTAACCGCACTTTTACGCAAACAATATAGATATCATTTTTTGTATTGCATGATTATGGTACACTGGTAATCCAGAGTTCTCGCGAGAGCACAAGTTGAATTTGCTCAGCGAGTTACTCTGGTGTCGAATAATGATGCTCATTAAATATGCCCCTCGATCTGAGCTGCACCAATCACATCGGGTTATCTATTATAGGCGGGCCAGAGCCGAGCTAAACAGATGACGACAGCGCTGTGACATCGAAGTCATTATCATCCCCACAGGGATAAATAAAGCTCTAAACTACGTTACACTGAACAAGTTAGACTTGGCTTTTTATCTAAAACAGGAACAGAAGACGGCGCTCGAATCGTTCCTTTGCAAGAAGGGCGTTTTTGCTGTTTTGCCGACCGGATACGGTAAGAGTCTAATCCACCAGTTAGCTCCGCTGGTAGCTAAGCGTATGGGGTTTATTGTTGTGATTGGTCGTAGTGTTATCCAATTGCATGCAGTGAGATTTTCAAACGCATGCTTGGTGCCGCCCCTCGAGCTGGGCGATATTCATTAGTCGACGCCAGACCATTAATCTTTTAGATTTAGGTCTGGATTTCCAGGCTATGATTATGGTGCCACAAGGGCAAAATATAAAATAGAACTTCAAATTTAGAATTTTGACTTTTGAATTAAAAAAATATCCTCAAAAGACACTAGCCTAATCACTGGCATATTAAAATTACTGTCATTAACAGGTATTACCAACACAATGTGACGGCTGCAACTGATACCCATGTGACACAGCAAATGCCCCGCCCTTTTTTGCCACCGTATCCATGGACACCGCTGGCATCATCGTCTTCCTCCTCTTCCTCTGCATCCCTGCCCCCCTCACCACGATGGCAGCAGCAATAGTGGATGAGGAAGGAGAGAACGACAAGCAACGAGAGGACGAGAGCAATGGCGGAGAAGCTGGAGAGGACCAGGAGAGTCTGTGAAAAGAGAAGATGGAAAAAAGAGTAGGAAGAAAATACTTTTTACGTATTAATTTACTAAGTACTAGCTGGTTTAGCGCATGACATTTAGATGATGTCTTTGGTCTAAGAAACAAAGAGCAGTAGATTGTGAATCAAGTCTTGAATCTGATCATCATTAAACTCATTTAAGACTTGTCAAAAAATGAATTACTTAAAGATTTTATATAAAGTTACACCGTAAAAAATATGGTTTACGTTTTACAAGAAAATACTATTTCAGTCTTTCCACTTCAAAATGTCGTGTTTAAAACAATGTGTTATTTGACTTTTTTCTTCAAAATTATTTGTGAAATTTACTAGCAATTTCTGAGTACGAATTGTTTAAATTAAAAGTAAATCTTACTTTGGTGAAAACATCAAATTGCAGAATACAGGCCTACATACTGCATAGCTGCATACCTTTAAAGCACATGCATGTACTATAGTGAAACCAGTGTGACATAAAATGGAGGATGTCTCTTTAATCTTATTGGCTAATACAGCATGGATGCTCCACTCAAAGAGAGAGAAAGGGGAGGTATAATTAAAGTCAGTCAGATTCATACACACATTGTCCATTCAGGTTACATATATTATACATCTGCAATCTGGTCCCAATCCATCTTCCTCACGTTCTCCCCATGATCCCCTTCTCCTTTCCCCATGGTTTCTCTCCATGCTTCCGCTCACTCATCCCTTACTGTTCTCCCCCTTTCTTTCTTTTTATCCACGCCACTGGATCTCTATTAATAATCTGTGACCTACTTAAATACATTCACTGCTTTTCCCTCTGATTCTCTCTCTTGTTTTTTTTATCTCCTGCTCTCTCTCCTCTTCATTGATTTCTCCTCTCTTCGCAATTCCCACTATTACCCAAAAGTATTTCTCTCTTTCATTTCTCCTCTCAGCCATCTCTCTTGCTCTCTCACTGTCCGTTATTTTCAAGCACATCTGTCTCTTATCATCTGCATCTTATCCTGTAAATCCATTCAGGCATCAAGCATAATCTAGCTTTGTCTCTTCCACCTTTATCCATTTGTGGTGAAGCTATTTCTTTTCCTAAGAGCAATCTCACTGTAGCTGTTTAGTTTCTGCATCGATAATGTCACCACTAGCCTGAAAAGACAGATCAACCATGAACTCTGAGGCTGTTTATCAATGATATATTCTACTGTTAGAGTCATTGGTTCGTATTATTTTATCTTATTGTTTCACAGTGGAATTCCTGGTGAAGAAATACATTACCCATGATGCTGCAGAGAAATATCCACCAATCATAGAATTGCAACAAACAAATGGGTGTCTGCATTGATCGCCCGCTACCATAAAGCACTGCAAATGATGTAATCGATTTGTAAATTACTAATATTTTACTTATAATCAACAAGTGTTTGCACTTTTTGTGGGCAGTCGACCTACAATTTCTGTGTGACATAACTTTGCAAATCTGAATACTTAGATTAGGGGAGGAGAAAGTATCATTTTAACAGAAAAGATTACACACTCAAGCAAAAGCATCAAACAGCATGCATCAATTTTGTTCCTATTTAATCTCTTAATGCACATATATATTTACATATATATAGGCTATCAAAATGTGTCTCAGATTTGTCTAAAACTTATATTTGCTAGTTAAAGGCACACCATGTAATTTTTCGCCACTAGAGGTCATTAATTTAAAAAAAAAAAAGGTAGCTTGATGACGCATTGATTTCACGGAATCATGGGAGTTGTTGTCTTCACCTCTACAGCTTGTGGAGAATACGACGGGACTCAGGCACAAATCATTTTCATGGATGACCGGTAATGTATTAAAGATTTATTAACGTTACGAAAGCCGTTGGAGCGGAACGAGGCCGCTGGAGTGATTGCTAAAGAGAGACAAGCATGACACACGGCTCGAGAGCAGTGGAGCTTTTTCTATGCCGTAGACCGCTTCCGCTTCTTCCGGTCATGCGTATATGGGGTAACGCAGCAATGTTTTATCATATTATAAACATTTGAGTGTGATGAAAGTTTTTATAATGCTACTTCGCTCGGCGGCTACTAAATGAGACGCTTGTTGCACACTGCAGTGAGCTAGATCGATATTAGGCATGGTAAATATGGTACTTGCGGTAAATCAAGAAAATGAGATTTAAACAAAAAGACTAACTGCGCTGAGCTGTATAACAATGATTCGTTTTCTGTCGATGAATGTATCCAAACAGTTGCTCACCTGTCTATTAAAACACATAATATATTAAAGCGTCTTTGGTGTTTCTATGGTTTCTACAAAACAAAACGAGGGTAACGCGGGTATGATGTCATTGATAGGTGACCCACGGACACGATCCGTGTCCTGGTTAAAACTGCTTATTTCTCTGGATTTAAACATTCATTTGGGATAATGTAAGTACACAAATCAACAAAATATATAACATTGTTCAAGTGGTTTTGGGATATTTTGATCCAAAAATCTTACATAGTGTGCCACTGCCTTTAAGTTCACATGTCACGTTAGAACTAACAGCGATAGTTTAGAATGTTTTTGAGAAGTTACTTAAGCAACAAGGAGGCGGCTTTTATACAAGAGTTCAATAAACAGATATTAATAATTAGTAACTTGTAGGCACAATATTGCCATTTACTTTCTATGCTTTTTGCTCTGTCAACAAAGAAAAGTTCCAAACGAAGCCACAGCACAACACACACTAGTTGTGTTTCATTCCTGAATGCTGAATAATTCGGTTAAGTGAATGATTCAATGAATCATTCATATAGACTGTCACATTTTTTTTGTTCTGGAATTAATCAGTGTGGTTGAATGAATCTGTTGAATAAATTAATCAGTGACTCAATCATAAAGTTACTTGTCACCACCAACTGATGTAAAGATAATGGTAACCTACATATAAAGTATGCATGTTATTGAGAAAGTACTTCCATAGACTAATGTCTGTCTGGAATGGCTGAATCACGGACTTGGATTCAAATTTGAGAACCGAAACTAATGGTACATAAAAAAAAAACCTACATATTTATTAGTTTTTTACATATTTAATATTTTCTCAGCCAAAATGGAATGTACACATCCTCATTTAAGTCACAGTCACTGCTTCATGGTTCCTTTTCTAATGTGTCGGATATATATAGTCATATCTTTTATAAAAATGTAAGTGATGTGGAAACATACACTTTTTCTCACAGGATACACAGGATCTCTGTCATAATGGAGTTTTCATTTTTACATCAGTCCATCATGCTTTTAGTCTCTGATACTGCAAGTCTATGGTTCTTTAGCGAGTGACATTAGATCATTTGAGATACAATTTTGAGTCAATTCATCTTTAAACTGCAGACAGAAAAATGCTTTTAATGGTTTTGACTATGACACTCCAGTTTAATCTCTCTGAGAGTGTGTTAGAGTGTAAGAGTGCTGGAGAGAGAGCATGTCATGCGAGTCAATGTGTAAATATTTCTGACAGCACGAACTAAGACATTTCTGCAATTATTTTCAAGGAAAAGCACGGCTAAAGTAGTTCCAGGCAGGTCTTGACGGCATTACAGTTCCATATCACCTCGCCAAATGATTTCATTTAGGCTATTTTAAAAGTCCTTACAGCCTACAACAGCAAAAGAACCAAAACCCACAATGACACTGACCAAGCAAATAAATATAGTAAACAATAGGATAAAAATGACAAATTATGTCCATGTTTTTTGCCACAAAATTACATTTGATTATGTACGGAAAGCACATAGGCTACTCTCTTTCTTCAGCTCTCTCTCCCACTCAAACGCACACACATAGAGTATGGATACACACCCGCAGAGAAACGTGTTGTCAGCGCTGCTCTGATGATTTTATCAGTAAGATAGTTTGACAACTTAAAAGCTACATTAATTTCTCACTAGTGAGGTTGATACTTACAGTTTCCCTGTTAGTAGAGACGCTGCTGCCGAACACTGTTGAGAGACGCACCAGACCCAGGTAATTCACAAACGCTTAATCTCTCTCTCTCTCTCTCTCTCTCTCTCTATATATATATATATATATATATATATATATGTTATTAACTGCATTAATAACTGCATTAGCCTGCTATCAATGGCTCAAGTCTCCGTCACTAGCTCTAAAATGACGTTTTAGCAACGCGTAAGAAATTAGTCCCACACACAAGAGCATTTTAAGGACAAAAACCTGACAAATGTCTTGAAATACATCATTTGAACAATGTTTTGATGTGCGGTTACCGTAGTGTAAGCGGAATAATTGACTCCGGGCCGTTGAATTATTGAAAAATAATACATTACCACCTCAGGTGTGCATTATTATTCTAATAATTCAACGGCCCATCGTCAATTATTCCTTACATATTGCATATATGTGATATAACTTAGACAAAATGACAGGGTGCAAACAAAGGAGAGAAAATAAAGAGCGAGACAAAAATATATGTGTCTCTTCAAGCCTACCGCCAGCTGTCAGATGTGAAAATTGTTTCTGAGAGTGAGAAATAAGGAAAGGGCAGAGGAGAATTGAGTGTGCTTGAGAGAGAGAGGGTTACCTGCTGGTACTCCCAGCTGTCTGGAGTGAACACGCTGTCTCGGGTCTGCAGGGTCAAGTCCAGGCGAGGAATGGCATGGCATAACCGTACCCATACCGATGGGGTGTAGTTGGGGACAGTTGCTATGGCCGCCATGAATGCAGTAAATCACCTCTGTTTTCTCAAATGTCTGTAATGGTTGAGAAACATGTGATTATTAAAGGTGCAGTAAGTGATTTCTGAGAAACGCTGTTAAAAGTGTATTGGTACGAGAACCACAACAAGCTTGTAGCCAATCAGTAGGGGGCGTATACACTCATGTTGGGGGAGGAGAGAGAGTGAGCGAGAAGGAGATTTGAAGAAAGACTGTAGAAAGCAAGATGGCTGAGAGACATTACAACAGAAATCACTGGAAAAAGAAGGGTTATGATCAGGCAAGAGCTTTAGGATCCGCATTAATATTAGAAAAACTTTCCAGCGCTGGAATAAACTATACGGGAAGGCCGCTTAGTAATATTGAGTATATGTTTCACATAACTTTGCTGTTATTGTAATGTTAACTATAGTAACAGGACAGTTTTGAGTATCATTGTTGGTCTGGAGCTGGTGTGCTGCTAGTGAATAAACAACAAACTCTTGCTTGTAATGTATATATTCTTGTGTACAATGTTTTTTTGTTCTTCCTTGTCGTTTGTTCGTAATCTTTGCTTAATTTTTTGAGTAACATTATTTTGCATTGTGTGTTTGTGCATTTTGGGGGCGGAGCAAAAATGGGAGGAGTGTGTTTGTTTCTTAGAAATCGCTTACTGCACCTTTAAGAGAAAACACCAAGATTGGACTGTGAGCCAGCTATATCATACATCACTTAAAAGTTTTTTTTTGTATTAAAAACAGATTTCAGCTTTTTTACCTATATATATATTTATATATATGAAAGTCACATTGAAACTACCTCAAAAACTATTTACACATCATCATTTATTTTGATACTTTTATGTATAGATTACATTTAAAGTCTCATAAATGTCCTAAACCTAGATTATGAAATATATCCACTATAAAAATTATATATAAAAAAAAAACTATTATAAAAATATACATTTATTATTTTTTTAAAGAAAAATAATTTAATAATATTTAATATTTATTGAAATGTGAAATTCATTTCTATATTATACTATATTATATTCTGATTTATTTTTAGACGAACATTTTGTAAATTTGTGTATTGCATATACATATACTATTAAAGTCGGCATGAAATAGAAGTTGCGTGACATTTATGAGTGAAGTGGCTTCTCAAACAAAAAAAATTGGATGGTTCATTGGATGGTTGTGGTTTGCTATTGCAGTGATGTCATGTGAGTGACAGGTCACGCCAGCAAACACATCATCAGAGAAGAGATGTCGCTGCAAGAGGGTGAAGTTAATTTGATTAAAGATTACGAGGGGTTATTTTTAATAAACTGTAATATCCCATAAACAATAAAAATGTTCAATTTTGATTTCATGGTGACTAATTCTGTACATTATATATATTATGACCACAGGTTTTCACCAGGTTGAATGACTATAAAGTGATTTGATTTATTTACTTGATTTTTATCTTTTGATGTGGGGAATAAAAGAGGAAAAATCATTTAGAAGTCTCTGAACAAACCAGAACAAGAAGGAGGAGAATGTAGCAAAGAGGAAAAGGGAATAACATGCGGAAATAACAGGGGAAACAAGGAATAGGTTGAAAGTAGGTTAAGGATAGACACACACACAAATGTTTTCATTACCAGTACAGAGGTCCACTGGGAAACAACATGGATTAAGTGATTAGATCATCAATGTTAAGAGAAGAGGTTTCTAAGAGGATACTTGAGCAACTGTTAGATCTTGATACATTTGAAACATCATTATGGGGTTTTGGAGGGGGGTGAGTGGGTGCTACACCATTCATCAGACATACACAATAATTATGAGGCTCATATTTTGAAATCTTGTTCTCAAGATGGGAAAAATCATTATGATATCATCAGGGTCATTTTTACATTGTATTTAAATTACGATCTCATGATAAAACAAGATGACTTCATCTAGATTTTCAGTAATAACTCATCATAGACCAAGTCCTTTATTGATTTATGGAATACATGCATGGGATACATTCCAATAACTTCATAACTTGAATTTGTAAAATTCAAATGACCTGGCTAGGTTTTATGCATTTCTACATCACTATGACATAGTGTCTACCAGGTCTACCAAATTCACCCCCTGTCCTGCATTGATTGGACAAACAGCTGACCCTGCCCCAGTTGTCTAGATCTTTTGGTTAACAGAAACCATGTCTGTCAAATGTATGTCTGTCATATCTGAACACTTAATCCCACCAAAACAGTTCACATCTCACATCAATAAATTAACAAGAAACTGCAGGCTCCATCACAAATATCCCTAACGATAGTGTCTGATGTGTTTTTGTTCATAATGATGTCTGTAGGCTAGGCCTATTGATTTACTCTTAGAGAAGACTACCAGCATGCAGTGGGTCAAGACAATAAGCTGGTGAATTGTGGTATATGGTTGGTACACATTATCACAAGTGTCCTCTTCTCGAATGCATATGTGAACAAAAGCCAAATTAAAGTGAAACGGTGTTATGGAACGGTTAAACATGCAGACTGTGACTCAGACTGGAACGCTAGCACATCTGAACATGATGCATTCTGTCAGCTTGTTATAAGGATGGTTCGCATTGCATAACGCAAGGAAAATAATGTGAGTTTGGAAATGGAGCAAGGAAGAACAATTTTGTGCAGAACAATAGAGGGACAAAACATTGTCCATCTTCTTTTTCATTCTTTTCTATTCTGGATTGAATATTGCTTAACATCAATCGTCCTTTCTTTAGCTTCACTGTAATTAACCACAACAGAAGTATGCTAAATAAAAAACAAAAATGGTTTCCAGGATTAATTATGATGGTTTGTCATCCAAAGCAAGCTATTTTAAGCTCACTGAAAAGTAATTCGATTTGTTGGAATTGCCATTTCATGATACTATGAGGAAGCGTTCATTTTTGGCTTAGCTCTAGCCTATGATATTTCATGAGCAATAAACCATAAAAAATGAAATTTTAACATAGTGAGTATGACAATGATACATATGTGTATCCTAAAAATGGTACCATGTCCTTGAAACATTTTTCCAAAACATTTTAATAACAGTAGAGTTTCAAAATTCTAAATATATGCACCTCCCAGAATATTTTTGCCAGTGTCGTTAATTCAGTAGTCTGATTTAATAAAGAATGAACGAACTGATCATTGGTCACTAAGACTGAACTATGCTATTAATAAATAAATAAAAGCATTTTAATTACTTATAACTCCATGAATATCCAAAGCCTGGAATATCTCTCGAAAGCAATAAATCTGAAATAATTGTCCAATAAAAGGCCAATGATGAGGGTATGATATAGTTTGTCACACACCATTAACATTTAAAAACGCTATTATTGTCCTCTGTTGAAATGATTACTTAATCATGTGTTTTATACACATCTGATCATTCTTTTTCTGCTTTACTGGACATCTTTTAGTGCTGCTGTGGCTCAGAACGGATAGATGGCCCAAAGGAGGGTCCAAAGGAACTTCATAAAGGTCACTGGAGGCCATTGTTTGTGTTTGTATCCACTTGTGTTTAGTGTCAATAACTAAAGGACCCTATTATGAAGGTATATGTAAATATACAACAATCCACACACAACAGAACTGATCCTAATCAAATAGATATTGATGAAACCTTCAAAATGACCAGACAAAAAATAGGCCAGAACTGATTGATTGCACTTATGTGAGTTGACCCGGTGCGAGACTGGACCAATCGATCTCTCTCTGACTTTACTTGTTTATGGCAATCATATTCAACCACGCTAGCGCTTTGTCAGGGCGCCAAGACACATTACATGAATCTTTTGTTTGAATGGACTCGCATAATAAATGAACTGTCATACATTTTCGCACAGACCAATTGACAAGGCAACTGAACCGCACAGCAGGCTATACAATTTTATATCGCACATTTAAAAAGGGTTGCCCACCTTAATTTGCAGCAGCCTAATGTGGTGCTTCCACGTCTCTCACGCTCGTGTGATTTACTTTGCGATTAGATGCTATTACTGAGACAGCTGACCGTTAAAACGGGTTGCATCCTGAGTGATGAGATCTGTTGTATTGGGCTTCAAGAGAAAACTATGTATTTTCAGTTCCAGTGTGCGCCCAGTCTTTGTGTTCGCTGATAGATGGGAAACAGGTCTTGAGAGAGAGATCGAGGCGAGAATCCCTGAGGGATGTTTTAAGAGAGAGGGATGAATCCTTCAAATCCCGACGCCTATCCGTCGGTTCCACTCTCTTTATTTGAAACCCGCTGAGAACTTGAATCACCGTCCACAGTCGCGCGAAAAGACGCCCAGAGTCATTAAAAAAAACTTCAGAAATTAATTGTTCTCAGTCAGAATTCGCGTTCAAACAATCCACAACTATGTCGTCGATGTCGTTTCCACAGAAAATAAATGTTCAGTCTGCAGAAGTAGCAAATCCATAACATCCAGGGCAAATGAAATCCATTCAGTGTGTTCGCTTTAAATACTAGCTAACTATGGCTATTCAAAAACTGGCTAAATATTTTGGATGGGAAATGGTGTATTTATTTTAATTGTGCCATTTTAAAACTCAATAGAGTCTAATTTAAGTAAGTGAATGACAAAAAAAAAAACGGTGTGGTCCTGAGGGTCCCAATGATCAGGACTGAACTTGGCTCTCTCTCTCTCTCGCTCTCTCTCTCTCTCTGTGTGTGTGTGTGAGTGTGTGGGTGTTTGTGTGCTAGAGACAAAAGGGGATGGAGGGATTTACACATGTACTGTATTTAGAGTGCACAACAACTCATAATGACAGCGAGTAAAAGAAAGGTGATTGATTGTGAGAAAACCACATGTACTCCATATACAGGAGGATATTTTGTGGGGGAAAAAAGACAATATTGGTTTTGCAAATGTAATCCGTTCAGTTTTGCACAAACTCTCAGGGAATTCCCGAAAATGCTTATGATTATTTACCAGAAATGAAGTAGGTGATGGGTGGTGAAACAAAGGGTTGAAGGGATGCTAGACTCTCGGTGGCCCCAGAGGTTTAACCGAGATAGGAGGATTTAAAAAATACAATAAAAACAACAGATCGAGCGAGGGATGGAGAGATGGGTATTTGTGTGCCAAGGGAGTATGGGGGGGGGGGGGGGGTATGTGAATGCATGAGAGAGGGAGGGTGGCGTTGGTTTTTCTGTGTCACTGAAAGAGAAAGCGAGTGAGGATGGGGGAAGGGTGCTATATAGAGAAGCACAAAAGGGAGGGATGGAGAGACTGCACAAGCATTCATATATGTGGGCATGTATCCAGGAGGAAAGAAAATTATGTTATGTATGCAAGACTTCCTCACTGACATCTCAGACAGAGCTGCTACTGTAACACGCATACATGCAAGAAAAAATATTAATAAAATGTGTCATTTAGGGGTTTTTTTGTTTTGTTTTTTGTCTCTGTTTGGACATACTAGGTCTCAAGACATTCCAGGAGCTAAATGATCAGCTGTTCTGAGTTGTTTGTTTGATCTTGAATAATTGAGAGCTTATGCTATAAAAACATAGCTGAAATACATGGTGTATTACTTATTTATATGCAGTCCACTTTCAACAAAAAAAAAATTACACACTCGCCCTAACGTCCAATTCCATAAGTCATACAAAAATAAGTCACTTTAGCAACATTTTGCAATGAATGACTGAACAGGAACGCGAAGAAATAGTATTAGGTGAATGCTGTATGTCTTTACCTAAACAAGGTTTAAGAAATGCACACACAAACCTCAAGTAAGAGAAGACCTTGTTATATTTGTACAGAAATAAACCGTTTCAAATTCAAGTGTCAAAGCTATTCAGTTCTAAGATATCAAAAGATGACTAAATATAAAGAACATTCAATGTCGGTAATGCTTGTGTTGTCGAAACTTGATTGAGTTTGTGAAGAAAGAATATAAAGAATTGTGTCTGCTTTTCTCACTGCAACAGAGATAATTTAGAAATTATTGCAAACATATTTCTAAAATGCTTAAATTCATTGTCTTTCCAACTGTTAGATTTAAAATAATCAGTCATGCTGTAGGAAACCTGTATGTCTAAAACACGTTTAAAATACATCAAGTATTTTATGTAGTTATTTAATAACCATCATCTCTGACACATTTACACATTGGGCAGCTGCACATCACATACAACCTGATAGAAACCGTCATCTGTGTTTGTGTGACCATTCACACAAAGATAGAGTTTATTTACTTCAAGCTTGCCGAAATTCACGTCTTTGGCCAGTTTTACAGCCCCTATCCCTTCAAATATCTTGTCTGTCATGGGCTTCCCCACTTTCGCCAGGGTGAGATGGTACGAAGGGCATCGGGAATGGCGGTGAAGCCAGCCCTTCTCCTGGAAGGCTTCTTGGAGAGGGGAATTCAGGCTCTGGACATCTGACAGGGGTTGTGGGGTCACATGGAGAACAGTCCCATTAAAGTGCCTTAGTTTTAGGGGGAAAGACACAGATATAGGGGGTTTGTGGGAGTTTCTGACTGTGGTACGCAGGAGCTCAGCAGCAGCGCTGACTTCCTCTGGGCTATTGAGAACAAGCAGAGAGAGAGTGATGTGTAAAGTTTCCGGGGTCACCCATAGCGGCTCTGACTGAGGAAGGTGGGAGAGGACCTTCCTCTGAATGCGCTGGAAGGCCAGGAGAGCAGCGGGAGAGTCCACACGGAAGCAGATGAAGTGAGTGGGTCTGCGTGGTGGTGGACGCCTCGGCTGTGGTTGTGGCTGAACGAATGATACCGGCTCTGGTTCTGGACCACTCACTCCATCCCAGCTCTCCTTCCATTCCTCCACTATTTCAGCCGGTTCTTCTTTCTGAGTGATGGATAGCTCCTCTGCCAAATGATTCAAACTGAGATCTTCAGTAGCTGCCATCTTTTTGTTTTCTGGTGCAGATTCTTGTTGCAATGGTAAGATGTCATCACTGGTTCCTTCCTCGGCATTTTCGGATAATGAGTGATCCATGGCATCTTCAAGCTCTTGTTTATTGTTTGTTGTTGTAATTGTAGTTACAACCTCATCCTGTTCTTCAGAAAAGTCAGTTGCTTGCTCTTGGTCATTTGAAACATCTGCTGTGTTGGTGGTCTCTTCATGTTGTCCAGTATCAGGTGTGTCTGAGAATGAAATAATTCCAATATATTACGATTAAGTGGCATGATGCTATTCTTTTGTCCTATATTTGTTAAAAATCACATGGTTTTAATTTCTGTATTAAAATTAAGGCATAAAGTCCTTATGTCATAACAAAGAAAAAAAAAAAAGGTCAAACTAACAGTCATTACATTGAAACCTTTCTTGAAAATGGTATTAAAGTTATTCATAACCATAAGAAACTGACATGAAACTGACATCTCTAAGAACTTGACACACAATTTTTTTTTAACTGGACTTTATTTTTTATTGTGTACATTCTTATATGGCATTGACCCAGTAACCAACTGCTGGACAATACAGAGCAAAATACTGGTGAATGTGTCTAGCATGAGGTTTACTTCGTTAGTTGAGTCTCTACCACTCAGAGTGACTGACAGACCTGTAAGACAGTCGACAACTGTCCCCAAAATGACATCTGCCCAAGAGCCTGTTTTGTTTTCTAGGACAAAATAATAGTAGGGGACTTTAAGCAACAGCTGCTGATGGAACGGCAATGGCTTTCTGGCATTGTATTGCGCATGCGCGGCTTTAACTGCAACTTCGTGACATTCTCCTGTAACTGTCTACTACAGGAGAACAGCTGATTTGCCGTAGTCATTAATGTGTGACAGATTAGATCATTAAATGTTATGTTTTATGGTTATGTGGTATCTGTATATCATTTAATTCCAAAAGCAATCCTGCTGTTGCTGTTTTTATGACATTTTTTGTACATATAATTAAATGATCCGTTACGCCATCCTCTTTATTGTTGCTTAGTGATTTATGTGTTCTTTGGCTACGGCAGTTAACAGTTTACTTCCGTTCGCCGTTGCCATTCCCTCAGCAGCTGTTGCTTAAAGTCCCTAGCCTTACTGTCGCTCACCTTGCTGCTGATTCTCACCGGCAAAAGGGGGCAAAATAGTCTGCCCAGTGGAGCCGAACACCCTGTCAGTGCGACTGTCTCTATCCCACAACCGCTGGCCTTTGTAGGTGAAGTACTGGATCCTGTGACGAGGGAGAGCTAACTCCTCAGAGAAGTCACAGTCACACACCTAAAGAGGAACAAATGAGTGTTAAGGCTGGGTGTGACCATACATGACACATGATAGTGAACCACATTAGTACTGATGTAACACACCTGAGTGTCCCATGAGAAGTCAGAGAATGGGCGTTCCAGCACCCCAAGGAAGCGATCCAGGTGACCAACTACAAAATCAGCTGGGTCCACTGAGGCGTCCCATATAATTCTGGAGATGACATCATCGGCTGTACGCATGCGTGGCTTCTTCTTACACCCTGAGACAGAAAGGCATCTATTTGTAATCATGAAGAGTGAATTTGGAAGGTAAAGTGTGTCTGCACTTCCTCACTAAATCTATCATCGCACCTTCCCTCTCAGTTTTTATATGCTGCTTTTCAGCATTAATCTTTTTTCCATTTTTCCGGCTCTTGCTCTGCTTTTCTGTGATGGTTGTTTCATCTTCCTCTGAGTGTTTGCTTTGAGGGACGTCAAGCATGCTGTGAAGTCAGGAAAGAGCAATGCATTATTTATCCACCAAGCTTCAATGAGTATGCCCAACATCTATCAAATTTTACATCTTTTATGGCAGCTACAAGACGACACCAACTGTTGTTTAAATGAAAATATACAGATAATAAAGCATGTCTACCATAAGGCTAGTTCGCTAGTTGCATCTCTATCATCCAGAGTGATTGACAGACCTGTGAGACAGTCGACATCTGTCTCCGAAATGACATCTGCCCAAGAGGAAGTGCTGGCAAATGTTTTGGCTAGTTTCTTGTTTCATCTCATCTGGTACGAAGGGAAATGGAAAAAAAGGTTCAGTAAAATCATTCACACAGCAAAGTGAATATACAGCAGTATGATTATGAATACATTCATGCACCAACTGATAACACAAGATAAGATTAATTTATAACTATTTGGACAATAAAAGTTAAGTTCTCCCAGAGCAGTTAAGGTATACATCATGTAGTGGTTTGTGAAGATGTAAATGGAGATAAACAGGCAAGTTTACAAGGGACAGAATAAACGTCTAAGAGCAAATGTTGGTTTCAGTGCAGCAGCATGCTTGAACTCGTGAGTCATGTCTTCAACTCCACCCACCACCTACACTTTTATTTTACACACCCGTTGTGGCAAAATAAACAGACACACTACAGTTCGAAAGTTGGGTGTCAGTTCAATGATTTTTTTTTTTTTTTTTTTTTTTTTTGGCAAGGACAAATTAAAAAGATCAAAAGTTACAGTAAAAACTTTTACAATCAAATAAATGCTGGTCCTTTTGAACTTTCTTGTCATCAAAAATATCCTGGAATCACAGTTTCCACAAAAATATTAAGCAGCACAACTGTTTTCAACACTGATGATAATAAGGAATGTTTCTTGAGCAGCAAATCAACATTTTAGAATGATTTCTGAAGGATCATGTGACACTGAAGACTGGAGTAATGATGCTGAAAATTCAGTTTGCCGTCACAGGAATTATTATGAATTATTTTAAATTGTAATAATATTTCACAAAATTACAGTATTTACTTTATTTTTGATCAAATAAATGCAGCCTTTGTGAACGTAAGAGATTTCTTTCAAAAACAATGATCTTAAAAACCCCAAACTTTTGAACGGTATTCTATGTACAACATTTACCTGAAAGGTTGGTACAGACTACAAACTAAAACTCCCCATGTAACAAAAGATGACAATTTGGGTGCCTCAACAGAAACACAGCACAATTTTCCCCTTTGAAAGCTTTTGGAGCAGGAGGTTTTAACTGGAAATAGCACAATAATGGCGTGTCCCTGTAAGTGCTCTTAAGACTTGTGGTGTAGAAGCAGAGCTTACTTTGTGAAAATTATATTCTCTACTCTCCACTTACAGTGAGCCTACAGCAATTTAGTTCAAAACAAACCTATACTTAGCGAGAAATGATGAATAAATTAAAAAGGCTTTTCACTGCCATCTTCAGGTCATTTGCATTGTAGCCTCCACCTCTCCAGTATTTGTTATAGGCGGTGACCTAAAAGTTTTATCATCAAAGTAGATCAATTTGTCATTTTCAGCTAATTTTGAAGTAATATATTTTTTAAAATAGTAAAAATGACAACAAATGAAACAGTTTACTAGCACTACAAACCATAAAATGCTCAATATAACCTTTAGAATTACAACATGGTTTTTATATTTTATCAACTTAATTTCCCGATGTCATGTGTAACTCAGTTAAGTGTAAATAAATGTAACTTATGTCTTACCTATGAGGATTTGTCTGCCAGAATCCTCTGTGATGTCTCTCTGAGTTCTCTCTTCCTCAAACTCCATATTTGACAGCTTCAACAGAGCTTCATGAAAAAATGTATGTTACATTAACAGTCATTTAGAAAGCAACCTAACACCAATAATTTTGCCATATTGTACTGTAGTCGGTAAGACAAAATATATATATATTATGTATAAAAGCTTTTTGGCATAATGAAGAGCATGAACCATCCTACCTCAAGTCATAAAGAGTAAGACAAACTAGGTTCGAAGTCGAGTCGACTGGTTAGTGTTAATGTTGACCTGTACATGATGACATCATCTGGTAATGACTCATATTCTTGCGCGAATGATTTAACCAAATGCATTACACGCCAAACCAATGTTTGTTGTCTGAACATACTGTTTTTATTGTTGTTTGTAACATTCACTGTACATTTTATAATGTAGTTCTTTATTATTTTCAAGTCTACTTACTATGCTGCTAGGGCAATGTCCACAAACACAACTTCCGGTTTCAGGTCATGGGTATTGTAGTTTTTGCCAAAAGCATTGGGATGTCCGATTCATTTCAGCGAATCGATTCTTTAGAACACTTTTGTTCATACAAATCTGATTCAAACGCATAATAAATACTCGATTTTCCAATATGCCAGCACACTACGGTGTATTCGTGTTTCAGATGTTTCATTAATAATAAATATATTGTCATTTAATGTGTCCCAGGTCAGTCTATTGCAGCCATGATTCCACTCATAAAAAAACATTAAATATAAATTGCATTTACAATGAACAAAACACATATCTCGCCTGAACTTTTGGAGGTTTTTTTTGGAGAAATGAAATGTTAAAGGGATGGTTCACCCATCAAATGAAAATTATGTCATCATTTACTCACTTTTAAGTTGTTCTAAACCTGTATGGATTTCTTTTTTCTGCTATTTTGAAGAATGTTTGTAACCAAAAGGTTGTGGTGGGGCATCAAAATAAAAATATTTATGTTCAGCAAAACGAAGAATCTTACACAGGTTTAGAACAACTTGAGGAGAGTAAATGATTACAGAATTTTCATTTTTGGGTGAACTATCCCTATGATTCATGAGCGATTCATTCAGACTGGTTTTGTAAACCGGTTCAACTGAATCGTCGAAAAGATCCGATTCCTCAGAAGATTCTTTCATTGACCAGGGATCTCAAAAGGCATTCAGCGGATTACGGTAGAGCCCATAATTAATTATATCACTCGAAATAACCAACATATACATGGCGCCACCATGTAACTACAACAGAAAACCGTATTCGTGGATTATTTGGCCTGTACCGATGACCATTGAGAGACAAGAGCAGCTGTGTGAGTCACGCACACGTTGTTGTGATCTTAGCGCGTGACTTCCCCATCACATGATGCATAAGACTGAAAAAGGATGGACCTAACAATGTAAACACGTTAAAACTAATTATTACGATCGCATTTCAGCGACTATTTAGTAAACTGTACACCGGCGAGGATAGTTTGCCATTTATGTTTACTTGTAACAAATTAACGTTACATTGTAAGCGACATTGATAGCCATGCAAAACCTGTAACATTAGAGAGTTGCCATTGTCAATACCCCATTGCAATGTTTTGCTCTTAATAGTTGACTGGCAGTACCAGTCGGCGCAAAAGCTCTACTCAGCTGATAAAGGTAAGGATATTGTGTTGTTGTGTTTTCTATAAATAATTTTTGCTTGCATTTAGATTTAGTCATGGTACCACATGTGAATAAGGTAAAAATGTTACCTAATATGTCACCATACTTCCCCAGTTGATCACAACACATTAACACATTAACACTTTAAATTTCCTGAAATGTTATGTTTAAAAATGCAAATAAGGCATTATCTAATTAAAAAATGCCATCTTTTGCAGAATAGAAATCTGAACATTGGATCTTGTTTCATTTTGTGGACATAGGCCTACTTTTAACAGAGAGGATTTTAGATATCTTTTCATCACTCAAGAAAAAAATCACCATACTTTTAGGAATAAGATATTATATAAGTAAGTCGAATGTATATATGAACATACCCCTCTGCGAAAAACCTCAGAATATATATAGGAATATAAAACAGGAAACTTGTAAGTGTTACTTAAGTGGAGATTTCTGGCTCAGCGCACGAGATAAAAAAAACTAATTTTGAGAAAACAGCCTTTAAACTTGTTTTAATGAAATCTACAGACACAAATAGAAAAAGTGTAGTAACACTTGGATGTTTTCCACTAGTCTGGAAGAAGATATGTTATGGAAGCAAAATCTCAAAATGTTCAATGGTTTTGCCTGTACAGTTGATAATGTTATGTTTAATACCATAGTCATTGGCATCACTGTTAGGTCCCTTTAACATTATGCATTAAATGTCTGTTGTGGTCTATAAACATATCAAAATCAAACTGTTATATATATATATATATATATATATATATATATATATATATCGTCACCTTCCTAAAATAATTGCCTAAGTCATTTTTTGACACATTTTTTTTTTCATTAGTCATCTCCTCATGATGCTGGCCACCTCTGGTAAAATTGCCCACATCCTCAGTTGAACAGATCATGCAATTCTACCCCTCTAGTATAATGGCCTATGTCAAGAGTGTGACTTAGGCTGTTTTATTTTGCCTAAGTCAAAAGACAATGAGACTTAGGCAATTTTACAAGCTTTTCAAGATGGCAGCTGCATCAAAAAGAACGAAAATCAACTTAACCTCTGAAGTTAGGTTCAGTTCAATTTCTGAGAGACCTGAAAAAATGACTTGGGCAATTATTTTAGGAAGGTGACTATATATATATATATATATATATATATATATATAGGGCCTATATATACATATATATATAGATGATATTGCATTTTCTCATATAACCTTTCAATTTCCTCCAGATGAACGCTTTAGTTGCCCTTTGCCACTTCTGTGAACTCCATGGCCCTCGGACGCTATTCTGTACAGAGGCCGTCCACCCTCCATCCCCATCTCCTGGTTCAGCCATTCCTGGTGACAGGGACCGAGAGGGCGACAGAGAGGGCGAAGGTCTCACCATGAGAGCCAACAGCTCTGCCACACAAAGAGCAGACATGTGTGAAGTGAGAAAGTATTCTTGTCACAGCCCAAATATATTCAAATGTCCTTCTCTCTAATATTCTATAATATCTGTCTTTCTCTCACCAGGGCTGTCGCTCCCTACCTGCATCTCACCCAGGCTTTGTGAGTGTGGACAGTGAGACAGGAATCCGCTATCTGAGCCATCAGCATCCACGCCAGCCACAGCTCTTCAGTGTGGTGCGACAGGCATGTGTGCGCAGCCTCAGCTGTGAGGTATGTATACACTTGTTTGCATCAATGAATAAACAAAAAAATGCATCTATGAGATACTTTTTATATCATCTGCTTTTGCAGGTTTGTCCTGGTCGAGAGGGGCCCATCTTCTTTGGAGACGAACAGCATGGATTTGTTTTTTCTCATACGTTTTTCATCAAAGACAGCCTGGCACGGGGCTTCCAGCGCTGGTACAGCATTGTCGTGGTAGCTATGGACAGGATCTACCTCATCAACTCCTGGCCATTCCTGTTGCGCCACCTGCGGCTAACCATTCAGAGTCTACAGAACACAGCACTCAAGGTACTGGACTGCAGACCCACTTTAGTACCGTGATTGACGGAGTGCCTCTTGGAGTGATGAGTTGCTTGCAGTGTTGAAAATACAATGTTTTGTCCTGTTTGTTACCCTGCAGGTGTTTGACAGTGAGCAGTGTGTGTGTCCTCAGAGGGCTGTGCGTATGAACAGTGCCTTTTCTCCGGCAGTGTTCCCCCACCAGCGCAGCGGCAACGCAGCTCGCTCACTCACATCTCTAACCCAGCACCAAAACCTGTGGGCTAGTCTGCACTCCTCATTCAGCTGGTGCGTAAAATTCTATTCTGAATATTTTTGACTTTATAACTCATATTGTGACTTTATATCTCACAATGTTACTTTATTTCTCCTAATTGCCACCTTATGTCTCACAATTGTGACTTTCTATTTCAAAATAGTGACTTAATTTCACACAATTGTGACATATCTCACAATTGTCGCTTTTTATCTCACGATTCTGACTTGATATCTTACAATTGCAACTTTATATCTCATAAGTGGTACTTGATATCTCACAATTGTAACTTTATATCCCACAATTACAACTTTATTTCTTATAATTGTGACTTTATTTTTCACAATTACAACTTTATTTCTCATAATTGGCTATTTCTCATAATTGGCTATTTCTCATAATTGCGACTTTGTCTCACAATTTCGACTTTATTCCTCACAATTGTAACTTTATTTCTCATAATCATAACTCTTTCTCATTATTTCAAATTTGTCTCACAATTGTAAGTATGTCTCACAATTACAAATTTATTGAGACTCACAATTGTCACTATTTCTCATAATTGTTACTTTATATCTCACAATTACAACTTTTTCTCATATTTGTGACTTTATAGCTCCTTATTCTAACTTTATTTCTCCTACTTGCGACTTTATTGCTTTCAATCTCAATATTACAACTTATCATAATTGTGACTTTTAAAATATTTGAATGCATTTCTCATAATTTTGACTTTATTTCTCATTATTACGACTTTATTTTGTATAATTGTGACTTTATAACTCAAATTGCTACTTTATATCTCACAATGTAACATTATTTCTTATTTTACACTTTATTTCACAGCACTGTTTGAGGTATCATTCATGTACCTGTGACAAACATTTAACATTTAGGGTTAGGAGTTTGGTCAAATCTCTAACCCTAAATGTGTATGAGCAATAGTATTAGTGATTCTTTTCTTTGGAAAACACCACAGCAATCACACATACTATTTAGGCCTATCTATTTTGTATTTTTAAATCATAATAATTCCTCTTACTTTGTTAATTGTCTATACTGTAGGTTGCTGAAAGCTTGTGGCAGTCGGTTGACTGAGAAGCTTTTAGAAGGAGCACCAACAGAAGACACACTCGTTCTCATTGAAAGACAAACTGGTAAAATGAATACACACAGTAAAATAATTATTTGAAAAAAACATTAAAGGAATAAAGATAAACATTTTGTTTAGTTAAAAATGTGATAAATGTTATGTTTCTATTCACAGCTCAGTTTAGTTTTTTTAGCATGGGTTACTATTGATTCCGTAGGAATATTTTAATTAGTGTGTCTGCTAAATTGATTTTTAAAACAAATTGATTTTTGAACCGTTAAACTGGGTGTCTGGCCCAGATTTTCCTTTTCCAACATTCTGCTCCTGAGACTGACAAACAAACAGCTCTCGATTGTTCAGCTTTTTGCTCATCTTTTATAGTCTGAATGATAGCAATGACTCTGCATAACCTAAGGTTATACTGTAGACTTCAGCATTAAAAAAGGTTCACCGCAAAATTTTGTACAATTCTCTCACAGAGCAAGAGGAAGAGATGAGTGCCTGGGATGGTGCTGAAGGGGGTGGATCAAACTCACAGGCCAGCCAAACAGAGAGTGTACAGACTAAAGACTTTCAATTTGATGATGGAAGACAAGAGGACCTTATTGGGCCGAAGTTCAAATCATTGAGACATTTAAGACAGGCAAATAAATGTTTACTCTGTTACCAACATCAATTTGAAAAAATATATATAAATATTAAATTTGACTATGCTATTTTGGATTAATTGGCAGGTCCTGGGTACCACAGATTTCAGACAACTGACATGGCACGTTCTCATGGGAAACCAAGTCATATGGAGAGGTGCAGACCCTGGTCTTATCCAGTCAGCTTTTAATGTGCTGAAGGTCAGCTAAATACCTATTTCCATCACACTAATCAAGTGATTCCAGGTCTACACCATAAAGCACATCTGTGTTATATCTATACACTTCCAGTCAAAAGTTTGGACACTCTTAACTGAATTTGTTTCTTATGATCTTTAAAAGCGTATCCTGAATTCAGTTTCTGACTATTTCACAGGCTTTGCTTCCAGTTGGCTGTGTCCGAGCAGTTCCGTACAGTCCTCACTATGAGGAAGCATATCGATGCAACTTCCTTGGCCTTAGCCCAGATGTACCAATCCCAGCCCATGTCAGCTCTTCAGGTACTGTACTGTAAAATAATCTGCTGTTTCTTTTCTGTTTCACTGCAAACCCCCTTTTGTATATTTTTGCTTGACACAGCTAGTTCGTTTAACTTTCGTATGTCTACACCACATTAAAAGACACGTAAGATCCAAGCCCTGAGGGATTTGAGCCCCATTAACCTATTGTATTCTGATTCCATCTTTGCAGTGCTGCCATAGCTGAGATCACTTTGAGCCAAACATACACAAACAGTAACACTATGCATAAGTGACACTGAGAAATGGCAGCAGTGCTCTCGTAATCTTTATCCATCAATTCAGGGGATCATATTGTTTTTATAACATGATTGTATTTTATTTTAATCAAGACAAACACACATGGATGTAGCAGAGGCCTCAAACAAAGTGTTTTGGTGTTTTCTTTGTCGGAATGTGATTTACAACATATTTCTCAACTTCTGTGTGACTGTTTTCTTACTAAACATAGTGAAATTGTTTCATAACTCAGTGTCAGGTTCATCTCAAAGTTCAACACTCATTAAGAATCCTAATGGTGAAACCCCTTTCCCTCTTTCTTTCTTTCTCTCTCTCTCTCTCTCTCAATCTGTCTTCCAGAGTTTTCTCTGCTGGTGGATGTACTTAACGTTGAGCGCGGGTGTGTAAATCCTGTTTCGGATGATGACATTCTCTCACTTTACCAGTTCAACATTAGCAGTGCCAACACACAACCAACGGATAAAGGTAAACACATGGGCACATGTAGGATTGCCACAGTCTTTAAAGATGTATACCCCTATTCAAACAGACACACTATTTATTGCATTTGTACTATATATATAATGTGGCTTCCTTCTTGGTTTTTCTTTCTCCTAGGTCCAACTCTGTTGAATAAGATCGAAGTGGCTCTTTCTAATGAGAATCTGTCGGTGGAGGTGGTCTCTCTCTGCCTCCTCTGTCTGAAAGAGGAGTGGATGAAGTAAATTAGCACTTTTTCTTTAGATATATACACACCACTATTTCATTAAAATATATCCTTTTAGAAGCAGATGACAGTCTGTATTCCATACAAATATCAACTAATTTATCCAAAAATGCTTGCTCAAGAGTTGCTTTTCATTTTGATTTATATAATTTTGTCTAATTTATTACATTTGTATATAAACAGTACGTGTATATACAGTGGGTGCGGAAAGTATTCAGACCCCCTTACATTTTTCACTCTTTGTTATATTGCAGCCATTTGCTAAAATCATTTAAGTTCTTTTTTTTTTCCTCATTATTGTACACACAGCACCCCATATTGACAGAAAAACACAGAATTGTTGACATTTTTGCACATTTATTAAAAAAAGAAAAACTGAAACATCACATGGTCCTAAGTATTCAGACCCTTTGCTGTGACACTCATATATTTAACTCAGGTGCTGTCCATTTCTTCTGATCATCCTTGAGATGGTTCTACACCTTCATTTGAGTCCAGCTGTGTTTGATTATACTGATTGGACTTAGGAATTAGGAAAGCCACACACCTGTCTATATAAGACCTTACAGCTCACAGTGCATGTCAGAGCAAATGAGAATCATGAGGTCAAAGGAACTGCCTGAAGAGCTCAGAGACAGAATTGTGGCAAGGCACAGATCTGGCCAAGGTTACAAAAAAAAAAATTCTGCTGCACTTAAGGTTCCTAAGAGCACAGTGGCCTCCATAATCCTTAAATGGAAGACGTTTGGGATGACCAGAACCCTTCCTAGAGCTGGCCGCCCGGCCAAACTGAGCTATCGGGGTAGAAGAGACTTGGTGAGAGAGGTAAAGAAGAACCCAAAGATCACTGTGGCTGAGCTCCAGAGATGCAGTCGGGAGATGGGAGAAAGTTGTAGTAAGTCAACCATCACTGCAGCCATCCACCAGTCGGGCTTTATGGCAGAGTGGCCCGACGGAAGCCTCTCCTCAGTGCAAGACACATGAAAGCACACCTCAAGGACTCCAAGATGGTGATAAATAGGATTCTCTGGTCTGATGAGACCAAGATAGAACTTTTTGGCCTTAATTCTAAGCGGTATGTGTGGAGAAAACCAGGCACTTCTCATCACCTGTCCAATACAGTCTCAACAGTGAAGCATGGTGGTGGCAGCATCATGCTGTGGGGGTGTTTTTCAGCTGCAGGGACAGGACGACTGGTTGCAATCGAGGGAAAGATGAATGCGGCCAAGTACAGGGATATCCTGAACGAAAACCTTCTCCAGAGTGCTCTGGACCTCAGACTGGGCCGAAGGTTCACCTTCCAACAAGACAATGCTAAAATAACGAAGGAGTGGCTTCACAACAACTCCGTGACTGTTCTTGAATGGCCCAGCCAGAGCCCTGACTTAAACCCAATTGAGCATCTCTGGAGAGACCTGAAAATGGCTGTCCACCAACGTTTACCATCCAACCTGACAGAACTGGAGAGGATCTGCAAGGAGGAATGGCAGAGGATACCCAAATCCAGGTGTGAAAAACTTGTTGCATCTTTCCCAAAAAGATTCATGGCTGTATTAGATCAAAAGGGTGCTTCTACTAAATACTGAGCAATGTGATATTTCAGTTTTTCTTTTTTAATAAATGTGCAAAAATGTCAACAATTCTGTGTTTTGAACTTAATGAACTTAAATGATTTTAGCAAATGGCTGCAATATAACAAAGAGTGAAAAATTTAAGGGGGTCTGAATACTTTCCGTACCCACTGTATGTATATACCATTAAAAAGTTGAAAGAAGTCTATGCTCACAAAGGCTGCGTTTATCTTATCAAAAATACAGCAAAACAGTAATAATGTGAAATATTCTTACAATAACTGGTTTCTGTATTAATATATTTTAAAATGTCATTTATTTCTGTGAATTTTCAGCATCATTACTCCAGTCTTCAGTGTCACATGATCTTTCAGAAATCATTCTAATATGGCGATTTGCTGCTCAAGAAACATTTATTATTATTATCAAGTTTGAAAACAGTTTTGCTGCTTAATATTTTGAGGAAAGCAAGATATATTTTAGCAAAATTCTCAGAGGAATAGATATAAACAGCATTTATTTGAAATAGAAATCTTTTGTAACATTGTAAATGTCTTTACTGCCACTTTTGATTAATTTAATGCTTCCTTGCTGAAAAAAAGTATTCATTTCTTTCAAAAAACTGTTCCAACTGTTGAAGTACTGTTACAGTATTTATATACGGCACTTTCCACAATTGTGTACAAAATAGGGCCTGAAATGTGGGAGTTTTTGGTTGCGCCAAAGATTTAGGACCACTGTTACATAATACTTTTTTGGTAGTTAAAATGAATGAATAATTAAAAATAGCTTTTACTACAATGAATGAACGGTTACCAAAATATACATTTGTGGAATGTGCCATTATATTTATTTGAGACAGTTTAGAAAAGTCAGGTAGCAATCACAAAGTGAAATATTTTGCCTGTACTCCTTTTTCCTGTAATTCTCCTTTCCCCCCCCTCTCTCTCTCTTATTCACTTACTCGCTTCTTTCCAGTTTCCTCTTTGTCCTGTTTTCGTCTTGTCTGTTTATTGTTCCCTTGCTAACCTTCTGTGCTTCCTCTCACCACATGCTCTTCTTTTTCTCTGTTACAGCAAAGTAAAAGTGTTGTTTAAGTTCTCCAAGGTGGATGGCAGAGGTAAAGAGGACACTCAAAAGGTTTTGGCCCTGCTGGGGGCCACGGGGCCCGGGGAAGAGGACAATGTGCGTCTTCTTAAGTTTTGGATGACAGGACTCAGCAAGCTCTACAAGAGCCATCTGATGACTGCAGTCAGAGGTGGAGAAAGAACTTTGAGCCAGTGAGAAAAAGAAAGGGGACAATAGACTCATTGCTAGAGTTAGATGAAAGGAATGTGTGAGTGCGTGTGTGTGTGTTTGTGTGTCCATTACGGGAAAAAGGGGCCAAGCCTGAGTATCTGCATGGTACAGAGAGAAAGTAAAAGCTATCATAGGGATTGAAACCTAAAAAAACCTTTTACTTAAGGCATGTGCATGCATTTAAATGGAATGTTTTTTTTACAGTCATGACTAGACATGTCCATTTACTGTCTTTTTCACTGTGTTTAATATAGCACATGGTACACTGATTTCATGGGAACGAGGCAGAGTATCAGTTGACATAATGCTGTTAATGTCCATTATAGTTCACGTCATCATCACATATCTCTGTTCATCTGACATGTCTGAGAGAAAATGTCTGTTTTATCAGCAATTTTATTTGTTAACTTATTTTAAATAAATTGATTTTAAACTCACACATGCTAAATAAAGACTGTATGCTGCTTGTAAATCTTGTAAAGTGCTACTTAATTTTTTTTTTTTTTAATTAAGTGATGTAATTATTCATTAGTGGAATGTGATTATTCCAGCTAATGACCACAATCGTGATCATCTTGTGGTGAATAATTTTCACATTTCTTTTGGAACACAAAAGAAGATATTTTGATAAATGTCTCCCCATGCAAAAAAAAAAAAAAAAAAAAGAGGTCCAGTGTTGTTTTGGACTCCACTGACTTCCATTGTATGGACAAAAATAGTTATTGACATTATTATTAACTATAAAAATAGTTAATAATAACATTATTAAACATGTATTCAAAATATCTTCTTTGGCAGGACATGATAGTAAATCATAACAGAATTTTCATTTTTAGGTGACCTGGCCCTTTAATTGCTGAACATTTCTGAAATATTTAGCAATGACCCTAAACCCATTACAGTTTTTACAACTTGTTTCAAAGTGCTACAGGACCTCAAGTTTTGTAATAAACACTTCTAACATGTACCCCTACCATAAGCACCTCTTACATAAGGACATACTAGTGTTTCACAATTGCATGAGTGTAACTGAAAGGATCAGGTTATTTCCTCCTATATGTAAACCGTGCAGAGCAGAAGTGATATATCACTCTACACACACACACACACACACACACACATATTTAGGTATCTTGGATGTGCAAAATCATTTTAGATTTAAAAATGTGTAATGAATCTATCAATGCAGGTTAAATAAAAAAAATAATTCAGTTAAATGTGTTGTGTAGGTGTGAATGTCACCCTTCAGAGGATTGCAGGATACTATTTCCTGTCTGCACGGGTTGATTGATGATGGCAAAGTAGGAATTGCTGGATCATTGCCACGATATCTATTACTTGCATAGATAATCATGAATTTATTTATTCCAGATGGTACAAGGCAAGCTTTACTTTGCATAAAACTTTCTCATTTTTGTTTTGTGTTTACTCGTTACATTGTAACATTACTACTAAAAATAATTCCCAATACAGAAAATGTTTTATTTCACTCATTAATTATGCACTAAGAACATTTCTTTCTTTGATGCAATCTTTCATGTAACTATTTGAACTAAATGCACCACAATCTGACTGCTTTGTCTATATAAATGACGGCATAGCTGAATCTTCACATTTTATAGGCATCACATGCCTAACTGACTAATTTAGAACAGTATGAATTACATAAACATGTTAACATATAACATCCTTTTATTACAGACATGAAAGCTTATGTGCTTAGTCATCATTTCACTTGATGAGTTGTGGGATTGAGAAAACAACAGACATGGACACTTGAGTGGGGAGGAGGGAAATTAAAAACAGACTGCATGACTATGACTAAGCCCGGGAAAGGCCGTGCATTGAGTACAGATAAAGAGAGGAGAAGAGGGGGAGTGCATGCTGTTTAATGAGGTAAAGGGGTGGGGAGCTTTAAAGAGAGCGGGGAGAGAGATTGAACCACCAGGACTTTCACTTTCAGTGAGCAAACAGCCTCCAACACAGTCTGCTCCAGTAACCTACAACAACAGATCAAATGTGCTGCTCACTAGCTTGCCAAGGCTCAAAACCAAGGGATTTATAAAGGAAGAAGGAAAGTAAGAGTAAAATCAACAGGAAACTAACATCTCACAGGAAATTGAGGAATATCTTGCTCTCCATCAGAATTTTCCCCCCAGAAGACTTGGGAAGTTGGGAGTTTCCAAGTGACTGACTGGGATTGAGCCAGAGAGGGACAGAACGCAGTGCAGCTGTCAATGAGGGATCGAGGAGAAAGCGCAGCAGTAAGAGGAAGAGGAGACGTTGGTTAGTAGTCTCTGAAAGAGGCAGTTGGGAAACCCACCGAGACTGAGATTCTTCCATAACTTTCCTGCAACAATCTGTCGCGCAAAAGGACTTGGTTAAGAAGAACATGGGGAATATGGGCCGCATTGGCCGGTAGAAGCATGTCACCAACAGGTAACGTGATACGCGCGCAGCACTGACACGAAGGTCCATCAATTGATGCGCGTATTAAAATGGTTGTATAATCAGACAGTGTGTATGGTGTTCGCGACACTAAAATGCGTAGTTGTTTTGAAAAATCTTACGGCTTTTAATGCTCTGAACCTTTGTTTACCTTTGCCTTTCAGTGCTGTTACTATTATCAATATTGACTGTTCAAGGAAGTGGGTGCAATGATTTTATGAAGACGACGATCAGAAATCTGCAGGACTCTATAAACCTTGAAAGAACGAACGGATTCGTGAGTTTCGCCCTTTAAAAAACTGCTCATTGTTTATTAGAAAGTTCACAATCTCATTTAGGCTATCTCTCCGTGTCATTTTGCACTGACCTTATTGCTGTTCTGTGGTTTTGGTAACGTGTGAGAAGCCCATGCAACCTAGTAAAGATCAAAGGATGTAAAATGACATTTTAAATGTGTTGCAGCCACAAGTGTTTCCGAAGAACTACGTCGTGTCTCACTACTTCAACGACAGCGCGCTGTGCAATGAGCCGGTAAGAATGACAGTTGTGTACGGGTCATTGACGTGACGCTCAATTTTGATACAATTTAGATGACATTTTTTGTCATTATGAATCATTAAATCAAAATTATGTATATTTTTTTCCCCCCAAATGTATGAACAGGAGTAGATAGATTACATTTCTTAGAACTTGTCACATGTTTTTAAAACTATAGAATTTCTCCTGATTTATCATCTTAGCCATCCTTGTTTGTCACAATGACAACAAACATCATAAATGTTTACTATGATAGTCATTATTGTTTGTTACAGAGAACCCATTTTGCTCGTGTGTGTGTGTGTGTGTGTGTGTGTGTGTGTGTGTGTTTAGTGCTGTGTGTTCAGTGCTGCCGTGTTCCTGTCAAATTCCTGGAGTCAGCTCTTCCAGCACCTCAGTAGAGTTCACCTCAAGTACAGGTTCATCAGTGAGCTGATTTACACGCTGGACAGCATAGCAAAAGTGGTATATCATCATATAAAGTTATTTCTTTCTAACACACTTTGATCAAACCATACTTCTTGCTACAACACTGTTTTATCAGATGTTGTATCAGTAAGTTTTTCATTCTTTATTGTAGGCTTGACAGATTGAACATCTGTATATCTGTCATCTGAAGTCAGTAGCCTATAACCCTAACCCTATCTTTTTGTAAACAGAAATTCCCGGATCGTCCAGATCTTTCTGATTTCCCATCTGTTCAATCATCGCCTGAAGGACTTCTCTCCTTCACCTCATCCTTCTTCACACGATGGCTCGATTTGAATTGTGCTTTCGGAGAGCATAACTGCATCTTCCCCACACCAAGCGAAGAGGATCAAGAAAATCCAAAGGAGGGAGAGAATGTGGAGAGTCGTGAACCGGTGGATGAGCAACAGCCTGTGATAGAAGGAGAGACGGGTAAAATACAGCTCGACCGAGGTCCGACCAACAGCTATACACGTTGCGCAACTTTCACTCACTGGAGCTTATCTTTTCTATGGATAATATCAAGTCTGATCTGGTGAAAGTCAAGAAATCTGTTTTAAATATGCCACAAAACTTGGCCAGAAGAAGGCTTCACTTTGAAAGGACCGCTAATATTGCCTTGATTTTAGTCAGTTTGGATGCTAATTTTGTTTTACACTGATAAATAAAGCTTGCCATTTGCATGAGATTTCGAAGAAATGCCCTCTGGATAAAGTGGCTGGATGCAGTTATGGATCAGTTCTGTTGGAGAAAAGGGATATTTTGGAAACCGGCACATGGCTAATATGAGGTTCTCTTTTATGTACAGTATGTGAATGATGTTTTTTTCTCCTCCATCATGTCTTTGCACAGATTGTTTCTATCACTTATCCAGTATTTCTATCATCTTATACAGTGAATTGTGTGTCATCCATGATAATTCAGGTAAAACCTGTTGACTGAATGTTTTAACATTGAATGTAGTGAAAAAGCAAAGAATAGATGAAGCCAAAAAGCTCTGCTTATCGCTCAGTGTTCAAGAGCGAACAGCTACACTCATGTAATACAGTTAATTCAATCCATATTAAATACAACTGTAGCATAGGAACCACAGCACCTGCTACTTTCTGATAAAGAAAAGACATAGGGTTACACAAGTCATGTTTACAAGTATCGTCTTGCATAGAGAAGGTTACTACTACAAGCAATGTTTTACTCAAATGAATTTAACATTTTTGGTGTACGTGTGTTGTCTGTTTTTACATATAGATTTTTATACATGAATAAAATCTTCTTAAGATTAATTCGGTGTTTGCCTGAACTGTCTATTTATTGCGATTGTTTCTGAAAGAGACTATACGCTTTTGTTTGTCAGAGTGTTTGAATGAGGACTCTATCAGCTGGAAGGAGGGACTTGCAGATGAGGGCACAAATAGCAAGACAGCACAGAGACCTATTGTTCACACAATTCTGCTGTCCACAATATAGCCTAGGGCTGATACATCTCGAAAACACACATAAAACACAATAAATTACACTTTAGATGCATATTGTTGAAATTAAACATGGTTGTTCATAATGTTGCAGGATTTTGCCCCGTTACATTTCAGCATTTGTTTGGATTAGCACAATATTTATCCAAACCACATGCAAACTAGCACCAACCCATCTGGAGGGTAAAAAATCCAATCTTAAATCTACTTAGATGGATTTAGATGGATTTTGGGCACTTTTCAGTTGGACTTTATGAAAGAGAATGCTGGCCATTTTAAGATTATGATGGCCAGGTTAGAAGACTTAGACCAAGCCTTTAAAATAAGGTCCCTTTAGTTAACATTATCAGTAGCCTAACTAACATTAACAATTTATTACAGAATTTATTATTCTTAACATTAGTTTGTATGTAACTGTTAGTTCATGTTTGACCATTAGCCTAAATAATATGAACATACGACTTTTGATTTAGATTAGTAAATGCTGAAACTGACATTAAATGCTTTACTAGAATTTTTCATTGTTAGTTCATTTTAACCAATAGGCTACTGGATTGGAACGGATTAGGATGGCATAGATTATATTTCAATGGCCAGATTTTTGGAAGATGACTTAAATGTTAGAGATATAAGAATAAGAAGGATTTCTGGAAAACACTCTGTCTGGGACAACAATTCCCGCTAGCCCGGGGAATTGGGTGTTTTCCAACTCTGTACAGGGCTCGGGGTGCGCTTTAAACCACGTGACGTGAAGCGGAAACAGTCCGTTCTCTCAAAATGTCCGCGGCCGATGAAGACACGTTGCCTCAGGAGGATGATGAGTTTGAGGACATGGAGGCGAGTGGAAGCGATGAGGATGATGTGGAGGGAGGTGGACAGAACGGGGACGTAGAGGAAAAAGTTTATGTCCCCGGTCTGGAGGCGCTCCAGCCGGGAGAAGAGCTCGAGATGGACCGCTCCGCTTACCGCATGTATCACGAGTGCCAGACCGGTCAGTTTGCTGAACATGTCCGACCACTAAACATAGACAAGCATGAGCCATTTATTCATAGATGTAGTTTGCTCTATGCAACATATTTCATACATCTACCAACAAAATAAAGTACTATGGCAATAACATTTTTTTTGGACATGTAGTATTAGTGTCGTGGTACAGTTTGAAGTTCTGTCAAGAGAATGACCATGGTGTTTGTATTGCAATCTGTTTGTAATTCTACAATACCCTGAAACTACCACAGTTTTTTGTTTGCATCTGTGGTAAGAGATGTCTGGGTATGTGATCCTAAAGTGTATTTCACATGTGTATCATCATTGAAAATTAAAATGTCAGGTAATAATGTGCAATTGTCCTGAAAATATTGTCACAATATCCTAATGGCAATGTAGGCTTTGTTTTCTCAAAATAATAATAATAATTGTTATGGTTTTTGTTATTATTATTATTATTATTATTATATTTTGAGTTGAGGCATTATTTTTATGACAATTTACAAACTCTCATTACACTAATGCATTCTGACATGTCGTAATACATATTACAATACAAATTTTGCACAATAAAACAATACCGCTAAACAATTATTTTTATTACAAAATTAACATAAAAGTTAGTCAAACAAATTGTATTGTCATAAATGGTACTTTTTATCATTTTTGAGACATGATAGTAAGAATGGGATTTGGGGGAAATGTACTTGAAAATTAAGGCGTTCTTCATCAAACCGATTATTCTTTGAGCAAATTATTTTTTTCTAATCTTAAAATGAGTGAAATACTCATTTTAGTGAAAATGAGTTCTTTACAGGTTTTGTGAGAATGTTTCGAAGCCTTATTAACGTGAATTAAAATAGAAGCATTTTTACGTTAATAACCAGCTATATCTGTTCCAAAACCATACTTGCTCTCTTCTTAAATGCATATATAATAGGTGAACTTCTCTTTCCCCTGCAGGTGCCCCATGTCTGAGTTTTGATGTGGTGCGTGATGGTGAAGGAGAGGGGAGGGAGCAGTTTCCTCTCTCGATGGTGCTTTGTGCTGGAACACAGGCGGACACTGCGTTAAGCAACAGGTAAACTGGCAACAATACTGGCAGAGCTTGTTACTTTTCATTAACTTCAGCAAACATCTAATACCTTTATTATGTTTGGCTTCTTACAAAGACCTAAAGATAATGAAATGTTCTCAATCTCAATCCAGGCTTATTGTCATGCGCATGCACAATCTTCATGAAACTGACAAAGAAAAAGATGAAAATGAAAGCAGTGATGGAGAAAGTGATGAAGACGAGGAAGACGAGGATAAGAAACCACAGCTGGAACTGGCCATGATGCCACATTACGGTGGGATCAACAGAGTCAGAGTAAGTCAAGTTGCTTTCATATTTAATCTACTTATTTATAAACTCAGCAAAAAAGAAACGTCCCTTTTTCAGTATGCATTGTTTTAAAGATAATTATGTAAAATCCAAACAAGATTTACAGATCTTTAGATCAGGGTTTAGACCATGTTTTTGATGCTTGTTCAATGACCCATAAACAATTATTGCATATGCACCTGTGGATCAGTCCTCAAGACACTTACAGTTTACAGGTGGTAGACAATTAAAGTCACAGTTACAATAACTTGGGACATTAAAGAGACCTTTCTAGTACTGACTCTGTAAAACCTGAATCCTGCTGCAGGAGCCATGAGGACTGCAGAGGTGAGCAGTGCAATAAACTGCAACGAGGACTGCTATTTTTGATATTGACCCTTCCTTTTGTTCAGGGACTAATTTGCCCAGTTTCACAGACAAGGCTTAAGCCTAGTCCCAGACTAATATGCGTGTTTGAGCTGTTTTAACTGAAAGCAACTATAAATAAATAGATGCACACCACCACTAATGTTTTTTCTTTTCCTTTTCTAAGGCATGTGTATAAAAGCTTTTTAAATGTCTTAAATGAACTAATCCTATCTTAATCTAAGCCCTGTCTGTGAAACCAGGCCTACATTTCATTTCTGTTTGTCCAAAGTCTGTGAAATTTGTTCAGTTTGTCTCAGTTGTCCAATCTTTTTATGTTCATACAAATGTTTACAAATGTACATATCAGAAATTTAATCCAGCCTATCCCGTTTAAATCTCTCACTCATTTAAAGTTCTTATCTTAATACTTGAATAGGTCACCCAGCGAGGGGAACAGGCATTGGCTGCTGTCTGGTCAGAGAAAGGCCAGGTGGAGATTTTTGACCTCCGACCTCAGCTTGAGGCAGTACATAGTTCATCAGTGATGTCGGCCTTTATCAAGCAACAGAAGGAAGCCACGCCCCTTTTCAGTTTTACTGGTCACATGTCAGAAGGATTTGCCATTGATTGGTCACCCAAGGTACCAGGTGGGTAATATGTGGTGTGTTCGACTTGAAGTGGCGCAGCGCTGACCAACTGGTGTATGACATCAAAGTACCATGAGATCGATTAGAGAGCAGACGGCTCCATGTGCTTTTTAATCCCTCTCGCGGTACTTTGATGTTATACACTGATCTGTCTGCGCAGCGCCGCTTCAAGTTCAACACAACTATGGATTGTGACTTTATACACTGTTCCAAGTTATTATGCAAGGGACATATCAGTACAATAAACATTCAGATTTTAGTTTTTCAAAGAAAGTGCTTGTTTTTGTTTCTCATATCTTTTTAGATAACTGGTATCAATCTCAGACAGGTTTTTTTAAAGGGTTACTTCCGGATTTAGCATTAAGCTTTGTATTAGTAGAAAACCTGTAGTATTTTCGAATTACCGTGCTTTCCACCCTCATATCCCCCTGAGACAAGAGATTTATGTATTTTTTGTCTGGAAAAAATCCTCCGATGACGCAAAAATCGTCATTTTGCGTCATCGGAGGATTTTCTGTCCTGAGGCTAAAGACTACAGCCAGTAGATGGCGTTGTTCCGCATGTTTTTAGCCCGCCCATACAGGGTGGGATCTCGCTCACAGAATGTACACAGTGTCAGCCGTCTTTCTGTGGAAGCTAAGGCTCTTGTTCTGTGGAGAAAGCTGAATAGTAGGAGAAAGCTGAGTAAGTAACCATCCTCCTTTTCCCAGACTTGTCCGGCGGGCGAGATCGTTCAAAATGTCCGGGATTCAGCTTTTGCTTTCTGCAGTCGCCATTCATTGTTCACATGCACACCTTTCAATCTAACTGAATTCATTCCGATTGGTGAATTTGAATGTAGTGTTTACATGAACGCTAAACAAGTGATCGGTTGATGTGCGTTTTACCATTGCTAAGAAAAATTCCCGATCCTCCGTGAGAGATGCGAGACCCGGCGCGTCTCAGTAATGATGCCACCGGCCTCGCGCCGTTCTCCCGTGGCCGTCAGCCTCGTCCTGCTCGCCACAGTAAACATGATGAATGAATGGCGACTGTAGAACGCAAAAGCCGAATCCCGGACATTTTGGACGATCTCTAAATCCCTCGCAAACTCATCACGTAGGCTAGCTTTGTTGTTTTCAACTGCAGTGCACACTCTTACCGGTAGGCGTGGCCTCCTAAGGCAGCGAAGCAAGTGCATTCTGGGAGTTGTTGTCTTTCATCCACATAAGCCAAAAATACATTTTCTGGCTTTTCTCAGTCTAGAAAGCTCCAAATTCAAAAATTTCTTCACATTTCTGCTACTTAAATGACCTATTTTAAATACACATTCATCTTCCCAGAGGTGAAGTATCCCTTTAAGTAGTTTGCCAGGTCTTGTTCTGGTTGTTCCACATTATTAAGCAAGTCTCAGTGCATGCAATGGGGAGGAGGAAGAAAGATGTTTCTGAATATGAAAAAGCATGAAATGGTGCATTCTTGCAAAAGGCATGAAAACAACTAACTGAATGGAGATTATCGAACTATCAAAAGATTTGTGAGAATGAATTGAAAGGTCAGCTATAAAAAGCCACTGCTGGCAGTTGTGCATAAAGTTAGAAATAAATGAAGACTCATTTTTAAATAGTTTTATTCACTGAAGAATTCCATACTAGTACTACAATTGATGGTCTGCCCCTTTAATGCAATTCATTTGTTTGACTTTTTCTGACCGAGCTCTTCTTTGCTTAAAATCACGACAATAATAGTTCGACAATATCCGTTCAGTTTCCACAAAATATGAGTTTACGTGCCTTTTTCAACATCTTCCATGCTTTTCATCTTCAGAAAGATCCTTCTTCCTCCCCATATTGCATGAGAACTGTAACTTGCTTAATAATGTGAAACAACCTCTTTAAGAAGGTTTTCCATTTACCTAAGTAGACCTGGCAAACTACTTAACAAACCTGTCTGAGATTGATACCAGTTATCTAGAGAGTAATAAAACTAACACTTTCTTTGTATAATTAAATGTTTATTGTACTGAAATCCCACTGATATGTCACTTGCACAATACTTTGGAACGCAGTGTATATGACAGACCGTACATGGTCTTATCTCTATATAAATAAATGTCTAGCGACTAAAGGAACTACTAAGATTCAAATAATTTAATGTTTACCTACCTTAGGACGCCTGGTAAGCGGCGACTGCAAGAAGAACATTCATGTCTGGGAGCCACAGGAGGGTGGGACTTGGAAGATTGACCAACGGCCTTTCAGCTCACACAGCAAGTCTGTTGAGGACCTACAGTGGTCACCTACTGAAGCCACGGTGTGTCAGTCTACAGAGTAAGATGATATGAGTGGACATTGATTGATGGATGTAATGTCTAAATGAGTGTTTCTCTCCCACCCCCAGGTTTTTGCATCGTGCTCAGTGGATCAGTCCATTCGCATTTGGGACTTAAGGGCACCACCGAATTCTATGCTTTCAGCCAATGAGGCTCATTCTTCAGATGTCAATGTTATCAGCTGGAACCGGACTGAACCATTTATTTTGTCTGGAGGAGATGATGGCCTCCTGAAAGTCTGGGATTTAAGGCAGTTCCAGGTGAGCATGAGCATATAAGGTTTAATATAAGGTTTAATTATCCAACTAAAGGAAAATAGCAAAGTGAAACAGGTCAGTCTGGGATCACGTGAAGAGACTAACGCAACTGAGGTCATATAAACCCATAGCAGAACTGTTATCCTGGTATATTGTTCCAGGATGTTTGGAACAACCTACCTGCAAACTACAGTACTCTGAAAAATGCTGTAAAGTTCGGATATTTTCAAATATATAGCTATTAATTGTTCATGGTCTCTAGGATTTATGAAAAACAAACAAACAAATAAAACAACTCTTATGCCCACCATTAAGGCTGCATTTACAGTAATATTGTAAAATATTATTTCAATTCAATTTCTGTTTTATATATTTAGACATTTACTTTATTGTGATTATTATAGGTGTATTTTTTTAGCAGTCATTACTTCAGTCTTCAGTGTCTCATGATCCTTCAGAAATCATTCTAATATGCTGATTTAGTGCACAAGAAAAATGTCTAGTTATTGTTAAAACGGTGTGTTGCTTAATGTTTTAGTGGGAAACATGATACATTCTTTTAAAGGATAAATGTTTCTTCCTGGTTGAATATAAAAGTACAAAAGAACAGTATTTATTTAAAATATAAAAAAAAATTAACATTAGAAAAATATGTAACTTTTGATCTATTTAATTGGTTCTTGGTAAATGATTTTTTTTTTATCTTGCTGACCATAGAGGTTTGACTGGTAGTGTATAGATATGTTTTTTTTATTATTATGATTATTTAATTTTTTTTCAGACTGGACATCCAGTGGCCAGTTTTAAGCAGCACAGTGCACCCGTGACATCGGTCCAGTGGAGCCCTGTTGACTCTAGTGTGTTTGCCGCCTCTGGAGCTGATGACGTCATCAGCCAATGGGATCTGTCAGTGGAATCATGTGACGTGGGAGGACAGGCAGAGGGCTTAAAACAGCTACCACCACAGCTACTGTTCCTTCACCAGGGCCAGAAAGAAGTGAAGGAGGTCCACTGGCACCCACAGATTCCTGGAGTTCTCATTTCCACAGCGCTGTCAGGATTCAACATCTTCAGAACTATTTCGGTTTAAGTGTGTGTGTGTGTGTGTGTGTGTGTGAGAGAGAGAGTGAGTGAGTGAAACAGACAGATTGGACAGATTTGTTTCAGGCAGAAACAGTGTGCATGTGTATAATTTTTAATGTACATATACATAGATGGATAAATGGAACATCTCGGTATGCATGACTTGTATGCATTTCTATCATTTTCCCACCCTTTTCCTGTACTTGTAGAACCAATTTTTCAACTTCTTGAGACAGAAATGATGTAATTGTATGTGACAAATTACTAATTCGTTAAAACTCCGTTCTGAATCATCAAGTCTATTGGTTGTCTGTTAACGTCATTTATTTTACAATCAGCATATTTTCCACATTTCAGTTCAGTAATAAAAAAAAAAAAAAACGTTTAGAATTGTTTTCTCAGGCAAATTAATGGACATAACAGGAAGATGTTTCGGTCTGAAGGCAGACTGCAGGTTTTTATTAAGGTTCATTTTCAAAAACCATAGTAGCCTTTTCACATATTATAATAAAGAGAAAAATGTATTGTTAGTCCTTATTTCTTCATGAAAAAAAATTGAAAACTCCTCAATTCCTTTTATATGTTTTGCACAAAACAATTTTAAAGAGTACTGAAGGAAATTTGATAAGATAAAATCACGTTATATGCGAATCTTGAATTAAAAAAGTTTTAAATACAATTTAGGTTTTTATGCAGCCAATGAGTGCTCTGAATTTTCCCTCAAGGCTGAAATGAAAACTAATATCTAATGAATTCAAAGAGGAAATGGTTTTAATATAAAAGGATGCCCTCCAGTGTAAGTATGAAGAAATAGCTTGTTTACGGTTTTAACAAATTTTAAAAAGAAATTGCAAGTACTCCACTTCCAGCAATTGTTAGCTTTTTACTTTGATCCTTGGTTGATGATGGTCATGAATGTGGCGTTTGTAGATGGAGAACAGGAATTACAAAAATAACATAACATCATTTAGAATTATTCTGAAAAGTTTTGTGTGTAACTAAAAATCCATCCACCTACACATACATAAATAAAAACATCAGGAAAAATGATCCCTCACTGATACTATCAAAATAAAATGGGAGGGAGATAAAGATAGTAAAGAATTCATTTATTTACCTGATTTTAAAATAAAAATTATATATCAATAAAAATAGCATTACAGAAATGCATTTACCTTCCATCAGCACATTCAAAGAATACAAAATGCTAGTTTGCAGTTTTATAAAACTTTAATTACACATTTTGGTCTATCTACATTATTTCAATTGGCAGAGTGGTTTTGAGTGTAAAATAATTACTGATTGTCCGTTATAGTATTCAAATCATACAAATGTGAAAGCAAGATAAAAGCAATTGCTTTAAAAAAATAAACCCAACCTCTTAAAGCTTTTCATGCTTCCCTTTATGAATCTGGTCAAAAGCTACATGATCAACCAGAATATGAGTTTTGGTTTTGATTCACAGTTTAAAAACTATGCATTTTGCACTTGTTTAGCTTTAAGACTATTTTGTAGTGTGTAACTATATTGTGTGCATTTCATTTTTACACTTTCTAAAAGACTACATCTCCAAAAACAAAAAGCAATCTGATTCCTTATTGCATTTTAGGATATGTATGTATGTATGCATATGTAATAATGAAAACTCCCAGGAGAAAATTCCAGCATTTGTGAATGCATTCAGCAACCTTGCAACTTCCCACAAAAAGAAAAGCTTCTTCGCTGGCTTTTCAGTACTAAGCAAGACAAAGATGGAAAACATCTCCAGTGCCTTTTGTAAGGCACTGTATATAACCATAATACAAACAATAATTAATGTGGTGTTTGGCTTTAAAAAAAAAAAAAAAAAGAGTCTGTACTGCAGGTGTTCACTCTCCATTGAGATTAAAGCTGTATCCAGTTAACTGAAGAAGGTAAAGTGCCCTATAACAGAACTATTAAGTGGAAATATTAAACAGTTTTATATACCTTGGGAATATATGCAGAACATTTTTCTTGGGTTATTCTTTGGGTCGACACTGACCATGGGAGACTCTCAAAATTTGTACTTATAAAATCCAATAAAAAGATAAGATTGTCAGATTGTCTTTCTTTCATAAAATAGACTTGAAAATGAGCAAACACCATCGTAAACTTCAAAAGTGTGGAAAAGAGAGTTCCAAATAGTCCGGTTATTACCTCAAGAAGGAAATTTTCATTAACTCTCCGTGTTTGGATTTTTTTAAAAGAATGATTCTGTTCACATGATCCATCAATTCTGCTAATGACTTATTTCTGGTCCTCAAATCGCTCAAATGTCCTCTTATAGGCCAATCTCATCATCGAACTCGTCCTCAAAAGTGTATCCTTGTTCTCCATTGACGCCCTCCTCCTCTGAATCTGTTTCTGAAAGATGTTGGTTTTCTCTCCTCCGGTCCAATGGTGAGACTCCCTCATATTCTGAGCTCATTGAGGAAGAGATGCTTGGAGAGTTGTCCTCCTTCCGATTAACCATCTCTGCTTGTCTTGGGTCTTTGTCGTAAACTATTCTCCCACTAATCTCCTGCATCTCCTTATTTGGTCTCAAGCTCGTTTCTTCTTCACCTTCCACGTCTAGCCCCTCAATTGCTTCCTGCCGACCGATGATCTCATCACGCTTGTCGCTGAATCGCACTTTAGGCCTGAGCCCTTTTGATTTCACGCCGTTCATCTCGTTCAGTTGCTCATCTTGTTGGATCACCTCTTTGGTCACGCTTTCCATTCTCATCCTCTCATTCAACTCATTGGCAGCACTCCTTGGCGACATCATCACATCTCTTGTGCTCTTGCTGGGACTAAACACCTCTTCGCTGTCTTTGTGAAAACCCATGGTCAGTCCATCCATCACTCCCAGTACATCTCCTAAAATCGAAGGCCCTAAATCAAAGTCGAGGTCAAAGGAGGAAACTGAATCGGCGTGCCGGAGCTCACTTGGACCGATATCTTCTTTGGCATATTCAATATCATCATTATGGTTCATCTGAATGTCTGTGGTCTCTACAGTGGCTTCCCCGACTGGTTGCACAGAGTTGGGATTAGGACTAGAGGGGCCATGGCTGGACAGGAAGGAGGTGTCACCAAAAGCGTCTCCACCACGACCAATGTGCATGGTGTGACGGAAATCACCCAGGGGAGCAGAGATCATGGTGGGGTCCAGACGAGGGGTTCGAGATGATTTGTGGAGTGGCATGGTAGCAACTGAGGAGCAAAATTGCAAAGTAAGATGAAGGGAAAGGTGTAATAAAAACATTTAAACAACTAAATATATGATATATTATTATACACTGCCCCGCCCAAAAAAAGTTGCTGTCTGGATATAAATAGACAACTGCTTAAGAGTCAATGATTGGATCATTATTGCAGTGATTATTATGTTTCTAGCATGTTAAATGTTTGGCAACAGTTCTTCTAACCCTAACTGATGGAGTGTGTAGCTTTTCATTTCTTAAACAACCATGTAGGAAGACACTTGCATATTTAAATCCTTTTTTTTTTTGTAGTCAGGCAGTGTATTATATTATATTATATTATATTATGTTATAGTTAATTATTATTTAAAGTTGCTAGTTATTCACATTCGTAAATTTCATTTATACTATATTAACTGTATTATATTAATATAATAACACAGTAAAAAATTATATGATCAAAAAGTTGACAACATATGTTTTTACATTGCTTTAACTCAACAAAATAACTTTCATACAAGATTCAACTCATTTTTTTAAGTCAGTTTAATGTCATTTAAGTTGAAATGACTTAAACAACCAAGTTGAAATTTAAGGCAGCAACTTTTTGTCTTATGCTGGTATTATATTATAATTATATAATGTTGCTTGATATCCACATTTCTAAATTCCCTAAATCATAAATAGAATATATTATATCACTTTATTTATTATATTATAGTTAATTATATAATTTAATGTTGCTTGTTATTGACTTTCCAACATTTCTTTCCTCAGACTGTTTTCTCTGTAAAAGCTGAAGTTTCAATCCAGTGGGACTCAACTGCTCTATTTTGGGTGAGGTGAGATTACAGTATAAGACTCACGGTCTTAAATTTGTATATTTATGGATTTTATCAATAAACAGGTATGAAATCATTACGTTGCACAAAAAAAGAGCTATGATTGCGTAAAGGTTGTGAAAAAGAGGAGTTGACAGACGCCAAATCCAAGCTCGGACTTGTAAGTGAAGAGCGTGATTAAATGCATTCTTGCCTCGAGCATTCTCGCGAGGTTGAGACCTTTTTTTTTCTTTCTTTTTTTTACAGTCTATGGTTGGGACGCAAAGTCTGAGAAACATTATAAGCGTGCCCACGGTTATCCTACATCTTTTAAAAACTTAAATCGATGAATTAATTGACAGACAGAAATGTCACTCGTTTCTGGAGCCTATAGAACACATTTGAAGCCCAGGGATAGTTTATAATACTATTAACTGCCAAAATGATTTAATAATTAAATAAAAGTTACTCTTTATAGGCCTAACGTTAGTTGTTAAAATCCTTTTTTTTCTTTTTATCATCCGAGAAGTCTATATATATATATATATATATATATATAGAGAGAGAGAGAGAGAGAGAGAGAGAGAGAGAGAGAGAGAGAGAGAGAGAGAGTAATTATCGAAATGTGTGTCCGACTCCTAACCATAGACTGGTCCTAACCTTTTCATAAACAACTGCAACAGCTGGAAAGGGTATCAGTTCTAGTCGTCTTTATCAGATCTATTAACCACGGGTATAAAGTAAAAATCTTAGGTTTAACGTACTTTCTGAGGTAAAACACCTTTATACACATTTTACACACAGTCGATGAAAACGAAATAAAGTAATTACAGCCAAGTAACTTACCAGCTATTAAATTTTTAAGCAGAAGACCTGCCTGTTGCCCAGGAAAGCGTCGCCCTGTCCAAATGAAGCTGTAATAGAGCAAAAAGCAAAAAATAATATTTATAGTTTAATGCAATGAAGGTTTCTTAAAGTGGGAGTAACTGCAAAAGTTACGCGCCCAACGGAGTTACCGAATCGGTTTCCTTCCAAACGAGGGAATTAGACTTACTTTGATCACCGTGTGCTTGTCAACGGGATTGTACCTATTTTCTCCACTTTTAACCAAATGATTCTTTAAATATCGCTTTCCTTCTTTTACAGACTTTTCTGGCGTCGCTCTTCTCTCCGATATTTCTTTTTTTTTTTCCTTTAGGGATGGGCAAGGAAGTGACGTGAGTTTTACATGGGAGAGCTTTGGCAACAGCTGTAATAGTGAATGAAAGTAGTATTTACTGACTGACGCAGCGCTGCATTGTTTTCCTTTCAGAATGATTTCACATGATTTTTCTTTTTGAATTTTAAACCTCACTCAAGTGTAGAATTAGGAGTAAAAGTGGGGCTTGTTAGGGTTGAACAAGTGAAAAATGAAAAGTTGAGCAAGGCAATTGGTCATTTAAAAAAGTAATGAACTTTTTTTTTTTTTTGTGAGGAGAGGAGACTATTTAAAATATAAGAGTTACTGTTACACCATTGTGTGGGACTGTTTGTACATTGTGTGTTTGAGTTTATTGCCATGGGTGAATCACAATGAAAACACATTTTGGAATCCCGTCTGTCAACATTTTGCACAGAGCTTGTCGAAGCAGAACCTGTTCTAATGCTCTGCTTTGTTTTTGTATCTCCATGTATGGGCCTATCACTTTCACCATTAATATTATAATAGAAGTACAAATGTTTGATTTCTTTGTGTTAAAAGCGTGACATGAAATAATATAAATATTTGAGAATGGAACAGTTTATTCAACCTTTAGACGCAATATAAAAAATAGGCCTTTATAAATGTTTATATAGCCTATAAATTATACATTTTATATATAGGCTAAATTATGTAAATGTATCAATCAGAGGACAGAAGGTTGTATACAACAGGTCTTTCGGCAAAGTTTTAATTTAGTTGACAATTTAGATTCCTTTCATGCATCAAATATGACGCTATAGGGTTAAGAAAACTGAGATCTTTGAATGAATTGTAGATTAAAGGCTGCAACTGACATTCTTTCTGCTTTGGTGGCCTACATATCCTGCCTGGAAAGATAATTCAAGGATGCTGCAGCTGAGCCATGAATCACATCACATCACTTCCTCTTTCTTAGCACAGCTTATGTCACACACTATCACTAGGGTTACTAATACAATGATGAATGGCTGGAAGTGTTGTCAGTGTATGAGGTCACGTATAAAACCCAGCATTACTGAAGGAGTGGTTCACTGGATTAGAGAATATCCATTTTCAAGAATGAAACAAAATCCATTTTTATCTTTACAATGCCAAAATAAGTCTGAACAATAGGCCCTATTTATACATGGATTTATATTTGCTCCCCTGTGAATTCTCAATCTTTTGAATGGAATACTTTCCTTTAGTGTTGTACTGTGAGTAAAAAAATGTTAAGGGATAAAGTCTGTGGAGTCAAGAAGTGTTGGCTACTTACATTTGAAGTGCAATATCAGTAGATCTCTTAAATACCAGCATGCATAAATATCTATTCATCACTTGTCAGACCTACACACTAACAAAAAGCTTTCCAGAAGTTCTTATCTTAACTCTTAACTATCTATAACCATTCTTATGAAAATGTTGCCAACCTGTGGTTGGATTAGCATATACGGTTTCTTATAATCTGCTGGCACTAAATTAAAACGAATTTAATTTACTAAACTGAATGGAAGCTAATTATATAAACTAGATAAAATGTGCTTTGTATGGTAGCCTATTTAAAAACACAACGCCCTCAGAGACTTTTAATTTGAAAATTCAGCTCAGCTCAGGACGCATGCGCAGTCTTCCAGTGTTGCTGCCAGTCGTGTACGTCGGAGGATGTCTGACAACGCAGAATCTCCTACAGAAAATCAAAAAGATGAACCTTCGATACAACAAACTGTCACTGAACACACTGGATTATCGGATGAGAAGAAAAAGAGTATGAGCTATATACATGACCTGAGAAACTGTTATAAATTAATTTCTAAACGCTGCTGCAGTGTTTATTTCGGCAGGTCATCCGCGAGCTACTTCCGTGTTTTCGCAAAGATTGATAGCTCTGCCAGCCAATGAACTTCTCGTTTGTATGTAGGCAGCCAATGGCTGGCCAAGCAGGCATGTGCTTCTTTACCATGAAAGTGTTTGTAAGAGTTGTTTTTTTGTTAAGATTTTAAAGAAAATTAGGCATAATCGCTATTTTAATTAACCGAATGGCCTAAAACATTCTTGTAGAATCAACAGGTGACAAGATAATACAGAGGACTATAATCACAATTTATTGTGACGTTGGGAACCCCTTTGTGGAGACTATGGCCATATCGTACCCTGTTATTGTATTTATATAATGTTTAATTGCAGATCCTTTAGCAGCATTATTGATTGGGGGGGATAAGGAAACTGTCAGCAGTTTAATTATAGATGTATTTAAATTAATTACAGCTGTAATTACATGCATGTTCTTTTTTAAATATAAGTTCAATGTAAAACATGCATGTACACAATGAATCGAAATAATACAACTTAAAGTTACTAGTAGTTAATGACACTCAATGTAAAGTTGGACTGTGTGTTTGTTCATTTTAAGAGTACAATTGTGTTTCGTAACACACTTAAGTACACTGTTAAAAGAGCAATCTATAATAAGTTTCAGCTTCTTAATAAGTATGATTTTCTGAGTATGTTGTGAATTATTTTATCATTTTTTCTTTCAGTTGATGTGCTGTTGAAGGCTGTCGGTGATACGCCCATCATGAAGACCAAAAAATGGTCCGTGGAGAAAGGGAGGACCGTACAGTCACTCGCTCAATTCATCTCACGCTTTCTTAAACTGGAGCCTAGTGAACAATTGGTATGTTATTCACCCCACCATGACCAACTCCCTTCATTAAAAAGCAGTGTAAGGCAGAGTGGACTCTCCCTCCTCTGCCAGACCACTGTGCCTATTAACAAAAGAACACAACCACTAATTTTTCCCAGTTTGAAAGCTTCTTAAAGATATTCATATTGAGACATAATTTTCACCATCAGGAGGGTCCGCGTACAACAGCGCATGTGCAAGGTGAATGTTGAGACAGAAGAGTCCAGTAGGTGGCAATACGCAACTGTGCATATATTGTACAGTTGTTGTACAGGGCGATACAAAACAACACGCTGTTCCAAGAACAGTAAACAAAGCAGTATATCATTCTCCGTTTTATTTTATTATCATTTTTTTGGGTTCTTGTTTAACTTTTGCATGCATGCTACTTTTCTTCTATTCCTCTGAGTAAACATCCTGTAAATGACACGACTCAATGCTGCCCTATGATATCCTGTAGAGTCTGGAAAAGCAATTGTGTTAAGATGCCCGTCTGCGCTCATCCTGTTGAGTTAGTGTACTTATGAAAGCTGTGCAGACACGGAACATAAAAAATGAAGTATGCTTGGGCAGTGGGCTTAACTTTTTTGACTCGTATGCTTCCCGTTGTTGTCCAACACAATATCTGACGGCCATTAAAAGGGCTGTCTCAATCGCAAAATCCTTTCGAAACGTTTGCTCCCTAAAAATCCCACAATACACCGCAAAAACCAGGGAGCATCGATGCTCACTATGCACCCTTACTGGAAAATTCGTCACATTTCTGAAGCACAAAACATAAAATGCTCAAGCCAACTCAATAAATATAATGACACGCGATAGAAGATTTATGTCAGCATAAACGCACATCGCTAGACAGGTAGTGAACGCATCTAGTTAGCATTTATTATTAATATTCAGCTGAAATGTTGCAAGATTGCAGCATTCTACAATGTTGTACTTTGACATTGTATTTAGTCATGTTGCCGGAAATTGAGTAATCACTGTACCAATGTGTAGCAAACCAGGGTCCTTACCAGCGGCCGGATTTGTGTACATGATATATTGATTCACAAGCTAGGGAGCTGATTGAGACGCACCCTTGGAGTCTTTACTAATGAGCTGATAAGTTGAATCAGGTGTGTTTGATTAGGGAGACGTCTAAATCAGAGATGGGCTGTGTTTGAAATCGCCCCATATACCCTCATTTACTATTCCCTACATTACTCCATATAGTTAGCCTGGGTTTCCCCATGCTGCCTTGCGCGCAGCGCGATTTTATTCACGCTGCTGGGCATTCACGCTGCTTTTCCCCTCAAAAAGGGAACCAATCACAGAACGGGGAGGGAGCAGCAAGACGATGACGACGTCTATGCGACACACCGAAGCAGTTTGTTTATATCTATGGATCCAACATGGCATCAGACGCGAAGTTACCTTTCGTTGCAGCCTTAAGGGCCCTACACACCTGGACGAATATCGGCGCGCGTTATTCGCCAGCGTTTTTCAACGCGATTTTCGCTGACGATGTGCCGAGTGAACATGCAAATTCATTCCCTGACATTAGATGGCGCTTACTGTAAAACAGAAACCACTCCATAACAGTTCTCTTTTATCAAGATTTTTGTAGTCGCTGTCGCGTTTGTCATATAGTTATTTATGTTCCGACACCGAGACCAGCAGTTCTACATTCATCTTGCCTTGCATCTTCCTCGTCTTATTTCTTCCCGGCAGTGTAGACGCTACTTGGTGTATATCTTCTTCGCCGTTACGTATGTGTGCTCGGCAAGACCGTTTTGTGTTTGAGCGCCCTCAAGTTGTGTTTTACTGTAACTTCAGAAGCTCCAGACACGTGAACAAAAGTGCCAATCTCATTGGTCAGATAGTTTTTGACGCGGCGCGTCAAACCAAAAAAACGAACCCGAGGCGTTTTTTAAAAAATGACGCTTTTACGCGTGCCGTTTTTCGCGCCGGTGTGCACACTCACATTGGCGCCCTTTGTTTAGTCACGAGGCGTTAAACGTCGGAGAATATCGCGCGCGAAATTCGTCCCGGTGTGAACAGGCCTTTAGATAGTGTTCTAAGTAGTTTAGTCGCTGAACGCCATCGTGCACATAAATCTCTGACCCATCGTCTTCTTCCTTGTCGAATTTCTGTCGCTCTACATACGTCATCTGGTATAATTGAAACGATTGGCTATGAGCTACGTACAGGCGCATTTGATAGACATTCGTAGCGCCCAATAAACGGCTCTGGGCATTCGTAAACCACGCCTCAAATACGAGAAAATGAACATGTGGTTCCCAGACCACGTCTCAATGAGTTCACTTGAGGGAGTGAATGAAAACGGGTCAGTGAATTCGGACACTGAGTGCGCCGGAAGGGCTTCCGCTTTTGCATAGTTTGTGCTTTCTGTTTAATAATCATTTGAAATTTAGCAAACTGGCATCTTGTAGTAATGAAAACATTTATATTAAACACTGTCATGGAAACTATGTATAAACCTTAATTAATTAAATAATCAATTGGAAAGGAGTTTATAACTATATGATATTACACTGTACCCACAAAAATGTTTTGTTTATTTTCTTTAGACAATATACAATATCACTCAATATTACACAACACAATTATTAAATGCCACTACACACCTGCTGGTGGTAATGCCGTAAATGAGTCCTACCTGTTGTGACATTCCCTACTCTGCTTTCTCTTGTAAAATAACATTTCTATTATAGTAAAATCTACATACGGTTACCAAAAAAAGTATTGTTTGGCATAAAACACGTGGAAGATTAGCAGACTGTCCATTCATTAAATAAGCTATTTCCTCACAAAAGCGGTTTATTCAGTGTAGTGAAGCCTCTCTCATTGACATCCATTAAAAAAGGCCTCTTGTCTCCTTTTCTGTGTACCGCTTCTGTTTGTTTTTTGCCTAAAGTTGCAGGCTTGCCTTCAAGTGGCTTTTTCTAAACTGTGCAGTGCTGCGGTACTCCAGGACCAGAGCTGCCATTCACTGTGCTATTGGGCCCTGGCCCTCGGTTGAGAACCACTGCTTTAGATCTACATTCCTAGACAATACATTTTGACAAACATTTTGTCAAGTTAAATATCTGTTGTCTGTTTTCATAAATATGTTTAATAAATACATTTGCATTAACCTTTTTATTAATAAATATTATTTATATAAATGTGTATGTATGTGTGTGTGTGTGTGTATGTATGTATGTATGTATGTGTATATATATATATACAGTGAGGAAAATAAGTATTTGAACACCCTGCTATTTTGCAAGTTCTCCCACTTAGAAATCATGGAGGGGTCTGAAATTGTCATCGTAGGTGCATGTCCACTGTGAGAGACATAATCTAAAAAAAAAAATCCAGAAATCACAATGTATGATTTTTTAACTATTTATTTGTATGATACAGCTGCAAATTAGTATTTGAACACCTGAGAAAATCAATGTTAATATTTGGTACAGTAGCCTTTATTTGCAATTACAGAGGTCAAACGTTTCCTGTAGTTTTTCACCAGGTTTGGCCCACTCCTCCACACAGATCTTCTCTAGATCAGTCAGGTTTCTGGGCTGTCGCTGAGAAACACGGAGTTTGAGCTCCCTCCAAAGATTCTCTATTGGGTTTAGGTCTGGAGACTGGCTAGGCCACGGCAGAACCTCGATATGCTTCTTACAGAGCCACTCCTTGGTTATCCTGGCTGTGTGCTTCGGGTCATTGTCATGTTGGAAGACCCAGCCTCGACCCATCTTCAATGTTCTAACTGAGGGAAGGAGGTTGTTCCCCAAAATCTCACAATACCTGGTCCCGGTCATCCTCTCCTTAATACAATGCAGTCGCCCTGTCCCATGTGCAGAAAAACACCCCCAAAGCATGATTCTACCACCCCCATGCTTCACAGTAGGGATGGTGTTCTTGGGATGGTACTCATCATTCTTCTTCCTCCAAACACGTTTAGTGGAATTATGACCAAAAAGTTCTATTTTGGTCTCATCTGACCACATGACTTTCTCCCATGACTCTTCTGGATCATCCAAATGGTCATTGGCAAACTTAAGACGGGCCTTGACATGTGCTGGTTTAAGCAGGGGAACCTTCCATGCCATGCATGATTTCAAACCATGACGTCTTAGTGTATTACCAACAGTAACCTTGGAAACGGTGGTCCCATCTCTTTTCAGGTCATTGACCAGCTCCTCCCGTGTAGTTCTGGGCTGATTTCTCACCTTTCTTAGGATCATTGAGACCCCACGAGGTGAGATCTTGCATGGAGCCCCAGTCCGAGGGAGATTGACAGTCATGTTTAGCTTCTTCCATTTTCTAATGATTGCTCCAACAGTGGACCTTTTTTCACCAAGCTGCTTGGCAATTTCCCCGTAGCCCTTTCCAGCCTTGTGGAGGTGTACAATTTTGTCTCTAGTGTCTTTGGACAGCTCTTTGGTCTTGGCCATGTTAGTAGTTGGATTCTTACTGATTGTATGGGGTGGACAGGTGTCTTTATGCAGCTAACGACCTCAAACAGGTGCATCTAATTTAGGATAATAAATGGAGTGGAGGTGGACATTTTAAAGGCAGACTAACAGGTCTTTGAGGGTCAGAATTCTAGCTGATAGACAGGTGTTCAAATACTTATTTGCAGCTGTATCATACAAATAAATAGTTAAAAAATCATATATTGTGATTTCTGGTTTTTTTTTTTTAGATTATGTCTCTCACAGTGGACATGCACCTACGATGACAATTTCAGACCCCTCCATGATTTCCAAGTGGGAGAACTGGCAAAATAGCAGGGTGTTCAAATACTTATGTTCCTCACTGTATATATATGTTTGAATGTATAATTTATGTAATTTTTCTCATAAATAATTGTATTTATGAACCAACCCAATCAAAGTAATTTTACTCATGAAATTAAACAGAAAAAAGGAGATTAACTCGTTTTTTCTTATTGCTCTTCTGTACTGAATGCTTTATCTTTATTTTTCTGCTCTTCCACCAGTTCATTTATGTCAATCAGTCATTTGCTCCATCACCAGACCAAGAAGTGGGTGTCCTTTTTGAGGTATGTTTTTGTGTGTGTGTGTGTGTGCGTGTGTGTGTTTTGCCAAATGCTACTCTGCCCCCATCTGGCTTTTTAAGAAAATTGAAAGTAGACTGGAATCATTTCAGATGGCCATTTGGTTGCACTTTATTTTAATGTGTCTTAGTCACAGTGTAATTATACATTCAAGAGGTATCAGGTAATATCAATTAACATGTACTTACTATAGGGTTAGGATTAGAAGCATGGTTGGGTTTAGTTGGATGTAATTATGCATAATTTACTGTCATTACTACAGTAATTACATGTAATTACATGTAACATTGTTTTGCTGACAAATTCAGCATTATTCAGAAGACTTGAAACTCGTAACAGTCCTCTATACGCAAGTGACTAGTTTCAAGTTTCTGTTTTTAACATGACCTGTGTAATACTGTATAATGAATATATAATAGGTTAATGCAATTTCGGTGGGGATTTCTGTGAAGGAACAATGTGTTTCTCTGATTTAATAGGTAAACCTTGTTCTTCTACTCTGTTTTACAGTGTTTTGGAAGTGATGGGAAACTAGTTCTCCATTACTGCAAGTCCCAGGCCTGGGGTTGACCGTGCAGCTCTCTTTTTTCCCCGTTTCCACCTTTCATTTATACATCTGTACACATACAGTAACAAAAACATCCCATACGCATCATCATTGTTTTTATAACGTATACATTTTTCATGTCTTGTTTTTTTTGTAAATAATAAAGTGTAAATAATATTATAAAACAATGCATCATCTCTTGGGACTTTTTTAAAGCTTTTTAAAACAAATTCTGCTGAATGTTTTTTATATTTAAGCTTGTGTTGAAGTGATTTACAGGGACAAGGACAATATGTAATTCTCAGTAGTACACAGTGATTACTTTTTACAGGAGGGGTGGGTAATGCCCCAGGACACAACAGGTCACGTAAGTGGAGACACAGAGGGGTGTGAAGAACAGGTGGGACAGGGGGTTGTTTAAAAAGGGTGGGATGGAGTGATGTAAAAGAAGACAGGATACAAAGATGGAGATGGCGCTAACAGATGGACTGAAGAGGGATTATGGATGCTCTTGGTAGAGTGTGACACCAATTTTCAAGGAAAGGCAGGAAAAGGAGGAGATTTGGGCAGGATTGTACCAAAAAAGGGGAAAAGCAGAAATAATCGCAGAAGGGTAAGAAGGGGAAACTGCATGCTGAACCAAAGAGTTGTTTAACAACTGCACAGAAGGAAGAAAAAGATGAAAATGAATGGATCGAAACAGGGGGGAATTATTACGATGGACATGATGTAAGAAGATTAATGTGCACAGGTAAAAATCAGCTTTTTTTAATGCAGAATAATGTTGAGTTTCTTGTGAAATTTAGCTACATTTAATTCTCGATACTGCAGATACATCTGGTACTACTCATGATTCAAGCATTTCTTTTGATTAGCACACATAATGCCTTTCGTAACGCTTACAAACACATTCAAATAAAATTACATTTAGGATCTGTTTTTCTGTAAAAAGTGAAAATGTGCAAATGTTGCCTTAAAGAACTGTTTTTAGTTTTGAAAATGAGTTTTGTTGATGTAATCTATAATGTAGTCATGTTTATTCAGATATATTAAACTACAGTTTTTATCTTACATGCTCATATATCTGAATTTAATGTGAGTTTAAGGATAAAAATAATGCAAAGGAATCCTTAAAAGCATAAAAAAAAATAAAAAAAACATGCACACCTACAAAGCCCAAACAGATTAAAACAGATTATTAGAGGATTACAAGTAAAGTTAGACTTAATGCAAGAGCTTAACTAATAATTTCATCACGTAACTTCAAACGTAATCCTTTGAATTCCCTCTCTTTCCTTTTCTCATTTTTAATCCCATTCAGTGTAGACTGGATGATGCGTTAGGGAATATCAGTAATAGTTCCGTATCATTTATTCTGCATTTCATAAACACGATTTACCTTTAAATTACAGTTCTGCTCATAAATTTACATACCCCTTGCAAAATTGCATGTTTTTTTTAGTACTGTTCTGAATAAACATAACAGGCAGTAAAACTTCCTACTGTTCTTCAGGTCCTGCACATTCTTCTGCATATTTGAACCCTTTCCAACAGTTACTGTATGATTTTGAGATCCATCTTTTACAGAAGAACAACTGAGGAACTACAGAACTATTACAAAAGGTGCAAATATTCACTGATGTTCAAGATGGTGCAGGGGGTGTAAACTTTTTGAATTGGATTATTTTGTATTCTGGGAAATATGTAGTCTCTGAAGTGGTAAATGAAATGATCTTTAAACTAAAAAAGAAAAATGTACACCCTATAGGTTCCTAATACATCATGGTGCTGCCTTGAACATCAGTGAATGTTTGTACCTTTTGTAATAGTTGTAAGTTCCTCAATTGTCCTCGTTATGAAAAGATGGATCTCAAAATCATATGGTCTCTGCTGGAAAGAGTAAAAAAAAAAAAACCCAAAAGATGCTAGAAAACAAAATAATTCGATTTTTCTGAAGAACAGTGCATGATTATTATCATAACTGAAATTAAAACTAAAACCATTAAACAAACATGTTTGTTAACTTAAAGTAAAACAAACGTATTGTATCTCATCTAGCTGCAACATTTCTCATTTTCATTTAGTTTAAAGAACTAAATTAACTAACAATTTATAAAAACGTATAAAAATGACAAAAAAACGCAACAAAATGACTTAAAATTAAACACAACTTTAAATTAAATGAAAAATATAAACATAATAATAAAAAAATAAAAATAACACTAGAACATTGGGCAGTTTAACTGCTCCTGCCAACAACTCATGAACAACTGTCAAAACATAAAATTGTTGATCATCCAGGTAACAACACACAGTATTAAGATTCAAGGGTATGTAAACTTTTGAACTGGTTCATTTGTGTAAATTAAGTGATTATTTTGTCTCTAATGTGAAACAGTGCATGCAATTTTTTATGATCCCTCTTATTTTATTATAATTATTAACATCTTACATATTCCGCAAGGGGTATAAACCTATGAGAAGAAATGTATATGATTCATATTAGAAGAAGTAATTAGTACATTTATTTGCCTTTGGTTTTCAAAGCAACATAACAGATCACTAATATAAAAAATATTTTAATATTTAAAAAATTCTAATCAAGAAATTTTATTTCATGAAGTGATTTGCGTTACAGAATTTGGCGATAGAAAATAATAATTAATTACTTAATGTAAAAATATCAAACAAATAATGAATCTGTTAGCTAACAAAATCTATCTAATAATGATATACGAATGCCAAACCGTGTAACACGTAGTGCTAAAGTAGTAAGATGTGTTTGTGTAGTTAATGTAATCTGTCTTTTAGAACTCTGCAAGATTTTTTTTCATTTGTTGCTTTGGTTAATAAACATCTGCCAAGAACAAAGTTTAAATGTATACGCCTGTGTTTTCTTTCCTTGTCTGACCCTCTCCTTTAATAAATCCACATCTTCATTTATCCTACCATCTGTCACAGGGATCTCTTTCTCATTTCTGCTTTATATAATTTTCTCAATTTCATTCTCATCCCAAAAGATTTTTTTTTGTGCGTGGACACTGGCATCCCTGTTTGCCCTTCCTTACCTCTGGGTAGCATGTTGGACCACATGTCCAGGCGTTCTCGCTCCCTGCTCTCTCTTTTCCTGACCTCCCTTGCCCTTGCTTTATCTGTGCTGGCTTTCTGCACGTCTTACTGGTGTGAAGGAACGCACAAGGTGGTCAAACCTCTCTGCCTTTCACCTGTCAAGATGAAGAACTGCGGCCAGAACAATAGTGAGCCTTACACTACAGGTATGATATATCACATGCACCTTAATCTTCTGGTTTGATTTTACCGGTGTGATAAATCACAATCGTGCTGATATTCAGACCAACATAACTATTGAGAGTGTGATATTACAAGAAGTTATGACTGAGTAACTTACTTTTTAGAGACAATATTGTTCTGCATATTTGACCCATCAACATAAATAGTCCCAAATTAAATGAAAGTATCTCCAAGCAACAGTAGCTTTTTGCTCCTGAATGAATGAGCCAGTGTTTTGAATGAATTGGTTGAGTGACTGATTCAATGACTCATTCATAAACAGTAAAAAAAAATTTTTTTTATATATTTTTAGCAAATGTAAAGGCCCTTTCGCACCAAAAGTGAAACGAATAAGCCTCAGGATGAAGGAAATACAAATTCACGGCTGTACAGTAGGGCGCAGCTGAAACAAACAGTTCATTTCAGCAATAAAAACAAAATTAAACACAAATGTGATGCTTTTCTTAATTCAGTTGTATCATGGAAAGTCAGCAGCAAAGACACTGGTTTATAAAGTGAGATTAAATACATAAAATATATGTGTTTTTTACACATTTATTTATCGCAGGTTTGCGTAATATTCTGAGTTTGCATTTCGCTGTTGTTTTATTCATTTTGAGGAATACTGAATCTGTCTTTATGCAAGTGCGATGAGTAAACACATGCTTACATTTAGTCTAACTACAATAACTATGTTTACTATGTGCACATTAGTCCTGATTTGGGAAGTAACTTGAGTTACTTATTTGAAAAAGTAACCAAGATAAAATGCATTTAAAAGTAATGCATTACTTTACTAGTTACTTTTAAAAAGTAATCTGATTACGTAACTCACTTTATTAATGCGTTAGCCCCAACACTTTATAAAGATTGTCTATACCTACTGGTGTAATAATGTAGGCTAGTCTGTAGAAAGAGTCAATGAATAATCTCCAATATGACTGACGGACTGTCTGGATTCTGTAACACAGACAAGTGGAGTGATACGAGCAGTGAAAAGTTACAGTGCTTCTACACTCCACTTATTTAGGTAACTAACAGGCTAATTGGTTGTCTTTTTCTTTTTTCTTTTCAGAAAGCCCCACCCCAGATCCACGGGGCACTTTACCACCAAAGCGAAGGGAGGAACTGGCCAGGATTCGTCAAAGGCAATTGGCCAACGCAGTTCACTACATTTGGGAGACGGGAGAAGACAAGTACACCTTCAGATATTTCCACACAGGATTTTGGGAGTCTTGTGAAAAACACGCTGATGGTAAGAAAAAGTCTCATCGAGAGACATCAAAGGGATAGTTCACCCAAAAATGGAAATTATCTCACCCTAAAATTATCTACTCACCGTCAAGTCACAATGTCGATTATGTCATTCTGTTTGTGGACCACAAAAGGAGATGTTAGGCTTCACTTTCACACTGCTCTTTCCCGTACAATGAAACTGAATGCAGAATTTGCGCTATATTTGAATATGTGTACAAGATTTCAGAGATGCAGCAATGCATTTTTTTTCTTTTTCAAATCTTGCAATAGTGCATGAGTTTATAGAAGAGCTGCATGAACATTCTGCCAAATGTTTTATTTTGTGTTTTATGGAGGAAAGAAAGTCATAGGCGTTTTTTTTTTTAAATAACTTTAATACTAATTTCAGGACATTGATGGAATTTTTCAAAATCTAGACACAAAACAATCACTTGTAACGGGCTACCACTTTTTTGGATTCTCAACAAGGGCCTGCACAGTAATGTCAAATGTCAATGTCAAATGTCAAACATGGGGCCATAGAAACAGTGTCTGAAAAAGAATGGTGATGAAGTATTACATCCAAAATAATAATGTAGTCCAGCTGGTTCATGTTCCACAGTAATTGGTGTAAGTGGATCCAGAAACCTTTTGATCATAACATGGAATGTTCATAAATTTTCATAAAGCTATGCATTTATGTAGTGATGCAGCAGTTACTTATCATTTTGAGCAGTTGTTTTAATTGACACTTAGATCATTGCAATGAAATGAAAAATGTGTATTTTGATCATTGGTTGGGAGTTTAATGTCTTGAGTTTTGAAAAATTAGTGCCAAATTAGTGTCAAAGAAATTGTAAAAACCAAACTGGTACACCCATTTTAAAATGCTTTATATGTCATTAAAATAATTGTATTGTTGTGTGTCAGACATTGGATTTCATTGATATAATTGTTCATTCTGCTACATTACAGGAGAACGATGTCGCCGGTTCTTAGATCTTACTCCTGGAGAGACTCATGGTGAGAGTGCAGTGCATGTGTGTGTTCATGAAATTATATGTATATATATATATATATATATATATATAAGTCTCCCTCTCTTTGTACAGTATATGCTCATATAAGTAAGTGTACCATGCATGTGTTCCTCTGTGCCTGCTGCAGGTGTTCTGTGGTTGTCAATGATTGCTGAGTTCATGTACATCAGTTTGTTGGGGATAGGGTTCCTACTCATGTGGGTGGAAGTGTTGTGTGCTCATAAAGAAATGCATGCGCTCAAAATCAACGCTTTTGCAGCCATGTGCACTGTGCTCTCAGGTAAGAGATTGCTTCTCTCTTGTGGTACATTTGGGTATTGCAGTTTTTGGTAATTATTGTTAAAGAATTATATTTTGATCATTTGCATTACATAGACTAGATACCAGTCATCTTATATTGTCCTAATTCCCTCTAGTTCTATCTTTCAGGACTGTTAGGGATGGTGGCTCATATGATGTACACCACCGTATTTCAGCTGACTGTGATTGTTGGGCCCAAAGACTGGAGACCTCAGACCTGGGACTACGGTTGGTCATTTGCGTGAGTACACTTGCATACAATATCTCATTTTGATTTGGTTGGGATCCGATTAAAAGTGTAGTTTGAATTTTAAGTATATTTGTATAGCGCTTTTCACAATATATATTGTTTCAAAGTAGCTTTTGCAGAAAATCATGATGTTAATGTTTATCATATCTTAAGTATTTTCATGCCTTTTAGTTGCATTTAGTAGATTAGAGCTGGGTGATCACCTAATATAGTTTGTTTTGCAAGGATACAAGCAATCAAGCAGTCGAGATTTGCTATTTATGTAGTAAATATTGCTTTATTTGAGTGTACTACACGGTATGTGGGCAGATATAAAGTTGGATATACTGTGCGATAATATAGTTTACAATTTGCAGCAATAAAAAAAAAATAGCGAATGAATAGTGAATGAAAATTCTGTCATTATTTAATCATCACCATTAAAAATATCCAAATAATAGCAACATGATGTAACTATACAAATATATAATATAATATTTGTAAAGATTTTTTCGCTTCCCCTTTGTATTATATATCAAATATCGTTCAAGTTTTCATATATTACAAATATGGAACGTCAAAGCTATATGATATACATACAGTATGTTAATATATATCCAAATATAGAAGACATGTTGTGCCCTGGTTTGTCCATGATGCTAAATGCCACTTGAATGTCAAAAATTAGATATTTTTGAGAAATAGTTCACTGAATGTTGACAAAAGCCTGTAAATCCTGTCTAGATCTTTGTTAATCTCCCTCTTTCTTTTGCATGGTCCTTTCTCTCACTTCTCAACTCCAAGGTTGGCATGGGTGTCTTTCAGCTGCTGCATGGGTGCTGCGGTTATGACCCTTAATTCTTACACCAAAACAGTCATTGAGATGCGTCACCGCCAGAGACTTCGATTAGAAGAGGCCCGCGCTACAACCCACGCTCCATCCTACGATGAGGTGGTCCCAGGGGGCGGGCTCTACTCCGTTAGTGGCCTGTTACAGTGCCCGAATGGGATGATGGACTCTGTGTGGGCATCCAATGGAAGCATGAGAATGGTGCAAGAGGAAGATGTGCCCACCCTGGTGCTTGTTGGGGGATGCAGACCGGATACGTGTGAGGACTGCGAGAGAGAGATAGATGAGATGAAGGAGGCCATGAAAGGAATAGATTCTCCTTGCTGATTCACCCAAAACCCATGTTGTTCCAAACCTCGATTCATTTATTTTATCTGTGGAATACAAAAGAAGATATTTTGAAGAATGTTGGTAATTAAATAGTTTTGGTTGGCATTACAAAACACTGCAACATATCTTAAAATATCTACTTTTCAGTCATGCGGGTTTGGAACGACAATAGTGTGAGTAAATGATGTCAGAATTTGCATTTTGGGTGAAATATACCTTTGAGTTTTTACAACAAAGGCCTTGTATGTTTCGTTTGTCTGATTAACTGACTGACTTGCAAAAATTGTCTATGCAAAATGTCCCTATAGATGATTTTTTTGGGTATGTGTGTGGCTGAAATTCAGTCAGTATGAGTGAGAGATACTGTATGTAGACACACAGCAGATGTGAGAAAGGAGAAAGGTGTGTGTAAATCATCCAGTGATTGGATTTCCAAGTGTGAGAATCCCAGGAAATTTTATTTATGTATTGAAAGGTATGAAACTCTTGAGTGGATTACATTGAGATTGTGTCAGATCACGAAGCCTGTATTATTTTTAGTTATGCATCTCATCTGTTATATTTTAAACAAAAATGTGTTCTGTTATGTCTAATCTTTTATGCTATATCTGTGTTATTTAATAATTTAATTGCTCAGAAAACCATCTGGCTAATGTACAGACTTGCTTAAAAGAATATTATTACTAACAAAATCTAAAATGCTTGAAATATTTACTAAATGTGGAATTGTTGCATCCATCAATTTGTGTCAAGAGGTTTTCTACTACTTCTGAGAGTAGAGCATGGTATAGTCATTACTGTAAATGATATTGTAACTTACATTCACTGTTGTCCAATGTGACATTCTTTGTGTTCCTTGTATTTCTAACGGCTCAAGTTCATTATCACAAATGTTCAATATGGCAAAACAAAGGTAAAAATGATAGCCTATATTAACTCTTTCCCCGCCAGTGTTTTTGAAAAAAGTTGCCCGCCGTCATTTTGGATCATGTTCACAAGTTTCATGGCCCCCGGAATATTATAAATATCTGAACATGCAATATATCAAAAGAAAGAACAGACCCTCTGCTTTTAAACAAACAAACAAAACACTTTATTCTAGCTTAATGCATTCTTTTTTATACTTGACGGTGGGTAAATTTCATTAAAGGAGAACTCCGGTCAATTTGAACATTGAGCTAATTTTTTTGTACATTTGGAGTGCTGTCAGTACAGAGAACAACGACAAAAATCGGTGTTGCCTACACCGTGTTATCCTCGTTTTAAAATTTGCACCCTGTTGACTTCAATGGGGCAAGTTTTAAACCTGCTTTTAGCCTCTTAACATCCTTGATGTGTCATTACACAGCACAGGTCATGTGAGTGATTCCTTCGGAGTGAACGCGGGTGAATCTGACTGCAGTAGATGTGAAAGAAATATATAAAAAATGATGTTTATTCAGCCAGCGCACATACCTGTATTTACATCCTGTTTTCGGTCGAAGTCCACAGTAATCGATTGTCGAGTTCACGCGCGTGATCATAGGTACTAAACCTATGCGCGTGAACTCGACAATCGTTCACTCAGAAGGAATCACTCACATGACCTGTGCACTTGTAATGACACATCAAGGATGTTAAGAGGCTAAAAGCAGGTTTAAAACTTGCCCCATTGAAGTCAACAGGGTGCAAATTTTAAAACGAGGATAACACGGTGTAGGCAACACCGATTTTTGTCGTTGTTCTCTGTACTGACAGCACTCCAAATGTACAAAAAAGTGAGCTCAATGTTAAAATTGACCGGAGTTCTCCTTTAAGAAAATTTTGAGCAAAAAGCTGAGAAAATCATGATTTTGTCAGACTACGTCTGGATCGGATTCAGAACAATGATCAAAACATGGAGTAGATCGAGTCCATCAACACCCCTAATGCTTGCTCAGTCATAGCTCGTCATGGGTCGACATTTCATATAACATTAAGCAGTTTTGATTTATATGCTGTTTAATATTGATGATCGCGTTATTTTACAAATGCATTTGCTTATCTCTTGATCTTCTTCCCTTCACCTGTGTTAGTGGGCCCTATTTTAATGATCTAAGTGCATGGTCTAAAGTGCACGGCACAAGTGCATTTAGGGCGTGTCGGAATTCACTTTTGCTAGTTTAATGACGGGACAAATGGTTGGCATGGTCTAAAAGGGTTGTTCCTATTCTCTTAATGAGTAGTCCATGTGTTTTGGACGTAACGTGCAATAAACCAATCAGAGTCTCATCTCCCATTCCCTTTAAAAGCCAGTTGTGCTCGCACCATGGCGATTCGCTACTTACATGGCGGAATTTGCAAGCAGAAAAACTGAACGCGTCTCCAGAGAGGAAAAACGGATCAGCTCGTGCGCAACGTTAAAGCGTGCAAGCAGACCATCTATGGGACAAGCCGGATTCCACCATATCTTTATGTACACAATAATAATCTTTTACATTGTAATCCTTTTATTTGTAATATTTTGCATGTTTGTGTGCTGCTGTGCCCTGTGTGTGTAATAAGCAGAATGTGTGCGCGTTGTGCACCCAACTAGGCTCATATTAACAAAAAATAAATAAATACTGCGCCATTGACTTTAGACCAGGTTTTTGTTGGTTAATGGTGCAGTCTATTTCAGTTGCCTTAAAATAGCAACGCGTCAACAATGTGCCTGAACATATCTCGTTTTCAGACATGGGCGCACAAATGGATGCAAATGCATTTGCTATAACAATGTGGCACAGGATGTGAAAATGATAACTGCGTCAGGCTGAAACTAGCAAAAAACACTTGCCTCGTGCATTGCACCCGGTGTATGTAGGGACCAGTGTGTTTTTGATCAGGAGATTCAGTAGCCTACTCTTTCAGACGATGTGTAATAGCGCCCCTTACCATATAACAGTGAAAACACGGAAATCAGGTGTTGTGTCGAATTCTGATCCCCGCCAAGTTATTACCCCCCTAGTATTGGTAGGTTTAGAATTAGTTGTGGGGGAGGGATTAGGATTAGGGGTGGGGTTAGGATTAGATAATCAAGTACTGACGTCAACGAGGGAGGTAATAATTTTGCAAGGAGTTGAAATTGGGCATAACACTGGAAATTCGCGTCAATGGCGGAGAAAGAGTTAAAGAGACTGGAGAGAGAGGATGGACTGTGAAGTTGGAGATTTTGAAATGTCTACTTTGCAATGTTGGACAGGCGATTATGTTAGTAATCCTGACTTGGACTAAGACAGTGAGGAAAGGAACGGTTAGTAAACAGTGTTATAAAGAGCATAATGATGACTCTCTTCAACACAATATTAGAAAGTTCTCACATACAGACTCGCATTTACCTGTGTGTTGTGCATGAAGTATATATCTGGCCCAAATTTGCCTTGCGTTGACACACACAAAGATAATCTAGGATTACGGGTAAATATTGCCACGAGAATGTTAAACCTCTCGGCCGCTAGCAGACCATCAGAGATTAATGTGCTGCCCATTCCAGCGGTTTACTTGAACTCTTCACCTCAACCAAACAATTACACACAAATTCACAAATACTGACTCAGAATAGTGAGACTCATGGTAGCCTTTTATTGTTTTAGTTTAATTCCTCAGCTACGGACATCAAAAAACAGATTTGCACAATTTAAATGACAAACATTATTGAATATATTGTGCAATCATCCTGAATGATAAATTGTTTTCTTTTTCTTTTCTTTTTTTTCTTTTTTTTTTTAGTTGGCCTTCATCTGCATTTTACTTCTTTTACAAGAGGAAAATGAATTATCTAGCTCTCATTTCATTTTATAAAGAAAACAAAGATTGCTTACAGCTCAAGAGTATATGTTATAATTTCATCTTTCAGAAAGTGTATTTTCACACAGTTCAACACATAATGTTCCCAGCAGTGACACTTTACTATCAGTTTACAATCTTTAATAATAATCACTTTAACCTATCCTCACTCCATCTATCATGACTCGCTCCAAATATTTTGCAGTTAATGGGCTTTCAGATATTGACAAAATTATTTCACACTAATACAAGAAACAGACAGATGTGGCCAGATTAAAGGGGTAAAAGTTAAAAACAAACTAAATGAAAAAGAAAGGGTGGGGGGGGGGGGAGGGAGCACAAAAGGAAACCACATGATAATAAAAATACAGTGTTATTGTTCTCGTTTTATTGTTACTTTTTAGGCTCATATTGAATAAGGTGGATAGCATCTTCATTGTCAAGAACACCTTGAATAAACTCGCCCTCAGCCAATCGCTCTGAAAAAAAAAAGAGAAAGAGAGGGTGAGAACCCTCAATGTTACTGGACAATATTACATAGCTTTTAACAGCAGCTTTTTGACATTACAATGGTACCATCTACCATCATGAAAATGTATATTCAAGTAACAGACTTGAAACTTTTACCATGTATCCAGGGATGGCAGATATTTGATAATAATACATCTATTGTATTATTTTAAAAGATATACAAATAGTTAAACAGTTAGCCTATTTAAAAACTAAAACTATAAAAACAAAGACATTACCATTATCTTTTTTATTGAAGTACGACCACAGTTTGTCTGCTCTCTTCTCAGCAGTGTTTGCGTCTTCTGGAAGATCCTCTTGGGCCTCTTTAGGGATCAGCTTAAAGATAGCCTGAAGATCAACAAGATGGAAGAAAAGTGAAGTTGAGAAGGGAGGAAAAATAACAGACTAATGCTCATGCTCTGTTGAATACCTGTAACACTTTTTTTTCGATAGTCCACTTTAAACATTCTACCTAAAGTAACTTTGCAACTACATATCAACTATACCAGTCATGTCTATTTAATATCTGCTAACATTTTATTATGATGCTCCCCTAACAGAAATTCTACTGACTATAAGTACATGTCAACTCATTCTACTAACCCTAACCTAACAGTCTACTAATACTCTAATGAGAGTTAGTTGCCATGTAGGTGGAAATGAATGCGAGTTAGTTGACAAACTTGCAAAGTTACTTAGTAGAATGTCCAAAGTGGAAATATAGTGTAACCTGAATAATTTTTAAAACTTCTCTTTCATTTACACATTATGGGATTGGAACTCAAAGAAAATTGCACATCAATCAACTTGAAAAATGTTGGTTTATATCCAAACACAACGACTTAAATTTAACTGATGTTAATATATATATATATTATTTGTTGTGGTCATTGTTATAATATATATATATATATATATATATATATATATATATATATAATCTGTTTGCCTTTTAATAATATTATTAATAATAGTCTAGCCACCATTTCCCAATCTCATAGCATTTTCTCCCCAATACATCAAAAGTAAACACCTTAAATTTCAATACAGGCTATGCAATATTTTATTACATTATTCATTATTCATCAGCCATAATTGGGAGTGTCAAATGAATGACCATCTGCTCTTCTGATGATGCTTGTCTGGAGGTAATCATAGATTAGGACCACTAATGCCAAGGGTTATTAACATAGACTTTAGTTTTGCCTGACCACAGCTGACCTGGATCTGAGTGGTTCAGTGATCTGAGGAGATGTTTATCTCTGACACATAAGACACGTAAGAATAATACAGATTAGATGCAGTACCAAAGCTCCTGCCAAAACCACTCACTGGCCTCAACAAGCCCAGTCTTTAATCAGCTACTCTTTGGCATTCAGTCACTGGCATGATGACAGAGACATTTACACTTATAAACCACTAAACCAGTGATCACAAAGCCTGAGTATGAGGTCAATGCTTATCTGACACTAGCTGTGTGAGAATAACCATTTTAATATACATCCACAAATGCCTTAATGCCATAAACAATGCCATAAACAATGCATCAAAAAGGTAAGTGTATCTCCTGTCCAATAGTATCCATATTGCATCTTAAGTTTTCGTGGTGGTGTACTCTCTTCCAATGCTTTAATTTATATTACTGTACCGATCGCCGTGACTCTTTTCTTGCTTTTTTTTTTCTCATGTTTGTCCTTCTGGACATGTAATATGCAATTTATGTTCCCACTGTTTACTGTGACTTCTATGACCCACTGATCCAGAGTCTTTCTAAAAAAAGGTCTCTCACACCGTAATCTCCCCAGCCACCTGTCTGTCCACCTCCGAAAAGGCCTCTGTGTGCATTTATTGTTCAAGCTTATTCTGGGATCGGCCAATTCCATTAGCCATGCTCCAAGGCACTGGCTTATTAACTCAAAGTTACAGGATAAGACATTTGGCTTCTTTTTTAATGATGCCTTGTGCTTTGTTTGTGTTCAGTACATTGCTGACAAAACAAAACTTAGAATGAGAATAGAGATAATATTTAAAGTCTGGTTCATTGATCAGGAGAAAGGTTAGAATGCATCTGCACTATATTGGGGCAGGGGCAAGTTGTCACATGGGGGAAGTGGTCTGTATTAAGACTGCATAGGGATGTATTTCAGTAACTATAAGGATTTGAGTCTAATGTGTTTCAAACATCTTAAATCAGAATAATTTTGTCCTCTAAAATGTTAATATTATCATTTGTAACAAGTGAACACTAAAACCACACTGGGATACATTCAGAACAGTCAGCTGTAATGAAGAGAGAGTTTAACCATAAAAGTTGAACTTTTTTCAGGACACATATTTATTATAAATGACTGGTTGGGGTAAGTTGGCATCTTAGCATGTTGTCGCTTCTTTAAGTGTTATACATTGAAAAATTGTACAACATTGCTTCTACATTTTTTTTTTATTAATGTTTTGCAGAAATGATAGGCTTTTTAATGGCAGGTTCCATTGTGACAACTTGCCCCTGTGTGACAACATCCCCTGCATATTGGGGCATGTTTTCACTAAAGGTACATTTTTTCCTGGGGAATAAGGGTGAAATGTTCTATAATATGTGATACTCTGAGAAACTGCAGTAAAATAGTGTGACAACTAGCCCCAGTCTCCCTACAAAAATACACTCACTCATTTATGCTATGATTTTGAAGGGAAGCCACACAACAGTGCCACAAACGTTTCATATTTGTGAAGATATCATTTGACCTACCTGGCAGATTTCTCCCACTTCTGACTTGGTGATGTAGCCGTTCTTGTCAACATCGAAGAGTGAAAAGGCCCACTCCAGCTTCCGCTCCGTCTTTCCAGTTGATGTCATATGTAGAGCGATGATGTATTCCTTGAAATCCAACGTTCCATCATCATTCGTGTCAAAGGAGCGGAAGACGTGCTGGGCGTATGATGCGGCGTCACTTTCTGGGAAAAAACGTTCGTAGATCTTCTTAAACTCTTCTGGTGTGATACGGCCAGACGGGCACTGCTTCTGGAAGTTCTCATACCACTGTGCCAGTTCATCCTCTGAGAATTTGGTGTTGAGTTTGAGATCCTCCAGGATCTCTTTGGACATAGCACTGCTTTTGGCATTCCCCATTTTTGGCAGCTGGTGGAGGGCACAGGTAGGGGTTCGGGAAGTGTTGTTTGTCGGGTCCTCCTTTCCCAATCAGAGAAACGCTCTACTTTGAAGCTGCTCTTGTTGAGATGTTCTCAGAGAATCTCTTTTTTTGTTGGGTGCCTGTAATTAATGTCCCCAAAATGTCCCTCAAAACTCCTTTGAAAATGATGGATTTATAGATGAGTTAGCAGAGAATGAACAATGTCTGTTGTAATGAAGCTCTCAAATGTAGAGGGAAGAATGACCACTGATTTATGACGGTGGCTGAGTGAGTAAATGAGTGAGTGAGGGTGGGGCAGGTGAACTTAGGCTGTTACCTTTGAATACAGGTTTAAGTCGCTAAAGAGGGATTTGACATGGCTGAGCCTCTGAGCCCCAAATCAACAGCTCGGGACTATCCCCTTCCTTTAATTATTACAGTAATAACCCTGAATACAATCAAAACAACATCTATCTATCTATCTATCTATCTATCTATCTATCTATCTATCTATCTATCTATCTATCTATCTATCTATCTATCTATCTATCTATCTATCTATCTATCTATCTATCTATCTATCTATCTATCTATCTATCTATCTATCTATCTATCTATCGTTTGTGTAAATGAGTTCTGGGCCAGTTGATAAAACTGTCACTTGCCTACATCTTAAGCTTGTTGATGATAAACATGTAACGTCACACAAAATAAACATTTAGTTTGTGTGACGTATCAAGCCTTATTTTTAATTCTACTCTTTTAAATATGTCACAATTTTAACATTATTTAGATAACTTCCATTTTTATTTAACATGTTGAAATTGCGAAACTGGCTTGAAATCAAGAAAACTTTGCACAAATCAGTAAGGTTTCACACCTTCTACTATATGTGTGTTTATGAATTTATACATTGCATTGAAGTGCAATTTCCAGCTATTGTTCCAAATCGCATATTTAACTAATTATAAAATTAAAAATGATTAAAAATGGCAGTAAATAAATATGTGATATAGTAGTAATTTTGGTTTTCTTTTAATCAACCTTGCAGGTAAACTCTAGAGAACCTTTATTTACAGAACTTTCTAGGTGGGCGACATATTTTGTTTGGATCACAGCTGACTGATATCAAGAAATACTATAAGGCAATTGTATAGAACCCAAATTCACAAAACAAGTAAATGTTTATTATTGTGAAAGAATAAGATGACTCCAAATCATTTCAGCAGCAAAAGTGCAGTGGTAAAGTCATTAACAATGAGTCCTGAATATACAGTCATGTCCTCAACTGACTGTCTTAGTCCTCTTAATGAGACATCCATGCACTTTGGCACAGAAAGCAGCATCCAGACAACCAAACTGACCTTTTGTGACTGTAAGGCGGGTGCCAGCAAGTCTGGGCTACCCCTCGAGAAAACAAAAGACTCTCATGAGAATTACCATTTGAACTCTCTCTTGCAAATGTAACAGCAACATCCGAGATGCAGCACACAGTGCAGCTCACACCTCATTTTTATAGTCTTATCATCTCCCCCTGCTCCCCCTCTTCTCCTCCTCCAAAAAACAATGTTAAGTGTGTACAAAAAAGTAACTATACATGTTTGGTATCATTTAAAGTCTCAGTGCGCCTGGTAAAATGGTCTCATTCTCCCAGCCATAATGAAAAGCTAAAATAAGTTATAAAATATGAGAAATGTGGTGTGCCCCTTAAAAGTGTGCCCTCCCCCAGATCCTCCATTCAAACTACCTCCTGTATGGAAATAAGTATTATTCTACAGGTATCAAGAACCCATTCAATTACAAATTCTGATCTCACAGTTGTGAACCCCTCAATAGGGGACCAAAATCTAATTATAATGACAGACACCACCATTTGGTAAGCATATTGAATTATCTGGGTTTAAAAGGAAAACTGGCAAAAGGTTGGAGGAGTCTGTAGGTAGACTTCCCACACGATCGCCGTGTGTAGTTTTCATTGCCAGGTAAATATTTCTATAATTTTTAAACATTTGATTTTATTCTGACTGACTCTGAAATTGTTTTCCCAAGTAGATTAAATAGATTCGTATGTTACCGCAAGTTTTGCGTCATATTAGTGACGACTAATATTTGGCATCAATTCAAGTTTGGTTTGCTTACTTGGTTTGCAAAGACAAGAAGTGAATTTCCATTTAGAACAGCAAATGCTGCTTGACCAATCTAAATTTGGGTGTGTCTTACCTCTGTTTCAATTTAATGTTACTTTAGATAAGTGTACATGGGAAACCACGGCAGGGCCAATCCAAAGCTATTATAAGAGAAGTATAATGTTGAGAAATATAGCAGCACCTGCTATATGTTTTATATGGCTTTTTAAAAAATCAGCTTTATCTGTTTTATTTGAAGAAGCATTTACGAACTGTCAACACTTTCACTGAGCGTGAATCCAGTCACAGCAGCTTTTGCTGATGTCAATATCAAGTTCAGTGAGGTTAATTCGAAACACCTCTGGGTTTTGTTTGATGGTGTTTCATTTGCAAGTTGTAATCGGGGGATCATTAAGCCTGGACCTGACATCTGCCGTACCCTCATTTCCAGGAACAATCCCTCTTTTAATCTCATTCCTGTACTCCTCACCTCTCTACAACTTTTCTTGCCATCTGTCCTTTATTGGGTCTGTTGTCATCTCTGGTGCTGGTTTTCTAATTTACTGTATTATGCATTTTTTTTAGTTCGGTGTCAAACTCATAAGCAACATGACTTTATCCTGCTCACTGATTGTGGTGTCCTCACTTGCACATAAACTGTTGTTACTCCAATAAATTCATGAGGTCGTGTTTGGTTTAGTGACTAGCTGTTTTAGTAGCAGCTGTGTTTAGGTTCATTTGTAAATATCATTAGATTGTTGAACCTGTGACACACGACAATTCTGTTGGGTCATTCTAAATAAATACTGGCAGTATTTTAGCTGCGTGTAACAGACATTTACTTCTCTCTGGGCTTTAGTGACACACCTCTTCCATAGTAATATTATCGACCACATTGCTTTTTCTATCATAACGATGCGTTTACACTGCTGAGGAGCGAGCAAAGGGGTGTTTTCAATTCATTGCTATGAAAGAGCAAAACGCTTGGGTGGTGGATCGTGGGATTAACAGCAGAGACCGGAGAATGCATTGAGAGTATGAAAAAGTGATAAACTTCATGCAAATGTAAAGAAAAAGACTGCTGTGCAGGTAACACATGTCATGAGCATTTAAAGGGGTGGTATAATGCCCCTTTTTACAAGATGTAAAATCTCAGATGTCCCCAGAGTGTGTAAGTGAAGTTTTAGCTCAAAATACCCCACAGATATTTTTTTATAGCATGTTAAAATTGTCCCTTTTTGAGGGTGATCAAAAACGCATTGTTTTGTGCGTGTCCATTTAAATGCAAATGAGCTGCTGCTCCTGGCACAGAGGGCGGAGCTTCAACAGCTCGTGTCCTTAGCAGCTTGTATGCACTAAAATGTCAGAAACTGTTCTGCCTTTTATGTTCAAACTGGAGTCGGACAATGATATAGAGACTCAAGAAGAAGTGACAACATGTAGAATGCAACAGGACATTTCTGAATGGTTAGTTGATGAATTTATGTAGCTGATGTGGAGTTAACTATCTTCAAGTCATTGATTCGCATATTCTGTCATGATAATCTATAAATCGCTCGTGTGGGAACTGTTGTAAGATGCCTACAGAGTGACATGCTATTGCATTTGTGTTACATACTGTATTGCAATAAATGTGAAAAGACGGATGCGACAGCTTGAGCTCTACTACAATAACTCTTCCTCTTCTCATAGACTCACCCCATTTGTTGCGTGTTTTCAGGGGCAGGGTTTATGTAAATTTGAGGGTTTGTGATGTCACTAACCCGGAAGGAAGCTGGTGTAGTCCCTATCCGTCGTTTGTTGTAGTCCTTAAAAAGCGATTTCTGTAAAAGAAAATATCTCCCTTTGCTTTGAACTTTGAGCATTGTAACTTTGCAGGTGTCCTTTATGCTCAAACAGCAATATTACACACTATCTAAAGTTAGAAAAGTGAAATCATAATCAACAACTCCTTTAAAGCAAACATAAAAAGAAAATTGATCATTCTTATTTTTTATGGAATATTAATATAAATTAGACATAAACAATAGACATACATTAAAAAAAGCAACCCAACAGTCAAATTTTTTTTTTTAGGCTTAAAATTGTGTCTCACCAAACAGCTAATGATTTTTGACTCTCACATGTTTACAGTTTTTCTCAATCGCTTTGGCACATATTTCTAAACAGTCTTAACATTCTCTAAACTGTAAGGGCAATTGTCAAAACTGTTTGCTGGAACATCAGAACTCCATTGCATGTCTGTAAAATGTAGTATAACTCACCCAAAGTATTTCATTCATGCTTCAAAACCTAGTTATTGTGTCAGTAAATTGGTCAATGTCACCAAAACAAAAAGTGCATTTATTTTTGAACAAATGTGTTACATGTAAACTGAAACCTTTTACTTGTCCAATTGTATTTTTCATATTACAGTAAATTTCATGTTACTGTAAATACTAAACAGAAAATTGCCTCAAAATTACATTTTGTCACGGTTGGTAGATCCGCTGTCTCATTCTGGTCTTGTGTGTTTGTGTATGTGTGTGTGTCTCGTTTGCACTGATTGTTTCATGTGGGCGTTACCGCTCGTTATCATCATCAGCAGCAGTTGCAGACCATCTAGTTAGCCTATTTAATGCCCTGTCTTTCGTCTTGTGTTTGTCAGATTGTTGGTTGATGTTTCTAGTGTTGATGCCTGTTCCTGTTTTCCTCATGTTTCCTGTTTTCCCCATGTTTCCTGTTTTCCCTGGACACTGGATTGCTTCACTCCGATCTCACCACTGGTTCATCTCATCACTTCAGGATCGCCTGTCTCAGTCCCTGCGTCACGCTCTCCTGCTGTCTGTGTTCTGTGTCTGATCATCGCCTCTTGAGATCTTCTGCCTGCACTGAGTCTTCGTCTGACCCATCTTACTTTCCTGAGAGAACTTATGTTAATTAAACACTCATTTGCACTTGCATTTGCTTCCGTCTTTATTACACATTTATGGAAAAAAAAATCTAGGTGGAAATCCTGTCACTCTTGTTGGTCTGGCCAAAGATTTTCATCAACATCACATCTGATGTTTCCCCTTGCCATGCACCGGGGAAAAAATTTCCTTGAGTGATGCAATCATCCCCTGCAGTGATCACCTGATGTCCTCACAAGCAGCATTCATGATATCTAACAGAGACACCGACTTGCGGTCGATGTTCATATATTTTCCACCTCCATGCTGAAAAAAAACTCTTCTATCAGATTCAGGAATGGAGATTATGGTGGAAGGAACTACATTGTTATTCTTTCATGTTCAGCAAACCATTCCCTAACAATGTTGGTTCGGTGGAAGCAGACATTATCCCAGACGATAACATAAATTTGGAAAATGGTCTAACTAAACCTTTTTCTTATTCATGTAGGTCTCTGGAAAGTGTGTTAAGGAAGGCCAGGAGAAGTTGGGTGTTATAGGGCCCAATGTGTGGGATATGTGTGCTCACACTATTCTCTGAAATGGCAGCACACATTGTAATATTACCCCCACGTTGGCCTGGTGTGCCAATTGTTGCTCGGTGTCCAATGAGATTGAGGCTGCACGTCTCTGACCTTTGGCCAGACTGAACCCAACCTCGTCCTCAAAAACTAGAATGTGGGTTGTTTCATGTCTTTCTAACTCCATTATTCTCAATAAAGTAAAACAGTAACAATGTAAAGTTAACTTTACATGGCTTATTCTAGACAGATTAGCAAATGTTTTCTCTTCTAATGGGTATCTAAAACTTTTAAGAAATATATACAGGTATCTTAAGTACAGTAAAACTCACTGGACAATGTACTAACTGCACACCAATGGTTTACCTGGACATACTACCACAGCTCATTTACTCTTTTACTATTTCTCTCAAATGGCAAATGTCAAATTTGATGTCTTTTCAAAACTCTGTCTATATGGAAATGCTGACAGAATTTATATTTGCAAAGACATCATTGTCATTTATGTCGCAATTTGGATCTCTTAGCCTGATGGAATTGTTGGCAATGACCATGTTGCAAATTTCTTGTTCTTGCTGATGGCTAAATACTGCTGCTCTGTCACCAACATGAGGTTGTTGTGTGGATATACTGTAGAATGTACCAATAGACTTGCATTTACCTTTACAATACCGATTTGTATAAAAAATGCTGTAATAAAACTAAGGTCCTCCATGTTCAAAAATGGTAGTGATCGTGTTGTTGGCAAACTCCATATATGCTTCCAAACTTGATTGGTTGATTGTGATTCCTATTTTATTGCAATGGCAGGTCATTTGTCAATTTAGCAGACGTACCATGCCAGATATTTATGGAAAATACATGCATGTCTGTCAGATTTGGATAACTGAATGGATAATTTTGCATGTGATGGCTTACACGATGAAAGAATATTTAGAAGTTGTGAAGAGATTGACAGTTTCACTGAGAATCAACTCATCAGTTTTGATCAACAAGCATGTGCATTTAGTTATTGTGCAAAAGTACAATTGTCTACAATTTGCACAATAACTAAATGCACATGCTTGTTGATCAAAACTGACGAGTTTGGCACTGATGAGTGCATTTTTCGTGGACAAATGACAACGTTTTCACAAAGATCCCCATGGATTCACATGGATCCACAAAGACAATTAAAAACACTGTATTATGCTGCCAGCCCATTAGTTGGCGATGTCACTTTGTAAAGTATAGGCTAACACCATGCGCCTATAGACTGAACACGTAATACGCATGCACATGACATCACCATTTTCACAAAATTCACGTTTTTATTAGTTAACACAGAGACGATAACGGCATCTTTTTCAAAAACGTGCACTTTGAAACCCGTTTTCAAAAGCTTGCATTTTCAGGCCCCCAAAATGCCGTTGTCATGTAAATGAACGGCCCAAACGCATGAAAAGTTTTCAGTTTTTAGTTGAAAACGGTGTCCTGTAAACGGCCCCCAGTCTATTCAGCATACAATTTAAACCGTTTACAGTGCTGACAGGACAAAAAAGGGAACATTTCACATTTCGTCTGGATTCTTTCCCCCTGTGCCCATACATTTCCCCATTTAAATCTTAAGCTGTATTTGAAACTTTCCAAAACATTCTTTTGATACAGGTCTGCCCTGCCTTTAATCACCCTGGATTTATTTAACTCCCTTGGAAACACCAGACATACGCAACTGTTCCTTCTTTTAGCACAGGGATTTTCTCTGTGCTATTCCAGGAATTTCCAGAGCACATTTATTGGATTAGTTGTCAGAGCTAATTACAATGTGCCCACATTAACAGCAAATTACAAGGATTGCTGGGACTAGTAGATATTTAGCCTATAGTTGTTGTGGATGTTATGTGAGTGTGGTTTCATGTCACTGTAGTGAATCATTGAAAATGACAACATAATAAACAATCTATCAAAAATACTTTGTACCCTTTCCTGAAGGTGCACAGCACCAAACAGGCTGACTCGTCAGTCATTTGAAACAACAATTGTGCCACAAGATTTGGAAGGAAACACCCTCTAATGCAAGTGTTTACCGACATCAAGGTGTTTTCAAATGTTTAATGAACATCTTATGCCTTTGGGTGTTCAACGGATCAACTTGGGCTTTGAATGAGTAGATCTTTAGGAATACCTAAACAAGAACAGATGTCACTGATAAACAAATTCAGTGTTTCTTTACTGAAAAGACTCAAACCCAACTGGCTTCAGATATTTTTTGAGCTTGGAAATGATTATGAGAGATATCTCAGAGGTAAATCAACAAAATTAATTTCTTGTTTGCAAAGAATGAGGCACGCAGACAGGATAGCGATTGAAATGTCAAAAGGGCAGGGGAAATTTCTTTCGAAGGAAAAACCAAACTTTCTGCCTAGAAAACAATACCTCTTTTAAAAATGCAGCCGGTTCTTAAGCAAAGGCAGGAGTGAGGGTGGGAGCAGAGGAAGGGAGGGAGTCTTAGATAAATACAAGTTAATGGGTCATAATGTTGTCTAATGACAGACATCGCTTTCCTTAGGGACACAAAGGGGCGATGGAAACAAACAAATGATAAGGAAAATAAAAACAACAGTTCACCGGCTCTGTGGTGGGTACAGGCTGGTCTGCAAGTAGTGATACACTATGTGAATGGTCGTAGAGCACCGCACTCGCATTTAACATGTTCTTGCCTGAGAGAAAACATGTCCTTGGAGAACATTTTTTACACTGGGGAAATTTAGGGAAAAGACTGGATTAACAATATTTTATATAATATAACACAATTTTTTTTTTTCATGTTTTGAAATACAAATATATTGGTGTGACTCTTTACATGCAAGAAAAAGGTGAGAAATTTATACATTTGACTAAATACATATTTATGCATTTGATATGTTTGTATTCAATCAACACATATTTATAACATTTTAATTTTAAGGTACAGTTTGGGGTCGGTATACGTTTTTTGAAATGTTATTGAAAGAAGTCGTAAGAAACTTACGGAGCCCAAACTTACGATTGGTAGTGTACTTTATATGACACTTAATGATTATTATAATTTTTTTAACTAGCCAAGATACTGATAGATAATACTAATTTTGACATAAGTCATTCTTATAATGAGAGCTAAAAAAACAATCAATATTTCTAAAATGTATGTGGTCTACATTTTCATACATGGATATTGATTCACTTAATAGTAGTCTTTCTATAATTTATAACTTTATTTGTTGTCATCACAATGTCATTTTCTATGCATAGGCTATTATGCTGATGTATATTGTGCTTTTGTATCATTTATAGGGAGTATAGAAATGACTGACACAACCCTATGAGGAAAGATAAGGACAACCACAGAAGAAGCACAGTCTGTGTGGACAACTGCTTCCTAAAATATTTATTGTGTTAAAATCAAACATCAACAGAAGAGGCAGGCAACTTTGGAAAGATATTACTTTTGTGGAGCACATTAATGATGGCAACATCCGAGGACCTTTCATCCCAGCCTAACCCGTCCCAATCCGTGAAATATGATCCAAAATCTCAAACTGTAACGTTACCAAATGGGTTGGTTTCTGTGGCCGGTGTCACGGTGGTGACGGGGGGAGCGGAGCTGTCCTGTGGCACCTGTATGTTGGCCTTTGGGGTTTGGGGCACTCTGGTTGGTTTGAGTATCGTGTCATTGGGTTTATGGGACCATTTGGAGTACAAGAACAGTGGTCCGTCACACCTTCTGGCTCTTGGATTGGTACTGCTGCTTACCAGTTTGAGTCTGGTAGCCGTGATCTTTGTCCTCCGTTTCTTAATGAAAAAGAGAAGAATGATGGCCAGAAGAGAGAGGGCAGAAGCTAATTTAGTGTTGGTTAATGATTATGCGGAAGTTGTTTTAAAAAGAGTCACGGTGTAAAAGAGCAGTGAAGAGAAAAAATACATAGCAGTTTTGTTCTCGTTGAATGAGTCTGCTGCTGCTTCATCCTTCTTTTTCTCCATCACTGTTTGCTTAATCATGTAGGAATGTCACAGGAAATTCATTGGGTTCACTGTTACAGGAAACACTTGGCTATGTCCTGTGTGATTTCAGAACACTCAAGAGACATTTCTTTCTGCATTCCTGTGTATTTATTAAAAACAGTTTATTTACCACTCTTCAAAGGACTATTAGACTTACATTTTTCATTTAAGTTTGAATTAATATTATTCCACAGCTTTTTAACTTTTAAACCTAAGCCCTTGAATCCATTTTTGTACTTATTTTGATTTATCAATATATTACATAAACTACATTTTCTTCATTGCCATATGCTGTCAATAAAATGACAACAGGCCCAAATTCATCGCATCTGCATAGTTTAGCAAATATACAGTATGGGGTATCTAAAATTGTTAACAGCTTGTGTGATTGAGAAAACCCACTGCCTTTCTACATATGCATGCACTGGTTTGTGCAAACATCATGTATGTGTTATTTGGGTCATTTATCAATGTTTTTCTGAAAGCACAAGTTGGATTTTATAAACGATGATCTACTACAAAAAAGGCATTACAGATTTTTTTCAAGTGTTATTTTGTTTAACATTGTTATTCTTACTACTAATAATTTTACTTTATGCCATGTGCCAGTGCTATTTTAAATTAATTGTAAATTAACAAATTGTAACAATGAAATGGTTGAACAGACTTAAAAGATTTTTTTTCTTGCTCTAAAGTATCATTAGGGAGGCAAATTTACAGTAACGGACAAACTTGTGTAACTGCATGTTAAAACATCTTTGAAACTTTACAAATTAATTGTTCAGTGTAAAAACGGTAATATCTGTCTCCATCTGCTGGTCACTTGTATTATTCTTTGCAGTGATTTACTGAATACTGTAAAATGTTATACTGCCTCTCATAAAGATGTATATTTACTTAAATAATCAAGTTATTATTCTTTTTTATATCATGATGATGATATGTATTATTAGCAGTAGTGGTGATAAATTATTATTGTTATATTATATAATAGTATTATCATTAATGTTTTTAGCACTAATATTAGTGAGAAAATGAACAATGTTACATAAATATGTTATACAATGTAGAAAAAACATTGAAAAAACATTAATCAAAGAAAGCTAATATGCTAAAATATAGGGTACTTTAATCATGCACAGCTTTGCACTGACGTTGGCAAGTCCTTAACTTTTCTCATTTTCATGTTCAAATGATCCATCTGTGTGCAATCGGTTGAAGACAAAAATGAGGAGCTGTAAAAACAAAACAAAATATGATCTATTTGGTTGCAGCAGACGAAGCTCAACTTACAGTTACAGCAATATTAAAAAAGCATGCCTGAAAACTATCATGACTGTCATCTATTTGTCTAATGTGCATAGTGGACACTTACCAAACTACAAATGTATTTTCAAACATTACATTTTAAATAAACGTTTTAATAATCCATCAAAGAAAACTTTACAATGACAATGGCACTCTTTTAAATTATAAAGCCTTTATTATCGGATGGCTACATATACAAATCTCAACACTTTTAGGCATTTCGGCCAATGCTCTCCTCAGCAGCACAACAAATGGTGAAAGCAGAATCATTTATCAGTTATTACATCATCTGATTAGTAAACAGTTGTCATGTGACCAACATCTCTTTATAGCATTTTAAATTCACCAATACAGTTTATTTCCATACTCAAAAACACCACTTCAAATGTAAAAAATAAAATAATAGTAATCTTGGATTAGCCTTTAGTTTATTAATCCAAAACGTCTCTCTTTGTTTCAGTTTAAGTTCTTTATTCCCTTTCCTAATAGTAGGCCTAATATTCACATGATCGATACAGTATTCGGGTAGATGGGTTTATTATGCATTACTTTTTAAATATTTTGCCATTTGATACTCTTAATGGCATATTTATGTTCAATAATCATCTTTTTGTTTCCCCAAACCGTACATTGAGGACATTCCAGTCTAGCCTAAATAACATCAGTAGTTTGGCAATTAATAAAATGTTTAATAGAATTTATCTTGTTTGTTTTTACATATAAAAACGTTTTACCTTGCACAATATTATATCACAGTGATTACAATGGTGATATTTAAATGAACCCTTAGGGTTAACCCCTAACCAGGAGCTTTCAAGTGGGTGTTAAATAGATATACAATTTTTTTATATATATATATATATATACAGTATATATATATATATATATATATATATATATATATATATATATATATATATATATATATATATATATATATATATATACCGTTTCATTGGAGGATCTGGGAATATATTTCTCAACAATTCATCACTCTGTAAAATGCCCCACTTTTTAAAAATAAATATTTTAATTTGTTCAGCAATTGTACTGTATTTTAACATTTTAATAATAATTTTTTCCAGATATATATTTATATAGAAATATTAAAACTTAAAATTTTGCAGCCTGTTATATTGCTAATATTTGCAGCCTAAAATATTATATTATATTTGCAGCCTTAAAATATTGCATAAAATATTACTTAAAATGTTTATAGATAAATGTTCTGATTATTATTTTTACTGTTACCATTTAAAATACAAAAGTCTTACTATGATATTGTTTGTTGTTATACAATGCTTTCATTCAGAAATATCACATTTTGCATGTCAAAGTCTTATAATGTCATTATTTGGTTCTTGCCTTGCTTGTAAGGTAGTTTCTATGCATTCTACATTTAGATGATTAGTAATAGCTGTCATATTCAGAATCTTTGGGTGAGTTGCATAAAGCTAGCAGTCCTCCAACATTCTCCTTCAAAGTATTTATGGAGTCTGGTACACCCTGACTATAAAGGAGCCGATTCTCTCCAACTTTTCCTGCTGCCTTCATCACATCTTCCATGCACATTCACTGGTAGGGATGAAACATCAACAATATGCTTTACATTGACAATGGCCTGCCCATACTTTGACTACAAACTTGGTCCTCAAATCATTACGTATTTTGCAATATATGTAATGTAACTTTATAACGTTGCACTCTTTCTATAAGTTATAAATAGCTAGTAAGATAATATAACGGTAATTAACGTTACAGTAAGTAATTATTCTAGCAATATGTAATGCTAAATAAGGTTTGCTAGTACATTATTTCAGCAACATGACAAGCCAGTGAATTAGCAGGTTTCAATTGTTGCTTTGCACAGTGCGTGACATTTTATCTGTATGTTATGCAGCTAGAGTTTTGACACTGAGTCAATGGGCTCCGACGGGCTTGTTTATCGTCATCTGTTTATCATATCACATTTTGCATGTCAAAGTCTTATAATGTCATTATTTGGTTCTTGCCTTGCTTGTAAGGTAGTTTCTATGCATTCTACATTTAGATGATTAGTAATAGCTGTCATATTCAGAATCTTTGGGTGAGTTGCATAAAGCTAGCAGTCCTCCAACATTCTCCTTCAAAGTATTTATGGAGTCTGGTACACCCTGACTATAAAGGAGCCGATTCTCTCCAACTTTTCCTGCTGCCTTCATCACATCTTCCATGCACATTCACTGGTAGGGATGAAACATCAACAATATGCTTTACATTGACAATGGCCTGCCCATACTTTGACTACAAACTTGGTCCTCAAATCATTACGTATTTTGCAATATATGTAATGTAACTTTATAACGTTGCACTCTTTCTATAAGTTATAAATAGCTAGTAAGATAATATAACGGTAATTAACGTTACAGTAAGTAATTATTCTAGCAATATGTAATGCTAAATAAGGTTTGCTAGTACATTATTTCAGCAACATGACAAGCCAGTGAATTAGCAGGTTTCAATTGTTGCTTTGCACAGTGCGTGACATTTTATCTGTATGTTATGCAGCTAGAGTTTTGACACTGAGTCAATGGGCTCCGACGGGCTTGTTTATCGTCATCTGTTTATCATATCACATTTTGCATGTCAAAGTCTTATAATGTCATTATTTGGTTCTTGCCTTGCTTGTAAGGTAGTTTCTATGCATTCTACATTTAGATGATTAGTAATAGCTGTCATATTCAGAATCTTTGGGTGAGTTGCATAAAGCTAGCAGTCCTCCAACATTCTCCTTCAAAGTATTTATGGAGTCTGGTACACCCTGACTATAAAGGAGCCGATTCTCTCCAACTTTTCCTGCTGCCTTCATCACATCTTCCATGCACTTCATCACAGGCCCAGAGAGGATGAAACGTTGAGTTTGCCTCTCCAATACAGTGGCTCTTCCACTAAGAACACTCAGAAGGTTCACAGCTTCCCTGACTATTTGCTGAAAATCAGCTGTGACCTCTAGATGCTGCTTCACCTCTTTAATCTCCCTCTGAATTTTATTCAGCGTCTTATCAGTCTCTTTAATCTCATTCTGTATGGTAGAGATATTGGATTGGTAATTAGACACCTTTATGCTGTTGTCATTCACTTGGGACTCATTTCTTTTTAGCTCATCTTCAGCATCGCGTATAGCCTTTGAGGCATCCTCACATACACATGCTCCCGTAACCATCATTATTGGCCCTAAAGGAAAGCAAGAAATCATATCAGCCACCAATACTGGTTAGTTTTACTCATTATATTGATGATGAAATAAAGAGTAGTGAATCAGAGATGATTTCTCACCAGCAATCCATCCCAAAACTGGTATTGCAGTCACTACTGCCCCTGCAATTGCTACACCTTTACCTGTGTTCTTCTTATCCGTCTCTCTTTTTATTTCATCTTTTCTTAATGCTACAATTTTTTTAGCTTGCTCCAAAGCTGCTTTAGAATTTTTTAATGATTCTTCGGCAGATTTCTTCTCGATGTGTAATTTATCCATGGCCGTGCGTTTTTCTTTGTTCCGTTGCTCAACATTTCCTTTTTCGTTAGTAAGTTGCTCCATGCGTTCATCCAAACATCCCAGTTTTCCTTTAATCATTGTCTCTGATTTTTTCAGGCGCTTCTCAGCATGCCTAATATGTTTCCTGATTTGTTTGTAATTGGAGCATGTGCCAGTGTTGGGATCTACATGTGCATCCAAGAGGGACTTGCAGATGTTGCAGATAGAGACAATTCCCTCATTTAGAGGCCCAGAAACTGCCTCCATTGCCTGCAAATCCATTACACTGCGAGTTCGAAGATATGGAAAGAGAAAAATATTTTGACACCTTGAATGGCATTTGCAATGGAAATATTTGTCATTTTTAATGTACAACATCATATCAATAATTGATCATTCACTTTTAATACCAGCAACACTTTGTGAAGAAATTAGATTTAAAAAAGCTTACCGTCTCATTTCGACTGTCATACTGAAACACAAAATGAAAGAAACTTAAATGTATCAAATATCTGTGGTCTACACTGAGCCAATTAGTGAAAGGATTAAATAACAATATCACACAAGCATGCTGTTGTTCTCAGGCACATAATGATAATCTTCTGTCACAAATGATGTATTCCTTGTGCTTTTGTTTTGTGATCTTTTCGTTAGTTCTGTCTTGTGCTTTGTGTTCCTGTTTCCTGGTTCCCTTACCTGATCATTCTCACATGTTTGTTGTTACCCTTATTATTAGGGGCCAAGCACTGAAAGTGCGTTGGCAACTCTTGAAATCGTTGGCGTTCTTATTATTATTCTTCCGTCATGGAAGTCAATAGTTAAGCCAAAGTTATGAAATTTGGCACACTGATAGAGGACGATCTGAACTGTACCATAGCAAATTTGGAGTCTCAATCCCTCTAGCGCCACCATCTGTCCAAAGTTTCACTCATGTTTATGCTAATAACTTTTGAACTGTAAGGGCTAGAAACAAAATTCTTGTTTCCTCTAATTCCTTGGCTCAAGACAATTCAGTCTTGCACCCTTTGATGTTTTTTCCGTCATGAAAATTGGTCCGCCATTTTGAATTCTCTGAAAACCTACTTTTTCTCCTCCTAGGCCGTTGCTCCGATTTTCATGACAGTTGAACCAGATCATCTTCAGACCATGCCGACAAAAAGTTATGGAATTCATGTTGATTCGTCAAACGTTCACGGATACCGTGCAAACTAATTTTACGTAGTTCTTGCAAAAGCAGACGTAAGGCTGTATCTTCGGAATGCTTTATCGTATTCAGACCAAACTTGGTACATGTCATCACAAGCATGACCTGAGGCTACATGCTGCGTTTCGGCGCAGTGGCACCCTCTGGTCCGGAGATATACGAAAAATAGCTATTTTAGCTTATAACATTTGAACGGTTTGTCCAAAAATCATAGAAATGGTCTCGTTAGATTCAGGATGTCATGCCGAGTCAACTGATTCCATATCGACCATTTTAGGCGTCCGCCATTTTGAATTTTGTACCAAAATGCTGTATTTTATGAACGCATGAATGTATCGTTACAAAACTCAGTATGAGTCATCAGTACGATGCACTGAAGGAGCCAGAGAAGTTTTGAACCAGCGCCACCTAGTGGTAAAATACATTTTTCAAATGCTTATAACTCTGGGTGTGGTTGACTTATTTTTACTTATTCTCATCTCCTTAGGTTCCTGAGTTTTTTATACACAGATTTCTTATGTGTTAATATATATAAATGTTTATAACTCCAAAACGAAATTAGATATTTTCACCAAATTTGACCTACAAATGTATGGGCTCACTCTGAGAACACATGAACAAAATAATGGGATTGTGCCTCTTGTTGGCGCTATAATAGAACAAAACATGAAATTGCCATTAACTTCAATACAGTATTGTGATATAAAATGCTATACTTTATGAATGCATTAGCGCATTGTTACGAAACTCGGTATGAGTCATTGGCACCATGCCATGAAGGTACTCAAATTTTGGGGCAGCGCCACCATGTGGTAAAAAAGTTATAACAAAATTTCCAAAAATACTAATAACTTTTGAATAAATGTGCCTATTGTAATGACACTGGTCTTAAAGCTGCAGTAGGGAGTTTTTAGAAAACGTTGACTTAGCCTGAAAATTTGAACAAGCACAACTTACAGGTCACTCCCCCTTGTTCTCTGCTGCGCTACAGCCCCCCCTCCACAGCTCCTCCCCTACAACGGAGCCTGCCATGAACGTGCAGGCTAGTAAGCAGGGCCACCGATGACGGCGGATAAACAGTTATGGCACATTCACTGGTAGGGATGAAACATCAACAATATGCTTTACATTGACAATGGCCTGCCCATACTTTGACTACAAACTTGGTCCTCAAATCATTACGTATTTTGCAATATATGTAATGTAACTTTATAACGTTGCACTCTTTCTATAAGTTATAAATAGCTAGTAAGATAATATAACGGTAATTAACGTTACAGTAAGTAATTATTCTAGCAATATGTAATGCTAAATAAGGTTTGCTAGTACATTATTTCAGCAACATGACAAGCCAGTGAATTAGCAGGTTTCAATTGTTGCTTTGCACAGTGCGTGACATTTTATCTGTATGTTATGCAGCTAGAGTTTTGACACTGAGTCAATGGGCTCCGACGGGCTTGTTTATCGTCATCTGTCTTTTTCCGTTTACCTGTCTTTGTTATGAGCAGGTGCCACTCGAGAAATTGGCAGTTTTGGTTGTTTGTCTGCCATTAGCACAGCTGCGGCACACCGGCAATCTTAATTTTGAACGATGGTATGCGCTGTGCAAGAGAGGGGTGTTATCAGCGTGTACACGAGCTTGATTGACACTGCTAAGACATTCCTCTTGGCTCTGATTGGTTGTTTCTCACCGGGAGTAGTGTATTTCTGCAAATGGCAATAGGACCACTGGGAGGTGCCAGAGGAGCTTAATTTTTTTCACAGATTATCTGTCTCATATTCTACTGTCAGGACATAATGACAGTTCTCTTACGAGAGGTTCTCTCGTATTGCGTAAGTAGCTTACGCTGCGGGAAAGTCTCCTTTCTCGAGATACTGAAGCCAAAAAATTATCCTTAATTTTTAAAAATCTTGTCAACGCAGTGCGGCAGCCTGCAGACCTAGGGCAGGCGACTCGCGTGCCCATTGGCTGCTCTGCGGCAACTGCAGCAGCCTATCGCTGAGTCCTAGGCGCGACGTCACGTCCAATGAGCGCGCTTGGCGCGCTTAATGCGTCACAGCCCGTCATTAGGGGTGTGGCTTAACGTATATAAGCAGGGCTCAGAGGCTGCTTCACTGATTTCTGTCTCTTCAGCGAAGCTCTTCGCATCGCTGATCTCTGAGGAAGCCGCCGTCGAAGCAAGCGACCAGCACGCCGAGGATCTCAGCCTGAGGACACCGGCCGCCTTCGCCGCCTTCAGCTTTCCCTGCCTGCTGTGCTATCCGGCACTATATCCTTTTCCGCTCTGTGTTTGTGTGTTTGTGTGTTCGCCTCGTGACACACTTGCATCTAAAAGAGCGCGAGGCGTTTTTGCAAATGCCTCGCTCATCCTGTGGCTCGTGCAGAGCCGCGCTCAGCGACGGAGACCGCCACGTGGTGTGCGCTCTCTGCCTGGGCTTCGAACACGCAGCCCGCGCTCTCTCCGAGGGCGGCTGCGAACAGTGTGAGGAGTTACCGATGTCGACCCTACGGGCTCGACTCGCTAAATTTGAAGAACCTCCACCTTCTCCGGCCACTTCTTCCGGGCCACGTAAGAAGAAACGTCGCTCTCAAAGGCCGCCTGAACCAGACGCTACAGCTGAGTGCTCGCCGGAACCTCTCCCGCGAGCCTCGCTTTCTCCTTCTCCCCCGCCATTCACCGACGCGCAGCGGCCGGCTTCTGCCCGCACTGCCGTCGTCCTGGGAGATGATGCAGATGACGCCGCTGACAGCTGCTCTCTGCTTGCGTCTGACAGCGAGGATTGGTCGGGCTCTCACCGCTCCGCCTCCTCGACTTTAGAGTCTGGCAGATCCCGCGCCAGTGTCGACGCGGAGCTTCTCCGCCTCCTCACTCAAGCGGTCGAGAGGATGGGACTGCATTGGTCCCCACCTAAGGAGCCGGCGCCCAATCGTCTCGACGGGTGTTTTCTACCTAGCCGCCGCCCAGCGCCTGCCTCTAGGTCAGCACCCTTCCTGCCTGAGCTCCACGCTGAGCTCTCTAAATCCTGGAATGCGCCATTCTCCGCCAGACTCCGCTCGCCAGTTTCCTCGGCTCTCTCCCAAGTGGACGGGGCCGCCGGAAACGGCTATACTGGAATCCCCGCCGTTGAGGAAGCTGTGGCAACGCACCTTTGCCCGCCGTCTGCTAGATGGCGCTCAAAGTCTGCCCTGCCGTCCAAAGCCTGCAGGACTACTTCAGCTCTCGCCGGCCGCGCTTTCGCCGCCTCCGGCCAGGCTGCTTCCGCCCTGCACTCGATGGCTATACTTCAGATCCTACAAGCCGACCTCCTCCGTGAGCTGGACAAGAAGGGCTCGGATCACTCAGCTTTAACGGATCTGCGCAGCGCTACGGACCTTGCGCTCCGTGCTACCAAGACCGCTGCACAAGCCATCGGCAGATCTATGGCCGCGCTCACCGTCATCGACAGGCATCTTTGGTTGACGCTTGCGGATATGAGTGAGTCAGAGCGCTCTGTGTTTCTCAATGCCACACTCTCGCCCACCGGCCTCTTCGGCCTTGCGGTCAGCGGGATAGTGGATCGCTTTTCCGAAGTGCAGAAGGCGTCGCAGGCTATGAACCTCTTCCTGCCCCGCCGCTCGAGCCCAGCCACAGGCCGCTCTCAAACTCAGCCTCCTGTGCGCAGCTCTACACAGCGCTCTTCTCGGCCTCCCAACACTTCGCAGCGACGTCAGGGCGGCCGCCCTAGGTTGCGCTCTACCAGCCAACGAGCCAGTAATACCACTCGCTCGCCTGCACACAAACGCCGTTTTCACGGCGACCCAGATAAATCTCAAAAAGAGTAGAAGTGCTTTAAGTGTAGAAAATGTGCCCACGCCCATGTGCTCACTGCTTCACACAAGTACGGTTCCCATGGTAACGCGCTCAGAGCGCTCTCTCATAAAGCGGACACACGCCGCTCGAGTATTAAGTGTAGTAAATGTGCCCACAACTCTGTGCTCACACCTACCCGCTGCTTGCTCTGCCACTCAGTTACCTCAAGTTGCTACGGCTCAGGCCGAAGGGATATTAAGTGTAGAAAAAGTGCCCACTCCCGTGTGTTCACTGCTTCACACAGACAGGGTTCCCATGGCAACGCGTCCAGAGCGCTATCTCTTAAAGCGGAAACACTCCGCTCGAGCATTAAGTGTAGTAAATGTGCCCACAACTCTGTGCTCATACCTGCCCGCTGCCCGCTCTGCCATACGGGTTACAGACCCTCTAAAGCTCCCAAACACTGGCCGTGTTATAAGTGTAAATCCTGCGCCCGCTCACGAGCACGCGCACCCACTTTCAGACACCATAATCCCCACGCCGCTCTCGCGCCAGGGGTGTTTGACAGCAGAACGCGCTCCATCTTCCGGGATCGAGCTACTAAACGCTGTACAGCTGGCCAACTCTGTTTATCAGCCCCCGTGTCCGAGCACCGGCGGCGCGCGCGCCGCCCCATCCTCTCTGATACAGGTTCCCCATCCCGCGCAGTGCGGCGATCTGAACCCAGAGACCATTCGACCCCTAGCTATGCGTGCAAAAGCATGGGAAGCTATTCAGGGCGCGTCAGAATGGGTGCTGAACACTATAAGACACGGCTATTCGCTTCAATTCGCTTGTCGCCCCCCGCGCTTTCTAGCGCAGATGGAGACGAAAGTGAGTTTGGAAGCAGCGCACCTGCTTCAAGCAGAAATAGCGAAGCTGCTGCGCAAAGGGGCCATAGAACAGGTTTATCCTTCCCTGAGCGAGTCAGGCTTTTACAGCCGTTACTTCCTCGTTCCTAAGAAGGACGGAGCATTAAGACCTATTTTAGATCTGAGACATCTGAACAAGGCTCTCATGAGACGGCCGTTCAAGATGATTTCAACCAGACAGATCCTTGCGCAGATCCGCCCAGGAGACTGGTTTATCTCTCTCGATCTGAAAGACGCGTATTTCCAGATCCAGATAACTCCCCGTCACAGGCCATTCTTGAGATTCGCCTTCGACGGTCGAGCTTATCAATACACAGTCCTGCCGTTCGGCCTGTCTTTAGCACCCCGTACATTTACGAAATGCATGGACACGGCTCTCGCTCCCCTGAGAAGTCAGGGAATGCGAATTCTGAACTATCTGGACGACTGGCTTGTTCTAGCGCAGTCAGAGACAGAACTTGTGTCTCACAGAACAGCGCTTCTCAGCCATCTGGAAGGTCTGGGTCTCTCGGTCAATTGGACCAAGAGCTCGCTCTCGCCCCGTCAGTCAATTACCTTTCTTGGAATAGAACTGGACTCGGTGGCTGCATCCGCCGCATCCGTCTCCTCGCCGCATCCTTCAAAAAAGGCAGCCGGGTTCCGCTCAAAGCATTCCAGCGCATCCTGGGGCATATGGCCTCAGCTGCGGCAGTGCTTCAGCTGGGCTTACTGCGCATGCGCCCGCTTCAACGCTGGCTGAGAACGCGCGTACCCCATCGAGCCTGGGCGGCCGGCGGCTCGCTAATCAGAGTGACTCAGGGCTGCGTCTCAGCCCTGCAGCCCTGGCTAGCAGCCGAATGGTATCACACTGGAGTGATTATGGGGGTGATCTCACACCGGAAAGTTGTCTCGACAGACGCGTCCAACCTAGGTTGGGGAGCGCTCTTCGAAGGCAGACCGGTCTGTGGCCGCTGGTCAGACCAGGAGAATCTCCTACACATAAACTGTCTAGAGATGCTCGCGGTCGAGAAAGCGCTCAAACACTTCCTCCCATTCCTCCATGGTCACCATGTTCTAGTCCGCACGGACAATACATCAGTAGTGGCCTATGTGAATCGCCAGGGCGGTGTCAGATCAAAGACGCTCTGCGCCCTGGCGGAACGCCTCCTCGTATGGGCTCAGCACTCTCTGCGCTCTCTGAGAGCATCGCATGTACCTGGCCATCTGAACGAGGGCCCCGACAGACTGTCCAGGGACAACGTTCCCCCTAGGGAGTGGTCTCTACACCCCCAAACAGTCCAGTCACTGTGGCGCCGCTTCGGCAGAGCGAAGGTCGACCTCTTTGCGTCAAAAGACAACGCTCACTGCCCAGAATTCTTCTCAAAGAGCGAGGACGCGCTGGCCCAGCGGCCCGCTATATGCTTTTCCCCCGGTCTCTCTGCTGCCTCAGGTCATCAAGAGAGTCAGGGAAGCGCGCCACACAGTGCTCCTCATAGCCCCGTTCTGGGAGAACCAAGCTTGGTTCCCGGAACTCATACATTGGCAGATTCAGCCCCTTGGCCGATTCCGGTGCGGAGAGACCTTCTCTCTCAAGCCCGCGGCTCGATCTGGCATCCCCACCCAGAGCGCTGGTCTCTGCATGCGTGGAGCCTCAACAATTACATGCTGATCTACCAGAAGGGGTGATGAACACGATCATACAATCTAGAGCTCCCTCCACGAGGCGGCTCTACACGTCTAAATGGTCGGTGTTTAACAAATGGTGCACTGCCAAAGTGCTCGATCCACAGACATGTGGGGTTTCGCAAGTATTGTGCTTCCTTCAAGAGCTGCTGGACGCGGGCAGGTCCCCCTCCACGCTCAAAGTTTATGTCGCGGCCATTTCAGCGCTCTCTGTCTCAGAGCCGGGCCGCGCATTAGGAAGGAACGAGTTCGTCATCCGCTTCCTTAGAGGAGCGAGGAGGATGAACCCCCCACGACCCCCTTCGGTTCCTATGTGGGATCTTTCACTGGTCTTAGAAGCCCTGAAAGCACATCCCTTTGAACCCGTGGAAACTGTGGATATGAAATACCTCACGCTCAAAACCGTTTTTCTGATAGCACTGTCTTCAGTCAAACGTGTGGGAGACCTTCACGCGTTATCCATTAACGCCGCGTGCCTCGAGTTCGGACCCAATGACTCTAAAGTTATTCTCAGACCGAGGCATGGGTACGTTCCCAAAATATTGGGCACTCCCTTCAGAGCGCAGGTCATTTCTCTCTCAGCCCTGCCGATTTCTGGCAGCGAGGCAGATAGTAATCTCCTCTGCCCGGTTAGGGCGTTGAGAAACTATATTTCTCGCTCCGCCGCCTCCAGGCTCTCAGAGCAGCTCTTTGTTTCGTTTGGTGGGCGCACCAAGGGTCTCGCCGCCTCGAAACACACCCTGTCCAGATGGATAGTGGACGCTATCGCGGTTGCTTATGCGTCTAAAAACCTGCAGTGCCCACTGGGCATTCGAGCGCACTCCACCAGAGGCATGGCCTCATCGTGGGCGTGGTCCAGGGGGATTCCCATTCATGACATTTGTGCAGCGGCAGGCTGGGCCTCCCCCTCCACATTTGTTAGGTTTTAGAACCTGGAAGTTCCCGCCTTGCAGGCTAAAGTGTTATCAGTCTAAGTCTCGCGTAGCCAGCCCACTGTCTGTGCGCGGGCTACGTTGTGTGATTTAGCTCTACTGGTTGAGCTGCACTACGTGGGAAGTGTCAGTTTGGACCGGCTGTGCCGCTCCATGCCCCCATAGTATGTGCTTGATTACTGTGCTATCTATTGGCCGCCCAGCTCCGCTATCGCGTTCCCCGGGCTTTCCCTGGGACTCATTCAGAGGATGCTGGGCGCGCGCACGGCGTTGACAAGGGAGTTCCCGCAGCGTAAGCTACTTATGCAATACGAGAGAACCTCTCGTAAGAGAACGTACTCGGTTACTAAACGTAACCTCTGTTCTCTCTAGAGAGGTAACGAGTATTGCGTAACCCGCCGTGCTCGCGCCACGAGCTCATTTCGCTTCATGCGACAGAAACCAGTGAAGCAGCCTCTGAGCCCTGCTTATATACGCTAAGCCACACCCCTAATGACGGGCTGTGACGCATTAAGCGCGCCAAGCGCGCTCATTGGACGTGACGTCACGCCTAGGGCTCAGCGATAGGCTGCTTCAGGTGCCGCAGAGCAGCCAATGGGCACGCGAGTCGCCTGCCCTAGGTCTGCAGGCTGCCGCACTGCGTTGACAAGATTTTTAAAAATTAAGGATAATTTTTTGGCTTCAGTATCTCGAGAAAGGAGACTTTCCCGCAGCGTAAGCTACTTACGCAATACTCGTTCCCTCTCTAGAGAGAACAGAGGTTACGTTTAGTAACCGAGTACGTTTTAACAAAAATGTAAAAAATTATTTTTTACACAAGTTACCTACTGCAGCTTTAAGAAATGTGTGTTTCCCTATTGATACGGTTCACTTCGTACTGCGTTGCTAGACTCAATGGGAAAACTCCTTTTCTCTGACTTTTCCATTTCGGCGGGCTCTGGCTTTCACACCATAGGTTCGTGCAGTTATGCTGCATGGGTATTGGTTTATTTCTCTCTGCGGGATGACCATTGGCTCATGCAGTTTCAAGTATTCTCGTAAGTGTATAATCTGCCATTTAGAATACATACGAACAAGTCGCTCGAATGATGGAAGCCATGTTGCGCATCCATCTTGAAAATACATTAGCCAAAGAGGGACATACCTGGAAATTCAAGCTTCGCCTTTCGTATTTTTACACTCAGTGGCACCGTGATGAATGCGAGAAGGAGATTACTCGCGACTGCCGGCAGATTTGAAATAATAAGGCCACCGTAGGAGTTAAAACGCCCACAGAATGGGAGGGGCTAGAAAGTAATATTCAGTTGGTAGTCATATACAATTTCACGCTAGATGGGAGTAAATCCTACACAGTGTAGCTTTAAATCAGAGAAAAGGGAGTTCCCTTTCGAGAGGTCTCTCGTATTGCGCAAGGCTAGCTTACGCTATGGGAAAACTCCTTTTCTCAAGAATATTGAAGCAAAAATGCACAGTAGACACAGATGAGCGTCCAGCACGGTCATTGGCTGTGCTGCGGCAACTGCACAAACCTATGGCGAGGCGGATCAGACACGTGAACCACTCAGGGCACTTCCCGCCCTAACACGTCAGAGCCCGCCAAAATGGGTGTGGCTTTAGCCTATAAATATCCCATACCTCGCCTAGGACAACCAGATATTATCTCCTTCAGCGAAATCACCACTTCGCTGATCTCCGGAATAGAAGAATCTTTGCTGTTGAAATGCCTTTAGCAGAACAAGCAGCTGCATCGCAGTTCTGAGGACGCCGGCTTCTTGTCGCCGCCTTCAGCCCTTTTGACGGACATGAAGGAGGCAGACAGGGCAGCTTTTGTTGACTCCCCTATCTCCACCACCGGTCTGTTCGACCCAAGCGTGCTGCACAAGCCCTGAAAAGTGAAGCCAAAACGTCTCGATCGCCCCCCGGTGACTGGTCCTAGTATAGGTCATAAGCCCCGCCTCCACGTGTTATTCACCGGGACGTGAGACCAACTAAACAATTAAATTACACTTCAAATATCTTTTTCCAAAGGTGGTTTCTTTCATTTGCTGTTGGTTTTATCACGCTGATGTAAATTCAAGTGTCTGTTTCAAAAATAAGTTGGTTTTTAGTTAGTTACGTGATGCGGTGTAACGTCATGATTGACAGCTGTGATTGACAGGTTCTCCGAGCGAAGTAGTCACTGAAGCACCAACGGACATTTTTTTCGGGATCTTCGGAGGACTGAGGAGATTCTATTTACTTTATTTTAACAAGCCTCTTGTCGTACTGCAATCAATTTTTAAAAAAGTGTGCAGAATGCACTTTCCCTGAGGCGAGTGAGGGTGGAGCGTTGATTTCACGGCTTTACTTCCTGCTCACTACTGCGCAGGTCTGGTTCCGTAATCGCTACTGCGTAGACTCAAGTTCCAATATGTCAGCGCCATATCGGGACTCTGGCGGCTTCCGTTCTCATCAATGGAAGAGAGCGAAGGGGCGTTGTCCATCTTTTTTTACAGTCTATGGTTCGACCCAGCGGTCAAGAGTTTCGCGGAGCGTTATACCAAGGCACAGACTCATAGTCTGCAATAGATACAATGTCAAAAAGAAGATAAGAGGATAAAAGGGGATAAAGACAGAGGTAAAGTGATGGAATGAATGAACAGTTTATCTAATTGCATAGTAGTAAGAATTTAATGGAAGTTATTTTTACCTTAAACTTTATGCTAGCAGTTGTTCTGAGTTCTCCAGAGGCCGCAGACAGTGTGATTTTGTAACAATCATGTCAGTTTTTTTAGACGCATTTAGGCCTACTATCACTTTTTTAACTAATGTTTTACTCGTTGTGCAGGTTTGGGGGGATTTTTTTTTTTTTTTTTTTTTTTTTTGCCAAAATTAGTAATGATATTTATATACAGGTTTTATAAAATAGCAAGGTTTTATGTAAAATTCACATTAAAGAAGACATTTCTCAGTTTCATTCATGGTGAAAACATGAAACATGCCATAGTTTAGTGGAACTGCTACCATCAACTGGAAAACAAACACTTTTGCTGGTGCTCCATGAATAGTTTGTGCATGAATGACATTTGGACGATGACATCACTGTTTTATCCAGAGTGCTATATATAAATGAACTAAATTAATAACTTATTTACAACACAATTAAACCATCACTGAACTTACTTAAGCTGGACTATGACACTATTTTATTCTAGAGCTGCTGTACAGGAGAAGGAAACTTTTTTGCGTTATTTTCCTGTTATCACTGTAAAACTGCCTTGAAATAATCTGTATTATAAAAAGCGCTATATAAATAAAGGTGACTTGACTTGAATGCTAGATGTAATGCTCTTGCTATTTGTGTTTAGGCTGTAATATGTGTGTGTGTGTGTGTGTGTGTGTGTGTGTGTGTGTATATATATATATATATATATATATATATTTATATATATATATATGCTAAATAATCATGAACACAATGACGGGGTGAAATGGGCTGTGATGCATGGGGCACCAGGTAAAATCTTGCCTAGGGCAGCAAATTGTTTGGGGCCGGCCTTGCATAAAAATATTTACCAAGAAGAGCTCACAGAAAGTACCAATCGCACTGAGACATTTAAAATGATACCATAAATAGAAATACCAAGCATGAAAAGGAAAAAAAAATAGACTCACAAGATACATCATATATATAGACATTCTTAGTGAACTTTTGGTGACTTGACTCAGGGGGAGAGGAAGGGAGGAGGGAGAGGGGGATGCAGAAAAGTTTGGACAAGACAATGTCCTGCTCTTTCTTTGCGATCTTCTGTCCAGGGTGCGTTTTATTGCTTTATTGCAGGGTGAGTTTTATCTCAGCTTTTGTTTTAACAGGAAAATCAGTTCCTACAATCACATGAGTCATAATAAATGCAATTTCAACTATTTCTGAAGTGCTTATTTTATAAAGAACACTCCTTTCTCGCATAACGCATTAAAGCAGCTCCTGCACGAGAGAAAAATTGATTTGAGCCATCGATATCAACCAATTCAGAACCACCGCCACGGACAGCACCGGGTAACGACGCACGTAAGAAGGTATATCTTAAGCAGCTTTCTAAGGTATAGTTCGGGGAACACGCGTAGTAATGGTATAGCCTACCTTTAGTTAAGTTATACCTTAAGAGTCTTCGTATAGCGCGCTAAGAGACAACGTTATTGGGAAACCCAGCCCTGGTCATATTGGTTTGTTATTTCTCTGTATTTTTTTTTTTTCTTTACTTTTCATTTTATGTCAATGCAAAAATTTCACACTTAATTTAAATGCAGTGCTGTTTCTTTTCTTGCTATAAAAAAGTAACAACAACAACAGAAAAAGGAAAATAAAAGATGTTAGATTATCTTACTCCTCATTTCAAAAAGTGCAGCAACATTCATGCACAAAACAAGCAACAGAATCTGACTGGTTATAAGCTCGGGCAAGAAAAATATGAAGGAGTTCCGTTCAGAAAACGAATGCATTAAAATGTATGCATTAAAATGTAGTTGTTATTATTTGTTATTAGATGGAAGGTTTTAAAACTTTCAATAGAGCAAATGCGCATTTCCAAATTAGTTTTGATCTTTTGTTAAAAAAAGATTCTCTTAAAATATTTGAATCTGATTATTTTGATATAATGATTATCTGATTATAACAAATTTTGAAATAACAGCCGCTTTTGTTTAAAGCTGCACTTCAACTGAACCGCTCTTATTATAAAAAGACAAAATAACCATATAGTTGTCCTACCCTGAAGAAATGGCAGATGCTTCAAGTTCAGGTCCGTTAACGGTCTGAAGAAATGGATGAAGCCGTTGATGCTTTTAAAGCAGACATGGAGAAATCCCCAAGTTTCATCGAAATGCTTTGCTACTTTTGCTTTCAAAGGATGTATTTGGCAGGTGAATAATTAATGCCCATATCGAGCGAATATCGCATTTATTTCAAAACACGTGACATATAGCTAAGTCAAGGAAGGTGGTCCCTCCCTAATTCTCTCTTGAAACCTGGGGATTTCTGCATGTTGGTTATAAAAGTAGTAGCCTATCTAAGACACAAACACTCCATCCTCACGAATGACGAAGCATATTTGAAAAGAAGAAACTGCAACATTAAGCCTGCATCACTTTCAGGTTGGCAGGCTGTTTTAAAATTAATGTTTTAATGTTTTAAAATAAGAGCTGCATGGCCATTTTTTTTTCTTTTTTTTCTACTTATTAGAAATTAGGTATTTTTGTATGCATCTGAAGTATAATAATGTGACCAAAACGCTACAGTGAAATGGTTTCATATGAGGTAGACAATGCGTATGGGACATTGCAAGCAAGAATTGAGTAACAAATGCATTTAAAAGTAACTGTCATTTCAATAAAGTCAAACAAATGAAATTGTAAAAATAGGTTTTTAAAAAGAGTAAACGCTTTATTTTTTTGTGCTTTTCGCAAAGATTTATGCTGTTAACATATGCATCTAAATAAAACAATGACTTGAAATGTGACCTTCAAAGAAAGAAAAAAAACATATTCAAAGTAACACCACTGTCAAAGACACTGCATATAAATAAAAAGGATAGGCAGAAGTAGGCTATCAATATGGCAAGCCGTTTTAGCATTAAATACCCCTGGCAGTACTAGTCGTAATTTAGTTTTGACTAAGCGGCAACCTCCCCGTCTCTCTCTTGAAACCAACACGGAAGTGAGTTAAACTGCAATTCGTTGACTGGCCGCTTGAGGCTGGTGTCAAAAGTGAGTCAAATCATCATCTCCCCCATGTTAAAATGCCAAATTTTACAGCAGAAAAAAAACGAATTTTTTTATAACTCATCCGTTTAGTTGATTAATATTTAAAGTTCTGCATAATTAAGGGTGTGTCCACTTTTGAGTGACAGGTGGATTCCCGCTGATGTCAATGCTAGCCGTTTGTCTGCTGTTAGCCGCGTCACTTCACCTCAGCATATTTTAGCTGCTGAACTTGCCATCTCTGCAGTGTTTGTGCTTTTTTCGGGATTATTTCATACAATTTAATACACCCATTACTTAGCCCACGGCTTTGGATTCCGTCGTTATCGTCGAGTATCGTTCGAGAGAACAACCAGCGCTGTATTTCAGTTGTTTTCCTCTGTGAACATGCACTAATGGATGTCTGACAATTTTGTTGCTTATTGGAGTTTTCAGATTTAAAAATGTCAATAGATATAAAGGCTCGTTCGTTCTGCTCTCACGGAACAGATAGATTATAATATGCTTATGTACCGTCAGATGAAATCCTGCAGGTGTCGGCGCTTTCTCCGTCCATGCAATAAATCCTTGAATGAGCGTGGATTTCTATCGCATTTACTTGAACTTCATAGGTAATATATCTATGGTTTAACCCATTTGAGAGGCGGAAAAAATCTGAATTTAAAATGGACTGAATAAGCTCTCTACAAACTTGATGAGCGATGCCGCGCTGACGGACCATAGACTATAATAAAAGAGTGACTGACATGTAACTGTTATGCACATAAATCACTGTCACACACACTCTCAGAGTAATAGTTACTGCATAATACATTTTCAACTAGCAGAATAGTACAGAATCACGATACACAGTCTCACTTGTAGCCATGTCTTTTAACTATTATGATATTTCGAAGGTGTAATAGCAAATTTCAGTTTTCAATGAGAAACACAGCATCAACAGGTGTAAGAAGCATTAAGAGGCAAAATTGTAATAATGAGAAAAGGCGTTTATTCTTTGAGGAATCTTTTCGCAACCGCAGCCACCCAGCTGTGAAACAGAAAGCCTACTGAGTCTGACATAATAAAACTGAGACATTTTATACAGGTTTCTGACATTCTTGACTCCTCCTTTCCCAGTTTCTGTAAATTTCCTTAAAGACATCTTATATCTCAAGCTAGTATGGACTGGTTCTACCCCCCCTGGGCAGGTCATGCTGTTCTTTGTCCCTGAGAAGCCAAAAGGCCTTCATTTACAATCTAAATGACCTCCTGCTTTCCTCAGGAGGGGGCCTGGGACCCTACTATATGACATCCTGTATTCTTTGACTAAAACTCTTTCTCGTGCCCCAGGTGTCTGTTTGTTCTTTCATGTCCCTTCAGCTGTTAGAAAACCCTCACAGAAACACATAATCAAATGAGATTAACAGTTTGGAAAATAATATATATATATATATATATATATATATATATATATATATATATATATATATATATAAGAAATAATGAATTTCCACCACAATAACAGGAACTTTTAATTGGGTTTTCATCATCAACTGTCACTTTAGCGTGAGGCCCTGTGCAGTCGCAGACTTGGTACTTTCCATAGGGTACTTTCAGTAGCATATAGCATTACCTCCCAAGCCTGAGCTAACTCGATCACGTCGAGCGGTGAGCATGGTGTCAGATAGCCAGACTACTCAGCTCCACACACGCCCCGCCTCTTTGCCCATTTTCTGTTATCCGGGAGTGACGCAAGGTGACGCGAGGCCAAGATGGCGAAGGCCGACTCCGCCCACTTTAGGCTTCAAAAATGCTCTTTAGAAACCTACGGGTGACGTCACGGACACTACGTCCATATTTTTTTACAGTCTATGGTTTTGACTAGTAGAAATTGTAGGCTATGGCAAGCCCTTTTAACATTTAAAAGTTAAGTTTGACTATCCGGAATTAACATTGTAGATATCAACAATGTCTTTCTGACTAGTCGTAATTACATTTTGGATAGTTGGAATTCAAGATATCTGTAACGTAATTGTAACTAGTCTAAACAACAGATAGAGATATCTGTAATTCCACCATGTTTATTCCAGGCTAAAAAAGAAAATACAAGAGAGCGAGAGTTAGGAAGTGAGTAAGGACCATATGTCTACCGACTATAGTATAATTAAAATATAGACATTGTGAGGACCATTTTCTTGGTCCTCACTAGAGAAATGATTGTTTTATGATAAGTCTAGTTAGCTTTACAATTTGGAAAGGATTCGGTGCATTTCTAATTCAAAAAGTTGAAAAAATTATTCAGACCTCAATTGATCTAAAAAGCCATAAATTGATTGATGATATATCATTACAATAAACATGCTCAGAAAATGCATGCGGCTCATCTATCTGACTATCCTATCTGGCTGATGGGCAGCGGGGTTAGATGGGCCGCAAATGCTTTGTAGATTTAGAAGACTTCTTTAGAGTCAACCTCATAGAGTCAGGTCCAAATGGGTTAAAATACAAAAGTGTCAACTTTCTGATAAATATGTTAATTTCTGCACTCAATACTTTGTTGGTGCCTGTTTTAGAACAAATTACTGCATCAGTGTGATGTGGTACACAGGTAACCAGCCTGTGGCACTGCTGAGGTGTTCTAGAAGCCCAGGATGCTTTGATAGTGACCAAGTTAAGCTTATAGAACAGCTATTTTCCGAATACTGTCAGGCTATATTTGATGCCTGTCCCCAAAAGTATAGTAAAACAAACCTGGATATGCATGTGTGCGTGCACAGTCTTGAGCTCAGATATGTTGATAAAATGAATAAAGTTTCCCCTTTAGATGTGCTTGAAGACTTACAGGCTTATGGTCGATTCCTGAATGGTGTGGCAAACCACTTTCGCACCGCAGCCATGGCCAACTCTCCAAGTTGTAGGTGGAAGCAAGGCTGGCAGCAGCCTCAGGGCGAGTTCCCCAATGCCATCTGTAAAACATAGGTGTCAATACGATGTGGAATGGCATACCTGTGATTTCACAATCCCCGCAATATCATTGCATAAATATCCTGCATATTCCATTGAATTTTTTAAGAAAACTTGGCACATAATCAAGGATTTTTGCCCGCAACAATCACAAAAAAACTCTGCGTTTTTCTGGAGGGACTGGTTAATGTTATTAGTTACACCGGTACTGCTGTGTTGACTCTGCTGAAAAAACTTGGACTTTTTTGTTCCCAATTAGCATAAAGAGGCTGACGGATTTATTTAACTATTCCTATGATGATATCACTAAATATTCTCTATTCACTAAGTCACTATTCTGGCCAAAATGATGTGAAATTGCACTGTTTTTGGTTAAAAACCTTCAAAAATGTTGGAAAGAGGAATGCTACCCCCCCCCGCTGCAACTGCTACCCACCCACGTAAGACCCCTGAAAACCCTGCATTTACAAGATCTGCTGACAAGAATATATTACCTGGTGTTAATCCATCCAGGGGCAATGTCAGCTTCCGCTCCTGTCTTGCCAGGTACAGGGTCTTCTCAGCATAGATGGGTAGCCAAGTTTCAAACAACTTTGATGCAGCATCCCAATGCAGGACAAGAAAGTCCTGTGCAATCTATAAAATGGAAAACACATTTTTAAAACCAATTCAATGTAGCATACTAATAAAACGTTTTAAACAATGCATCCTCATATTCAAGATCATATTTCCCTATACCTACCATGCCTTTGGTCATCAGGCGAGGTATGGTACATATGGTACTATCTGATATGGTACATTCTGTAAAAAAGAACAAAGTTGTCAGTCACTGAAATATTATTTTTTTGCTTTATCAAATAATTATTCTGTTTAATAATTACCTGGTATGAGAGCCTTTGCAAGAGCGCAATCATAGTTAAGTTATACAAAATATATAGAAAACAATCCTCCCTCTCTCTCTCTATGCAATTCATATGACAAATTGCATAATGTTACATGTAAATTGTCTATGTTTTTACTGCACAATAATATTTGTGGCTGCTCACTGCATAGGGCACAGAATATATATATATATATATATATATATATATATATATATATATATATATATATATATATATATATATTATATATATATATATTATTATATATTATTATATATAAATATATTATATATTTCTTAATGTTGCAGGCCTTGCGCAGAAGGCCAAGTAACGTTAGAGAGATAAGACAGTTCTGCAAAATAAGTGCATCCTATCTTTATATGTAAACATAACTTAATAAACCAAACACAAATAAAAGTAAACTCATAATGAACACTATAACCTTGTAACTGGAGTCCATTTGAATCGAATTAAACGCATTTCAGTCACCTCGTGTGTTACAGCGTTCACAAAATGGCGGACAGTCTGCATAGATCTATCTATATTCAACATATTCACAAAAAAAATGTGGACATCTCTTTATAAGGATATTGATTGGAAAAAAATGTGGTTGATGAGTAATAAATTCTGTCTTAACAATAAAATAAAAGAAGTATCTTTCAAAATTATACACAGAATATATCCGGCAAAAAAGACGTTAGAAAGATTTAAGATTGATATTGAGTATTCATGTAATTTCTGTGGCTTAAATGAAGAAACTATTGAACATTTGTTTTATCACTGTGTGTTTACTAAAAAGTTCTGGATGAATGTACAAAATTTTATTGAAAGGAAAACAGGACAGTCATTTGCAGGAGAAGGACGTTCTTCTTTACTTTGAGGACATTAATTTGGAAAAGGACTTTGTACAACTTGTTTTATTTTTAGGAAAATTTCACATTCATAAAAGAAAGTGGACTGACAGCAAGCCATAACCTATTTCTACAAGAGCTATCTCATTACAGCACCACTATCAGTGATCTTAAACAGTCAAAGGCTTTAAAAACAAATTCTATTCTGAAAAAATTCCTATGCAACTAATGTATTTTTTGTATACTCTTTGTAATCTTATTTCTTTTAGTGTTTGTACCCCTGGCAAACAGTTTTGTTCTGTAAATTTTTGTTAATAAAATTCATAAAAAAAAAAAAAATCAACATATTCACAACCCCGAACGTCATTACCCAAAAAATAGGCTTGTTTGAGATGAGCAAAATCTGCGCAGAACCGATCACCGGTGATCAGCGCGAGATGCATGCCGGTTAGAAATGTGTCCGAGTGCGGTCCGCCTTGCTCTGATGTCATGCTGACGTATGTCAAAAATCTCTCGCGAGCGCAAGGCACACCTGTCGGATTCTGCAGTCGAGCGCAGTTGCTCTCCACCGACTGCGCTGATCAGAAGCATGATGGGAAACGACTTGCTGACGACACAGCTTAATGTTCATTGGTTTAAACAACCGTTATGTATTGTTCTCTTTTAAAATGTTTGATTTTAAAACTCTGATATCATGTTTTATGTGTATACGTTATGTGTGAATATTCCCAAACTATCTAACAGTGCGATCTCTATGGGTTATGCAATTTAATTTTTATAAAAAATAAATAAATAAAAACACGTATGTCTGTATTAAAGAAAAAAATATTGATAAACATGTATTTGGAATGGAATTAAATAACAAGTACTTTGGGTGTCTTGTTCATTTTATTTATTTTCATATAAAAGCAACATAAATTGAATTACATCCAGTTTATTAGCAACACTGTGCACGAGCGTGAATCCCGCGATATCCATCTTTGATCTCGCAGGTGTCAGATCCACTACGTGAAGAGAGATCTGTCCGGCTTGCCTGCGCTTTTTTCACTCCTCCTCTCACTGCAGCCGCCTACTCTCGACTACATTTCAGGCGAGGCAAGGCGCATCTCAAACAAGCCTATTCTCTGGCAGAACCGATCACCGGCAGGGTTCGAATTATGATTTCATCTTTGTGGGGGTCTCTTAAAAAAAAGAAAAAAAAAGTAGTCTATGAGCAGGCGCTCATCGTAGTAGTACATTAGTAGCTTACTAATGTAAATAAATAAAAATGTTTCATAAAAAAGAGTTGCTAACACAATTCAATTGAAATAGTACATTTGGTTTAATTTGTTGTTTAATGAGGTCTGATATATGTTGTTAGTGGTGATTAACTTTCACGTGAATAAATAAATAGATCCAACAATTTTAAGTGTGTATTTAAGTGGTCCAGTGGCAGAACTTTTGCCAAGTGTGTCAGAGGTTCTGGGTTCTTATCCGCACTCGTATAGGTTTTTTTCTCTCTCATCAAAATCGATTATGTTTATCAGTGGTTGTATATCAGGCAAGGACACGTTTGTGTGCATTTTGTTTTGTAATTTCACCGGAACGAATAGAGAGTCTCCACAACGGATTGAAGCGCGCGTCCGAGTGAAGACTGTGCGCGAGCCACAAGAGAACACAGTATCCGCGCCACTGATCGCAGCGGCAACGAGCACTTTGATCACTTGATTTAAAAAACAACACATTTCAGTGCTAGATTGACTCTTATTTAACAAACAAACTAAATGAATGCTCTGCTAGTTAACTGGAGATGTTTATTGGTATATTAGTGAAACCAGAGTGGTTTCAAAAGTGGTGGGGACAATATCGACCTTAGCAAAAAGTGGTGGGGACATGTCCCACCCGCAAATTACGCCTATGTTAAAATAACACTTGCCTGATGGGTTATGTTACTGCTAGATCGGACGTTGACGTCACTTCTGTGAGTTGAGAAAAGTCAGTAAAAGTCCTGGCAGAAAGCGAAGCATAAGGATGTAGTGTGATAATGATCCGAGATCCCGCGAGATCCATGTGTTTGGCATCTTGTCCTACCTAAGTCTCGTATAGGTACGCTACAGTAGTCTGAAGGAAAAAGTGCTTTATTTGTAATTTAAAATAATGGTGCTGATGATTTTTAGAGACCCCCACAGGTGTATGACTTTGCTGCTTTCATGGGAGCTCATCCTCTCTCTATGGGAGCTCAGCTCCCACTGGCTCCCACGTAATTCGAACCATGATCACCGGTGATCAGCGCGAGATGCATGCCGGTTAAAAAATTATTGATAAACATGTATTTGGAATGGAATTAAATATCAAGTACTTTGGATGTCTTGTTCATTTTATTTATTTTCATATAAAAGCAACAGAACTCGAATTACATCCAGTTTATTAACAACACTGTGCACGAGCGTGAATCCCGCGATATCCATCTTTGATCTCACAGGTGTCTGATCCACTGCGAGAAGAGAGAAGTGTCCGGCTTGCCTGCGCTTTTTTCACTCCTCCCCTCACTGCAGCCGCCTACTCTCGACTACATTTCAGGCGAGGCAAGGCGCATCTCAAACAAGCCTAACATCTGTGGTATGAACATTACAGATCTCGTGTGCATATTATCTAGGGATGGCTGACGCGAAACAGTCATTCCGAAGCTTTGCGAGATCCCGAAGCGCAGATGCTTCGAAACACTGATCCGAAGCGTGATTCAAAACACCCATGTCACATGACTATGACCAAATGAAGAGAGGGGGTTCAGCGAAAAATCGGCAGCTGGCAGCAGGAAGTAGCTGCCGTTGACAGCCGGAAGTAGCTGCCGTTGACAGCCGGAAGCCCTGCCATATTAGGAGGGACCTGCTATTTCGTGACAGCCAATCAGTATCGTCCAACGTAGTAGCAACCAATCACATTTAACTTTAAGTCAAGCGACAGCAGCCAATGGTGGCGCCGGCGAATCTTCAGTAATGGCGGCGGTGTTTGGCTCGGTAAGTTCGTATATATTATCAGATTAATAAATAATTGTTGCTCTGTACGTTGGAGTTTAACTTTTATGTTAGAGACAGTGTATCTGTGACTACACTGTAAAAAATGTTACTGCTATTTACTTAAAAAAATTATGGTAACAATATTACACATAATATTTTTGAGTAGTTAAAGCTTGATTTCATTCATGGAATCTACCTGAATAAATCATGTAAAACGCCCTAATTTATTTAGTCTATGACACACAATTTTTTAGTGAAATGTGCTTTTTTATTTGAAGTATTTTTTATTCTCAAAATTGTGTGAAGTTAAGTGAATGGATATGACCAGTTTATATTTAACTTTGAGATATATTGTTTTATAAAAAGACCATATACTGCTAGAGCAGCACAGAATCAATTACTGCACTATCATTAGCAGCATTATTGCTACATGTATATAACAATATGCTTCATAATATTAAATAAATGCAGTTATTCACAACCTAACCATAAGCCCTACTCTTCTGCACAATGGTAACGATCAAAACTTTAACATAATAGAAACTCTTTCAAATGTCAAACATACCTGAACATTGAACATTAACAGATGTTTCCCTTTACTCAAAAACACATGAAATAACACTTAATTTCAAGATTTACTCTCCATTTCCAGCCATGTGCAAAGCATGCTGGGAACAAACAATGGTGTGTCTAAATAAAACCGCATAAATGAGCTAATTTTCTTAAAATAAATAGGTAGCCCCTTTTCCTTAATTTTAGGAGGTTTATCAGTTCCTCAATTCAAGCCTTAAAATTGTGTATGTTTCCTTAAAAAAAATAGGAAAATGCATCTCTTGGTGTTATTAGTGAAATTTTCTCAATATTTTCAATAAAACCCTAACCACAATTTTCTTAATAAAATATACATAATATTTTTAATGATCACCTCAATTTTTTTAATGAAAATTACAAGACTCATGATTCATTTTTTACAGTGTACTTAAGTTGAATTGGTTAATTTAATCATTTGTAGAAACGCAGCTTGTGCACCGTGTGCTCCTGGTTTGTGAGGGGCTATCATTAACTTCAAATACTACGTTACCATTATCATTAAATATTAGCTTTTTTTAACATGTTAACTTAATCTATTGATTAGAATAAAGCTCATGCTGATTTATTGGAATTATTGACAAGCTCAGCCTTGATGATACACGAGCAACGCTAACAAAACATATCCCAAATGTGCCATGTTTTAATACAAAACACCATTTTAATCAACATTACTTCACCATATTCTAAACTTCTGTTTTTTGTAGGTTCACCAGAGCCTGTCACAGATTGCTGGGGACGGACAAACATACTGCCAGGAAGGAAATCCATCCAAACTCACTGGTATGTTTTCACATAAGGAACAATGTTAAATGTATTATATCCTGTCTTGATCAAAGCAGGCAAAAGGCATACTGTTTTTTTATCTTTTTATTTTTTTATACAAATTCTAGATTGTATTGAAAATTTGACATTTCAGTGTCTATTTTCTTTGTTTGATTTATGTTTTGGATGGGACCCAATCACCAGATGAGACCAGAATATGTGTGTGTGTATGTATGTATGTGATATGTATATGTATGTATGTTAAATTATTTTATATATATCTATTCAAGATATACTGGAACTGTTCACTTTTTCCATATAACTTTCACCCCCAGTTTCACAGACAAGGCTCAAAACTGGTCCCAGACTAAAATGCATGTTTAACTGAAAGCAAATTACACTTGCATATCTTAAAATGTCAGTGCCATTGTTTCTTTTAAGATTCACAACAGTAATGTTTTTTTTCTAAGGCATATTTATAAAAGTCCTAATTGCACTAAGGCCTAATCTTGTCATAATCTAAACCCTATCTGTGAAACCGGGCTTCAGAGTTTTACATATTAGTCCAGTGGTTCAGTTCAACCCTTTGTTCTCTGGCTTTAGATGGGAATAGACAGTGGCATTTAAAAAATAAATTACACCTGCTTTTTCTCTCGTGTGTTTAAAATAACAAACTTTTTTTTTTTTTTTTTTTTTTAAGCTCAATTGCAATAAAGATGGATCCGGGATCTTGGAAGCTTGTTAAAAATTAGGGTTTGATTTCATGTTGCAACAATTTTGATTTCTTTGCTATCTTTAGTGTAGAAATAAAATATTAGTGGTTTTGTTTCCCCATAACTTTTATTTTACGGATAACCCAACATCCATAATTGTCATCAAAAGACATCAGGCTGATCCCAATTAATTTTGTTTTTCAGGTGTGTGTGTACGGAAGCCCTTCTTTAGTGTAGAAATAAAATATTAGTTTTTCCATTTAGATTTCTTTTTTTCCAGGGTGTTCCAGCTCAGTTGGGATCTGTGGACTGCGGTGTATTCATGCTAATGGTAAGTTATTACAGTGGTTTTGTTTCCCCATAACTTTTATTTTACGGATAACCCAACATCCATAATTGTCATCAAAAGACATCAGGCTGATCCCAATTAATTTTGTTTTTCAGGTGTGTGTGTACGGAAGCCCTTCTTTAGTGTAGAAATAAAATATTAGTTTTTCCATTTAGATTTCTTTTTTTCCAGGGTGTTCCAGCTCAGTTGGGATCTGTGGATACTTGTCTATCTTTTTCTAACATCTGTCTTTCTTACTAAGGTTTCAGGGGTCAAACACTATGTGATCTGATTCACAGAATTGTACTTTTATGTGTATTTCTTTAAAGTGAACATTATCTGTACTACTTTTGGAGGAACTGCGATTCCCTTGTGCTTTTGTGTGTGTTGAATGCTCTGTACAGGTCTTGTGATATGCAGCAGCTGACCCCAAGACGCCTTTCTACGACCTCCAAGGTCATCACCGGACCATCTTGGACTCGGATGACAATGTCGACTTACCCTCCTATCTGTACATAAGTGTAGAATTGTTTTAACTTTGTTCTTTTGCCAATGATGTATGTACTGATGTCAATCATGCCTTCAGAAATGGTATAACTGGTGTGAGATTGTGTGTACAGTAGAGTCTCTGGCCTGCGACCCCGTGAGAATTTGATGCCTGGCTCTACCGATGAAACTATTCTTCAGTAAATTTGTACTTATTTGATTGAACCTCACGACTCCTGGTCTTCTTTCATCATATCTGGTCCTGGGTCTTTAAGCTGTTATTCCCTAACACTAGAAACTTAGTTTTTCTATGAACTGTAACATCTAGTTCAGAATTGTTGTTCATTCTGATTTCAGAACAACAAATATCAAGCCTGTTTTTAAAGTTATAGCTGTTTTATAAAACAAAGACAAGAATGTATGGAAATACTACAGATGTAAAACTGAACTTAAATGATAGCAAAATATGTTTTTTGGGTCATTGAGAATTATTTTTATTTTTTTCTTTTAGACAGGACATTCATTATTTGTTTAATGAATGTTTTTGTACGTTTAATAAAAATACAATATTATATAGGCATTCATTTATGTATATATTTCATTATTTGACAAACATGTACACATTTATACACGTTCAAATTCATAATTTCAAGGGTAGCTTAATGTTTGTTTTTTGTACTGTCTATGATCTTCGTTACTTAATTTATATTTGATAAACCTTTTTAAATCAATTACAAAATAATTACAAATGTAAGTATTTTATTTAAATAAGTACTAAAATGATATATATACATTGATATAATAATTTATTTGCCTTGCTAAAAGCGGCATCCACCTCCGACTTCCGGTTATTAGCGGCAGCTGACGTCAGCTGCCGATGGCAGCTACTTCCTGCTGCCAGCTGCCGATTTTTCGCTGAACCCCTACTGCAAATGAAGTCTCGAAGAGTTTCACTAAAACGCCCTCCGGAGATTCAAAACGAAAAACGGGTCGGCAGCGTTTCTAAACTTCTCCGTTTTGGGTCTCCGTTTTTGCCGTTTTAGTGTGGACGGGATGTGCAAACGTAGCAAAGGGTCTCCGTTTTTAAACGAAAACGCAGTAGTGTGGACGGGGCCTAAGTGTTTCATCAGGTGTGGTCCGCCCAGAGCCATAGAGAGAAAGAGTTGCGACACTCTTTGATGTCGCCGCTATGGCTGTCACGTGGTTCATGTAAGCCCCAATAGTTCTAAAACATACGCTGGCTGTCATGCTCTTCTATGGGACAGACAGCAGCGATTGCATTATTGAACGGTAAATATAAAATAAAACACACACCCAAGTACTTTTTCAGCTGTTATTGCATTATTGCATTTTGTTAATGTCAGTTTTGCATTTGGAGATAAGTTTTAGGCTATATTTTTGGAGGGAAAAGCTAGTGTTCATGTTCGCATGGGTAGTAGCACTGGCTTTAGCGGCTCTAACTTAACTTTTCCATATCATTCATCTGATGATGGACGTCTCATGATATTTATTTTAGCACAACTGGGCTGTATTAGGCTATTGATTCCCGTGATTTTGCTTATAAATTTTGATTCAGCCATTAGCCTACCTTCGTGATCACGCAAAGAGGTCTGCCGTGGCGGTCCGTTCAGAGTTCGCTTAAATATTTTTTATTAAACAATGACAGACAACAAAAATGTGTGCTTGTGTGGGTGTGTATGAACAAGAAAAACAAAAACCAGGGGCAGGTGATCCAATAACAATCCTAGAGGTCCAGCATTGTTCTCACAAGCCGCTTCACTCAAGACAATAAAACATAATGAAAAGTTAGTATATCCCAAAAAATTTAATTAAATAAAAGTTGCTATAAAGGTGGTAGTGATTCATTACCGAACTCTTACTGTCACAGCTGACGAAGTCGCACTAGCTAGCAGGCAGTGCTTGAAAATTGGTTGAAACAACCAACATAAAATATAAATAATTACGCTGTGCATATACAAATGAAGACCAGTATAAGCATCGCAAAGGGCCTCTGATACAACATAGACAGTTGACAAATTAAAAGAGGTCGATATTTCAGCAACTTAACTCTAGAACAACTCGACGCGCAGCAATGTAAGTGAATGGTGTCCAACGCCAAAATGACGGTGTTTAGAACTATTCCGCTCTTCAAATCCCGGAAGTAGGCGGTTAAAAGCGCCGCCATTATTTACAACGGAGGTCTATAGGAGTGTCGCAACTCTTTCCCTGCGTCCCAATGTGCATACTATCCGCCCTATCTGCCCTAAATAGTATTGACAATTACTAATGTCACATACTATATAGGATGGATAGTATGCACATTGGGACGCAGGCCATCTCTCTATGGCTCTGGGTCCGCCGAATCAGCGTTTGATTGACACGGTCGGGAACAAACCACACAATCGCACATATGTATAAAAGTGAAATCAACGCATATTGACCTTGTGCGTTTTTGTGAGAGGAGATTGATTTTGAGATAACGGATTTTGGTGATATAGTGACATAGTAGGCTAAGTCCTTCCACAGCAGAGAAATTAATATTTTTGAATAAAAATATCTAAAAAAAGTGAGACATTGTGGCTTGATTTCTTTTATTAATATTCATTTTGCAGGACCAAAATAACATTATGCACAGTGAGGAGCCTATAGGTTACAAGCTTCACATATTAGAAAAATACAATAATAAAAAAACAATACATTTTTTTAAATGGCTCGTCACGGTTGTTTCAGATCAACACCTGCAAGTGACCACTAGGTGTCACCGTTGAGACGGGTGTCGGATTGATTCGAAGCCTCGAAACAATATGGCCCATTTGGTTCAACTGTTTCATTGCTTCACGAAGCCTCGATTTGCCCACCACTAATATTTTCAAGTTGTTGTAACAATAGTACCTGCAAAATAACTGGACAAATTGATGAAACAGGAGCCACCACGTCATGTATAAATAATCTGGGATCCTACAGTAAAGCCTAAGGATATTTTGGGAGGGCATTTAAATATTAGAAGCCTGTATCCAAAATGTGATGAAATTAGAATTTTGCTAATTGGTTCCAATCTTGATTATTTGTGCATAGGTGAAACATGGATGCATGATAAAATCCCCACCTCAATGATAGATGTGCCTGGATATAAGTGCTATAGAAAGGACAGGGTTACTGGTAGAGGAGGAGGAGTTCTGGTTTACATTAAAGACTCCTTTAAGACCAAGGAAGTCCAATTAGATGAATCTCTATCAATTGAAAGTCTATGTGTAAATGTGGCTCTATCCTCACGCATGATGTTTAACATCCTTGTAGTGTATAATCCACCATCTAGCTGCCTACAAATAAAAATTTGGAAAAAATTCTTAAATCTTTTAAACCGAACAGTGAGGTGCTTATCTATGGAGATACTAATGTTAATTGGTTAAATAAATCTAGTAGGAAACAACTCAAAGAACTAACATCAAAATATGACTTTCATCAATTTGTAAATGGACCTACTCGCTTGACAAAAACATCACAGACAGCAATAGATTTAGCTTTCTCAAATAAGCCGGAAAGAGTCTTAAAAACATACAATTTGGTGTGTGGCTTATCAGATCATAACATGATATTAATTTCCAGAAAACTCTCAAAAAAACGTCTAAATGAATATAAATATGACCGAAAGGCAATCAAGTTAATAATCCCCCGCAAAGATCTCATTCAATTTGAGAATGAGTTAGCAAACACTAATTGGGATGAAGTCTCACAACATAGTCAAGCGAACAAGTGTTGTGATATATTTACTTTTACAATGAGTAACATTTTAAATAAGTCCTTAAAACAATGTAAAAGGCCACAAAGAAAAGTACAGCTTCCATGGGTAAGTGATGCAGTACGACAGTTAATAAAAAAAGAGATTTTGCTTTAAAAACCTATCTTAAAACCAGATATGACACAGATTTGATGTTATTTAAAGGTTTACGAAATCAAGTAGTAAAAGAATTGCGCAACTTAAAAGCAAACTATTATATGAAAATTCTAACTGAAGCTAAAGGAAATTGTAAAGCAATGTGGAAACAAATTAACAGTTTAATTAAACCTAATGCAAATACAAATAATTCATATGACCTAAAATGTGAAGAAAAAAATATATCAGACCCTGTCCAAGTTGCTAATGCTTTTAATCAATTTTTTATTAAATCAGTACAAGATCTTGCTTCAAATTTGTAGTTTTGTCAATAGTGGCAACTTAAACATATTGTCATCAGCAAATGAGAATTCCTTTAAAATTAGAGAAGTGGATCAGGCAGTGGTACTGAAAGCTATTTCAGACCTGAATACTAATTTATCCAAAGACAACTACAACATAGATGCAACTTTCCTCAAAAAATATTCTCAAATTATCATTCAACCTTTGACCCACATTATAAATGTCTCTAGTAAGACTGGAATATTTCCAGATGCGTGGAAAAAGGCATTGGTTAAACCCATCTTTAAGTCCGGGAATACCACAGACGTTAGTAACTATCGACCAATAAGTCTAGTTCCGGTAATGTCAAAAATACTAGAAAAAATAGTTTCAGAACAGCTAACACAATATTTAGAAACAGTATATGAAGAGTTCAGATGCAAAAGCCTCTAAGTGCCATCTGAAATTTTCTTCTAGAATGACCATTTTTATCAAGCTCGTATATTTAAGTTCAGTAATTTCACTTTAATGACAATTAATAGGTAATCTTCATTGCCATTTGAGTGAAATTACTGAACTTAAATACACGAGCTTGATAAAAATGGTCATTTTAGAAGAAAATTTCAGATGGCATCATGGCACTTAGAGGCTTTTGCATCTGAACTCTTCATATACACCCTCAACAGTATGGTTTCAGACAGAACCATTCCACTGAATCAGCCATCTGCGCATTATTGGAAAATATTGTGCAGCCGCTTGATAGAGGAAACATCGTGGGTGCAGTATTCCTGGACTTAAAGAGGGCATTCGATACAGTAAACCATAGCCGTCTTATCTCAAAACTGTCATCGTATAATATGTCATACCAGGCATTATTATGGTTCGAGTCATACTTACAGGGCCGAGAACAATGTGTAGTTATTGATCATGTAAAATCTGCCCCATGTAAAATTAAGACCGGAATTCCTCAGGGAACCATACTGGGGCCTGTTCTCTTCAGCCTGTATGTGAACGAGCTGCCTGAAGTGTGTCCTGAAGTTGGCCTTCAGATGTATGCCGATGACACTGTGGTTTATGTGTCAAGCCCTGTTGTTATCGGCAGTACACTGACCAAAAGTCTTGAGAAAGTGTCTAATTGGCTAAATAAATCATGTTTAACACTTAATCTGAGGAAAACTAAATCAATGTGTTTTTCTATAAAAAGAACAAGGATAACAAATGACCTTAACGTTAAAATGAATGGTGAGCTCATCGATCAGGTAGAACAAGAAAAATATTTAGGAGTGATTTTAGATTCTCAGCTAAATTTTAAAAGTCATATTAAAAATATTTCAAGAAAAATGAAGGCCAGTATGAACTGTTTCAGAATGATTAGGAGGAGCAGGCTAACATTTGAATGTGCTCATGTCTTTCTGAATACTATGATCATGTCCCACCTGTCGTACTGCACCACTGTTTGGTCCCAGACTAGCCAAACTACTCTAAAGCCTATCGAGAGGCTTTATAACCGTGCCTATAAAATAAAAAGCCCATTCGATTCCATCACTGTTACATTTTAAGTAAACATAAAATCTTAAATTTTGTTAATTTTGTTAATCTTAGACACATAAAGTTGTTTTTTAAATGTTTGACTGGACTTGCACCTGAGCCACTTTGCAAATTTGTGAACAGGCTGGAAACCTCCAGATCAACAAGAGCGGCTACATGTGGAGACTGTAAAGTGGCATTTTGTAAAACATCTTTTGCCCAAAATGTTTTTTCTGTGAAAGGAGCCAATTTGTGGACCTGGCTTCCTGCAAATATAAAGACTTTAACTAAACTGTCCACCTTTAAAAAACGAACAAAAGCCTGGTTCATACAGCAGCAGCAGTGTGATCATGCCGTGTGAGTTCGAGTGAATGTGTTTATTTATTATACTTATCTTTATTGGTGCTAACGGGTTTCTAGACATTTTATTGTATTCACTGTAATTCTTTTATTTTTATTTCTTCATCATCTTGACTGTTAAAAGCTCTTCTAGGGACAGGTGTTGCGAATTAGCCATGGCTATAAACACTGTGATACATGCATCGGATTGTATCTGTCCCTATTCAAATAAACAACAAATAAATAAATAAACGTCGCACCAAATCCTCAGCAGATGTGAGGGTGCAGGCGCACACACACAGCTCGTAATATGAGAGTCCTCCTTTCAGTTTTCAAAATTGTCCCGGTTTCTCACCACAACAGACTATATTCTTACACTAATCCTGTAATGATTTACTTTCAAGTCCCACATCTCCACATGAATAAAAAGAAACTTTTGCTAAATGTATAACACCTTTACACAAAAATGTAGCCTAATTCAGACCAAACGAATAAGCAGGCTATCCGAAGAGTTTATTTCCATCACACTGTAAAGTGTTTTTAGAAATTACATATAGATTACATATACCCAAGATTTTACATATAAACTGGGTCAGCATTATTACAGTTAGTACCATGGGAAGTAGGGGTGCTGAGTATGACCCCTGGCGTGGAGCCCATGAAGAAATATGGTTGAGGATAGAAGTTCATACAAACAAAACCAAAAAACTGTGGTGTTTTGCCTATAGACATACATATTACTTGTGTTTGTTTTTATTTATGCTGTATTATAAAATACCCATATTATAACAAATAAATAAGATATATTTGGAAATTGCCCTTTAAAACGAAGGCTCAGTTTGTGGTTCACAATTATTTGATTAAAAACAACAAAAACAATAAAACAAAGTGTTATATTAAACACTTTTTTATTTATGTTTTTGTTAACAGAAGTTATCTTGCGCCTTTAATTGTTTCCGCTATCGTCCTGTCAATCATCTGCCTCATTCTCGCGGGTCGCGGCTATGATTAGGCTACAGTTTCAGTAAAAATTTATTTCACCATCATCGGAACCCACCCCCAGCCGATTGGCATTACAGTATTTGCAATCACCATCCCGTGGCAAAACGGAGCGTAAAAGAAAAGTTCTGACTGAACATTGGTCAGTGAGCCTCTCCCGCTCGGCGCTGTCAAGCGCAGCTTCACCACACAGATTTAACTCCGCACAGCTAAATAAAACAGGCTGGTGGCAGACTAATAGGGCCTAATTAATATTTCTGATGTAAAGATTTCTGTGAAACGTGTAAAGTTGCACAGAAGAAAGCCCAATAGGACCTGCCCTGTGTGGAGTTCTAGATATCAATATGAAGCCAGGCCATGCAGGTGAACGGGTACATTTTTCTTTTATTACTCTCCTTTTCCACATACACACTCGTGCTCTTACTTCTTCCTTTTCTCTTCATTTCTCTCTCCTTATTCACAACTACTTCCCCCTAGTGTCTCAGTAAGTATTGCACTGCATAACAAGACACCACATCTCCCCCATTACGTAAAACAATTTCACGTAGTAATACTTAACTCAAAACAGTACTAGATTACCATATGAACACTTAAGCATAACCTTTTGCCTTATTACAACTAAGTTCCTTTACAGTTGTTAAACATCTGTAATTACATTAGTTAATTCTCAATTTAACGTCTTCATAATTCCAACAGAATTACAGAATCTTAACATGACTATATTCAATCTCCATCTGCGCTATACCTACATACAGTCAGTAATTTAACCACTGTATGCTCTCATTCAGTCTCATAGTCTTTCAACCAAAAAGGTGGTTTGCGCTGTCGAACCGAACGTTTTCCTGTGCTCTGTTCAGTGTTCGGAACCTTTGCAACTGAAACATCAACGGCCGACTGATCTGAGGTCGGCTTCAAGATCTCTGGAACCAAAGACAAGTGAGAAGAGTGCCACAGTCTTCCATCTGCCAGTCTGTATGTGCTTGGGCCCACTTGTTTCTCTATTTCCACTGGCTGTGTGAACTTTGAATGTCCTTTGGGAACATGCATTGGTTTACGTACGCGCACTTTATTGCCCACCTGAAATGTAGACACTCGAGCCCCTCGTTTCGCATCAGAGTATTGCTTCATTTTGTTTTGACGAATTGACACTCGTTGTCTAACTTCCTGGTCTCGTGTGTAACTGGAGTGAGATGTGAACACAGTAAGTTTGGTTCTCATTTTCCTGCCGTAAAACAGTTCAAATGGTGAAACACCAGTCATTGCATGTGGAGTAGAACGGTACGTCTGCAAAAAGTCCAAGACTGTTTGTTTCCACGGTTGTTTTTGCAAAATGGCCATTTGCACACAGTCCTTAAGAACCTTGTTAAACCTTTCCACAGCCCCATTAGCCGCAGGATGGTATACCGATGTTTTGGTGTGTGCAATATTTCGTTCGTCCAGGAAAGCGTTAAAGGCTGAAGAAATAAGTTGTGGTCCATTATCTGTTACCAGACACTCAGGGTTTCCATGCCTACTGAAAACCAAATTCAGGAATCCAATGACGACAGCTGTCGTAATGGAAGGCGTAAACGCCACTTCAGGCCATTTTGAGTAATAGTCAGTCAGTGTAATGGCATATTTACAGTCATGAACCGCTGTCTCAAAAGGTCCTACTATGTCCAAACCTAACTTTAACCATGGACCGTCAGGAAGAGGCACCGGCTGTAATGGAGAAGCAGTAGTCTTTGCCGTCCTGTCTGACTCCTGACACAACGAACATGCTGCAATCTGGGTTTGAACCATAGCATCTATTCCTGGAAACCAATACAGCTCACGCAACCGCTGCTTGGTCCTTACTATGCCTTGATGATTCTCGTGTGCTAAAGTGACCATGGTTCTACGCAATGTCACTGGCACCACCAACCGTGAACCCCGGAACACTAGATTGTTTGTCACACAAAGTTCATGTCTCATTTTGAAGTACGGTTGTAGCTGGGAATCCAGGGCTTTCGCTGAAGCTGGCCAACCCTTTTCAATCTGAGCACGCAGGGCAGAAAGCTCAGAACAGGCCATAGAAGCAGACTCAAACTCCTTTGGAGTAACAGACGTAAGAGACATTGACAGCAACGCGACTAGCTCAGGTTCTGCATCCGAGTTCATGTCTGTGGTGGATGGCAAGGGCAATCTTGAAAGACAATCAGCTGTACAGTTCAATGAACCTGCACGATAGACCACGTCATAATTAAAGCATAACAGGCGCGCAGCCCATCTAGCTATGCGCATTCCCGCCCTGTCTGCTCCTTTTGTACAAAGAAGTGTCGTTAGAGCCTGGTGGTCGGTTCGTAGTGTAAATTTATGCCCCCACAGATAGGTCCTCCACTTTTCTACCGCCCACACGCATGCCAAAGCCTCTTTCTCCACTGTTGCATATTTCCTCTCAGCCTGAGTTAAGGATCTGGAGGCAAAAGCAACTGTCCGTTCTGTGTTGTCTGGGTGAATCTGGGTGAACACGGCACCAAGGCCATAATCTGATGCATCTGTCGAGATAATGGACGGTAAATTAGGGTCGTACAATGCTAATGCTGAACTTGCAAGCAACAATTGCTTCACAGTGACAAAGCAGTTCTCCATTTCCTCACTTCACTGAAATGGTCCCTCCTGGCGAATACATGCCCGTAAGGGTTCAACAACAGTAGCATAATTGGGTATAAATTTATTATACCATGAGAGCATACCCAGGAACGAACGTAGGGCTGGCACATCCTTAGGAGCTGGAGCTTGTACGATTGCCTGTAAGTGCTCAGTATCTGGCTGAACTCCTTGTGCTGTAACCAGGTGTCCCAGAAAACGCAGGCTCTTTTGCCTAATTTGACACTTTTGTTCGTTCAACCGTAACCCAGCCTCCTTTAGTCGGCTCAGTACTGTGTTCAGCGCAGCGTCGTGCTCCGCTGCTGTGCGTCCAAAGCAAATAACGTCATCAAGGTAGTTCTGCACGTTTGGTACACCTTTGAGTATGCACTCCATCATCTTTTGAAATACCGACGGTGCTGAAGCCAACCCATACGGTACCCTGCAAAACCGGAACAGTCCTTCATGCGTGATGAACGCTGTTAAATCACGGCTCTCAGGATGTAAAGGCACTTGATGATATGCACTCTCAAGATCGATTGTGGAGAAGATTGTAGATCCCGCTAAAGCAGTCAATAACTCTTCCATGTGAGGCAGGGGGTAACTGTCTATTACTACAGCCTTGTTTGGTTCCCTGAGATCTACACACATTCTTATGCCACCAGTCTTTTTCATTGTAACCACAATTGGTGACACCCATGGGGATGCATCAATTCGCTCTATAACTCCAGCAGAAAGTAGTCTGTCCAACTCAGCGGTCACAGCTTTTCTCACAGAAAAGGGAAGGCGTCGGAGTTTCTGTCGAACTGGCACGGCTGACTCTATCACTTTGACTTTATGCATAAATCCAGCAACACAGCCAACTGAGTCCACTTGAGTAGAAAGCTGTAGCACTGGTTCTGCAGAGCAAGATGTGGAGGCTGTAGCATGATCTGACAGAATTGTATCTCCTTTAATGCATAGTTTAAGAGCAGTTATGAGATCCATGCCCATTAATGCAGTTCCTTTATCCACCACATAGAAGTTCACTGAACATTTGCGGCTGTCTTTTACTACAGTTGCATGCAAGCAGCCGATCACATTAATCGGAGTACGGGAGTAAGTGACTAAGCAGGCTGCAGGTGGCTTTAAAGGTACTTCCCCAAAGTAATCATCATACATGCTCTTTGGCAGAACTGAAACAGACGCACCAGTATCAACGGTCAGCGTAACCGGCCTCTGAACCGCACCGGCTTCGACTTGAACGGTACAGTGAAGTTTAGTGCTTACATCCTTATCTTGTAGTAGCAGTAGCGTGTACTCTGGCATTACAACTTAATGCACTGTGTGAGTTTGCGTCGTTCTACAGACACGTGCAAAATGTCCTCTTTTTTTGCAATTTTTACATGTTACCTTGGCTGCTGGACATTCTACCGCATTTGCAAGATGTTTATCCGATCCGCAGCGAAAGCAGGAGCGTGGCGTCACCGTTCGAGGCGATGTGAATGAAGCAGTGGGGCGCGTGCCAGCCATTCTATTTTTAGGTTCCCCAGTGCCGCGTCCACGCACGTTTCTTTGCATATTCACAGTCTGTACGGAAAAGTTCTGTGTACTCGTAAACGCTTTAGCTTGCTCTCCAGCAGATTCGACTTGTTGTGCAATTGTAACAGCATCCGCTAACGTTAACTTATCATGCAGCAACAGCCTCTCTCGGATACGCGGATTAATGACGCTTTCAACCAGCTGGTCACGAATCATATCATCTGCATTTGTAAACTCACACGTAGACGAGAGTTCTCTCAGTGCAGCAACATACTGAATTATAGGCTCACCAGCTTGCTGAATTCTTTTCCGGAATGTGTGTCTCTCCATGACCACGTTCAACTTGGGTGTAAAATGAGCATGCAAAGCAGTAATAGCTGCGGTCATTGTATCGCCCGTTTCTGGTAATGTGTAAAATATTCTCTGCCCCTCCGTGCCCAGGCAATGTAACAGAAGGGCTCTTTTCCTGGCTTCCGACCATTCCTGTCCTTCAACGTCGATCACTAGTAGATAATTCTGGAACATTCGCTCCCATGTCTTGAAAGGAATCGCGGGGTCGCCCGGAGCAAGTAAGAAGAAGTTAGGAAATGGTGCAGACGATGCCATCTTTGCAGCAATAGTGGGTTGCCTCGTCGCCAATTTGTGGAGTTCTAGATATCAATATGAAGCCAGGCCATGCAGGTGAACGGGTACATTTTTCTTTTATTACTCTCCTTTTCCACATACACATACTCGTGCTCTTACTTCTTCCTTTTCTCTTCATTTCTCTCTCCTTATTCACAACTACTTCCCCCTAGTGTCTCAGTAAGTATTGCACTGCATAACAAGACACCACACCCTGTACAGTTTAAGAATCTGTAGCCATAGTAGAGGACTATTATATTGTTTTACTAAATATATACTGGTTTAAAGTGGATTAAATGACTGCAGGTTAGTCTCCTTGGAGTGAGATGTCATACAGATTAAACAATCACTGATTCCTCTTGTTCCTAAATCATATATTATTTACCACAAATGCCATGTAGGCCTAGCCTTTCAGTAGCCTACTTTTATTACTCAGTAGCCTACTGTTTGGTTAAAAGGATCTTGTCCTTTACACATTGTTGTAAAAAAAAAAACATTTTTAATTCGAATAAAGAACTAAGTTATTAGAATTTGTAACTGGTTTAAAACTTTTAGAAAAAAAGAACATACGGTAAACATACGTTTTCTCAAACGCATCTTGGCCAGGAATTCAATATTGCCTAAAATATCCAGATTTTGTTTTTCTGTTTTCACTTGCTTCTGTCTTGAAGCAGGTCTGCACAGACTGATCAGCTTATGACATTAAAGTAAGCAACAGGAAAACAAAACCTGGATATTTTAGACGTAGAAATGGCCCGTAATGGTCACTCTACAGAACAGATAGCATAGGCTACTTTACATTGCAAAGTGAAATTTTTCACTGCTGTCACGGATATACAAAAATCTAGACTACACCACTGACTGACATGTAATGACTAACGTTAACGTTAACGTTACATGGAGCAAATCCGACCATATGTAAACATGGATAAACATTTAAAATCTTAAAAATAGCCTACACCAGATAACTTCTGTCTGATATATCACTTTGATATTACAATTTATCAAACATTACGACAAAATGAAAAACATAAACGTAAATTATTATGGGGCAAAAGAGATGATTCCGACGGTAGGCCTATAGGCTATCTCTGACAACTATAACCTTAGAAAACGGTTCATTGACAACGCAAAAAAATCCCGCGATTTGCAAATAATGCAGTTACTATTCCAGTGTTAATAACATACACAGTTACAAGTTACAGTAATTTTATTACCTGAAAACCAGGTCAGGCCGTTCTGAGATTTTTTGGCGTGCTCCTCGAAGACAAAATGGTTAGAAAAGGCGGGGCTTAGCAAAGGGGTGGTTTGAGTACACAATTAAGATATCTATAAAATAATTTCGACTAGTCAGAATGTTCATTCAAGATATCTACACTGAAATTCTTCCTAGTCACAAAGCTGAATGCTATGGCAAGCCCTTTTAACATTTAAAAGCTAATTTTGACTATCCGGAATTAACATTGTAGATATCAACAATGTCTTTCTGACTAGTCGTAATTACATTTTGGATAGTTGGAATTGTCATTCAAGATATCTGTAACGTAATTGTGACTAGTCGAAACGACAGATAGAGATATCTGTAATTCAGTTTTGACTAGGCAAAACTGAATTACAGATATCTGCAATGACGTCATTGAAAACGACATTCAACTCGTCACACATCTTAAATGACAATTGCAGATATCTGTAATTCAGTTTTGTCTAGGCAGATTGAAAGTTAAAGATATCTCAAACATCATTATGACTAGTGAAAATTATTATTATATGACGTTGCTCTATTTTAGATATCCATAAATAAGTAATTTCCCCTCCCCGCCATAATCAAAGAAGTGGGTTCATTTCCTTATTTCTATGAATGGAAGAAGAAAGAAGCAGTCATGGCGTTGGCTGTAATCGAAAAAAACACCAGAAAATGTTTTTTATATACAGTACAAAAAAAAAAAAAAAAAAAAAAAATGTTGCAATGCTATGTTTATGATCATGCTTAAAATTACGTAGGTTATTGTTGCCGTAAGATTTATGCGTGAAAGAGATTCACACTAATTCACTTTAATAAAGATGCTGACATGCTATTCTTGCCATGGAAGTACATTAACATTCACTTCCTTAGATGAGAAAAAAAGTTCTTAGTTCAGATTAGTTCTTATTTTTTATTTTTTCAAATGTGTAAAAATGTAATTTTGACTAGTCATAACTCCAGTTACAGATATCTACAACGTCATTTCGCCTAGTCAAAACTTAATTTAAGATATCTGAAAAGGAACATGTAGATATCTTGAATTGAGGTGAATTAAAGATATCTTGAACTGGAGTTATGACTAGTCAGAATCAAATTGAAGATATCTCAAACTAGAATTACAGATATCTACAATTCAATTGCAGATATCCGTAATTCACATAGTGGATATCTGCAACTTAATTGTAGATATCTGTAATGATAAACCCATTACAAATGAATGGCAAAAGTGACGTCATTTGTCCTAGGAAGAATGTCTTTGTGGATATCTGAAATTACAATTATGGATAGGAAGAATGTAGTTGCGGATATCTGAAATGTTCTTTTTGACTAGGCAAAACTGAATTACAGATATCAGCAACACATATCCAGTCTAGCTGTTAAATGTTAAAATGGTTTGCCATAGTTAGAGATATCTTGAGTTATAATTTTTACTAATTAAATTAGAGATATCTCTAATTTAATTATCACTAAACTTGTCATTCGAGATATCTCAAATTAGGATTATGCCTATAGTACAAAATCAATTATATATAGCCTACCTTTAATTACAATTTCTACTAGTCAAAACTAAATTACGACTAGTACAGCCAGGGGTATTTAATGCTAAAACGGCTTGCCAAATTGATAGCCTACTTCTGCCTATCCTTTTTATTTATACGCAGTGTCTTTGACAGTGGTGTATTATTTGAATACGCTTTTTTCTTTCTTTAAAGGTCACATTTCAAGTCATTGTTTTATTTAGATGCACAGCATAAATCTTTGCAAAAAGCACAAAAAAATAAAGTGTTTACTCTTTTTAAAAACCTATTTTTACAATTTCATTTGTTTGACTTTACTGAAATGACAGTTACTTTTAAATGCATTTGTTACTCAATTCTTGCTTTTGCAATGTCACGCATGGTCTACCTCATATGAAACCATTTCACTGCAGTGTTTTGATCACATTATTATACTTCAGATGCATATAAAAATACCTAATTTCTAATAAGTACAAAAAAATAGTGGCCATGCAGCTCTTATTTTAAAACATTAAAACATCAATTTTAAAAAAGCCTGAAAGTGATACACAGGCTTAATGTTGCAGTTTCTTCTTTTCAAATATGCTTCGTCATTCGTGAGGATGGAGTGTTTGTATGGCAAGCCCTTTTAACATTTAAAAGCTAAGTTTGACTATCCGGAATTAACATTGTAGATATCAACAATGTCTTTCTGACTATTCGTTAGGGCTGGGCGATATATCGATATAAAAAATATATCGATATATTTTTGAAATGCGATATGGAATTAGACCATATGGCATATATTGATATAGTTCAAATTTGCGCTGTGATCCTTGCTCCCCGCCCCCGCTCCTCCTTTTACACTCTGCGTGCGTGTTTAGAGCATGTTATGTTATGAGAGGCGAATCATGACTACTTCAGAAAACCCAGCACAATAGGAACTACCAGGCAGTGACATAAGTGTACGCTGAAATAAAGTTTTTCACCTCAGAAAAACTGACTTTCTTGTCCTGTCAGCCGTTATCCTGTTCTCGTAGCGCACACTCTTCAATTGCACGCGCCAATGCAGTGGTGCGCGTTGTATCGCCTCACTGATCAAGTGCAAAAGAAACTACTAGCATGCAATGCCATTACGTTGTAAATTACACGAAATAAAAGTAATGCAGGTATGATTTTCATTCTATTCACCAGGAGCAGTTTCCATGTTTCATTAACAGTTATCGTTAATATTGTGTATTCACCATGGTAACTGTCGTTTCCATATTAACCCCAAAATGCCATATATATACAGTATATAGGCAAATTATAACATGTTTACACAAAATTTGTTTATATATATATAAACTTTGATAATCATAATTAATAAATCGCAATTACAATTCGAAGGGAATAATCTGCAATTATGATTTTTGTCATAATCGTGCAGCCCTAACTTAGGTGAAGAAACCAGGGCCCGGTTTCCCAAAGCGTTCTTATCTCTAAGTAGTTCTTAACCTATTCCTTAACCTCTCTCTTAATCTTATGGGACGGTTCCGAAACGTTCGTACGCTAAGTAGCCTATATCTTTTGTAAGTCACACTTTCGTAAGGTTGGTCTGGACCACTCTTAGCTTTACCTTATCACTGTTGCATGGCTGCGTTCTCCGAAACTACCTTAACGCTACGTCGTTCTTAAGTTGTACCTTAAGAAGTAGGCTACCTTATCGTTAATACGTGTTTTCCGAAACCTTCTTAGTTAAGTATACCTTCTGTAAGTCATACGTTCGTAAGGTTGGTCTGGAGCGCTCTTAGCTATACCTTATCGCTGCTGACGGTTCATACCGCTAGTGGCCACCACTACGCAAAAAGCTTTTTTACATCGCAGTTTAATTACACATAGAAAATTGTATATGAACATTTAATATAAAATCTGATTTAGTATTAAAATTACATTTTTACTTTACTTTAAAATTTTACACATAAAATACTTAAGTTGTTATAGCCTACACCCAGTGTATGGAACTGTTTTCATTAATAAAGTTTCCATACACTAATGGTTGTTAGCTTTTTTTAATTACTATCCTAAGGCACATCAGCTGGCGAACCATTTGACAGAAAAGGCTTTGGAGTCTATATAAAGAAAGATGAGTTTACACAAACTTTATAGCTATGGCAGCGAGACAGCGAGTACTTGTTTTAAATCAAAGACGGCGCCGTCCGCGGAGCCAGTTAGTGTATGTCAACTACTTTATAAGAGAACACTTTAGTCCACTGACTACCATGTCAGAAGAGACCATTGTAAAAAAAATTACTCAGCATACGTTGTGGAGAACATTAACACACATGGCCGTGAGGGTTTGGGATTGCACACTTGCTAAATTATAAACACATACTCATATTTATTTCTGCATGTACATATTTCAATTAGCCCCGATAAATGCAGTTTGTAGCTACTATTTCTAAAACGCTTCTTTATAAAGAACATTGTTTTCTCAATACTTTACCTATACCGCTGTGAAGGAAAGAGCGCACAATCGATCATCGAGGCATCGATATCAACCTATTCAGCACCTCCACCATGGACAGCACCTGCTAAGGTCGAACTTAAGAAGGTTTACCTTAAGCAACATCCTAAGGTATAGTTCGGAGAACACACGTAGGAAATGTATACCTGTAGTTAAGGTGTACCTTTTGAGTCTTCGTAGCGCGCTAAGAGACAACGTTATCGGAGAACGCAGCCCTGGTCTATATGAATATAATTCTGAAGTTTTAATACACCCAGACAGTATTAAATTAGGCTAATTCAAGTGTTTTCATGCAAAGAATAAAAATGTCATTACACTGATTGTTGTTAGATTTTTAATTATATTATTATACAATATTATTAATTTAATTAAAACGCTATTTTAAAGGCCAGTGAAAGCATAGGCTACTGTCAGTTAAGTCCTATTCGGACGCTAATATTGTTTCTCATGGGCTCGTCCGGTATTTTAAACATTTACAGGGGTAAGTCGGTGATTTTAGTGCCGTCCGAATCCATAATATCAGTGTTTTTCTCACCCAACCTGCGTAAAAATCCCTGGCCAAATTAGTACCTTCTGTTTTTTGACAAACAGGTCGTGTGGTAATTTAATTGCCGTCTGAATCCACATCTCTGAGTTTACAAGAGATTCAAAATTCACGGTTTAAATCCTTTTTGATCACTGCCGAGCACCGTATGCAAGATGTAAACTTTTATTACTGAAATGCTGGAAAGTATTTACAAGAACAATATTTCATCGCAGCTCCACCTCAGCGAACAAAAATGGGAAAGAGAAGAAGGCACGTAAATTTTTGAAAAGGTTATTGTGGCAGCAATATATGTTACAATTTTAAAATATGTAGGCTAGGCTATTATAGGCTATTATAGTTTGGATTATTTTTTATAATATCCAATAATCATAATAAATTGCAATTTCAACTATTTCTGAAGTGCTTCATTTATAAAGATCACCGCTTTCTCACATAAACAGCCCCTGCACGAGAGAATAATTGATTCTGGAGCCATCGATATCAAACAATTCAGCACCATCGCCACGGACAGCGCCGGGTAACGTCGCACGTAAGAAGGTATATCTTAAGCAGCTTCCTAAGGTATGGTTTGGGGAACACACTTAGGAACATAAACACCTTTGGTAAGATATATCTTTTGAGCTCTCTTAGCGCTAAGAGTGAGCGTTATTGGGCCCTGTTTATTATTTATTCATTTGATTTTGCAACTGTTCACTGAAATAGCTGGTTTCAATAAAACTACTTGTGACATGTCATATTTGACTTTGACTGAACATTTGCTCTCACTTTGCAGAAAAAATTTCGGGATATATATCGTATCGATATTCAGCCTAAATATATCGGGATATGACTTTTGGTCCATATCGCCCAGCCCTACTAGTCGTAATTACATTTTGGATAGTTGGAATTGTCATTCAAGATATCTGTAACGTACAGATAGAGACATCTGTAATTGAGTTTTGACTAGGCAATAATTTTCACTAGTCATAATGATGTTTGAGATATCTTCAACTTTCATTCTGCCTAGTCAAAACTGAATTACAGATATCTGCAATTTAAGATGTGTGACGAGTTGAATGTCATTTTCAATGATGTCATTGCAGATATCTGTAATTCAGTTTTGCCTAGTCAAAACTGAATTACAGATATCTCTCTCTGTCGTTTTGACTAGTCTCAATTACGTTACAGATATCTTGAATGACAATTCCAACTATCCAAAATGTAATTACGACTAGTCAGAAAGACATTGTTGATATCTACAATGTTAATTCAGGATAGTCAAACTTAGCTTTTAAATGTTAAAAGGGTTTGCCATAGTGTCTTAGATAGGCTACTTTTATAACCAACATGCAGAAATCCCCTGGTTTCAAGAGAGAAGTATTGAGGGACCACCTTCCTTGGCTTAGCTATGTCACGTGTTTTGAAATAAATGCGATATTCGCTTGATATGGGCATTCATTATTCACCAGCCAAATACATCCTTTAGTGAAAGCAAAAGTAGCAAAGCATTTCGGGGAAACTTGGGGATTTCTCCATGTCTGCTATAAAAGCATCAACGGCTTCACCCATTCCTTCAGACCGTTGACGGACCTGAACTTGAAGCATCTGCCATTTCTTCAGGGTAAGACAACTATATGGTTATTTTGTCTTTTTATAATGAGAGCAGTTCAGTTGAAGTGCAGCTTTAAACAAAAGCGGCTGTTATTTCAAAAGCGGCTGTTATTTCAAAAGCGGCTGTTGTTATAATCAGATTCAAATATTTTGAGAGATTCTTTTTAACGAAAGATCAAAACTAATTTGGAAATGCGCATTTGCTCTATTGAGATTTTTAAAACCTTCCATCTAATAACAGCTACATTTTAATGCATTCATTTTAATGCATTCATTTTCTGAACGGAACTCCTTCATATTTTTCTTGATCGAGCTTATAACCAGTCAGATTATGTTGCTTGTGTTGTACATGAATGTTGCTGCACTTTTTGAAATGAGTAAGCTAATCTAACATCTTTTATTTTCCTTTTTTTTTGTTGTTGTTGTTGTTGTTGTTGTTGTTGTTGTTGCTGCTTTTTTATAGCAAGAAAAGAAACAGCACTGCATTTAAATTAAGTGTGAACTTTTTGCATTGACATAAAATGAAAAGTAAAGAAAAGTAGAGAAATAACAAACCTCAACCAGTGAGAAAAAATATGACCAGGGCCCGGTTTCCCAAAGCGTTCTTATCTCTAAGTAGTTCTTAACCTATTCCTTAACCTCTCTCTTAACCTTATGGGACGGTTCCCGAAACGTTCGTACGCTAAGTATATCTTTTGTAAGTCACACTTTCGTAAGGTTGGTCTGGACCATTCGTAGCTCTCTCTTAGCGTTGTTGCAGGTCTAAATGAATATAATTCTGAAGTTTTAATACACCCAGACAGTAGGCTAATTCAAGTGTTTTCATGCAAAGAATAAAATTGTCATTACACTGATTGTTGTTAGATTTTTAATTATATTATTATACAATATTATTAATTGAATTAAAACGCTCTTTTAAAGGCCAGTGAAAGCATAGGCTACTGTCAGTTAAGTCCTATTCGGACGCTAATATTGTTTCTCATGGGCTCGTCCGGTATTTTAAACATTTACAGGGGTAAGTCGGTGATTTTAGTGCCGTCCGAATCCATAATATCAGTGGCCAAATTACCTTCTGTTTTTTTTGACAAACAGGTCGTGTGGTAATTTAATTGACGTCTGAATCCACATCTCCGAGTTTACAAGAGATTCAAAATTCATGGTTTAAATCCTTTTTGATCACTGCCGAGCACCGTACGCAAGATGTAAACTTTTATTACTGAAATGCTGGAAAGTATTTACACAAGAACAATATTTCATCGCAGCTCCACCTCAGCGAACAAAAATGGGAAAGAAAAGGCGGCACGTAAATTTTTGAAAAGGTTATTGTGGCAGCAATAGGCTATATGTTACAATTTTAAAATATGTAGGCTACGCTTTTATAGGCTATTATAGTTTGAATTATTTTTTATAATATCCAATAATCATAATAAATTGAAATTTCAACTATTTCTGAAGTGCTTCTTTTATAAAGATGACCGCTTTTTCACATAAACAGCCCCTGCACGAGAGAATAATTGATTCTCGATCCATCGATTTCAAACAATTCAGCACCATTGGCACGGACAGCGCCTGGTCACGTCCCACGTAAGAAGGTATATCTTAAGCGGCTTCCTAAGGTATAGTTCGGGGAACACACTTAGGAAAATAAACAAATTTGGTAAGATATATCTTTCGAGTCTTCTTAGCAGGCTAAGAGTGAGCGTTATCGGGAAACCGGGCCCTGGGCTGGGTTTCCCGATAACGTTGACTCTTAAGGTATAACTTAACTAAAGGTATACCATTACTACGCGTGTTCCCCGAACTATACCTTAGAAAGCTGCTTAAGATATACCTTCTTACGTGCGGCGTTACCCGGTGCTGTCCGTGGCGGTGGTGCTGAACTGGTTGATATCGATGGCTCGAGAATCAATTATTCCCTGTGCAGGAGCTGCTTCACTGCATTATGTGAGAAAGGGGTGTTCTTTATAAAAGAAGCACTTCAGAAATAGTTGAAATTGCATTTATTAGGACTCATGGGATATTATAAAAAATAATCCAAACTATAATAGCCTAAAATTGTATCATATATTGCTGCCACAATAACCATTTAAAAAATCTTCATCTCTTTCCCATTTTGTTCGCTGAGGTGGAGCTGCGATGGAATATTGTTCTTGTAAATACTTTCCAGCATTTCAGTAATAAAAGTGTAGGCTTACATACGGTACTCGGTAGTGATCAAAAATGATTTAAACAATGAATTTTGAATCTCTCTTTGTAAACTCAGAGATGTGGATTCAGACGGCAATTAAATTCCCACAAGACCTGTTTGTCAAAAAACAATTTGGCCAGGGATTTTTACGCAGGTTGGGTGATTCATGAAAGTGCGTATCTATAGCACGAATGATAATTCTCGTATAATTTATACGCCAAAACGAGTTTTAGCGTTCAAATGATACGCACTGCAAACCCCTTGGGTAGGATTAGGTGTGAGGAGGGCGTGCATATTACACGCCATAAAGTGCGTATCATATGCACGCGAAAACTGCGTACCATATTTACGCTAAAACTCGTTTTGGCGTATAAATGAAACGAGTTATTTTCATCATTCGTGCTATAGATATGCACTTTCATGAGATCGGGCTCGAAAAAACACTGACATTATGGATTCGGACGGCAATAAAATCACTTAGGGGAGCGCGGGGCACAACGTAACACGGGGCTAGTTGTAACACACTTGTTTTAAATACTTCCACACATCACATGCTAGGATGACGAAACTTAGTGTATTTACTAGTTGCCATATCAACACTATATAGAGAAAAAATTGCGCCAAAATTTATTTTATTTTGGAAGATATCCATAGACATTTATTAAACCATAGTAAAAGTACATTTCTTACTTAAGATAATTTTTCATCTCTATTTTTTGTGTTTATTTAAAATTAGACAAATCTGATATTATTTTAATCTCCAAGATGTTATTTAACAGTTGAGATAGTTCTTTAATGCTTCGCTAACCAGCAGAAGACACTAGCAGGGTTTAAACCCCAGTTGTGCAGGCGGGGCATGTTGTCAGACTGCGTTACAGTGTGCCCCTATTGGAAATATGCTATTCTATTCTATACTTTTATTAATTCTATTGAGAAAACATGAGAAAAGGTGAATAAAGACTGAGAGTCAATGTTCAGAAATTACTAATTGTTTATTTGTTTTGAATTATGTTGTATAGCTGTGTTTTTCTGTGTTCGTAGTCAAAACTCAAAAATGAGTTTATATTTAATTATTAAAAAATGCCATTATTTTATATGAAAGAGTTTTTTAATTGTATTTTATTTAGAAAATATTTTAGTTTGTCTTGTATATTTTTTTTTATTAGATCAGATAACATTTTAAGCCCTCACATGTTACAATGTACCCCACCTATGGGGCATGTTGTCACATTTCACTAGTTCCATTCTTTCGGGGTATATCCAGAAAAAAGTATATACTGCATTAATAAAACAAAACCACATAATTGTACTAGACATGTGGGAAATTAATGTGGGAAAAAAATAAATACTCTGAACCATAAGTAGATTTAAACAAACTGAGAAAGTCAAAAAGTGTTACTTTGTGCCCCGCTCTCCCCTACCCCTGTAAATGTTTAAAATACCGTACGAGCCCAAGATAAACAATTAGCATCCGAATAGGATACCCGAATAGAAAATATTTGCAATGCAACACATAGAAATTAAGAACAAGATCAATAGCATAGTCACTCCTAGAAAAATAAAGAAATATATCTTTCAATAAAAAGTTTTACACATTTTATAAAAGGAGAAAGATAACAACTTAAGATCTCCCAAAAAGATTTAACCTGATTGCAATGGTAGAATAAATGAAGCAAAGTTTCTTCCTCAACTTTGCAAAATACACATGTTAGAAAGATCAACAAAGAGAGTTGGTTGGATAGACATTATGTAGAATCTTGAAGTGTACCTCTCTTATCTTATTAGACATAGTATTTTTCAGGGAGTAACCATGCTCTCTTCTACGGAGCCCCTGAGGGGACCTTTGCAAAAAATAAAATAATATGACTTTCGCGTGCGCACAAGAAAGTTTCGTGTGCTCACGCGTTACAATTTCCAATTTGGTTATAGTGTCATTACTACAAATGTGGGAAAAGGGATGAGATGAGAGTGTGCTTGGAGCATGCCTCCAGAGATTTGTCTTATTATAGGGAGTTTGCATTTGAGATTGTTTGTGGACTGTGCTTTACTGTAAGAAAAAAAGCTGTATGTCATACATTATAGAAATACATCTGAAGAAAGCTTGACATTGTATGTGAGGCATACACACTGAGTTTCGGTTAATTTATGATGAGATGCGCTCCAGTTCACGAGCAATGCAAGTGACCGCGGTGCGCCTCCATGATTATATTGATAGATATAGATATGATGATATATATATATGATGATATATATATATATGATGCGTAATATGAGACATGGAGTGGGTCAGACATGATTTTGACCACTTCATTAAGTTTTGTTTTGTAGAAAGCCTTTGTTTAAAGTGAATTTCGTTTTGTATAAATTGTATCTTAATTTTAATCGATTTTTCATCAACCAATTGCCTGTATTTAATAAGAAGCAAATATATAGCAGACAATATAATCATGGAGGCGCGCCGCGGTCACTTGCATTGCTCGTGAACTGGAGCGCATCTCATCATAAATTAACCGAAACTCAGTGTATGCCTCACATACCGGTACATTATAGAAATACATCTGAAGAAAGCTTGAAATGTCTTTAAACGAAACAATCAAAACGAAAAGAAATAGGCTAGCCTACTCTCTGATTATGTAATCCATGATGTGGGACCTGATATTCATTTAATGTGATATTCATGCTTTTTTTCTTACAGTAAAGCACAGTCCACAAACAATCTCAAATGCAAACTCCCTATAATAAGACAAATCTCTGGAAGCATGCTCCAAGCACACTCTCATCTCATCCCTTTTCCCACATTTGTAGTAATGACACTATAACCAAACCGGAAATTGTAACGGGTGAGCACGCGAAACTTTCTCGTGCGCACGCGAAAGTCATATTATTATTTTTTTTGCAAAGGTCCCCTCAGGGGCTCCGTAGTCTTCCACTGAATGCTGTCAAAAAAATTGTTCCAAAAATATTTTCATCTATGTGTAAACTGTGTAATGTAACAATAGCTTAATATGTTTACGATTACATTTTTTATCAAGAAAACAAACTCCATCCAATAAAAGTTTGGCCATAATTGTTTTTCTCTCATTAAAGCAAAGGTATTATACAAAAATTATACAAAGTCATAAATTCTTCATACTGCAGTATACTGCCATCATTTTTAAATAAATCCAAAACAGAAACAAAAACTCAATCATACCAATTGTTAAGGATTTGTTTTGGATTAAAATGTTCTTATTATTCCAACCGAATTAAGAAAAGTTGTACACGGAACACAATTTCCAAGCAAGTAAAACTTGTTGGTGAAATTTAGAAAGATAACTCATTTAGAAGGGGTGAAATTACATTTTAAAAGAAACTCTAAGCCACCTAATCCAAAATATGGCATTGGGCATATAGTACCAAATTGAGTCATTAAAGACCTTTTTTAACAAACTAATTCTAAAAGAGCTGATTAATTCCTCAAAATTTAAAACTTCCAGTCCACCCTCAGAACGTCTATTAGACTAAACAGATTTACAAACTTTGTGAAATCTGTTCTTCCAAATAAATTTCAATAACATTTTGTCAATATCGTCACAAAGACTGTCACTAACAAATGAGGATAGAGAGGGATAAACACAACAAGACAAATCCTCTGCTTTGGATATAAGAACTCAACCATAGATTGACAGGTGTAAGTTGTAGCCAACAATTAAATATTGCTCTAGTTTTCATTATTTTAGATAAAAAATTAAGTTGTTGGCGGAGCAATCTATCTTTAGTAAGGAAACTCCCCAGGAACTTGAGACAGTCTTTAACAGGTATATCAATGGTTGTTGAGTATCATAAAGACAAAAAAGTTCACACTTAATTTAAATTTAATTTAAATGTAAGATAAATTTAAATATAAACCTGAGGCTTCAGAGAAAGATTTAATAATATTGATACTCAAGGGAATTTGACTTTGGTCTTAAAGATAGTAGTATCATCGGCTAGTTGAGATATTTTTAATTCTTTACCAAATATAGAGATACCTTTTAAACTAGGATTTTGTAAAATATTAATTAATAACAATTCAACAGCTAGAAGAAAAAGAAATGGGCAAATGGGGCAACCTTTTAGATAGAGGAGCACTCCTCTATCACAATTAAATTGTTTAGTAGTTTGAAAGCCGACCAAAACTACGAGGAGTTAATGTCATTATAAAGCATTCTCACAATGTTGATAAAAGTACATCCAAAACCAAAAAACATTGAGAGATTTAAGCAAAAAATGGTGTTCTAAAGAGTCAAATGCTTTATAAAAATCCCAAAACATTATAATAGCATCTGAATCAATATTCTCTGAATAATCAATGAGAACTAATCTTATATTGGAGCTAACATGTCTATTTTTCATAAATCCATGAAAAATGATGTTTCGCCAACTATACCATTAAGGCCTGATTTTAAACAAACTGCAGATATTAAAGCAAGAAATGTATAATCAATATTTAACAGTGATATTGGTCTCCAGATCTCAATTAAAAGTGGGTGTTTTGGGAATAAGAGAAATAAGACATTCTTTAAACAAAGTGGTTGCTTTAAGACGTCCCAAAGATGTAAATAAAATTCAACGGGCAGACCACCTGGAGATTTTCCTTTCTTCATAGATTTCAGTGCATCCTCAATTTCAGAGATATCAGAATAACAAAGTTGCTTAAAATCTTCATTAATACCTGAAACCGTATCATGAATACTCGAAAGAAAATCATCACATTTTTCTTGAGAAAACTGAGAAGCATACCATTTTTTCATTCCTGGATCATGTACATAAAACACCATTAATATTTAGGGCAGAGAGAGATGTCTTTTTTACAATTTCTTTTCTCCAGAGCAGAAAAAATAATTAGTGTTTTTTTTCACCCTTCTCTATCCATTTTGCTCTAGAGCGTATAAAGGCACCTTTAACAATCTCTGTGTACACATATTTGCAATTTGCAATTGACATAGGCCTACCTCATCTAATTTACTGGGATTTCCCTTTTGCCGTAACAAACCTATCTATGAATGAGTTCTAATACTTTATTTATTTTTTTCTCTTTTAATTTGTTTACTTCTATTAACAGCAAGGTCTCTAACTTTAAATTTAAAGAACTCCCAACTAGAGCCAAGGTCGCCTTCAATATTACTAAACAAAGAATTACACTATCATTAAAGTCGGCGTCTTTCAAAAGACAATTGTTAAATTTCCAATAACCCCTTGTTCTATTTTACTTTCTATGTTGTACAAGATCCAAAGAAATTAACATATGATCAAGGGGGCAAATTGATGATTAACAGCATGGACATCTTTCAAAATAGCATGAGAAATAAGAAAAATATCAATTCTAGCTTTAAGCGATCCAGATTTGTTACAATTCAGGCAGTGTAAATATGCTTTCCATTGGGGCGAATGAAGTCTGGTTTCACGTTAGTGTAAAGCGAACGGCCAAAGACAACAGGACTATGACAAGCTGTTTTAGCATTTAATCCCCTTGTCTGTACTAGTCGTGATTTAGTTTTGACTATTCAAAATTCTATTCACATATCTATTCTGCAATTTAGACTGATCTTAATTTGAATTAAGATATCTACAATGTGATTATGACTAGTCATATTCTATTGACTTCCATTGGAAAATATTTTCTGTTATCTACAAATGAGTTTTAACTAGTAGAAATTGATGGCTAATTAGCGATATCTATAATTTATATAGGTGGTTCTACTTCTAATTAAAGATATCTCAAATTACAATTTTACTAGTGATAATTCAATTTGAACTAACTGAATTACCACTAGTAAAAAAATTATAATTCGAGATATCTTGTATTTGGCTAACTGGTAGGCTTTTTGACTAGTCATAATTCAAATTTATGATAACTTTAATTAATCATCTTTAAAGTTGTACACAATACATTTGTAGATATCTGAAAGTAATTTATTAGCTACTAGTCATATTTGTAGATATTTTGAATGGGATTTTTGAATAGGCAAAACTTTATAAGAAATTTATTTGACTGAGAATTGGAATTCCTTGTCAAATCTCATTTAAAGATATCTGCAAGATATTTGATTTTTGAAGATGTTTCTTTGGAGATATCTGCATTTAGCTTTGTGACTGGGAGGAATTTCAAAAGAGATATCTAGAATTAACATTCTTAGTCAAAATTATTTTATAGATATCTAAAACATGCATGCAAATACACCTTTGTATACACCCCACATTAAATATTTTATTAACCAATCCTACCCTGGAAACTGTTGTCATCCGCCATTTTGTCCAAGAATTGTAAAGGTCCTGCATCTTTGGGTCATTTTAAACTGCTTTATGCAGAAGGTATGAAAATAAAAATGTACGTGTAAAAGTGACATACGGTGTTGCAGAGAAGACTATTCTAAATTCCTATTCTAAATCATAAAGTAGGATAATGTTCAGATATGCATGCTGTAGATTAACTTGTGTTAGCCTTCATTTCCAAATGAACATATAAAATCAGTAAGGATTTGTATACATCTCATGTCTGGTGCAACATTTGCCATAATTTTAAAATAACTATTGACTGGCACTCATCACTGAAAACAGCAGAATATAACCATAACGGATCTCTAGCTTTAATACAACACTCCCACCTTGTGGGCTATTACCTTGATGACATGAGTAAACCTGCATAAACACAGAATGCAAACAATTGCTAATCATCCACATGGGACATTAGTGATTGCCATGATTTCATTAATATGATTGCAAAGATATTTGAACTCATGTAATGTGATTATGTGATTTCTCCTCAGGATTACTGAAACCAGGCTAACTGCAGTAAGTTGTGTTGTGTAAGGCTATTTCACTCTATATTCTCCCCTTACCAGTTGTTTAACTTCTTGCTAAAAAACACTTATATGGCACTGTCCATTGGTTTTCTTCAAGCTAAGAAAAAAAATCTTATATATTCTTTAAAAAGTTGCTTTAATGAATGCTGCCATTTGTGGAATAAAAAAAGTGAGATTTTCAATTTTGTCTTTGTTTTGAGCAGGAATAGAGAAGCCATGAATTCCAAAATTGCAAAGACAACTCAAAGTCTTACCACTGCTGAGGACATGAGGAACCAAACCAAACTTATAATGCAGCCCTATGCCAACTGGGAAGAGTATCTGACTCCAGCTCCACTGTCCATAGCCATTATGGGAGAGCTGGTTTTCATCTCGTCCTCAACAGATTTCTCCATCAATAAAAATTCCCCCAAAGATGGCTACAAATACATCAAGTACCCTGATTCCTTTCGCGCTTGCCTCATGCAAGTGTGTAACTCTGGTTGGTGGGCATTTAATGAGGCCCATACGAGCATGGATCAGATTCGGCTCCATACTGCCCAAGTTCCAGATTACATGAAGACAGCTCTGAAGATTCTGTTCCAAGGCGATGATGAAGTTGTCAAAGCACATCTTCCTGATCAGCTGGACAATATCAGAGACACTGCAGATGAATGTCGGGAGTTGTCTAGTGCAACTGAAAAGCGTTTCACTGATGTCATCAGTATCATCCAAGAGCTGCTAGAAGCGTGTGTGAATGCAGAGCACTTCTATGGGGAAGAGATGTCAGCAATCAAGAAGAGACTAGAAGATTGCAAACTGAGGGAGCAGTCAGCTCAAGAAACCAAGAAAAGGACCGAGAAGGCAGTCAATGCCATGGAGAAGGAACTGAAAGAGGCTCATGAGAGCTACAAGAAAGCCATGGATTATTCACAGAAGGCCACAGAAAATTCACGATTCGCTATAGAGCAGAGCCGAGCTCAGCTGAACAAGACAAGAGAGAGCTATGAAAAGTGTGTGGAGAACCTAGAGAAGAACCAGAAGGAACTAACTGATATCCTGGTCACTATGAGAAATTGCAAACTGAAAGAGATCGACTTCAAAACAACAATAGAGATGCTGGTCAAGGGAATTGATAACATGGGGAGAGTGAAGGAGCAGTGGGAGAAGATGGTTCACTTCTTTCAGATGGTTTCTAACATTATGCGCAAAACTCTCAAAAACTTTGTCTCAGTATCTGAGAAAATACAAGCCCTCTCCTACAATGCAAAGCTCTTCTCAAAAGATCTGCTATACTCTCAAGCCTTCCAAGCCTGTAACATTGCTAGTCTGGTTCATATGATCTCTGGAACATACACAGATGTTTCTAACAAGTACCTGATGGACCGTGTCAGTTCACTGGGCAAACTGATGGCCATGGATAAAAGTAAGCCCGAATTTGAGCATGAGCGACAACAGCTCCAGAACTCCTGTGATGAGGCACAAAAAGGCATTTTAAGGCTTGTCCTGAAGAATAAAGAGGAGTTTGACAGGAAGAGCACTGCAAGACTAGAAAAGATCGATCGAGAGCTGCTTGCCATTCTGCCTGCTGCTCCTCCAGAGCAAATCAAGAGCATTCAAGAGGCTGTTAAAGCCGGATTCAGTGAGGAAGAAGAAGCATCATACTACTGAGAGAATCTACCAAATATTACAAGCTTGATATAAAAGATAATACTACCATAGTTAAGATTTAAGTTTTTCTGTCCAGTAACATGCAGTCACGACAGCTTGATTTATCTGCATTAAAGGTGCTGTATGTAACTTTTCTACTAAAATGAATCCTTTTTTTATTGCCTGTGTGTGAAGGGGTTGTAATCTCACATTAAAATGATCCACTTTGCGGGTTTTGCTATTACCTCGGAAAGCAAGTATTCTTATTTTTACGTGAAGGCTCCGGGTCGGATTTACCGCGAAATCCAGTGACGTGACCTGCACGCGTGCTCCCAAGCCTCTCGCCTCGTCTACTGACTTTGCACTCAACAGCGACGACACTGCAACTTATGACATGGACTTACGACTTATGCAACTTATGACATGTCTGATAACACTAAGAAATGGCCTGCTCCCAGCTCAACACAGACTCCAACACAAACTCCACATATTGATAAAAAAAATAAAAATAAAATTCCACTGAAGCTTGTAAGGCCAGACGTGAATCGGATGAACTTCGGGTGAAAAAACACGGCTCAACATCGGCAGGGCATTTGAATCATGGAGAAACCTTATCTATAAACCTAGAATGTAGGCTACATTTCCTGAAGAAAATGTGAATTGGTGCTTGCAGTGGCAAAATTCGGCACGGTTGATAGGGTTCCATACTTATCATGGTAACGTTACGAGCATGGAACATTAGTTCAACGTCAAGCTGATAAAAGCAGCCTATTATTGTAACGTTGCAGTGGGAGTTTACCTTAGTTGCGTCCATAGACTGTGGTTGCGTCTCAGTCTGGAAGGTACCCATAGTGCTTGCTCATAAATTCGAGCACGTGCTTGTAAACTTACTGGTTGCAATCTGAAACATCACCGCTAGAGGTCGTTGAAAACTACATACAGCACCTTTAACAGAAGACAATACTGATACTGAAATGTTTAACACTGTCAACCCAAATTAGACTTGTGTCTAGAAGAGGATTTTAAAAGCTTTTGAAAAAGAGTTTTAAAAAAGAGTTTTTAAAAGAGTTTGAAAAAGTTGTTGTCTTCTGTTTAAATTTCATATCATAATACCATAATCATATCATATAACTAGCTTGCAAATGATTCTTACTAAAAACATATTATGCATGATTGTATGATCTTTAATGGAAAGTGGAAGTGACAGGAAATGTTTGTTTTTAATAAATCTGTTTTTTTTGTTGTTTTTTTTGCTTTAAACTTATTTAGAAGAAAAATATGTAGATTTTTTTTGTATTTAGTGTAGTATTTAGTGAATCATTTTAGCTATCTGTGTATGATAAAGTTGTCCTTGAATGAATATTAATTAGGCTACATTTTAATGCATTACTAAACGCCTCCTTAGTATAATAATAATAATAATAATAATAATAACTTTATTTTGTATAGGGGAGAGCGGGGCACAAAGTAACGCTTTTTGACTTTCTCAGTTTGTGTAAATCTATGGTTCAGAGTATTTATTTTTTCCCACATTAATTTTCCACATGTCTACTACAATTATGTGTTTTTGTTTTATTAATACAGTATATACTTTTTCCTAGATATACCCCAAAAGAATGGAAGTGAAATGTGACAACATGCCCCATAGGTGGGGCACATTGTAACATAACATATGACAGCTTAAAATGTTATCTGATCTAATAAATTTTTTTTTACAAAACAAACTAAAATATTTTCTAAATAAAATACAATTAAAAAACTTTTTCATATAAAATAATGGCAATTTTTAATATTAAATATAAACTCATTTTTGAGTTTTGACTACAAACACATGAAAACACACCTATACAACATAGTTCAAAACAAATAAATAATTAGTCATTTCTGAACATTGACTCTCAGTCTTTATTCACCTTTTTCTCACGTTTTCTCAATAAAATTAATAAAAGTGTAAGGACCATCCATTAGCCCAACGACGGAATCCAACGGCCAGGCGAAGGTTTAAAGCGTGTATGTCTTTTCAGCGCTCCTGTGATGTTCACTTAATTTATTGGAACTTAGTTTTAGTATTACTTTAGCTCTATGTGTAATCTGACTCCAATTTCAAATGATAATCAAATTTAGATTTACGTATTTCTAATTAGAAAATAATCATAAATATTGATTATGAATTAATTTAGATCTTTGATTATTCAGATTATCCCATACTTTCAATTATTCGTTCATTACGGACCTAGTGTCGCTTTGAGACGTCACGTCGCGACTGCGCGCTCACGATCACAAACTAGCCAGTCCTGAAATAGTCAGAGGGTGCAGTGCAAGTATTTTACCCGATGCAGCCGCGCACTACAGACCCATAGGTGTAATTTTTTATAATATTTGCAGCATACAACATGCTAAGTCAGGAGATAGTCAGAAATCAGAAGGTCTTCCTAAGATGTGCCCCATGGTCCATTCAAAGTGCCTCCAGTTTGATCTATTCTGGACAAAGTTTGCGGAAACACCAGACTACACATTAATCTACTGGAAATAATGATTTCAGAAGAATACAGAATAAATCAAGGTTAACATTTATTTGTCAGGTAAAAATGTTTCATGCCAATTACAGAAGTAAATTATTAAAAGCCAATTCAAAAAATATATGACATCATTTACTCAAAGATGACTCTAAAAGTAAGTAATGTTTTCCTGACAGAGACACGCAGTAATGTGTCAGGGTTTTCCAACAGGAAAATACTGACATGCATTACTGTGTGGGGGTGATCCTGGTAAAAGATTCCCCCCGATTGCTCTGTCCCCTCACCTTAAATACCAGACCAGAACAACAGGGGTTAAACAAATGTTGTTTAGAGTTGTTTGGGCCAATCCATGTACCCCAGGGGAGTATCACCTGGGTTCAGGAGATATCGTAAAGAGATATCAGCCAGAGAGGAGAAACAGGATTCTCCTAAGTTCGCAATCTTTTTCATTAAACCAATGACTGCAATGAAATTAAGACCATTTTACCAATCGCACTGTGATCCTTAAAATGACACCAAACATGAAAAGGAAAAACAACATATTCACAAGATACACCATATGTGTTATATAGACATTCTTAATGAACTTTCAGTGCCTTGAGGAAGGAGAGGGGGGATGAGTTGAAGTCAAACAAGGGGACAAGGAGATAAGTTTGGGCAGGGCAAGGTTCTGTGCTCTGTCTTTGCTATCTGCTGACCAGGGTGCATTTTATGGCTTTATTGCAGGGTGCGTTTTGTTTTAGCAGGAAAATCAGTTCTTACAAAAGTATAGAATATAATTGTCACGGTTCATGAATCCACTGTCTTCTTCTTGTCTCGTGTCATTGTTGTTATGTGTGTGTGTGTGTGTGTGTGTGGGTGTGTGGGCGTGGCCCAGATCGTTACCGCTGATCAGTAGTGACAGCAGTAGCTCACTAACGGCGCCAGCTGCAGCTGATCAACGCGCCTTCATATACTCACGTTCTCTGTCCTCTCATTTTCAGATTGTTGTGAAGTCTCCTCGTGTTGTATCCTGTTCCTGTTTGGTGTTCTCCGTTGTGCTTCAGTCTGGCGTGTTCGTGAGTCGGTCTTCCCGTTTGGTGTTGCTGTGTGTCCCTCGCTCCGGTTCTGGATTTACGTCATCAACTGCCTTCACGGACTCCACCATTCACCACCGTCATCCTCTGTGTTGCCTGTCGAGGTCCCTGCGCCACTCAACTGCCACCGTGTTTGTTCAGTGTTATCTGACTTTGAGAATTCTAAATAAATACTTTTACTTGCATTATTGCTTCCTCGCCTTGAGTACATCATGACAGAACAATATGACCATCAAATGGAAGCAGCAAGTGGTCCCGCGATGACTTTGGATGATTTCATCACCCGCAGCATCTCCAGGATGGATTCCCAGGAGGAGAGCCTCACTAATACGGGGCGTGCAGTTCAAGCTTTAGTGGCGCAGGTGTCCGAGCTCACCCAGCAGTTTCAACATCTGAGAGCTCCCACTGCGCCACCCACACCGCCAGTTCCCCCCACACCACCAGCATCCCTCTTCCAGTCAGAACCACGCCTACCTGTTCCCGAGTCTTACTCTGGAGAACCCAGCTACTGCGGGGCATTTCTTACTCGATGTTCCATGCACTTCTCATTGCAACCGAGAACCTTCCACGATGAACGATCTAAGGTAGCATTTGTTCTGACACTGACTGGAAGAGCGGCATTATGGGGGACAGCGGTGTGGGAAAACCAAGATCCATGCTGCGACTCGTTCCAGGCACTCTCCGCCGAGATGAGGCGAGTATTCGACCGAGCCGTAGCGAGAAGAGAGGCGGCCAGAATACTCGCCGACCTTCGTCAAGGTAATCGCTCCGTATCGGACTATTCCATCGAGTTCCGGACCTTGGCGGCAGAGTGCCACTGGAACAAGGAGGCGCAGTGGGACATGTTCCTGCATGGGCTGGCTGACCGTGTCCAGAAAGAGATCTACGTCCTGGACCTCCCGAAGACTTTAAATGGTTTAATCGACCTCGCGTTGAGAGTGGATAAACGGTTAACCAGAGTGGAGCGACGTGTTCTTCCGAGCAGAGCGCAGGGAGGAGCCGAGGGTCTACATTCCAGTGGCGGGGACACGGTCAGCCCCGTCTTTGATCATGAGCCCATGCAGGTGGGGAGAGCTCGGCTTTCCCGGGAGGAGAAGGAAAGGCGCAGATCCCAGGGACTCTGCCTTTACTGTGGAGGGGCAGGGCACTATCTTTACGCCTGCCCAGTAAAAGGTCAAGCCCGACAGTAACTATGAGGCTACTGTCGGGTGGGATCTCCGCCGAGAAGACCTCATCAACATCTACGCTCCTCACGGTAAGACTGAGATGGGCAACACACACACACACCTGCCAAGCTCTACTGGACTCTGGCGCCGAAGGTAATTTCATGGACTATAATTTTGCACACAGACTTCAGATTCCGGTCAGCCAACTGTCACACAAGATTTCAGTCCACGCTCTTACTGGTCAAGAACTCCCAAATATTTCACACACCACTGGCCCCGTTACCCTCATCACATCTGGCAACCATACGGAAACCCTATCATTTTTGCTCATGAACTCTCCTCTCGCACCTGTTGTTCTGGGTCATCCATGGTTAACACTTCACAATCCAAAAATAGACTGGCATCAAAGATACATTCTCGCATGGAGCAGTCAATGTCATGAGTCTTGTCTAGTGTCTGCCTGTCCATCTGTGTCTGTCTCTGTGTTTCAGGAGGAGGCAGCAGATTTGTCTAACGTGCCCGCAGAGTACCGTGACCTGAAGGAAGTGTTCAGTAAGTCTCGTGCTGCTTCTCTTCCTCCGCATCGTCCTTACGACTGTGCCATAGATTTACTGCCAGGTAAGTCTCCGCCTAAAGGCAAGTTATATTCGCTTTCTGCTCCAGAAAGGGAGACTATGGAGAAATACATTTCTGATTCTCTAGCAACAGGGTTCATCCGTCCTTCCTCTTCTCCAGCGGGGGCGGGGTTCTTTTTTGTGGGGAAGAAGGATGGTTCTCTGCGACCTTGCATTGATTACCGGGGGTTGAACAGCATCACGGTAAAGAATACTTATCCTTTGCTGTTGATGTCTTCAGCCTTCGAGAGGTTGCAGGGAGCATCAATCTTCACAAAATTGGATTTACGTAATGCATATCATTTGGTTCGCATCAGGAAGGGGGATGAATGGAAAACCGCTTTCAACACCCCCAGGGGGCACTTTGAATACTTGGTTATGCCGTTTGGTCTTTCCAACTCCCCAGCGGTTTTTCAGGCACTCGTCAATGACGTGTTGAGAGACATGGTAGATCAGTTCATATATGTGACCCGTCACGGAAACCAGGGACACAAGTCGGCAGCACAACTTTCGAGCAAAATGAGAAAGAAGCTTTTTTTTTTCAAAATTTGTGATTTTCGTTTTTTTGCAGAATCTGTTAGTTGAGATCACGAAGAAGCCTCTGCATGTTTGAGATAGCAGTATTGGTATATTTAAAAGCGTACATTTTGAGTTTGAAATCGGCTTGTTTTTCGGAGATTCTAGCACGCAGTAGGGGCGTGTCATTGTCGGTGTGTATTTCCATACTGAATAAGCCGGCGTGGCTACTTATTATGCAGCGCTCTGGCCGGCTCTATCTGATTTGAAAATTCAATGAAGATGGACGCCAATAACATTACGATGTCCAGCAATCGATTTAAATAGTAGATTACATGGGGTTTAATTTGTCGTTTAATGAGATGTAGCCTAATACATGTTGTCAGTGCCAATATATAGATCTGCCAACTTATCTAACATGTGTCTTAATGGTCCAGTGGTAGAGCTTTCGCCAGCCGTGTCAGAGAGTCTGAGTTCGAATCTGCCCTCGTATAGATTATTTTTTTTTTTTCGTATAGTTTTTTTCTCTCATCAAAACGATTATGTTCAGCATTGGTTGTATATCAAGCAGGGACACACAAACGTTTGCATTATGCTTTGTGATATTAAACAGAACGAATAGAGAGTATCCGCAACGGATTGAAGCGCGCGTCGAGTGAAGACAATGGGGTGTGTGCGCGAGCCACACGAGAAAACACTGCATCTGTGCCACTGATCGCCGCGGCAACGAGCACTTTGATCACTTGATTTAAAAAACACATTTCAGCTAGTATCTTATTTAAAAAACGAACGAAATGAATGCTATAGCCTACTAATAGCCTACTCATACTATATATATATACATATCACATAGCACATCCTGTTTTTGATTTGAACATTGTCTAGAGTTTATCTTATTTTTTATTCAGTGTACACAAGAGTTGCCTATACAGTTTTATCGGTAGATGCTAAGAGACATTTATTTATATATTACCTGCAAACTTTATTTTTTATTTTTTATTTGATGGCACATTTTCCGGGCCTTTCTGCTCCCCCCGTGCTTACAGCTTTACAGGGGGTATGGCTTATCTAAATGAGATGTAAATGAGCCCTATTGTCACTCCCAGCAGGAGAGAGGTGAGAATCTTTAGACGCTGTTTTCTCCCCTTTGTGCGTTTGTGAGTGCCTACCTTTAAATGGCCATAACTTCTCCAAATATTATCAGATTTCCATGTGTTACACATCGTTGGAAAGCTTGGAGACTACACTTTCAGAATCTGTGAATAACTCAAAATGCCCCAGAACCGACTTGTGTCCCTACTTTATATTGATTTTTTTCTTCGTCTCTCCAGGAACACGTTCAACACGTCAGACGAGTGCTTCAGAGGTTGCTTGAGAATGGGCTTTTTGTCAAGGCGGAGAAATGCGCTTTTCATGCACAGTCTGTTCCTTTCCTAGGGTACATCATTTCGTCTGAGGGAGTACGCATGGATCCTGAGAAGGTTAAGGCTGTGGTAGAATGGCCAAGTCCAGATTCCCATAAGGCCCTACAGAGGTTTCTGGGGTTCGCCAACTTCTACCGGCGTTTTATTCGCAACTTCAGCCAACTAGCCGCACCTCTGACTGCCTTGACCTCCCCCAGAACTACGTTCAGGTGGTCAGACACAGCCGAGGCTGTGTTTGCCAAACTGAAAGGCCGCTTTGTTTCAGCCCCCATCTTAATAGCCCCTGATCCTTCACGTCAGTTTGTGGTGGAGGTCGATGCGTCAGAGGTGGGGGTAGGAGCAGTGTTATCCCAACGTTCTCCCACAGATGACAAGATGCATCCCTGCGCGTTTTTGTCCCATCGTTTATCACCTGCCGAACGTAACTATGACATCGGTAACAGGGAGTTGTTGGCAGTCAAATTAGCGTTGGAAAAATGGCGTCATTGGTTAGAAGGGTCGGGGGTACCTTTTATCGTCTGGACCGATCACAAGAATCTGGAATATATCAGAACCGCCAAAAGATTGAACTCCAGGCAGGCTCGGTGGGCACTTTTTTTCGGTCGTTTTGATTTTTCTCTCTCGTACCGCCCGGGTTCCAAAAACATCAAACCCGATTCTTTATCGCGTATTTTTGACCGTTCCGAACGCCCGTCTACTACCGAGTGCATTTTACCCGAGACCCTATTTGTCTCCACACTCACATGGGAGGTCGAATCGAAGGCCAGAACGGCCTTAGAAGGGGTCACGCCTCCGCCCGGTTGCCCACCGAATCGGTTATTTGTGCCGGAGGGATTACGGTCTGACGTCATTCAGTGGGGGCATTGTTCCAACGTGGCTTGTCATCCAGGAGTTAATCGCACTAGTTTTTTAGTCAAGCAACGATTCTGGTGGCCACTTATGGCTCGCGACATTCACAGTTTTGTTTTGGCTTGCTCGGTTTGTGCCACTGGTAAGACTTCCAATCGACCCCCAGATGGGTTACTTCAACCGCTGCCTGTCCCTTCGAGACCCTGGTCCCAAATAGCACTAGATTTTATCACCGCCCTCCCGCCCTCTCAGGGCAATACGGTCGTTTTGACTGTGGTGGACCGGTTCTCAAAGGCGGCTCATTTCATTCCCTTGCCCAAATTACCCCCAGCCAAGGAGACAGCGTTGACCGTTGTAGACCACGTCTTTCGCTTACATGGCCTCCCGATGGAAGTGGTTTCCGACAGAGGACCCCAGTTTGTGTCCAAATTTTGGCGAGAGTTTTGTAGATTACTGGAGGCGACTGTCAGTCTGTCCTCAGGGTTTCATCCCCAGAGCAATGGCCAAACCGAGAAAGCCAACCAAGATCTGGAAAGGGTGTTGCGATGTTTGGTCTCCAAGTCTAGTTTGGTCTTCCTCATGGAGCCAACAACTTTCAATGGTGGAGTACGCTCACAATGCGTTACCAGTGTCATCCACGGGCCTATCACCGTTTGAGTGTAGTTCAGGTTACCAGCCACAAATTTTTCCCAGTCTGGAATCCGAAGTCGCAGTCCCCTCCGCTCACGCCTTCGTCCAGAGGTGTCACCACACATGGACTAGAGCCCGTGAGACTCTACTCCAAGTGGGGGGCGCACACCAAGGCTAAAGCCGATCGCCACCGGTCTAAGCCTCCCGTATACGTCGTTGGTCAAAAAGTGTGGCTTTCTACCAAGAATATTCCTCTCCGCTCCGTTTCTAATAAGCTTGCTCCCAAATTCATTGGCCCGTTCACTGTCACCAAGATCATTAGTTCGGTTAATCGTATTCTGGACTCAAGGCGGAGGGGACGTGGATTTCAGTACTTGGTGGACTGGGAGGGTTACGGTCCGGAGGAGAGAAGTTGGGTACCTGCTAGAGACATCCTGGATCACTCCCTTATTGATGATTACAATCGACAGGTAAGGGAGTCTGGGGACGCCAGGAGGCGTTCCTAGGAGGGGGGGTACTGTCACAGTTCATGAATCCACTGTCTTCTTCTTGTCTCGTGTCATTGTTGTTATGTGTGTGTGTGGGTGTGTGGGCGTGGCCCAGATCGTTACCGCTGATCAGTAGTGACAGCTAGGGCTGGGACGGTTACCGCATTACCGCAATACCGCGGTCACGTGACGCCTACCGCGGGTCTGAGCTCCTCACCGTCATCACCGCAAAAAAAAAAAAAAAAAAAAATGAAAAGATTAAACACTGGCCTTCACATGTGTTCACGTTGTGTCTAATGACATGGATTCATTGATTCTAATGACATGGATTGTGTCTAATAACATTGTGTCTTGCATGGATTAAAGGTTTTCTAAACAAAACTTATCATCAATAGATGGAGCAAATCCGACCTTTCGCAAGTACGCAAGTTGTTCCATGACACATAATAACATTCCATTCGTAGGCTATCGACTATAACCCCTTATTTACACTCTGTGGCGTGTTACGGCTGCGACGCGGCTACCGGAGCTGATCGCGCCCACTCTAGTCAATGCTTGTGTGTTTACAACAGCCACGACGCGGCGCGTTTCAGAAGCGTCTCTCCGCGCCGCTTCGATAAAGATAGGCGCCTAGTCTATTTTCGACGGACGCCGCGTCCAAGCCGCACCGTAAATAAAAAAAAAAGTAAAAGCAGGACCTCAGCTTTTAATTGCACGTGCTTATTTAACACAATTCTCTCACGTGAAGACCGCATTTGTCAACCCTTGCGAGTCGCGGCAAGTGCACACTCACAGCACCAGAGAGTAATCTTGACGGCACTTGCAAGAAAATGGATAAGTAGACTACATAATCAAATTCACAAATATTACACCATTTAAACATTATTAAAAATACATAGGCTACTGAGTTACTAAAACAATATTTGTCAAAGAATACACTTGTTTGTTCACAGTTTGAACGTTCTGGTTTCCATTTGTTTAATATCAAGATCTGAGGTGAATTATCCATTGTTGCTTTTACAGCTACAAAGCTGGAGCACTAAACGATATTCAAAGTCACATTGCATGCTTTTAACATTAAATAAAGCACATAAACAGGACCTGAATATCATTGTCACACTTTGTTTGTTGTTCCAGCCGCAACGTCGCAGAAACAAAAAAAACTGGGGGAGGGTGGGAAGGGGGGTTGACGTTTAAAGCGGTTTACCGCAATACCGCGGGAATTTCTTGCTTTTCAACCGCGGTAAGAAAAAATCCATACCGTCCCAGCCCTAGTGACAGCTGTAGCTCACTAACGGTGCCAGCTGCAGCTGATCAACGCACCTTCATATACTCACGTTCTCTGTCCTCTCATTGTCAGATTGTTGTGAAGTCTCCTCGTGTTGTATCCTGTTCCTGTTTGGCGTTCTCCGTTGTGCTTCAGTCTGGCGTGTTAATGAGTCGGTGTTCCCGTTTGGTGTTGCTGTGTGTCCCTCGCTCCAGTTCTGGATTTACGTCATCAACTGCCTTCACGGACTCCACCATTCGCCACCGTCATCCTCTGTGTTGCCTGTCGAGGTCCCTGCGCCACTCAACTGCCACCGTGTTTGTTCAGTGTTATCTGACTTTGAGAATTCTAAATAAATACTTTTACTTGCATTATTGCTTCCTCGCCTTGAGTACATCATGACAATAATAGCATATTTCTAATAGGGGCACATTGTAACGCAGTGTTACAACATGCCCCCGCCTGCACAACTGGGATTTAAACCCTGCTAGTGTCTTCTGCTAGTTAGTGAAGCATTAAATAACTATCTCAACTGTTAAATAACATCTTGGAGATTAAAATAATATCAGATTTGTCTTATTTTAAATAAACACAAAAAATAGTGATGAAAAATTAACTTAAGTAAGAAATTTACTTTTGCTATGGTTTAATAAATGTCTATGAATATCTTCCAAAATAAAAAATTTTGGCGGTTTTTTTTTTTATATATATATAGTGTTGATATGGCAACTAGTAAATACACAAAGTTTCATCATCCAAGCATGTGCGGAAGTATTTAAAACAAGCGTGTTACAACCTATTTTTTACAGTCTATGTTTACAACTAGCCCCGCGTTAGGTTGTGCCCCGCGCTCCCCTAGCACTTTTAAAAATCAATTCTCAGAGCGCTTTACATAGTCAATATTATGGTAGATAAAATAAGCATAAAATACAAACTATTACAGAGCATACAAACAATATTATAAACCTAAAAAACAATTTAAAATCAATAAACAAAACATAGGTTATAGCAAAACCATAATATATATGGAGAACCACAACAATCACGTTTCACCCAAATGCTTCTTTAAAATAATAAGTTTTAGGGGATGACTTAAACAATTTCAAAGATGGAGCACTTCTAATTTGTGAGGGCAGTGAATTCCATACCTTTGGGGCAACCGAAGAAAACGCCCTGTCACCCATTGTTTTTAGGAGCGTTACAGGAACAACTAAAAGACCAGCATCGGCTGAGCGAAGATTACATGTCGGAATGTAGGGTAGGCTACTAAAAGATCAGAAAGATATTGCGGGGCAAGTCCATTTAACGCCTTGTAGGTCAACATAATAATTTTAAAATCAGCACGAAATTTAACAGGCAGCCAGTGCAATATCTCTAAAACAGGTTTTATATGATCTATAGGGGGCTAGCTAGGTATAGCGGAGGATTTTTTACTTCCGGGATCACCTATACTATTGGTCCTCCTAATTGTCAATCATTCTGGTGAATCAATCAAACTTGTTAAAAAAGTGGAGAGGGCCGGTCTTATCTAAAATTCGGAAAGATCCTCCGCTATACCTTTAAGCTACGATGCTTTTGGGAAACAGACCATAATATTAAGATCAGTCGTATAATCGTTTTTACGATCAACTTAGGCTTACGATGCTTTTGGGAAACGCAGCCCTGGTCAGAATACGTGCAGCAGAATTTTGTACCCACTGAAGTCTGTGCAGAATAGATTTCGATGCTCCCGCCAACAAGGCATTACAATAGTCAATTCTAGAAAAAAACAGAGTATTAATTAATTTTTCTGCTACAGAAAAAGGCAGCATGGACCGTAATTTGGATATATTTCTAAGATGAAAAAATGAAACTTTAACAGTATTTCATACATGCAGGTCAAATGTTAAATTAGAATCTAAAATTACTCCCAAGTTTTTTAATTTAGATTGGAACTGTATATCAGAGCCGTCCAAATTTATAGCTACAGATTTCACACTGCGTAACTGGTGAGGTGAACCAATAAGCATCACTTCAGTTTTATCGCTATTTAGACATAAATAATTAACAGACATCCAATTTTTGATTTCTGCAATACAGTTAGAAAGGTGAGTCACAGCTACATTTACGTCAGGCTTTGAGTGAATGTATATCTGGGTGTCATCAGCATATAAATGAAAATCGAGATCAAGAGACCTCAAGAGTTGGCCAAGTGGAAAAATATATAAACTAAAAAGTAAAGGACCTAAAATTGAACCCTGAGGTACACCATATTTTACCATACCAACCTCTGATCTACAGCCACCCAGCACAACAAATTGTTTGCGATCTGAGAGATAAGACTTCATAAGAGTTCATTAACAGATAGATGCGCGCGCAACGTATGGCGAGAATCAGCAGCGTGTCAAGCTACGCGAGCGGATTAAGCAACACAGACAGAAAGTTATTTTAAAAAGTTGACTTTATCAAATGGTATCCGGCTACCAGATCCGTGTACTATAGTGGAGTGGATAGAAGACGTTAGCAGATGGCCAAATATACAGTGGCCAGATATATATACGTATTTAGTTGAGAAACCGAGCGTGTACACCCGAGAGAATTTATGAGCATATAAATCACTGGATGCTTATGAATACGTTGTCTGTGGTCATGTACAGAACGTCTAATATGGCGTTATTTTTTAGTAAAAAGTTATGAGCGTGTAAGACATGCTCACGAGCACATTATGTTGTTTCACACGCGCAAAAATGAACCTTCAGCTGGTATGATAAAAGTACTCGCGCACAAATTCAACAACCGAGAGGTGTACAGGTAGCTGCAAGCGAGTGCCTGGCATACTCTCATAGGTTAACTCTGCTTGTACAGTGGAATCCTGCTCGCGGAGTGCTGTTTTGCTCGTGCAGTGGATTTCTCCTCGCTCAGCTGATTTCTGCTCCCTCGAGTCTACATGACTTTTGACAATTTGGGGCGGAAACCAAGGAGGGCACTGACTCTCTTATGATTGGTCACTTTCATCGTAATCACACCCACAGGGACAGCCTTGTACCTTGATTGACAGCTCTGATTACAGGAAGCACGGAGTTGGGTTAAGTTACCACCGAAGAAGAGTGGGAATGAATTAGAATGAGTTTTCTAATATACATAAAATGTCTCTGCACGTATAAAATGCTGCGCAGATCATAGTTAAATCAATTACCATCGATGTATATATTTGCGAACGATGAAGCCTACGTTTTGTTAAGTAAGTTAACATTAACGTTACATATTTTTGAGCAACAAGTAACGTAAGTTAACTAGCTAGCCTATTCGTTCTGTAGCTAACGCCTTAGCCAACACTTGTGATGCTGATCGCCCGACACTCATTTAAAAACTTTTAATCTTTAAAAACTGTCTTTTAATCTTTAAAAACTTAGACAACTAACGTTAGACTAACTGAATCATAACATAATTGTTTTCACATGTAAAAGTGCTATTCTTATTGACGCTGATTTAATGCATTTGATTTTGCAGGCTAACATCTAATGCAGTAAAATACTGTTTTGAATGTTGGGTAACTTAGCCACATGTTCACATTGTCCCTTATTGTATTTTTGTGTGGATCCAGCTCATCTTGCCGTTTATAGATGGAAGAGAAAATGGGTGCTGAAAACTGTCATGTTAGGTGAGTTGACCGAGTGAATAAATATATGCTTTCCTCTCATGCTGATAGACGGTTGATTGGATTGCTTATTTGAATGTGCTCCTCCTGAAATTTGTTTATAAAACATCATGTGTAGATTCCGCCATCGCGTCTGTTATAGAAGATATCGACAGCGCATTAATTTTAAAAGAGGAACAGAGAACCGCGATCGGAAACATGAATGAAAAACATACGTCACTTACTCCGTTGCTCTGATTGGTTGTAGGTCTATCCAATTGAGTGCAGAGGAATTTTTTTTCCTGGTTCGGTTGAAACACGCCCCATAATCAAAGCTCAATGGAGAAGTATCAGACTCACATTCTGACTAGAATGGAGTATGACAACGTCAGGCTACTTTCTACAGGTGTTTCCCTGGACTATTTAAAGATAAGCAGAAGTGTAGGCCTCCTTCGCGATTGTCTAAAAAAAGGTCAGGCACCAAAACAACGCCAATCCAATTCTTTCTTCTGGACAGCCCAACAGAGAGAACCCCCAAACCATCTGATGAGCTAATGCTTTTATAAGCTGGGTTAGGAAGAAGGACTGTAAATGTTCCAGAGGATGCTTGTCATAATGAGGTATGTGGTATGACACTTAATGAAGTAAGAACTGAAATTTGCACAAAATATTATTAACCTATACTAAAACAGCATATCCAGTGAAAACAGTAGCCCCAATCTTAGCCACCAAAACCATATCATTTATTTTTGGAATGCTGCCAATAACTCTAATAAACAGATTTGTCTTGAGCTCATTGATTTTATAAATATTTGCTAATCTTACTCACACACTTTAAATTCATAGATTACACACATTCTTTCTGAGACGTATCCGAAGATGTCAGAACTGGAGGGTGCCTGGATGCTGCACAAAGCCATGAGTAAAAAGCAAGAGATTGAAGTTGACTTTTTTCTCCAAGCAAAGGAAATTTATTGAATCTTTTTGTTTGTTATAAAGTTGTCATGTTTGAAAAGTATGATCCTTCCAACAAGGGGCAGAAAATAAATATTTGTTTAATATTTGAACTTAACCCATTTGTGCCCAATTTTTTCTGAATGGTTTCATGCATATAATCCTGTTAATAGTGTCCTATGTGAACATGTTCTGCATTTATTTTCCCCAGGTTTTTTTTATTATATTTCTTGAAAATCATATTTGAATGTGCGGCAACTATATTTGCCGGTGGGCAAATATGTTGTATGCACCCCTTCAATGTAAAATATGAATAGGAGGAGAACATTTGGCATTTATCTCAAAATAACTGCTTTCAACAGATCAATCTTTATTCATAAACAAATTTATTATGTATAAAAGTCGAAAAACATTTGATGCAGACCCCCCCAAAAAAACGGCATCTAGCTTATAATCTCTTGAATATGAAAACACAACAAACAACAAATCCATTTGCCTTAACCATTGTGCGCTGTTCAGGGTCTTTTTGACCCACATTTCTGACTTTCATTCATGGGGATAACATGGATAATTTGACATGGTTAAGTGTTTTTAAAAGATTTTTGCCCATCTTTTGGAAAATGCAGTTCTAAAAGTAACAATTTATCACTTTAACCAGTAGATGGCTGCAGAGCACCACTATTTGCTATTTGCTTTTTGACTAACTGAAAGACATCTTTTCACAAGTTTTTCCAGTTGTACTCATATCTACATATAATGAAATCACAATTATAATAATAAAAGTTACTTTTTGTACTGAAAAAAAATCTGTTTTTCAGTAATATTATGATTAGAATCAAATGAATTTGATCAATGGACAAAATTCATCCTCAAAATCAGAAACAACACAGAACACACAGACAGAAATGAAGTGGCACACTTTAAATTTGTAGAATTATATGAAAAACAGATGTTTGAAATAAATGATAAACTCTAAAAACTCCAACTTTTCTCTTTGTAACATCCTGATCAGGTTTGATTCTAATCATAATGGAACATTATTGAAAAACTGATTTTTTTTTTCTTTCAGTACAAAAACTGCCAAACTTTGACAAAAAGTAAATTTTATAGTTATAATTGTGATTTCATTATATGTAGATATGAATCTAACTGGAAAAACTTGTGAAAAGATGTCTTTTAGTTTGAAACTTTTAGTACTTTTAGAGCTCTGCAGCCATCTACTGGTTAAAGTGATTTTTTTTTACTTTTAAAACAGCATTTTCCAAGATTTGGCCAAAAATCTTACACTAAACCATGTCAAATTATCCATGTTATCCCCATGAATGAAAGTTAGAAATGTGGGTATTTTATAAGGCAAATTTTTTATAAATTTTTTTTTTTTTTTGAGAATTTTTCTTTTCTTTTTTTGGACATTTTGTGGAGTAAAAATGTCCAAATGTAGAGTAAAAACATTAATAAACTGAGTAAAATTACATTTGTTTAAAATATATATGTTGTTACAAAATAACATTTTGTTGCCTGGGGTCTCTCAGACCCCAAACAGCCTGACTGTAAACCGCAAACGAACAGCGCACACACTGTAAAAAATTTCTAACCCTCCCAAATCAAAAATTTCAAGTGACCGATAACATTATTTTTCAATTGGCCCAAGTGAAATTCTGTAAATTATAAAATTAAATGTACAGATTTTCACTTGGGCCAATTGAAATTTACAGAATTTCACTTGGGCCAATTGAAAAATTTAGATGTTATCAGTCACTTGAAATTTTTGATTTGGGAGGGTTATAAATTTTTTAAAGTTGTGGAACATAGTGCAGAACAAAGTGCAGCCATAACAGGGCATTGTGTATCAAAAAGTTAAATGAAAATAAATAAATACAAATAAATAGAATGAAGAAAAAAATATATCTATATAGAGATGTCATTTAAAGGGTTAAGTTATGTTTATGCACTAAACAAGACCAATAAACTTGATTTATTAACCTATTAACACAGTATACCCCATTTTCCCATGATATATGTACTTCACAAGGCATTTGCCCACCGGCAACTATAGTTGCCGCTTGGACTTTTGACTAAGTATACAAAAAACTATAGATCTCTTGTAAGATTTGTTTTGTTTGGCTGATTCTAGAGACCTTCATGATTATGTAGATATATATGTCAACAAAAAATACTTATTAGTAACATGAAAATGACCTTTCTTTGGGAGGGTTTGCCTTCGCCCTGCTTCCTGGAAATAGGGGTAGGAAGTTGACAGCGTCATGTGACAGGGAGGAAGTGAATACCTTTTTTTTTTTTTCTTGAAATCCTTTATTTGGTTGTTTGCTTGCATTCCATTGAGAAATAAAACATGGACAACATCTAGAAAAATATTTACAAAAGGAAAATGACAACTATGTACTGCGGCAACTATAGTTGCCGGTGGGATCAGGTCAACGGAAACTCAACTTGTTGACACCTGAAGAGGAAGGATACACAGGGGCCAGCCTTGTGAAGAGCTGGGGAGGCAAGGGCTGTCTCTACATTATGCCCATTCAGAACACACTGGACATTTCTCCCCTACCCTTCACAGCTCTGGAGTTCCAGGCCATGCCGAAAGCCCGGTGTGTGTCATGCCAGGAGTATGTGCCTCTGCAGCTCCTCGGTCTCCATGTCAAGACATGTATCCAGTCTAAAGTCAAGATTGAGGTATGGCTTGCTGATTTGAAACTATAACATTGGTGTTCTTTCTCCTTATTTGATATACAGGTTGGTCATTGTGTCATTTCTTAAATTTCACAGCAACTATTGGATGGTGGGACCATGTTAGCAGTGTCCCTGTCAGCTTAACCCAAAATTGCTTCTGTTGTTTATATTGTTTTTTTGTAAGTCATCAAGTCTTGATATTTAATTTTATAGACCCACTGTGATGATGATATTATCAACTTGGATGACGACATTATCAACTTGGATGACGAAGTGGTAAGCTATCAATACAAATGAAGAGATCATACATAGCATTTCATATTATTGAGCCATACATTTATGATTTTATTTCAAATATATCTGATGTGAATGACCCAGAAATGTTTTACAGGCATCTGGTGATGTGCAGCCATCACATTTGGAGAGTAAGGTGAGCAAATTGCTTCTGTTTCTTCTTAAGATTTAGGTTTTAAGAATTAACCAGTGAAATGTTTTACATGATCTGTTCTCATCAAAGAGCATGTTTACATCTGACCTCTGAAAGAGTACATCTGCATTTTTAATGGATATTTAACACTGTTATTTTTTATTTTCATAGGTTGCTTGTCCATTGTGCAGTCAACTATTTACAAAAGACGACATCTATGTGCATGCAAGTGTCTGCGGGGAGAGGTAAAAGCTTTTATAAGTTTCTTCTTAGTATCTTACAAAGTTTGATGCATTTTGTATCCACTTGCTTAAAATGCTTAATCCCACTGTAGAGTCCCCTCATCGTCCCCCCTTTTATTAAAGAATTTGGACAGATGATGGATTAAGGTAACCTGTTTATGGAATTTTTTGTTATTGTTGATCTTTACAGCAACACAAATGAGGGAGATGCAGATATTAGTGAGGACACCGATGAGCACTTCGGCAGGTATGCTGTAGAATAATTTTTAATGGGATTGGATAATGATGCTTGCCTTGGTCTGTAGCACTGAATTCTCAACAATATTGTTTTGATATTGTTGTGTAGCGTATCAGACATCCTGATGTCACTTGAAAAGAAAGTTGACACATCCCGGTCATTCAACATCAATGTGACAAGAGAGGACCTGTTTCAAAGGGGGCTGAAACAGTGGGCCCCCCAAAGAATCTCCTCAGGGTCTCCTTCATTGGAGAAAATGGAATAGACCAAGGCGCTCTTCGTAAAGAGTTCCTTACCGGTATGTGTGCCCCACCAAGGTTGACTCACATGATGAAAAGCACATTTAAGAGATTATCAATGTGAATAATATCTTATACATATCTAATACATTTGACAAAAGCAGCTCTTTGTTCTTTACAGAAATGGTGTGTGAAATTGAAGCACGTTTTTTTGAAGGAGATGGGGAAAGGGGCAAAAACCCTAAATACAGTATCTGTGACTACCAGGACAACAGTTTCAAGTATGTGCCACAGTCTGTCATATAAAATATATGATTTTGTATTGTTTAATTAGGTAGTAAAAGTCCACTGCCATTTTGTTCAAAATAGCTTTTGTCTTTGTCACAAAAGGACTTGTGGGGAGATTTTTGCCACAAGTTTGGTGCAGGGGGGTCCTGCACCAAACTTCCTTACAAGATGGTGCTACCATTTCTTGTGCCATGGGGAGATGGACAAGGATGTTGGTGTACTCGAAGTCACTGATCAGGATATTAAAAATCTGATGACAGAGGTATTTAAACAGTGTAATGCATACATTTTTCCAAGTCAGGCATATAAAGTTATCAGACAATGTTTGTCTCTTTTTGCAAATATCAAGGTTGTGTCTCTACTTTCAGGTGGAAAATGCAGAAGGTGGAGAAAGGCTGATAGACTTATCAGATGCGATTGTGGCATGTGGCTACACTGGGCCAATAAATGTTGACCAAAAAAAGGCCATCACAGAGTAAGTTAACATAAACATAACACATAAATATTTGTCACAAAATGCTTTAGTGTTAACAATTTAACTCTGAATCAATACAGTATTATTTTCGGTTACACTTTATTTTAAGGTGTCATTGTTACAGTGTAATTATATATTTAAGTACAGAGTAATATTAAGTAACTACATGTACTTACTATAGGAATAGGGTAGGATTAGGATTTGGTTGAGGGTTAGTCGCATGTAATTATGCATCATTTACTGTTATTACTACGGTAAGTACATGTAACATATGTAACAAGGACACCGTAAAATAAAGTGTTACCTTATTTTCTTACTGTTTATTAGTGCCATCGCTTTGCATGCACTGGTGAGGCTGATCCCGATCTTGAACCAGCTGCGTGAGGGATTGAGGCTCTACGGATTAGATGAGGTGTTAGCACAGCACACCCAGATGTGCCAGCAGATCTTTGTCCCCGGCCACTTACAGGAAGTCAGTAACGTTGTGAATGCACAATTATTTTATTAGAACAGCCACTGTTAGAGACACTGATGACTTGCTCTTATGGCATATTCTGCATTTTTACTTTAAGCTGCCTTCAAATGTGTGTTCAAAGAGCTAAACGCTACAGGCCAAAATATAAAATGAATCTTTAATTTAAATCTGCAATCCTTACTGTTTTACCGTGTTTAAGCATTTGATTTGCTTCCTTATTTTAGGTGAATGTAGACTTCCTTCTGCTTGCGTTATCTCCTGATTTCAGTGAGGAAGGGTCTATGAGACGGCAGCGAGAGATGCGGATCATCAGTTTTCTGCAGGATTTCTTGCAAAAGTTGGAAGACAGAGGTAACGCACTGCTTAGCACCTTTTTCTATAATCCTTGTCCATCACTCTTACCATACTATCATACACTTGTTTTCCACCGGTTTCATTTTATTCTATTTTTATTAGTTACTCCCTCTTTAGGTTTATATTCGTATGTGTATTCTGTCAAACCCCCGCCATGTATATGACGAATGCATTTGTACTAACAGAAATGTTGGAAATTACTTATTTGTATTTGTCTCTGAGAAGAAGCAGACAGCCAAGAAGAGGGCAGCCCTGAAGGTCAAAGTCATGTGGCAGCTGTGCACGGAACAAATGGTGGGGGGAAGCGCCTGTCAGTCCGGAGCTTCCTTCAGTGGGTCACAGGTCAGGCACATGTTCCACTGATCGAATCCAAGAGAGAGGCATTCAAGATAACTGTTAATTTTGATCATGACTGCGACTCCCGCTATGGGGCTAATAGCCTTTGTTACCCCATTGTCAATGCTTGTGCTGTTGCCATTACATTTCCTACACGCCTTTAGCCACCTCCCAAGAGTTTGAAAACAACCTAACCGAGGCAATCTGTGGTGGTTACGAGTTCAGCAGACACTAAAGTAGCATTTTAAGGTCCTTGTTACTTGTTTTAGTTACTTGGTAACTTTGTTACCCTTTTTGTGCTTTGTTTCTATTTTCTACTGTGTACAAACAAGTGTACAACAAAGTTGTTCTATTGTTAAAAAGAATAAATCTAAAGATTTAACTGTGGTTGTTGTTACCTCTTTTTGTGCTTTGTTTCTATTTTCTACTGTGTACAACAAAGTTGTTCTATTGTTAAAAAGAATAAATCTAAAGATTTAACTGTGGTTGCTGTATATTTTATTTACATCACTTTCTGATCACAAAAACAAACATTAAACACCTGACAAAGCCTGAAGCACATATTCATGACATAGGAGGTAAAGGTCTCTAGTGTCAGTGTCTCCATTTTCTTCAATCAGCACCTGAAGCTCTACTAGCTGCTGTTCATTCAGTGGACACTCAAATTCAGGGACTACTATCACACCATCCACATGTTCTCCATAGTCAGCTGCAACATCCCAGTCAATGTCCGGCTCTTCAATATCCTGACAGTTGAACAAGACAGAAAAATACCGCTATCATTAGTCATCCCATGTTTACAGCATCTAATGTAATCTGTTCATCCCAATTGTTTGGCTTTTCAACATTAGCTGAAGATAAACATTTAGGGTTTGTATAACTATGCAACAAATTGATTTGATCAGGTGCTTAAATATTCATATTGGTGTTAAACAGTACAAGTGTACCTAATGAAGAGGTTACTGAGTGCATATGAACTGTATTACCAACATTTGCATCATTTGTTTCACCAGCTGAAGATGTGTTACACTGCTTAGAGCCTGGTGGGCCATTTCAAGGTTACATTAACAGCTTATTTTGGATATAAAATTTACTGTAGCAACTTAGTTGTTTTAAAAGGAAAAAAAAAGAACCTCAAGATTCTCTGGCTGGTCAATCGGTCGAAGCATCATTCCTGAGTGCCAAATCTACTCAGGAGTTTTATTCCCTTCTGTTCTCAGTGGGTGGTTGTTCCAACCTTCCACAAAAGCCTCCAGGTCTGCCTTCAGTTTAGGAAGGAATGTCAGGTGGACTGTCAAAAGATCTTCTATAAAGGGACAGGGTAGGAGTATGTTACTTTTCACAGGTGAGCTTTGAAAACATAACATTAATCATTGAATTGCCTTTCGTAAATACATCTCATTGATTTATGTATTTTTCCCCAGTATTTAACCATTTCTAAAATTCCACAATGATTTACAATGATATACGACTAGCCATTAATGTTTATTAAAGTGCTCCAGACATCTGTTAACCAATCCAATTGTGTTGAAATTGACCAATTATAAGGACGCCTGCGCCTTCCTTGTTTTCCACCTCAAGTCATGATTATTATTATACCAGGCAAGTTTTTAAGAACAGTTATTTACAATAACGACCTGGCAGGGGACAAAGACCTCCTGTATGGAATGGATACTAGGATTAAATAAAATCAACAACAGAAGATGAAGGACAACAACAAACCTTACAAACCATGCACAAATCAAATAATAATAGAACACAGACACAGGAAACATTTAACTGACCAAGACGTACAACAATCTACAGAAAGTAGATGATAAATAGCACAATATGATGAGACAAACCCTTACCTCTGGAGGACACATCAAGAAGGTGATCCATCTCTGTGGAGTGCGTTGTAATATTTTGATATCACACATGTTCTGACATCCCGCCACAAACGTTCAATCCTACGGATTTAGAAATTATTATTTTAACAATCAAGGACATGATAAAATGTTAGTATGTTATGATTTTACACACAAAAGACCTCTTTATTAGCTTGGTAAAAGCATCCAAAATACACAAAAGAAAAACCTTTGATTATGGACGCTTTTTCCTGACATGAAGCTTCCTCGATCAGTTCCACGGACAGTGAACATATATCGGGCTATTTCAACATTCTCCACTCCCTGATCACTTCTCACCCTGAAGTGCACACACAGATGACCAGTGTGTTAAAATCTGTCAGTGATGTACAATACACAGAAATAAAGTGCTACATTGTGTCAGAATAAACGTGTTCAGCGTGGAGGGGTAAGGCTATGACTGGGAGAGTATAAGGAAGTAGAGTGTTGTGAGGAAACATTTAAAATTATAATCCTTGAGAACCCTGAGTTTACAGTAAATTCTTTCTTAAAATATAACATCCATCATGTTTGTGTCTGTACCTTGAAGCCTGTAAAAACTTACCTTGAGGGTATTCCATGCCTCTCTGTAGCTTTTTTGAAGGCAGTGAATGCGGTTGATGCACGATTGTTTGTTGCAGCATTCAAGCACATCACCTGTGTTATGAGACATTTTCATAAATGTACATTTACTATTTTTCAATATCTTACATGTACAATTGGATTACACTCTGGTCCCTTCATGCCTCAGGGAATCTGATATTTTAACACACCTTAATGACTCTTACTACCATGCGGCACCCTATATAATAACTTTTCTCCCACGTCAACAGGGTAGTATTTCAGCCATCTGAATGCAACATGTAATTATTTGGTGTACATCATAGCAAATTTGCTTACACAGAAGGCCAACACATGAAAAGACCCAATGAAATGAAATCTTACCTTCCTGGAGTAGCCGTCCACTGCACCAAAAAGTACAATGTTGTACCTGATGGGAACAAAATAAAGACCTACATTACCAGTTTCAACCTGGATTTTTATTGTAGAAATGTCATGGCAACATACTTATGCTTTGAGATCTATCAGTGTCTGCATCATTATATTTAACAAAATAAATAAATAATGAATAATCTGTACTGTACAGTACTGACCTGATAAGTTTGTGGTTAGTGTCGACATGCCACAGTGAAAGGGGCCCCCTGACAGAGTAAGTTCTTCGCACAATGCAGCCCAGTCCAGTCAGTCTAGAAAGAATCCCAAGAGAGTCCACTCGATGCATTGATGCAGTAACTCTCCTCCACTGGACGTGGATTCCCATGGACTTTAGCCTCCCTTTGACCATCCGATAGCCTGCTGTGGGCATTTCATTTTTGATGCGTTGGACTGCATTATCAAGCTCCTGCCTCCTGGTCAGTAGCATTGCTGTAGTTCTGTCTGGCAGAGAGACCAAACTCCCTCATCCGTCTGTTGACTGTACTGGCTGAAACGCACAGTAACTTTGCGATGCAATCCACAGACAGATTTATCTCCAAAAGCTCAACAAGTCTCTCCTTCTCTAAATTGTACCTGGGACGCCCCATCTCTCCAGCTACAGTTTCAACAGTACTGCTGGTAACTTCAGCATTTTCAATGTGGTCCATGACCAGATGGAGGAAATCTCTTAAGGCCTGTACAATATCTGGGGGGACATTTACATGCCTTGACAGTGCTTCCCAGAGGTACAGCTCCTGCCGACATGCAAACTGTAAGAAGTCCAAGTCAAGAGGCGTTCTTGAAAGCGCTGACTCTAATTTAATGATCAGCCTGGAAGTAATCTCACGTCTGACTATGTCCTGTTGAAGTGGAAAACAACATGAAATTAACACTGTACAATATCTCGGGGGACATTTACATGCCTTGACAGTGCTTCCCAGAGGTACAGGCTCCTGCCGACATGCAAACTGTAAGAAGTCCAAGTCAAGAGGCGTTCTTGAAAGCGCTGTATGTTATAGTAACATACATGGTCACTAGTTCAACTAAAACACTTGCCATGAAAAGTTTGGGAACCACTGGCCATACTTTACGTTTTGTTTTACACATGCAGCACTGACTAAAACGCTAGTTTGCTGAGAGACACCTAACGTTAACTTAGGTAAAGTTGGTTTTATATTCGCACATTCACACTTTTTTGCTTAAAAACTGTCTCAATAACAAGCGCAATAAAGCACATTTTTGCAAAATAAAAGCAGCTACATGATCTTTAGGACAAAGATGGTGAACTACAACACTCCACAATCGATCAAAATGGGCAAATATTGTTTTAATGGCATACATGTTCACTGAACATTCAATGTGTGTGTTAAAGAAGATTAGGGACCGTCTAAAAAGTTCTATTCTTTTTCCATTGTGTGCAAACAGACAACTACATTTTTGCAAAGTACAGATGTACCAGCAAATCTCTCTCACATTATGTGTTCTAATGCTATTGATTGTACTTTAGCAACAATAAAAAGTGCATTATAATGATTGTATTTAGGAAACCTGCCTCACTGTACATAATGTACATAAATATTTTTAGAATAAAATTACATTAATTCACCAAAGGGATTTTTTTACTATCCGAAGGTTGCAGCATGTTCCTAGTGACCACACTGACTTACTACAGGTGAGATTTTGACAAAAAGTCCCTTACTGTACGTACAGTTGACAAATATGTTTTTTAAAAAATTACTGTAATTCACCCTAAGTATTTTTTCGTGTTCCAAAGGCTGTAGTGTTTTCCTACAGACCAGACTGACTTACTACAGGTGGAATTTTGACAATACCTCCCTTACTGTACAATTATCAAACATGTTTATGTACTGAGCATATTATTACATATGTTTATTACATATGTTTATGAAATAAACTGTAAATCACCTATAGTGTTTTTTTTTTATATATCCCAAAGGTTGTAGTACTTTCCTAGTGACCACACTGACTTACTACAGGTGAGATTTTGACAAAAAGTCCCTTACTGTACATACAGTTGACAAATATGTTTTTTAAACAATTACTGTAATTCACCCTAAGTATTTTTTCGTGTTCCAAAGGCTGTAGTGCTTTCCTACAGACCAGACTGACTTACTACAGGTGGAATTTTGACAATACCTCCCTTACTGTACAATTATCAAACATGTTTATGTACTGAGCATATTATTACATATGTTTATAACATATGTTTATGAAATAAACTGTAAATCACCTATAGTGTTTTTTTTTTATATCCCAAAGGTTGTAGTACTTTCCTAGTGAAAGCACTGACTTACCACAGGTGAAATTTTGACAAAAAGTCCCTTACTGTACGTACAGTTGACAAATATGTTTTTAAAAAAATTACTGTAATTCACCCTAAGTATTTTTTCGTGTTCCAAAGGGTGTAGTGCTTTCCTAGTTACCACACTGACTTACTACAGGTGAAATTTTGACAATACCTCCCTTACTGTACAATTATCAAATATGTTTATGTAATGAGCATATTATTACATATGTTTATTACATATGTTTATGAAATAAACTGTAAATCACCTATAGTGTTTTTTTATATATATATCCCAAAGGTTGTAGTACTTTCCTAATGACCAGACTGACTTACTACAGGTGAATTTTGACTATAACTCCCTTACTGTACGTACAATAATCAAATATGTTTATAAAAAAATTACTGTTATTCCCCTAAAGTATTTTTTCATGTCCCAAAGGCTGTAGTGCTTTCCTAGTGACCACACTGTTACTACAGGTGAAATTTTGACAATACCTCCCTTACTGTACAATTATCAAATATGTTTATGTAATGAGCATATTATTACATATGTTTATTACATATGTTTATGAAATAAACTGTAAATCACCTATAGTGTTTTTTTTATATATATCCCAAAGGTTGTAGTACTTTCCTAATGACCAGACTGACTTACTACAGGTGAAATTTTGACTATAACTCCCTTACTGTACGTACAATAATCAAATATGTTTATAAAAAAATTACTGTTATTCCCCTAAAGTATTTTTTAATGTCCCAAAGGCTGTAGTGCTTTCCTAGTGACCACACTGTTACTACAGGTGAAATTTTGACAATACCTAATAATACTGTTTTACATAATAATATAATACTGTAATTTTTTTTTTGTTTGTTTAAGGTTGTAGTACATTAATAGGGGCTACATTATTATTAACAGTAGTGACTGAACCTGTACGCATTGGTGCAGCAAATCTGACAGATAATGAACAGCAAGATCATGGAGGCATTCAAGATACTGTACAGTGCACTGTTTTATTTCTATTATCTTTCTAATTGTTCATGGAATACCACTGGGATTATACATAAAAGTTGTAATTAATTCCTTGTGGTTAGAGTAATATTTCAATTTCACCTCTTCAAAATTTTGCTGTTGTTGATCCTCTCTTGGTTTAAGTTGTTCTTATATTATCATAAACCCTTTAACTGATTGTTTTGTCAAGTACTTTTTACTTTACTATATTTTCGTTTAGTGAAGTGACGTAAAAGTTTAAGTAAAACAAATGTGTGTGTTTGAATACAATTTTTTCAAATGTTTTCAGTCAGGACTACTTTGGGTAAACAAAAATATTTAAGCAATTGAACATGTTATTTAATATTTATTCATTGCATTATGTAATTGGTTAACACACATAACTATAACTGTTAGTGGTTTGTTACATAATTAATCCTTGTCATGTTTACCAATGTGAACAGTGCCAAAGATGGTACCCAGTGTATGCTGCATTGGACTATCACCAGACAAGCTACCTGGAAAAGATGCCCAATGGTTGTGCTCACTGTGTACCTTAAACAGTGGAACATCATTAAAGAATATCTGCTGAAACTTCTGCTTTATTGTCCTTGTTGCAATATGGATTACCACTGTATATCTGTATTTTGGGACTTACAGTTAAAGACCCAAGGACCAGATAGGATTTATTAAGACCAGGCGTTAGAAGTGCAGTCAATTTAAGACAAGAGTCAGAATTATAATAAATTAAAGGAAATTTTACTGAAGATAGTTTGCAGTTTCATCAGGCAGAAGTCAGCTTCAAGAATCACAAGGAGTGATTACTCCAGTGATCAAAAGTAGGCCGCTTCCCCTTACATTTACAAAAATCACAGCAATTATACCCTTCACCAGGTCTAAGCTTTGTCATTGCTTCAGGTTGAATGATTCTGATTGGCTAATAAATAATCACACATTTTCTACACATAGATAGACTGAAGCATATCTCCATCAATTATGCGGCTGACATTCGGACCCTGAATTTAGGCACGTCGTGACCTTCCACACTTGTAGTGATTGTAATGAATAGTAATTGGACCAATTTTTGAGTCTGTAGAACCAACTCTATAGCGCCACCACCAGTTCAAAAATTCCACATTAAAAGGGTTATAGCTTTTGAACCCTTTGATGTAGATGTGAATGTAAATAGATGTCAAATGAAACTTAGTACACCTGATTCCACTCATTATGGTGATCACAATCAATATCTTACATTAAGACTCTGCCCATTACAGTAGTGGCCATTTTGAAAAGTACAGTGTTAAATTTTCTGTGCTGCTACTCATTCAAAATTTGTTAAATTTTTACGAAAATTGGCTCAGATGATCTTTGGACTGAGCCACACAGAAGTGACTGAACAGATTTTTGATTTTTGCTACCGTTCCCGATATATTTTTCTCCAAATTTGACCTGTATTTGTTGCCTTGTGGTAGTTAGCTTAGCATGCTAATTGGTTAGCATGAACCATGAACCATTCCAGTTGTGGGTTTGAATGCTGTGTGGCACATTCCCAGATCACAAGAGGTATTGTGGCCTTAAGTGGTGGAAAAGTTGCTTCTGTTCCAGACATGGTGCCTATATGTGAACGAACTCGATAAATACAACATGCAGCAAATTTATACAAAAATTATTCATTTTGAATTGCTTCTCACTTGAACTATTGCACCTTCTTCATCTTGCCAAAAACACAACTTCCCAGCGGCGCAATGATATGAGTGACAGGTATCTGACCCAGAGATAATGGGTTCGAGCCCCACGTGGCATGATTTTAAAAAATTGTGTGTAATGTTGTGTCATGTCGATTCCTTTATTATTCAACGTTGTACTAATCTTTCTTCCTCTTGGATTAATGTATGTCTTGTTCATTCTATGTTCATTCTCATCTGAACTTTGTTCATTTTGAGTTAATTTTCACCTATACTTCTAAACCAGCTCTTTTTTCTTCAATTTCTGCTGTTTTTACTATTCCTGCTCTTGCTGCTGCTTCAGGGGCTTGGCCCCGTATCGCTGCTTGCAGCTATATTTCCACTTGTTCCTTAACCTGTAACCAAGAATACTAACACACACAGACACAGTTTCTTCAAGATTGGATTTGGTGAGGAGGAGAGTCTTCTCAAAACGTTAAGATAACATGTTCTTTCTCTCAAGGAGAGGATACTTTAAATCTAACTGTGTTAAAGTAAAGACTTTAACTAAGAAATGGTATCTCAACTATAGGTTTCAATGACTCCTGAGACCATTGCTATCAGGGTAGCCTAGAAAAGCAGATGGATGTAGTGACACCTGTTAAAGAAGTCCATATTTCATCTCTGGAAGCCAGGCTAAATGAGCAAGCACTGTTACTGCATTCCTGGCATGGGTCAGACCCTTACGTTACACCTCAGATATCAAATACAGACATTTAAAGGATACATGAAATAACATTTTCGATAATCACACTGGTAATTTCTATAACAAAGTAAAATCTCATAAGCCTAGAGAAGTCATTCAACTCATTTGATATATAGAAGGAAAACTATTGATTAATACCTTGATTATAATCACTCATTAGATATACACTGAAGCAGCAGTGCGTTCCAGAATCCACTTCTTCAGGAGTTCATAACAAAAACTTAACTTGAATCATTACAATAAGGGTGTTGCTTATTTATAACGTTGAAAATATGATTAACCTAAAATATCTGCATTTTTTTAATCAGTGAAAGAATTGTGTTGTACAAGGAACAGCAGTTCTAATACATACTTTTACCTAATACATTTATCAAAATTAATTGAGTAGAGTGATCACTAGGAACATACTATAACCATTGGAACATGAAAAAAGGAGAAATTACTGTATTTTTTTAATAATAATATGTTTGTACTATACTTACAATGTCACCTGTAGTAAGTCAGTCTGGTCACCAGGAAAGCACTACAGCTTTTGGAACAGGAAAAAATACTTTAGGTGAATTACAGTAATTTTTTCTTAAACTTATTTGTTTATTGTACGTACAGTAAAGGAGGTATTGTCAAAATTTCACCTGTAGTTAGTCAGTCTGGTCAATAGGAAAGCACTACAGCCTTTGGAACATGAAAAAAATCCCTTTGGTGAATTACTGTAACCTTTACATAAAACATATTTACGTACTGTATGTAGAGTAGCCTACACAAAAGTACACTAAAGCAGTCTAGGTGAATACGCAGCAAATATCAAACCTGAAACTACTTTATTTTTTATTTTTTTTACTTGACTATGTTCATGGTGCTGTCCACGTATGTGGAACTGAGGTCCTACATGATCAAGTCTGCAACTTGGGTAAAGTTGGTTTTATATTTGCATATTTGCGGAGTTCCGCGTTCAATATCTCGTGAGCTGAATATTGTTACTACACAAATAACATTGTTTTAATATTTAAATCTTTCTCAAAATGAGCTTTCCTTCGGGTTTGCACTTTGCAGATGGTCCCTTCTTGGCAGCCTGCGCATAGAGATCAATGTATTTTGTCCAGTGCGAAGGAAAGATCGTTTTGAGGAAAATTATGTTGTAGCTTCTGGTGTTTTATCTGTAGTTATATGTGATAGGTGTTTTCTGTAGCAACAACGTTTAGTTCACGAGTTATTGAACGCGGAATTCCGCGAATGTGCGAATATAAAACCAAGCCCCACGTTAGCCCCTGCTGAGTTTGCTAGCTCCCTAGCCTAAAACTTGCTAGTTAAGGTTGATTAGCTTATGTCAGCTACTTACATGTTCCAAACAAATTTCAGATTAAATTGCTACATTGTCAAACACACAGCCCCCATATCAATATACTTTAGCCTACGTCTACATCTTCAGGTGTCGCCGCCATTCCGTCCACTGTGCAGTGTTAAAGGTACAATATGCAAGAATTTTGCATTAAAATATCCCATAATCTCAAGGCCAGTGTTATATATTTTGTTAAGTTGATTACTTACAATATCCCAAATGTTTCCAACTATTTTTAAATCGTGAGAAAATTGCGATTTTAACCAAGGAAACGGGGCGTTAGAGCAGGGGGGAGCTGGGACCCTTCGCCGAGCCCCGCCCCCCTTAGTTACTGTTGCTACGTCCGACAAACAAATGGTCAACCTCGACCAGCGCGACAGATTGCCATGACGGGAAGAGGTATCCCGTGCGTGTCACCATTTTATATAATATTATATCATTGACAAAAGTAACGTTACGTGGTGCATTTTCTTCCAAAAATTCCAAAATTTTCTTTCTCAAATTCATGCTTCAAGTTGACAACGCACAATAAACGAAATCACACAATAACTGTTTAACCAGACATAGCCTTAATTTGTATCTAAATAACTTTCATTGCTTGTCTTTCATAATGCACTTACCATAATATTTATTAGGGGGACAACAGATCACAAAACTCGCGGTTGAGACCATAATATTTATTAGTGGGGCAACGGATCATAAAACTCGTGGTTCAGACAATATTATGTTTTTTGAGTAACAGATATGATAGTTTTTCAGATCAGAAAAACAAAACAAAAAAAACTTTAAGTAGCCATCGACACCACAGCCAGCAGACGTATTTATGCTTCGTAATGTTCGACACATTTAACTGGGAGTGGGGCCGTCCACACTGTTTTATCCATTGTAGGCACCGCTCACGTTGTGTTTTCGGCTTTGGGAATGGAAAGAACACAACTCCTCCAGACAATCTCTCGGGGTATCTAGTGTCCGATTTACAAACGCCGTGGGCGCACGCTTCACCATCTTGCTAATGTTTGTCGGACCTGCTCAGTGCTCACATAGTAACGGTTGCTATGATGTGTGATTGGACAATGGCCGTTTTGGGGGAGGGGCCGGCGAAAGGTCAATTGCGTCATATCCGCGTTAGGGCTCTTACATAGTCAACGCATCGATACGCGTACGCGCCTGCAAGGCTACGCGTCGCTACGCTTCGGCCGCCATTATGCGTCTAATGTGTCATCCCAGTTTTTGATACGCGACGCACCGTTGCATGCAATACTACGCGTTGTTGGTGGGAGCGATACTGCAAGTATTGTACATTATTTCATATTACAGAAGAAGACGGTTTGAATACAATGGCGGGCGAAGAGGAAAAACTATGCGAGCTTGTGCGAATACGTCCGCATTTGTATGATAGTTCGTCTCAGTTACATGCAAATAAAATAGCGTTGGACAATGCCTGGAGGGAGATTGCAACCGCAATGGGAAAAAGTGTTGATAGAGTGAAAGCGGACTAGAAAAGTGCCCGTGACAAATTCACACGGGCGCACAAGAAGTGGAAGGTGGCATGCAGAAGTGGTGCGGGGCAGCTCAGTTTCGGCTACCCCAAAATACTGACAGTTCTAAGCTGGTTGAACGAGTTCGTGAAGCATAGAATTACCGAGTCAAATTTTTCGGTAGGCAAGAATAATCAACGTCATGTGTGTGTGAAGTCACAGAGAGAGAGAGATAGAGAGAGAGATTATTGTCCGATGTATAACAATATCATATAATAACAATATCAGTGGTGTTGATGAGTGTAGTCTACATATTGTGAATAGATAATAGTGTGATTTCTGAATGTTAAAAGTTGAATTTTGTGAATAAACTCTTTTGAGACTTGGATAAACTCTAGGCCTGCTTCTGAAATCTCAGTGGTGGATAAACTGTTGAGGTTACTTGTTTAGCCTCCACTACAACCCTGATTGTAGCATTAAGCACTTTTGCGAATAGGGCCTACTGAGAATAGTAGGCTGACTTGGTCAGGACGTTTGAAACAAATGTAGGCCTACATTTTCTTTCTGTGTAGGCAGGTGAGGGAGATGATGAGTGCGCCAACGATGATGAGGAAAGTATTACGCAGGGAGATCAGGCACCTCCCCCCGACCCCGTCTCATCCCTACCCCAGATTCCATCTCACCGCCCCACCACCCCGACACTAGTGGCTACGACAGTTTCTGCAGTTACCCCACCATCTCATCCCCCTAGTACCACCCCCGTCAGCCTCCCGTGGTGGTAAAAGGAAGCGTAAAAGCGTCAGGCCGATGGATCCGTTTGAAACTACCCTCCTCGATAGGCTGCAGGAAATACGGCAGGAGAAAGAGAGAGAGAGAGAGAGAGAGAGAGAGAGAGAGAGGTGGGGGGGAGCGACATACACACCACTTTTTGTAATTACCTGTGCCATTTTCTACAAAATCTCCCACAGGAACAGAGCGCTATTTTGATGCGCGACATCAAGCAGCTCATGCGGCAATATGAGCCCTTTTAATTTGTCTCCCGATATTGTAGGCGTCATTTGTTATTGACATTTGTTATGTCATGTTCTTTGAGAAACATGTTGATTTGTCTCCCGACATTGTAGTCGACAAGCGAAATGCTACTGGCGTTATTTGTTACTGACATTTGACAGTGTTCTGTGCGTTCACAAAGTTCATAGCATTCATATGAAAATGAATTATTCACTGTCACAATTTCAATGTTGCCTGGGCTGTTCAGCAGGCCTATTTGTATGTGTATGGTGGAGGTCAATTACGTGCTTGATATGTGGTGATGCGATCCACCATGATAAGGATTAGGGGCGGGTTCAGTATGCGTGGCGGATATAAAAGGGATGAGAATGGCGTCTAGGGGAGCGCGTCATTCTGGGTTCTGGACGTGACGTCATTTGGGCGCGCAGCGTTTAGGATTGGGAGGTAAGAATTACTGGTAGCTGCTTAACTTTTAATGTGCGTTGGGAAGGATAAGTTAAGACCCATTTAATTTACAGTGCGACTGCGGAGTATCGGAGATGCGTCGCTTAACGCCCGTCGTGGCGAACCGGTAATTTGCACTCTACAGAGTACACTGGGTGGTGCGAGTCACCAACAATCGGTAAGTCATACCTATTTGAATGTCCGGTTAATGAGATCATAAACTCAATTTACAAACGTTGTGCGTTGTATTTTTTTGATAGTGATACGAGGAAGGTGTTGCAGCAGGCTTGGTGGGAGTAGCTGGGCTTAGTGATGACCGAATGGATTGCGTTTCCCCTTGCCAGAAACTCCTCGACCATTTCTCAGTGACTATTACTGGAACAGCGCATTTGTTGTGATCATCTGACTAACATTTTTTCTTATCTCTCATCTGTCTTGAGACGGCCGGAACAATAGCGCATTTTCGGCCGTAGTGACGCTTTCTAAACCTAGCAAATTCAGTGCTGATCTCTGGGCTGGCGTACAGCGGCGAATAACTGGGTTGTCACTTCTATTTTGCTTTTTTAGCAGAAACGTTGTCATTTAAAGTATCTACGTTTGTAAAATTGTTATTGTCTGTCTTTGGAATGTCTTGCATGTATTTCTAACTCCGACCTGAGACGGTTGTATTTTTAAAATACTGTAATCATCAGGCGACGCAGTGTTGGAAAGCTATTAATGAGCGTTTGCCAGTGAGTGGTTGCTTTTATTTTTTGTGTGTAAACAACTGATCCCATCTGTCCACATGTGATAAGGTTTCAACCAAAAGACTATTACGTGGAAAGTGTGTGTTTGTGTATGGTTGCTTATGTCTCAATTTGTACTTCTCTTTTACCCAGAGTTGGGGTGCCAGTTCAACGTCCACGTCTTCTGGTGTGGTGGTGTGCTTCTCGCTTGCTGTGTTCACAGGGGGTGATTGGGTGCTGTGTGGTGAGAGCACTAGTTACAGTGTTTACCGGGTGGGCGAACTGAATCCCCAATTCTGAAACGGATAAGTGTTATAGTTGGCGTATTTATTCTAATGTGTGTTTGTATTGTGTCTTTTGGTATGTTTCTTATCTGTATTTAATAAACAATTTGAAACGTTTCCTTGTCTGTTATCTGACCCAGTCACCGCGTATCTGTGTGCTTTGCACTTGATGTACAAACGGGTACCCGGCCCATTTTCCGGGGTGGCGTAGTCTGTTTTGGGATGAGATTTATATTTATATCCATATTATTTATATGGATATAAATTTTTCACATAAAACCAAATTAGTTAATATACGTAATGTGAGCTAAAAATCAAAACTCATGCTTCCAAGTGACCTTTTAGAAATGTATTGGTCAGTGCCACCCAATCGTAGCACACTGTAGCCTACTGGTGAGGAAACACGCCGGCATCTGATAAAAAAGTAGTCAGCCAGCTGCTCCCTGACAAGTGCCGCTCTCCGGGAGGGTCTGACTCTGCCGACCGAACACCGTGGTCCGTCGACCATGTTCCGGTCCCCCGCAACGTGCTGCCTCCACTCTCCAGGCTGGACCTCACCGGCGTCAGACGACGTATCCACAAAGGCGGCGGGCATGTATCTGGCCCGTTCAGTGGTTGCCAGGAAATTGTGGAGAGTCGTACACGCCTTCACGATCTTCACCACTTTGTCAGGTTTCAGGTCAATCGGGCGGCTGAAAATTCGAAAGCGCGCAGCCAATATACCGAAGGCATTTTCCACTACGCGTCTCGCCCTGGCCTGTCGGTAATTGTAAATGCGCTTCCTATCCTGCAGGTTCGTGCCTTTGATTAGAAAACAAAAAGTGTATGAACAGATGACTTGGCTGATGCCAACAACACACACACTGGTTAGCTTAAGCAGTACTTTTAATGTAATATTTTTCTGACTAAACAAATTACTGAGACAGTAAAGGGTAGGTTTAAATAAAGAAAACCGAAATTTAAATAAAGGAAAAAACAACATTTAATTAAAGAAAAACAAAATTTAAAATAAAGAAAAAAAGACATTTAAATAAAGAAAAAGCGAAATTTAAAAAACCTAAAGAAAAACGAAATTTAAAAAACCTAAAGAAAAACGAAATTTAAATAAAGAAAAAAAAAACGAAATTTAAATAAAGAACTTAACGAAATTAAGTTAAATTAAAAACGAGATTAATTTAGATTGATAATAACGGGTAAAAAGCTTAATACACTTTGTTTCTATTATTCTATTTCTGAATACCAACCCACCGAACGAATATAGGCTAATGGGCAGCTGTGCCATTGCACACACTGTGTGCCTGAATATGCATTTTTCCGTTATAAATCCATTTTTCCGACTAGTTTATGAATGCAATTAAAAAATAAATATATAACAATCTATAAACGAGCTAACACCAGAAACCAGACCCGTGCGCGCTATCTTTTTCATTGCTTCTGGGTTATTTGATCGAAGAGACCTGCGTTTATTTCCATCTGTTATCAATTATTTTTTATTCTCACCTGGATAGGGTCGCATCAGGTTCTGCTGTAAGGGAAAGGCCTCATCCCCCAGGATTAAAAAAAAGGACTGGGCGTTGTGGTGCCTGGTAGGACAGCAGGGGCGGGTAGATTGAAATTGCCCTCTGCCAGTCTGGATCCAAATGCACTGCGGCCCAACACACCTCCATCGCTCTCACGACCGTATGCGCCAACATCGATGTAGATGAACCGATAGTTCGCATCAGCAGCATAAGGATAATTGAAAAAAAACCTTTGTAGTTGTAGAAGTCACTGCCTGATCGTGGTGGTGCTCTGATGCGAACGTGCTTCCCGTCAATCGCCCCGAGACATAGGGGAAACTGCCACTGTCTCCAAAAGTCCTCCGCAATGCTGACTGCGCTAAGGAAAGGCCATGAACTCCTGCTGAAGGGCATCCCAGATAGCACAACACATCTCTTCTACAATGCCCGCAACAGTGCTGGTGCCCATTTTATAGCTGGCCGCGAGTGGTTGCAGACCGATGCCGGTTGCGAGGTACCCAACGCTATCTCAAGCCTTTGAGAAACTGCGATGGGGTTGCAGTGATTTTGGTGAGTGTCCGGGAGAAAGCGGACGACTCGCGAAAGTAATTCGTCAAATTTTGGCGCCGACATCCTAAAATATTGAAAATGTTTCTCCTCGTCCAGCCTTCTCATGGGAAGCACCAGAGTCACAAACTCCCCATCCTCGTCTCTTGTTGCGTTTAAAGGGCGAACATACCACTGCCTAACTCTGCGCTGCCTATTTCGTTGCCGCCGACGACGTAAAATTAGCAATATGATGCACTCCTCTTCAGTTGCCATTTTGATCTGAATATCACCAGAGCCCGTCTACGGAGAGCCTGCCCACCCTATTAAGCTCTATTGTACCGAATTTTGGTTGTAGTACCACCAGAGTTCCACTGGGGGCGATCGCCATGAGTGCAAAATGAATGGGAGTCAATGGGGCTAGACAGCTAAATTTGTCTCTTTCACCCGATTGCCGTTGAGAAATCTCAGATTCGATAGTAGGTTTTGAAAGTTCAACATGGGTTTTAGGTCGAAAGTTGAATGAACGAGTACTTATGTCCTTTCGATTTCTTACAGGTTGAGTTGTTGTTGCCCATAACATGCTAGCATTCTGCTAATGAACGCTGATTGGTCAGTGAAGGACTGATTACGACCAGAGATACCGCTTGATGGCATCGCGGTATCCGCAGCGGGACCAGAAACAAACAAAACAAAAACTCTTCTAGCACGTGTGTTTACCTGTGTCAGCTGTGTTGTCGATGCCTCGAGTGAAAAGAAAGTGCAGAGCGCGAACGCACCAGAGTGAGTGAAGGATTGCCGTTAAGCAGTATCTCTGGTCGTACATGTGTATGACGTCATTGACACTTTAAAAGACTTTTTAAAGCAAATAAGTGACTCAAAAAAATCTAACACCCAGCAATGTGTAATTTATTTGCATCTCCTTTCGAATACAACATTCAAATTACTAGACAAAAAATTATATCCTGAGAAAAGTGGATTTTTATTGGTATAGCGCCATAGACCTCCATTCATTCTGCACTCGTCCTGTGAGCGCCCTCATATGGAATCAGAGAGGAACTGCAACCAGTTCAGAAGCCGGAAGTGTACTGAGAGTGAAACTTCTCGCCATATTAGACATTCTCTGATATCACCCGGAATGTCACCCGCAAAGTCACCAGTGACTCTGCTGCCCCCTGTTGCGTAGTAGTGTATTGCATTTCATGTATCGCCCGCGTTGCTTGCGTCCGACGTGTAGACTATGAAAGGGAGCACGTCGCTCGCATCGCTCGCGCCACTTGCTCGCGTTGTTCGCGTTGACTCTGTAGAGCCCTTACCCTCGGTTTCCGCTCGTACTGCGTGGAGTCTGCGTCTATCAAGCAACACACGTTAGCTTGTTTCTTGCAGTCGTTATGAAACACAATTATTGTTTACCGATTGCAGCTGGTTCTGTCGACAAAGTATGCTTAATTTTATATTTTCCTAATGTTGCATTCGGTAATAGTTATGTTTATGTAAGGGAAGTATTATTGCTTTAGATTTGTGTTTAGTTTATTGACATTGTTTATCACGTCTGGGGCTCGTTCTTCGTACGTTGCTTATTACATCCGAGATCAAATGACACATCCAAGATGATATCATCGTGCTAATCATGATCCGGCTAATTGGGTTCCTTGAACACACCTGTTGTTTATGATTAGTATTGCTGGATTGAGTTATCTGAGATAACTACGTGTTCATGCGCTGGTTTAAAAGGGGATATGTATCGATAGTAGAAACATTGATCAGCAACGCTGCTACTGGCTGCTCAACGTGGCAAAAGAGCGCGCACAGTTTTTCTCCTCAGCAGAGCAAGAACTAATAGTCGAAGTTTATTCGGAATTTTTATGTTTAATCAAAATGCCAGGGAACACCTCAAAGTCTGCAAAAGCCAGGAGAGAGGGCTGGCAAAAAGTAGCAGACAATTTAAATCCGTTAGAAGTGGCCATGTTAGATATTTTTATCACTTATTAGCCTATATTTTTGTATTTTAATAATTGCATAATTACTTTGTTCATTGTAATGTCAGAGTCACCACACTAGAACATGGGAACAAATAAAAGTGAAGTACAAAAATATTCTACATAATGGTATAATTTTTTGTTATATTATAGTCTCTTCTATAAAAGGCACTGTTAAATAAATGGTTGTGTTTAAAAGCAACCAAAAAAAAAGGCTGAAAAAAAAAGAAAAGATCTTAGTAGCCTACACTGTAAAATAATTTTTGCTGCATTAAATTAAGGCTGAATAGTCATTTCAACTGTTAAATCTTGAGTAATGAAGAATTGCTTTGACTTGTGAAAGTGAAAACTGATAAACTTATGTTAATGTAAAAATATTTTGCCATGAGTTATTGATCACATTTTTCCCGAGTGTAGGTCATTGTAATGACATTGTGTTTTCCTCTTTTGTGCACTTTTACATAATACACCAACACTTGTATCTGTTCCCAAGAAAGTGGTGGCTGAAATATGTGCAGTAAGTGGACATTTTCTAACTTTCCAAAGGAAAGAAAGTATAAGACTTTGTAATGTCCATTTGTTTCCATTGCACTGGACAGTGAATAAACCCTCTCAGATAACTGTCATGGAGGAACTAGCCTACCTGCAAGTGCATAAATAACTTTTACATAAATTACTTAATTTATACTTGTATGCTTTATGGCTGCAATATAAGTTGCAGGATTCCACATCTACAGAAAGGCCTACAGAAGAGTCTGCACAGACAGAGGACACATAGGCCTACAGGTGGGCAGTGTATAGCCAACTTTTCCTTTTTATTTGTTGCATGAGGCATGTGTCTAATATCACTTGACCACTGGCTTTTCTTTACAAAGAACAATTGAAATAAAACTCAAGGAACTAAGCATATTTGTATTTTATTAAACATTTAATGAAAAGTGTTTTTTTTTTTTTTTTTTTTTTGCCAATGTTGTGTAATATGGCACATGCAACAATGTCACAGGCCCTGTCAGGTGTGTAACCCTCAGACTTTTCAGACACTGAAATCTTCCCTTTAGTTAGCCAAAGTTCATTTCTATGTGTGCCCTTGTCCTGGCTAGAGCTGCATTGTAACTGGTTTGGGTCAGGGAATGGGGTCATAAAACACCTGTCTGCAGGCAGGAACATGTCATAATCACCTATGAAAAAATGCAGTTCTGTTAGGATCAGCATAAGTGTATGTAATACAGTGAGCTTGATATTTAATTGTGGAACTTTCCTTACCACTTTAAAATAATGTGCATAAATGTGAATCTGCTCTGCTTATAAAGCCGCGATCTAATCCTGTTTACATGAAATAAGCCTGCTCCCGAGCAGGTTTAAGCTTGCGCACCTGTTGCTATGACAGCAAGTCCAGGATGAGCTTCGAAGAACCAAACAATCCAAGATCATGCCAAATCGTCAACAATCAAATCCAGCTAACTGAGTTAGCGACTTACGAAGAACGGGCCCCTGGGCTACTTGGACACAAAACCCAACAATTCAGAGACTCAAAGGGTCAAAAATGAACAGATTGGTCAGTAAGTACAGTCAGGACAGTCATTAGTGTAATTATAGATGTAATTACAGAAATTAATTACAGCTGTAATTACATGCAAGTATTTTTTAAGTTCAATGTAAAAACATTTAGGGTACACATAATAAGTGCATTGTATCAAATGATTTATATGTTAGTAGTATCTTAGTTAAAGACACAAAGTGGGCCGAACAATTTTGACCTATCTCTTTTATCTCTCACATTGAACTTAATAGGATAATATTTTACCATATTGATATAAAAATATGAAGAAAAAGAAAATATATTCCATTCTTTTTTTATCAACAACATGAAGTGCATTAAACTCTACATTACGTCAGGGTTTCCCAAACTGGGGTTTGAAGAAACTGCAGGGGGTTTGTAAGTTTAGCCTATATTATCGGGGTGGTGTGGCGCAATAGATAAGACACATGCCTTTGGTGTGAGAGACCCGGGTTCGAATCCACTGTGAGACACCAATGTGTCCCTGAGCAAGACACTTAACCCCTAGTTGCTCCAGAGGCGTACGACCTCTGACATATATAGCAATTGTAAGTCGCTTTGGATAAAAGCGTCAGCTAAATGAATAAATGTAAATGTAAATTATCAAAATTTAAATACATTTTAAAATAAAAAAAATATATAATAAAAATGTGTTTGAAAGAGAAAAGCCTTCCAAAGACATAGCAATGCAGATGATTTACTGAGTGAAAACACTGATTTCTGTAAATCCAGTAGTCAAATGCTTTGGTTTCTTAATTTCCATGTAGCCTAATTATAGCCTGACTTCTGGGTGGTCTTGTGTGTGCAATTTCACAAATCTAGAAGACTTTCTGAATGGTCATAAGTGATATGCTTTTTTAGAAAGGAACATTTGCATGAAAAAGAAGAATGAGGGAGAATCAATTATGAATGGTTTAGGCTAATACGGAAGCGTATTGCATTCACTTGAGGAAAAAAAATCTACTCTGTTTTTCTGAATTAACGAGTTAATTATCTCAGAATTACGAGATAATTTTTCATGAAAAAAAAGTTTTTTCTCTGTTTTTCTGAATTAACGAGTTAATTATCTCAGAATTATGAGATAATTTTTCATAAAAAAATATTTTGTTCTGTTTTTCTGAATTAATGAGATCCCTCAAAATCCTTCCCATACAGGAGGGAATACTTTCCATACTGGATTGCATGGAAGTAAACATGTCTTATTTCACTTTGGGTTTGAGACATTGGGAGATACTGCTGTCTTTAAGTAATATAAATGGTATTGTTATTAGTGCGTCAACTTTGTGCAGACATCTCAAGACTTTGCGCCTGCTCAGACGAAAAGAACATTCTGATGCTTGACATTGCTGTGTTTCTCCAGGATCAGTTGAACCGATATGGTATGCTTCACGGATATAAGATGATGCATCTGAAATGCATTCAGGCTGGCTACGTGGTGACACAAGAGACAATCAGGCAATTGTTGAAAATACTGGATCCCCATGGAGTGCAACTGAGGCGCCGGAATCGTCTTCGGCGACGTTTGTATCATAATCCAGGCCCGAACTTTTTATGGCATGTTGATTCATATGATAAACTCAAACCATATGGGATCTGCATCAATGGTGCAATCGACGGGTTTTCATGAATGATGATATGGCTACATGCCTACTCTAGGCTACAAGTAGTGATCCCAAGGTCATCGCTGGATACTTTATTGATGCGGTGTCATCAAGGAATGGGACAGCCACCCGAATTCGCTCAGACTTAGGGACAGAGAACTGTTACATGGAACAGATGCAGATGTTCTTGAGACATGATCATACGGACGACTTTTCGAGAAATTGCTATTTGTATGGCTCAAGCAATCATAACCAACGGATAGAGCATTGGTGGAGATTTTTGAGGAAGCAGCATGCACAGTTCTGGATCAACCTATTTCAAGATCTAAAAGATTCTGACGACTTCTCCGGTGACTTCCTAGACAAAAGTCTAATACAGTTCACTTGTCTTGAAATAATAGAGGTATAAATGTGCTTTAGACATGTAAATTGTGATATGTTATTCAGCTATAGATTTTGTCAATACACCAAAATGTTGTGACATGCAGCATAATTATCTCATTTCATAGGTCTAACAACTGTTCCATAACAGAAGCAGATGTGCGATAACCATTAGTTATTTAATTAGAAATGAATTTGTAGATCACAATTTTTCCTACATGTAGTGGATCTCAGTATAAGTAGTTAGAATTAGCAGCAGCCTACATCTACAACAATAAAAAGCAACACAAACATTAATGCAGCTGTAATATTAATCCTGTTATGGATGTTGCACAAACTGCTATCTAATATTAACCCAAAAACATCATAATAGTAAAACACTGACAAGGAAAATTTACTGCATTATGAGTAGCCTACTTTTATTCATTTCATTCTGGTACTTTTATGTACATTTTGGTGAAAGAAAATTGTTTCTCTGCATTGGTGGGACACAGTATGTGAGAGAGGGATGACTTATCTGACCCTGATCATATAACACAAATCTTAACATACAGAGATTTATTGTTTTCAAATATAGAATTTAACATGCATGAAACTGTTTGAGAAACGGCTCTACTGTATCATACTGGACCATAAGCATTTATTTTGCCTGCAGGTGGTATTGCAACGGTGTGGACTAATTTTCTTTCTTTCCCACTCTTTTTCTTTATTTTTAGAGAGAACTGCAGGATGTTGTTCACCTCTGGAACACTCACAGAATTCGCCCAATTAGTCAAGACTGTTTTCCAAGATGGATCCTGTCTGTATACGCGAAGTGTACTGTCTTTATAAAGTATCTTATTATTAAACTGTCTGTACACTTACAAAGTTCTCAATGCTTCGGTTCGCATGTAGGGACCCTCATTATGCTACCGTGTTAGTGTGAGGCTATTTTGAGCCTTGTTAGTAGTATTAACTAGCGATTTACTTTTACTTAAAATATGCCCCTGTAACCTGCGTCGCGGCGACAATACAACCCTCACTTACAAATAGCGAAATATGCAAATGAGCGTGAAGTGCACCGCTTCAAAATTTGGACCAGTGACCAGAAGACCAGATTCGCTCAAGAGACTGCGTCAACAGCAAGGGAAGAAAGAATTTGTGACAAACACTCGTTGCATTAGAAAATTTGGAATGATGTATTAAGGAATTAAATGATAAAGCAGAGAAATTTAATACATCACATCACACAGGAGGGAAAGAAAAAAAAATAATATATATAATGACCAGGAGAACAGCAAAGATTTGCCGTGGAACAAATAAATGTAACCTTAATATAACCCTAATTTATATTTCCTATTTAGTTTATAATTATTATTGTTTCTCTCCTTTTTTATTACCTATTTAGTTTCAAGCTAATAAATTTAATTGACCCTTATTCTATTAATATATGTATATAATTTATTTGTTTACCTATTTATTCAATTTGTTTCTAATTGGCTTATTTAAGGTTAAGTAAACGTTTTAAATTCAAATGCAATCCTTCCAAATGATAACCCTATAAGAATACCCTTTTTACTCTCGTTCTCCAAGAAAAATAAATAAAAATAAAATATAAAATCAAAATGAATTGAAATGAAATACAATGGAATTTGGGAAAAAAATAACAGTAGAGAAAATAAAATACAGGTCAAAATTTACTGCTTAATTAGCAGTCTCAAATTCAATACAATTCAGATTCCTCTTTTTATATGTATATAATTTATATACACACTAATTCTCAGTTCCAGTTCGAATGCCGCTCTCACGAGATCCTTCTTCCGCAATGTATCTCGGATCAACACAGTTCAATTCAGATGTGTGCACAATCATACCACTCCGTTCGTTCCTTGATTCACAAACTCGGTCCTTCCTTATATGGGCAAATGGCTCGCCAGTTCCCGCTCGCAACGTTTTTTTTCCCGATGTGAAGCAAGCAGGGACAATTCACATACAATTCTCCTTCAAAATCGTCCGGTGTCCAGGAAATGTGCAGCATCCGACTCAGAAAAGACAAAAAGTAGAAAAGAAGGAAAAAAACAACAAAAAAGGGGAAAAGGAAAGAAAGGAATAGACCCAACCTTGCAAAGACAAGGCCAAAAATATAATTAGACATTCCTTTCAAAAAAATTTTTTTTTGCTACATGCCATGGGATTAATCAATGCATGCTGATGAACAATGAATAATAATAATAATAATAATAATAATAATAATTAATATGCATACCCTAGTTTTGCACTGATGTAAAAAGACTGACAGTGACACAATAAGACCTCATGTTAGCAAAATGTTTTAATCTTTTAACTCTTAAAAAAAAAAAAAACTCTTAAAAAAAACATGTATGTTCTTTAATGTTTGATTATAATTTTACGGTCTTCACATAGGGATGGGAATTGATAAGATTTTATCAATAATAATGCCACTGACGATTCTGATTATCGATCCAATTCTTTATCGATTCTCTTATCGATTCTTGATAGCACTGTGTGGAAAAATGTAGTCATATGCTTCTTTTTTTTTTAAACAAGTGGTTTTCTTTATTTTGAAGTTTAAGCTTGAGTTAGCAAACTGTACTTTTTTATATAATTTATGTAATAAATATAACCTTATTGTAAAGTGTTACTGATTAGTTACACCGATTCAGACGTCACCTGAGTTCACTGTTGGAAAGATTAGTTGTTTTAACCATTCATTAAAATGAATCGGTTCAAAGGAGTCATTAGTTCGCGAATTGGACGTGTCGTGCGCGTTGTGTGATTATGCCAGCAGTTAGGACACTGACATCCAAGATTTGTGTCAACATAAAAACATTTCATCACTGTATAGTTTTATTTCGTTTAATTAAAGTGTTGTTTAAGTCAGCTGAATGTCCAGAACGCTTTTCAGAGAAGATAAGGAAACTTATTTAGCAAAATTCACACCCAGCAGTAATTCAGAAAAAAAAGGTCTTTCGACCTTTTACCACCGTGTCGATTTATTTTTGATTAATATGTGCGTGCGAGGGAGAGAGAGCAACACAGCGCCTAGTTTGGAGACGGTGAAGTCGTTTACACAGAGAGTGCGCGCGCGCGACCGGCTCTCTCTCTCTCTCTCTCTCTCTCTCTCTGCTCGTTCTTTCAGTTAAACACACGGTTCGAATTACGGGGGGTATTGGGGGGGTCCGACCCCCCTAGATGAGACTTGGTACCTCCCAAAAGGGAGGAAAATAATAGTTGGGGGGTACAGATTTAAAAAAATAAAAAATATATAATGTTAGCCTATCCAAAATAGTATGTATTTAAATACGATTTCAAACCCTACCCCCCATCGGGCTGTATTATTTTTCTGGTACGTTCAGCCTCTGTTCTTTACCATTTTTTTTTATATCACTAACGTTAGCTGCGTTACATACGTAGGCTACTCGATAGTTTGTCGATAGTGCTGCACAGATCATAATCCGCGGGTCGAGCGGGCCAAGTAATAACAACATTCCATTCAATCGAGGGTGGATGACAGATAAATCATTATAATGTGTTGAGTGTAATAAAGACACGGGACTCCCATCATGGTAACTTATCTAATGTACAGACGGTAACAAAGTTGCGCTGTTGAGGTTCGCGCAGTTATTTATAACATATTAATTATAGTTAAGAAACAATAACATTATAGGCTACACACGACCAGAATGCTGTTTTCCTGAATGCTATCACGATTGAAACCGAGATATTGATTTCATAACAGTTCAATAAACAAATAATTAAAACTAAGTTAGGCTACTTACATTTTTAGACGCAATGACTGTTTTTGTTCTGTTTCAGCAGCGAAAATAGTTCCAAACAGAACCATAGCGCATCTCACAGCAACACGCATCCATGATTCATTACTGAATGATTCAGCATTTTGAACTAATCGCTCGAGTCAAAGATTCAATTACCCATTATTAAACTGCCTCATTCTGAATAAATCAGCCGTTTGAACGAATCGTTTAAATTAATGACTCAATGACTCGCTCATTAAGACGGTCGCCTGCCGCCTCCTACTGGCGGTTTAGTTTAATAAAGTATGATTCTTTTCAACATTCCTTATTTGTATATTCAAAAAATATTCAAAACAATCTCATAATCTCATTTAATACAGTTATAATTTTTCAATGTAAATTATTTAATTTGATTGGTAACAGCCTAGTGTCTTATTATTTTAATTGAATGTATTGATAAAATGTAAGAATTTGAAATGAAATTTAGAGCATGCATTAAATAAAATTAGGGGAAAAATGCCCTTTATAAAGGTACAAAAAATTATTCCGATAAGTGTTTTCAAAAATGAAACATTGACAATTTAAGTTTAAAGGGAGTAAAGCCTCTGTTTAGGTTATAAAGGAAATGTAATTTTGCCAAAAGAAGAACTTTTATTTTAAATAAATGTTCATTTTAAATCAGCCTACTTCAGTGTGATATGTTACCATATTATCATGCTTAATTGAATAATTGTAATGTGATGATCAGATGCAGATATCTAAATCAAAGAATATAGGCGGTTGGCGGGTGGATTATTATTTATTTTTAAAAACAGATTCGAGTGACTCAAAGTGCACCAGATTAATGAATTTAACTTTAAAATGTACAAAATTTTCTCCCGGGGGGGCATGCCCCCGAACCCCCCTAGAGTTACGATTTTACCACCTCCGCCTCATTTTGAGCCAGGAAAAACTCTGATATAGATTAGTGGTTCTTCTGTGTAAGCCTATAAAATGGGCAAAAAAGTGACGTCACCAGTCGAAATAGCGGTACCCCTCGAAGCTCACGGTATAATTCGAACACTGGTTAAACATACACCCTGTCACAAACGCAGCCGTTCATCTACATTACTCACCGATCAAATAAGACTTTGGCGGGACAAAAAATCATTTTGGTGGGCGCTAAAATGCAGGAAAATTCATGCGCGAGTTTCCATTAGACTCGCACGGTAGCCAGCCGTCTCATCAAATGGCGAGCTCAGCTCAGTTGACGCTGTGTGCTTCAAGATTCTGACGCAAGTCCTAAGATTCCAATTGGCCAAGAGAAAAAGTGCTAAGATTCCGATTGGCCCAGAGAAATGTCAATTATAAGAATTATCCAATAATGTTTCACAATTCTAGCCTGCATGGCAGTTACTGTGAGAAAACAAACTCTTTTACATACAACTGCATATAACATCAGAATTTAGTAATTTAATACCATTTATCAAGCATTTTACACACAAAAAGAATTATTTAATTACAACACTCACCAAGAGAACTCAATTCTCGGCTATGAAGGGCAAAACTCCCAACTTTGGATATGTACTCTCTTCGTAGCAGTCAATAACACGTTCACTCGTAACGTTTGACCGATGAAACTCAATCCGCACTTTAATCTAAAAGTCTCTCTAGTGTTTCTCTGATTTCACTCTTGGTTTGTTCGTTCTAATTCTCTCTCTTGGTTCTTTCTTTAGGATCGCACCAGCAGTTTCTCTAACTTGAACTAGCCGCTTCAGTGTCTCGCAAAAAGTGTTGCATCACCCTTGCCCTGAGTCCACCTATTAAGGCGGGGCTAACTCCCACTCGTTGAATTGAACCAATCTTTGTCTTGCTAAATTGGATAAATTTTCTAAATGGAGTTTTATTATTTTATTTTATGCATTTTCTTATTTTCTCTTAGAATCTTAAACTTTCTATTTTTTTTCTTTCCCCACAGATATTAATAAAATAATTGTTTTATATATTCACAAGTGTTAGTCTTTTTTTTCTCTCTTCCTTACATCGACAGAATCTCTTCAGTGACCTGGGTTACACCCTCCCCTCCTGAATACATGCACGTCCTCGCTGCATCTGCATATTTTTTGGGTTGAGCCACAACCACAGGCACATCATCAATAGTAGAAGCATTCACCTCCTCCAAAGAAGTACTGAATGCCATACTTAGACCTTGCAACAGAGATTGAATCACTACGGTAAGTGGATTCCCTAACTGGGGATACTCAAGCCTTTTTGCAGGTCGTCGCTCTCTTTGCGAGCGCCTGGGAATAACTCCTTCCTCGGACTCCGGGTCATTCTCTCGTTCACTTTCATCAACTCCAGCATTCATAGTTATGTTCTCAACCTCACTATCAACGTCTGTTTCAACCTCCTGAGAAGGAAATTCACCTACAGACTTAGGACAGAGATCCAATCCTGGCTCTTCCCTTACCGAAACCCCTGGATCACTATGACCAGATTCCAGCTCAACATAAGGCGTTTCTACTTCTCCAGACTCAGGTAAGCTTTCCCTTACAGGTTCCTCTGAATTCTCCTCTAATAACTCACAGGTAGGTATACTCTCTCTTGCAGGTTCAACAGCAGGTAAGTCAATTGGGACTTTCTGAGGGTTTGAGCAGGGTAATTGCTCAGGGCTCACCAGAACCCGAGTTTCAAAGTCCAACATGTCCCCAAGTACAGGACTAAAGAACTGATCGGTCTCAGACTCGTACTCACACTCTGACTCTTGTGAATCATCCTTATTAGCACAGGCTCTAGTTCTGGGCCTGCGAACTCTTTGTTTAGACTGCTGCTCATCTCGATCCAACTGCAAAAACCCACAGGGCAACAACAAGTCTCGGTGTAACGTCCTGAAAGGACCACTCTGCCCAACTGGTCGGACAGTGTACACCGGTAAGTCTCCCGCTCTCTTAACTACTACTTGGACACCTTGCTCCCACCTGTCAGCGAGCTTATGCTTCCCTCGCAATCTAACATTGCGCACAAGGACTCTGTCACCCTCCTCCAAGGTAGAAACAACCACGCGTTTATCAAACCTTCCTTTGTTACGCTCTGCTAATTTAACAGAGTTCTTCTTAGCTATCTCGTAGCTCTCTAGCAACCGATCTTTCAAATCCTTCACGTATTGGGAATGAGACTTGGCCGGAGCTTCTGTTGGCAACCCGAAAGCTAAATCAACTGGCAAGCGAGGCAGCCGCCCAAACATGAGCTCATAAGGAGCATACCCGGTTGTATCGTTGCGCGTACAATTGTATGCGTGCACTAAGGGCTTCACAAACTCCTTCCACCTGGACTTTTTCTCATTATCTAATGTTCCCAGCATTTGGAGAAGTGTCCGGTTGAAACGTTCTACCGGGTTACCTCTGGGGTGATATGGCGTGGTACGAATCTTATGAATACCCGCAATATAACACAACTCCTTGATGGTGTGGGATTCAAAATCGGGCCCTTGGTCACTATGCAGCTTCTCTGGAAAGCCATAGTGAACCAAGAAATTTTCCCACAGACATTTCGCGACTGTACGAGCTGTTTGGTTCTGGGTCGGTATCGCCACGGCGTATTTCGTGAAATGGTCTGTTATGACCAATATGTTTTTGGTATTGCTGTGGTCTGGCTCTAACGACAAAAAGTCCATACAGACCAACTCCAAAGGTCTACTGGTCTGAATGTTGACCAGTGGAGCTGCTCTGTCTGGAGCCCTCTTTCTGCGCACGCAACGCTCACATGTCTTGATCTTCTCCTCAACTGCCTGGGACATCCTGGGCCAGAAGAACCTGGACCTCACCAAGTCCAGGGTTCTCTCAATACCCAAGTGCCCCATGTCATCGTGTAGACTGCGCAATACCATTTCCCTTAGCCCTGCTGGTAATACAAGCTGATAGTGAGAGACCCCATGCTCCTGCCTCCTCCTATACAACAGCCCATTCTTCAGCTCAAGTCGACTCCACTCCCTCAACCACAATACTATTTCAGGTGGCTGGCCCCTCAGAGTACCTGGCCTAGTCCCACTCCTCATCCACTCAATTATTATCTCAAGCTCTGGATCTTTCCCTTGCCATTCTGCTAATGCGGTCTCTGAGAGATTAGGGAGATCAGGCAGACCATGCTCAGCTTCGTGCTGCAACTCATTCGGCAAGGCATCAACACAATGAGTGAGGGACTCAACTAATGTAATTGAAAAGTGTGCCAAACCAGGCCCTTCGGGCAAACCAATCACCTCATGTCTCTCACAAATGGCTTTCACTACATCTGCCATGAGAAAATCAGACCCGTTTCCAGGCTCCGCAAGGTGGTGAAGTGTAAACTGCTTGATCCTTTCTCTTTCCTTCTGAGAGATCAGATCATCCAAGGGCTCACCATGCGGACGTCGGGAGAGACCATCTGCGTCTTGATTCTGACTCCCAGCCCTATATTGGAGCTTAAAGGTGTAGGTCGACAAGCTAGACAACCAGCGGTAGCTGGTAGCATCAAGCTTCGCAGAAGTCAAAACATATGTCAGAGGATTACTGTCTGTTACAACAGTGAAGTCTGTGCCATACAAATAATCGCTGAACTTGGCCGTAACAGCCCACTTTAACGCCAAGAATTCAAGCTTATGTGCAGGATATTTTGCCTCACTCTTTGTCAGTCCCCTGCTGGCGAACGCTATTACCCGCATCTGCCCATCCTGCTCCTGGTACAATGCCGCACCAAGCCCCGTAGTACTGGCATCGTGTGAAGTGTATATGGGAGCTTGGGGTCAGCAAAGCCCAGAACAGGAGCAGAGGTCAACTTAGAAATGATGACGTCAAAAGCATTCTGACATGAAATAGTCCACCGATCACCGAACTGCTCTTTGGTGTTGAAGTACTCCCCCCCCTCTCGTTTCCCGCTGCGGCCCCTACGAAGTGGAGGGTACCCTTCAGTGAGTCCTGTGAGAGGTTTAACTATCTTCGAGTAGTCACACACGAACCTTCTATAGTACCCCGCGAAACCTAAGAAAGCTCTCAGCTCTTTCAAATTTGTGGGCCTTGGCCAAGTTTTTAGAGCTTCAATCTTAGCCGGGTCAGTCTTTACCCCGTCCCTCGAGACGACATGCCCCAAATATTTGACTGATGTCTGGAAGAAACGGCATTTTTCAGGCGCCAACTTCAATCCGTACTCTTTAAGTCGATCGAGGACTTGTACTAACCGCGACTCATGCTCTTCCAAGGTCTTTGAAAAGACTATCAAATCATCAATGAAGACTAGTACTTGTTTCCTGTGGAGGTCACCCATACACCGCTCCATTAACCTTTGGAATGTACTTGGCGCATTTGTGATTCCCTGGGGCATTCTATTGAATTCCCAGAATCCAAGAGGGCATACGAAAGCAGTCTTACACTTATCTGCCTCATCCATCTCAATCTGATAGAACCCAGACTTTAAATCAAGCACCGAAAACCACTTTGAGCCGGTAAGTACAGAAAAAACCTCTTCTAGATTGGGCAGGGCATATGCGTCTTTGATCGTCTGGGAATTCAACTTCCGAAAGTCTATACAGAGCCGCACCGAGCCATCTTTCTTTCGGACCACCACTATGGGTGAAGAAAAGGGGGACTCAGACTCACGAATTACTCCAGCAGTCATTAGTTCCTGAAGATGCTTTCGAACAGCATCAATGTCTTGGGGGTGGATCGGGCGTGCCCTATGCTTAAAGGGTGTCTCGTCAGTTAATCTGATTTGATGTTTTACTTGACCTGTACAGCCATAATCAAGATCATGTAAAGAGAAAACCTCAGGCATAGAATTTAACCGGTTTGATATCCGCTCCCTCCAGTCTGAAGACAAAGGAGAGTCTCCAAAATCAAAGGTAAGGTTGGCATGGGTAGGTGCTGATGATTCAACTTCGCTTGAATTCTGGGAAGTTTTCTCTATAACCCTCTGTATAGCATGGATCTCAGCAAGAACAGCTTTAGGGGGGATCGTTATATCTGTTTGAGTACCATTTTTAAGTAAGACGGAAAGCTGAGAAGGTCGTCTAGAAGGCAATGTGTGCACACAGCTTGCAACTAAGAGACCGCTTGGGAATGGGGCCGATGGTTGCTCAAGAGTCACCCATTTCTCCATACAAGGTTCCCTAAGCTGAACTGAACCATTCAGGACCACCGTGTTCCCGGCAGGTATGACTTCAGGTAAATTCCCTATCAGCTTCACGTGCCCCAATGCTTCACTGCTAGTTTGCTTCCATCTTGCCTCCAGGACTTTAAGCACTGCCTGGTATCCTTGGAGGCTCGAACAAGGGTTACTCTGATTCTCCCTAATGCAGTGGCCATAAAGTACATCCAGGGAATTTGTACCGACAAGAACTTGTGACATACTCTTTAGATCCGGAACTACTAAAGCTAAAGTGGGGACTTCGACTTCAACACCTACAAACTCTTTCGGAAACCTCAAGGCCAACTCGATGTAACCCAAATATGGCACGGCTTGCCCATTAGCTCCCTCCACCTCTAACAAATTTTCTAACGACTTCAGCGGGTGATTAGACAGATGTGCCTCGTAGAATGACTGGGGAACCGTAGTAACCTGAGAGCCCGTGTCTAGGAGACAGCCTACCTCTTTACCACCAATACTGATCTGCGCAGTGCACTTTACTCCTACTAACCCCTTCGGTAGATTCTTTAAGGGTGACTCATGATTGCTAGCGACAGGCACTTGCCTATAACATTTAGGGCGGTTACTTTTACACCTTGTCTCTGTATGCCCCGCTACAGAGACTTCCCTTAGTTTAAAGGCAAAGAGGAATTCCCATGCAGAGAGTCCCACTGGGCCTGTTGTTCCCTCAACTTACGCCGCTTTTCCTCAACTTTCGGGGGATTTGCAGGATTATCGCAAGCAACAGCCAAATGGCCATCCTCTCCGCAACGGAAACAATACCCAGGGCGAGGCCGATTGGCCATTGGTTGGGCCCTTCTAGCACCTCTAACTGTGTCGGTCTCAAACAAATTCTGTGGCGGAAAAACTCGGGGACTAGCAGTCTCTCGGGAGTAGTCTCTATAACTCTTTTGAGCAGCACTCTGAGCTTGCAGTTCAGCAACTTGTCGTCGCAGGTTAGCGACTTCTGAGTCATCGGAATTTCCACACTTCACTTCTTGAGCCATGGATGCTTTCATAGAGGCTACCTGAGTGCGCAACTCTTCCACTACTTTCCTCAAAGTGTTCAACTCTGCCTTCTCAGAACACCCACTCAGGCGCTTCTGGCTTGGAGTTTGACCTAGAGTAGCAACTTGGGCCTGTACTTCTGCAAGTTGTTTCTTTAGGAAGTCAGTTTCCGAATTGCTAGAATTTGATGTCTCATGTGAATAGACAGACACTTGCTGAGTGGCAGACCGTGGCCTCGGGGAAGCAACAGGAGTTTTTGACAACCCAAGGTGTATTTTCATTCGCTCCTCTTTGGAGGCACGCTTACCCTCCTCTGTTCGAATTAACACAACCAATTCAGCAAAAGTGGGTGGGTGAGACTCGCTCTTTCCTAACTGAAGGCTGTCAATGAGACCATTGTTCCAACACCCTCTCATAAACTGTTTCAAGAGGCAACGATCATGATCTTTCTCCGCAATACCTCCCCTCCTGATCGTTGAACTCAGAAGAACTTGCAACCGATGCAAGAAATCAGATGACCTTTCACCCTGGTTCTGTAAGGTGCCCATGAATTTGGCCAACAGTTCATCACCATCCTCTACAGAACCGTACACTGACTCTAGTAACTCTAGGTATACCACAGGCAAGGCTGGAGGTCGCACATGCTTCACTACGTCTGTAGCGGGAGGCAGCAAGCTGTCTAAGATCCTACGTGCTCTATGTAAATCTGAAACAGACGGGTCACTTAGCAGAAGGTCTACACTTGCTCGCCAAGTATCAAAATCAGGTTCATTTGGAGGGCGTGGGCACCTCCCTGAGAAAATCCTAAGGCGAACTGAGGTTTGTTGCACCATTGCAGCATCAGCTGTCTTTACTATGTGCTCTACTACCATTCTTTGAATACCCGGTGGGTCTGCAATGTTCACAGGGAAACCAGGGCTGGTAGTCACTGTGACACCATCAACAGTGGTTTCTGGATTTGGGAAGGTCATTGGGGCCATCCGTCTCTTGGTTGGGTCTTTGGATTCTGGGATTCGCATTCCTACAGTTTCTGCATTGGTCGATAAGAGTATCGGAGAACAAGACGCCTCTGAACTAAGGGAATCATCAACGCAAGCTTTTTGTGCTCTTTCTGGAGTACAGTTAGCAGAGTGAGCTTGGAGTTTTTCCAACTCCTCCTGAAGCACATCTGAGAGGGGCCTCTCACTCTCTTTAGCAAGGGCCTTCAATTTTTCAATATACCCCTCAGTGACTTCATCACTAGCTGTCCGGTTACAGACGCTAGCCAGAGCTCGTACTTGGAATGTGACACTTGGGTTCAAGAGGCTTCCCAGGGTTAAGGGTAACATTGGCGTTAAATTCAGCATCGCAGAGCTGTGAACATATTCCACAATAGCATGCTGATGGAACTCAGAAGTTTGATCATCAATTATCAAGTTACGTTTAATTGAGCCAAACTTTTGCAAGAAAGTTACTAGCTCATCATCCGCCTCGGTCAACGTGAGGCCTTTGACTAAAAGCGCATTTTCAATGTTCACACTTTCTCTCTCTATGATTTCCATTATCACAATGTAGGGTCAACACTCTGGGGATTTTTTTTTCACAAATTTGCTCGCTTCCTACCTTTCCTATTACTGTCCTTGTTGCTAAGCAACAGTCTCCTGGCTGGCTCGCCAACTTTCTGTAACCTGCGTCGCGGCGACAATACAACCCTCACTTACAAATAGCGAAATATGCAAATGAGCGTGAAGTGCACCGCTTCAAAATTTGGACCAGTGACCAGAAGACCAGATTCGCTCAAGAGACTGCGTCAACAGCAAGGGAAGAAAGAATTTGTGACAAACACTCGTTGCATTAGAAAATTTGGAATGATGTATTAAGGAATTAAATGATAAAGCAGAGAAATTTAATACATCACATCACACAGGAGGGAAAGAAAAAAAAATAATATATATAATGACCAGGAGAACAGCAAAGATTTGCCGTGGAACAAATAAATGTAACCTTAATATAACCCTAATTTATATTTCCTATTTAGTTTATAATTATTATTGTTTCTCTCCTTTTTTATTACCTATTTAGTTTCAAGCTAATAAATTTAATTGACCCTTATTCTATTAATATATGTATATAATTTATTTGTTTACCTATTTATTCAATTTGTTTCTAATTGGCTTATTTAAGGTTAAGTAAACGTTTTAAATTCAAATGCAATCCTTCCAAATGATAACCCTATAAGAATACCCTTTTTACTCTCGTTCTCCAAGAAAAATAAATAAAAATAAAATATAAAATCAAAATGAATTGAAATGAAATACAATGGAATTTGGGAAAAAAATAACAGTAGAGAAAATAAAATACAGGTCAAAATTTACTGCTTAATTAGCAGTCTCAAATTCAATACAATTCAGATTCCTCTTTTTATATGTATATAATTTATATACACACTAATTCTCAGTTCCAGTTCGAATGCCGCTCTCACGAGATCCTTCTTCCGCAATGTATCTCGGATCAACACAGTTCAATTCAGATGTGTGCACAATCATACCACTCCGATCGTTCCTTGATTCACAAACTCGGTCCTTCCTTATATGGGCAAATGGCTCGCCAGTTCCCGCTCGCAACGTTTTTTTTCCCGATGTGAAGCAAGCAGGGACAATTCACATACAATTCTCCTTCAAAATCGTCCGGTGTCCAGGAAATGTGCAGCATCCGACTCAGAAAAGACAAAAAGTAGAAAAGAAGGAAAAAAACAACAAAAAAGGGGAAAAGGAAAGAAAGGAATAGACCCAACCTTGCAAAGACAAGGCCAAAAATATAATTAGACATTCCTTTCAAAAATATACATCATTAGAGCAGTTAGTCTGCATATAAACAACATTCAACATTTTTTTCCTTTTACTGAAATTCCGTCTTACTTTAGCACATAAAGTTTATGTATGTGCGAAGAGCTATTTTTCCGATGACGCACTTAGGCCTCATCTGCCCGTATTACATGTGCGTCATGACCGCGCATTAACTCATAGCTCAAATACACGACGAAATTCGTTAAAATAACCTCTATTAACCACTCAAGGTGACTTTTAACTCTGAAACATTAATTATTCAACACATACATGCAATACTCTTCCCATTATAAACAAAAAGGGTCAACTCTTTTACATACAACTGCATATAACATCAGAATTTAGTAATTTAATACCATTTATCAAGCATTTTACACACAAAAAGAATTATTTAATTACAACACTCACCAAGAGAACTCAATTCTCGGCTATGAAGGGCAAAACTCCCAACTTTGGATATGTACTCTCTTCGTAGCAGTCAATAACACGTTCACTCGTAACGTTTGACCGATGAAACTCAATCCGCACTTTAATCTAAAAGTCTCTCTAGTGTTTCTCTGATTTCACTCTTGGTTTGTTCGTTCTAATTCTCTCTCTTGGTTCTTTCTTTAGGATCGCACCAGCAGTTTCTCTAACTTGAACTAGCCGCTTCAGTGTCTCGCAAAAAGTGTTGCATCACCCTTGCCCTGAGTCCACCTATTAAGGCGGGGCTAACTCCCACTCGTTGAATTGAACCAATCTTTGTCTTGCTAAATTGGATAAATTTTCTAAATGGAGTTTTATTATTTTATTTTATGCATTTTCTTATTTTCTCTTAGAATCTTAAACTTTCTATTTTTTTTCTTTCCCCACAGATATTAATAAAATAATTGTTTTATATATTCACAAGTGTTAGTCTTTTTTTTCTCTCTTCCTTACATCGACAGAATCTCTTCAGTGACCTGGGTTACACCCCATATACTAGCGTTATAAGCTAATCTGTTTTTAGAGATTAAACTCTTTGCATTCGATTATCATGAAAACGCATCCCAGAGAACGATCGACTCGGTAACCATGTGTTAATTACCCCTAGGTTCATTTTTTTTTTTTTTTTTTTTTTTTTATGATTTATTTATACACTTTAAACCATTACAAAAAAAAAAAAAAAAAAAAAAAAAAAACAGAATTTACAGAAACAGGGGAAGATGAAAATACACAAACCATTACAGAGAGAAGATGCACTGAGGAATATTTTCCCCTCAACAAATAAATAAAGTACAATCACATACAGTAACAGTAAACATAGCAGTGTATTGGCCAGGCAATACAAAATTAGTATCAACATCTAGATTGGTGACAGATGTGGGGGGAGATAAGGGGATCACACACAAAGAGCAGGGTCAAGCTGTAGAGTTTTGATATGTTCACACAGGGGTTGCCAAAGCTTGATGAAAATGGTGCTAGGTCGGTGAAGAGAGTACCTAATTTTCTCCAGTTTCATAAAATAAAGAACATCTCTTATCCAACGAGTGTAAGATGGAGGGTGAGGGCTTTTCCAATTCAATAGAATTAAACGCCTAGCTAAAAGAGTCAGAAAGGCTACAAAATCTGAAAAGTGAGAAGGCAAAGAATGGCCAAGCGGGAGAACCCCAAATAAAGCTGTAACTGGGCAGAGTGGGATATCCGCCGAGGTAATGGCTGACAATGAGACAAAAATTTGTCTCCAAAAGGAAGACAGAGCAGGGCAGGACCAGAACATGTGAATTAAAGTGCCTGAACCAGAATGACACCTGTCACACTCCGAGTCAATAGACGGGTTAATGCGTGCTAACCTGGTCTTCGACCAGTGGGCTCTATGAACCACCTTGCACTGTATGAGCCTGTGACGTGCGCAGAGGGAAGAGGAGTAAACCCTGTTTAGGACTGCCTTCCATGTCTCCTCGTTAATCTCAGTACCGATGTCTTGGGACCAGACAAGGCGTAAATCATCAGAGGAAAATTGCAAATGAACAATTATATTCACTAGTTTACAAATTGACCCTTTAGTACAAGGATCCACACCCAGAATGATGTCTAAATCTGAAGGGAGAGGTGCATTTGGAAAGTTGACCATTTTTTTTCGTACAAAGTCTCGAATTTGTAAATATCTGAAAAAATGTTTTTTGGAAATATTAAACTGAGAAGTCAACTGTTCAAAAGAGGCAAAAACACCATCGATGTAAAGGTCAGCAACAGAAACCAACCCAAGATCTCTCCAAGAGGTGTAAGCACGGTCTAAAATGGAGGGGTAAAACAACGGGTTAGAATGTATTGGGGATAACAGGGGGGTATTATGAAGACTGAAATGTCGCAAAAATTGGGTCCAGATTTTAAGACTGTTTTTAACAATTATATTATTTGAATATTTAATTGGGGACAGTGTGTATGGGAGGCATAAAAGAGCCACCAGGGAAGATGATTTACATGAGGCATTCTCGATATGCAGCCAGGATGGGGAGTTGACGGAGTTGCTTGGTTGGAACCAGTAAAGAGTGGTGCGTATATTTGCTGCCCAGTAATATATTAGAAAATTAGGAAGAGCTAGACCACCTAATTGTTTTGTCTTCTGCAGAATGCCTTTTCGAATCTTTGGGGTCCTTTTATTCCAAAGAAAACTAGAAATAGAGCTGTCGAGTGTAACAAAAAAAGACTTTGGAATAAAGATAGGAATACACTGAAATAAATATAAAAATTTAGGGAGCACGCTCATCTTAATACAATTAACCCTACCGATCAGGGATATAGGAAGGAGAGACCAACGATTAAAATCCTGAGATAGACGATTAAGCAGTGGAACAAAATTGTGGTCAAATAAGTCTGAAAAGTTTCTTGTCACATTTATGCCCAAATATCTAAAACTTAAGGAAGATCTAAAAGGTAGGGATGCTAATGGATAATTCAAGGCAGCTGTGTTAACTTCTTAACCAGCAGCGGCCCGCCGTGGCTAAACTTTTATTAATTTTTTATGCTTTGTTTTATAACAAATATTCAACTGACAATCATAAACTATGCATCATTTGAAAGCTAAAACACTCAAGAATCATGTTCTAAACTTGTTTTTGCAATCAATACACCAGAGAGGAAAGGGTTAAATTAAATGCAAGAGGACTGGTTATGAAAAAATAAGCAAAATGAACCGCTATACTCATCTTTCATCTCGTATGGTTCATATCAGTTCGGACGAATCCAAGAAACAACAGCATACATTACACTGTAAGGGTCCACTCTTCAAAATGCATCCCACTTTTTAATCCAAAACAACGACAAAATAGGGAAAAAAATGAAATATCCTCCTTTGTTTGCATGAGCGTTTTCGAGATAGAGTTCGCATCACGTTCATTTTCAAAGAAATATCGATTCTAATCCGTATTCCAACACTCAAAAGCCATCTCACCCCCGTACTTTACACTCTTCCGGATAAAATGAGACAATCCACAGCTCTCTCGTTCAATCACAGGCTTTGTTACTGACCAAAAGAGTAAGAGACCGACTGACAGGCTGAGCGCGCTGTCAATCTCGCACCTGGGGTTTCGACTGGATAAAAGCCTGGATAAAGCCGGCCAATGTCCAGTCGGCAAAGTTTTGATTGATGGGAGTATTAGCCAACTAAAATCGATTGCAGTGATAGTCCGTTTATGCAAGCATATTCGTCAAATTCAAGTGCTCAATGTTTTCATTCACATGCGCGCTTTCGCCACACGCGCGGCTCGCAGACACGCACACACATAATGCACCGACCATAGACTGTAAACAAACACACACACGCAACGTTTTGACACATGAAGCTTGCATAAATGCACGGATTTACTCCAAAGCATGTTTCTGATCATCTCGATCATGGATCGTCGACTACAGAAGAGATTTGAACGTGTTATTGATGAAGATGAAGATGAAGAGGAGCCGCGACGAAGAGCAGCAGAAAGTAATAGGATATTCATTATAATTATCAGTTTATTGCAATTTATTTGAGTAAAAACCACGTTTGTAATTACAAAATATTCTAAAACATTTATTGTTTTCTTTTTATGTATGTTATACATTAGTTTGAAAACGATCACTGATGGAATGTCTATAGATGTAGTGAGAAATCACTGTTTTTGCTATTAGAATTGTTCAAAATAAAGGGAATTTTGTTCAAATGTTCAAATGTTGTGCTGAAATCGTTTTTTTTCTTGTGTGGTTTGAAGGGCAGAACAGTTCTGAATTGATATACATGTATGTAGTAGGCCTATGTAGTGTTTACTCCTTATGTGAAGGTGTTGGGTGCCAGGTGTACATTTGGAGTCTCCAAATTGCATTTTGGAAAGGACGCCTATACTTTTCTTGAATAAAAGCTTACAGAAACTACATTTTTGGGAGTATCATCCTCAAATTTGAATCTAAACATGGTCAGACATTCAGTTTTATCTGTATGGTGTTTTCAGGCCCTTAACATAAAAGTCTGATACATTTTTCCCTAAGTGAAGTTAATTCAAAGAAATCGTGAGTCACTTTCATGTAAATTTGACCTTGTTTTATTCTGTTCCTATGCTAATTTGAGTTATAATGACTCTTGAGTAACTAAATTTCAAGTGTCTAGATTAAAAAAAGATCAGAGTTATGAATGTGGACCATAGGGTTTAAGAGCTACAGACATTTGTATTTGGGTATGTCATTTTCTGAAAATTCTCAAAAATAGGGGCGCTGGTTAAGAGGTTAATGGGCATTAATTCACTTTTACTCAAATTTAACTTATAGCCTGAGATTAGGCCAAAATCCATTAGCAAATCAAGCACCAAGGGAATGGAAGTACCAGGCTCAGAGACATATAAGAGAAGATCATCTGCGTACAGAGATAGCTTATGCTCCAATCCTCCCCTTTGAATGCCAGCCATCGCACTGGATCTTAGAGCAATTGCCAAAGGCTCAATGGCTATTGCAAACAAAAGGGGAGAAAGCGGGCAACCTTGTCTAGTCCCGCGACCGAGGGAGAAATACTCAGAATAGTTATTATTAGTTCGAACACAGGCCAAGGGAGATGTATATAAAAGCCTAATCCAAGATATAAACTGATCAGGAAAGCCAAATTTCTTCAGTGTATAAAACAAATAGTGCCACTCGACTCTATCAAACGCCCTCTCAGCATCCATGGAAATAACTAACTCTGGTGTTTCATTTAAAGAAGAAGAATAAAGAATATTAAAAAGGCGTCTAATATTATGAAAAGAATGTCTGTTTTTAATAAAGCCTGTTTGGTCAGTAGAAATTAAAGTTGGAAGGACCACCTCCAGGCGTCTTGCTAGGACTTTAGCTAATAATTTCACATCTGAACAAAGTAAGGAGATGGGGCGATAGTTGCTGCACTGAGAAGGATCTTTATCTTTTTTAAGAATAAGAGAAATGATAGCCTGCCGTAAGGAATGAGGGAGAATACCTGAGCTGTAAGACTCATTGAACATGTTAAGTAAAAGAGGTGATAATTTGTCAGAAAATGTCTTGAAAAATTCAGCAGGGAAGCCATCCGGCCCTGGGCATTTGCCATTCTGCATTAGACTAAGAGCAGACTTAATTTCGTTCAATGTAAGAGGGCCTATCAAATTTGAGGAGATATCAGGATCAATGCAAGGCATATTGAAGGAATTGAAAAAATTATCGAACTGGGCTACTTCAGCTATGCTTTCCGAAGTATATAACGAGGAATAAAAATTCCTAAACTCATTATTAATAGTCAGTGGATTAACTGAAGACCCAGCAGAGGTGGAAATTTGAGTAATGAGATGTGAAGCAGCAGACTGACGCAACTGATGGGCAAGCAATTTGCTTGATTTATCACCGAATTCATAATAATTGCAGTGAGTCTTATGTAGAGCTTCAGTTGCCTCATTTGTAGTAAGTAAGTCAAACTCTGTCTTTGTTGTCAGAAATTTAACAAAGTCATCTGAGTTTGTAGAATTAACACAATTAGACTGAAGGTCTGCCAAAGTATTCAAAAGATTAGCTCTCCTTTCATTGTTTATTTTTCTCTTATAGGCCGAGTATGAAATTATTTCTCCCCTTAAATAAGCCTTACATGCCTCCCAAATTGTCTTAGCTGAAACACCAGGGGAAATATTTGTGGAGATAAAAAGGTCAATACGATCATTAATGACAGAAATAAAATTAGAATCATTGAGAAGCAGAGAGTTAAAACGCCAAGGAGATCGGGACATTGAAAGGCTTGGTAAAGCGAGGTCAAATGTAACAGCAGCATGGTCTGAAATAACAATAGTATTATAGATACATGAGCTAATCAATGGAAGCAATTTGTTATCAACAAGAAAGTAATCAATGCGGGAGAAAGTATGATGTACAGGGGAAAAGAAAGAAAACTGTTTTGTGCTAGAATTAAAAAAACGCCAAACATCAGAAATAGCATACTGCTCCATGAATACCTGAATCGTCCTGCTGGACTTAGACTGTGCACATGGTCTAGATGAGGAACGGTCTAAAAGAGGGTCTAAGCAGCAGTTAAAATCCCCACCCAGAATTAGCTGGTTGGAGTTCAAATCAGGGAGGGAAAACAAAACTTTTTTGAAAAAAGCCTCATCATCCCAGTTAGGGCCATATACATTGGCCAAAATCAAACAAACTCCATTGATCTGTCCTCTAAGAATAATGAAACGCCCATTGGGGTCCGAGATGACTTCAGAAACGGAGAAAGGAACCGATTTATGTATGAGAATAGCTACCCCGCGGGACCTATCCTGGAAGCTGGAGTGGTAGAGCTGGCCTACCCAGCCCTTTCTAATACTTAGATGGTCTGCAGGCCTGAGGTGTGTTTCCTGAATAAAGGCTATGCTAGTATTCAATTGTTTCAAATAATTAAGAACTTTATTTCGTTTCACCGGAGAATTCAGTCCTTTGACGTTCCAGCTGGTGAATTTCAGTGCACCACGAGTTGCCATCTTGTTATTCATCACGGGCGTGGATAATTAATTCCCTGAACATGACAAGATTTCTGAGACCCCCACACAAACATCCCAGCCAATAGTACACCTTGCTTGTAGCATATAAGGATATAAAGTGCCATAGTGATTGCACACAGATTGACAAAGGTAGAAGAGAACGACCAAGAGACAAAAAAAAAAAAAAAAAAAAAAAAAAACACACAACAACCCCTACCCCCACCCCTCCCATCAGCTGACAAGAACAGCAGCTGGAGCCACTTTACCATAACACGTTTCCTAACTCCTTGTCCTCCCATAAAAGGTGAATAACCTCAATAGTGATTATCAGAAATTACTGACAGACATTCTTCAGAAACAAATCTAAATGTAACATATAAGCGCAAACTTTTAAAGAAAATAATAATAATAAAAAATTAATTAATTAATTAATTAAAAATAAAAAATAAATATAGCTTGGGCAAAAGGACAGTAAAACTAGCTGTCCAAAATTAGCACACCCTGTATGAATTAAGCTTAATCAAATAGCAGGAACTTTGTGGTGAACACGTTCAATATAAAACAACTCAACTTTGTCAAGTTTAACAAACAATCTAATGTTAAATTCACTAAACAGCCCACATTATCCTTAACAAGTAATAATTAAGCAGCCTGCTCGCAGTATGATGGAGTCTGATTTGAAAATTAAAAGTTGTTTGTCTGTATGCCAAAATTAAAATCTAATTGCAAAACACTATTATTGTTTTGTTGTTGTTGTTTTTTTATATATATAACAAACTAAAATGAGATTTGAAGGGACCTTGTAGTTAGCAAGTTTGAAGAAAAAAAAAAAAAAAAAAAAAAAAAATGAAACAACTTTGTCCAGTTTAACCAAGTGTCTAGACTCAAATCTTGGACGGCCAAGCCATTACTTAAAATAATGGGGGGGAAAACGCCAAAAAAATCAAGACTGCTCATAGTAGAATACAGTCCGTCCAGTTTACTATGAGTCCAAGCTCTAGATGAAGTTGTTGGCTTCCGCAACCGAAGCCAGCCATTTCCTCTCACTGTTTGGAAGAGTAATTCGCAGTCTAGCAGGGAACAGAAGCGCAGGCTTGAGTCCGCGTTTGTACAATGACGACATCACATCCTTATACTCGGAGCGAAGTTTCAAAACCTCAGGGCAGTAATCCTCGAAGATACGGATTTTGTGTCCTTCATACATCAACTCACCCTTCTTGCGAGATTCACGGATGACCAGGTCCTTCACTTGAAAGCGATGAAATCGCAAGATGACGGGTCTCGGTCTCTGCCCAGGGGCTGGTTTAGGTGCGAGACTGCGATGAGCTCTATCTAGCTCGGGCGGCGAGGTTAACACCTGAGATCCAAGGACATCGACCAGAAGCTGGGAAAAAAATGTACTTGGACGCGGCCCCTCGATTGACTCAGGTAAGCCCAGGATTCGAATGTTTTGGCGCCGACTACGGCTCTCGAGATCTGAGACTTTAGCCTTAAGCCACTCGTTATCCTTCTGGAGACCCGAACACGTAGCTTCGAGTCGTTCAAGCTGTTGACTGATCTCCGTAGTGCCGGCCTCAAGACTTCCGATGCGAAGATCATGATCTGCCACTGTGGACTGAATGTTGTCCAACTTCGTTGCCAAACTTTCGAAAGATGCTTTGAAGTCCGCGGCGATAGATGCTCTGAGGTCATCGTGTAAAGCACTGATCTCGGCTAGCGTAACGCTAACACCCGTCGAAGAGGCGCCTTCTTTATCGACTTGTTTTCCCCTTCCTTTGGACATTTCAAGATCGAATAAAATCCCGAAGCGGTTATAAAACAAATGCTGTCAGATGTCAACGAAAATGTTGAGTAGTGATGGGACATTTGAACCGAGGCGTCGGAGCGTGTGTCGAGAAAAAGTGGGCGTGCCAGATGAAGCCGCGATTCGAGGCTTGTGTCGTTAACGTAAAAATCACGTGACTAATGACAAACGAGGCCTCGGTTTGTGTGGATACGTCATCGGTTCGGTCTGAGTGTCGCTTCCGGATAAAAGGCGGTTCGAATCTCGCGCCTCCTTGTGGGTGTTGTCAGGAGTAGTAGAAGAAGTTGTAGTAGTGTCAGAGAGTCAGAGAGTTAGATGATAACTGTTGTGTCATATGTGAGGGCTGTATATTATTACATTATCAGGTTAGAATAGTTATAGTATATTATTATTATAGTAGGCCTAGCTATATTATAGTCTTAATTAGATAAGATTATTTGGATTGCTCTGGATTTTTGCATCTGGACTGGACTGCTTTTTGATTTGGATTGCCTTTTTGGATGTGTTTGCTTTTTGTGACTCTTCTTTTTCCTGGTAATGGAGTCAGCAAGAAAGAGGGAATCCTCCCCTGTCTGGGCTCAACAGAAGCATCAGTATCCTCATTTGTACCACTGCCATTTTTACGTTCCCCTGCATCCCCTGTTCCTTGTGAAAGGATATTTTCCAAGGCTAGAGAAATTTTGTCCAATAAGAGGAATCGTCTAAACCCCAACACACTTGAAATAATTCTGTTTCTCAATAAAAAATCTATTGTAATCCTTCCTTCCGGACTATTCTGTTGCAGTTTACTTTAATCTGTTATCTATAATCTGCTAAATGAATAAATTTACTTTATTACACTCCCTCTAACATAAGCACTGCACTCAACACAGTGTCACTGTTGTTGTTCATACTGTCACTATCCAAAAAATGTATGAATAATTAATAAACTGTGTGTGTGACTCTGCACAAGTAAATTCAGACAGAGAAAGATACATATTTTATATTATACACACACAGTAATGGACAAATGTCTGATCATGTCTTTTTATTATTGCAAATGAAAGGTTACAGACATCAACAGTGAGTAGCCTACAAAATAAATAAATAAATATTTGTATTTATAAAAATATTTTTATAAAATATACATTTAAATTAAAATATACAAATAAATATAAATATTTATTTGTATATTTACATTACAAATAAATATTTGTATTTCTAAAAGTTTTTTATAAAATATAAAAAAATTTATTAAAAAAAATATATTTTTTTTTATAAAATTAGGGAGGGAGCGTGGCTCTGAACACTGGTTCAGAATGAATTAATTTGTCTGCTATTTCTTTGCACAGTAGCTAGGTGTCACTAGTGAGCAATTCTGAATGAAGCTTCGAGTAATGAACCTTTGGCTGAAGCAATGGACTGCGAGGTCTCAGTGGTTCAGGAAGCCTCATTTTGCCATCACTAATGTTGAGGTTTTAGAGATAAACTTAAAAGTTTAGGGAGCGAGCCGCGTACACGTCTAACGTTACTCCTCGTGCGCCATAACCGGAAACCCCCCTAGGTTCATTTTTCACCGGAATTGTCCTTTAAATGTGTTGTCTAAAGAGTGCTGGTGAATGCAGGAACTGCCGTGCAGTTGTCAAAACTCAGTAATTCTACTGTGTGAGACGAGATCCATGTGTGTTATCTGCAGTAAAGACCCGATTTGTTTGAAAACATCTGTACAAAACAAGAGAGAAACCTGTGCTTTTTATTTGTAAAAAGCAGAACACCTTCTAATGTACAGTGCTGTATGTTAGAACAGATTTCCAAACACTGCCAATATTAAGATTTAACATGAGCTGACATTACCTCAGGGTCCAAGATAATTATAATTTCTCTATGAAAATGCAACTTTACAAGAACATTTCTTTTAAATTGTCCCAAAAAGTATGCTCCTAAACTGCTAACAGAAATGATGGCTTACATAAAAGTACATTTAAAATATTGGTACCTGTATCTAAATCACATAAAAATGAAAATGTATCCACATGCATTTATAACATACATTGTGTAAAAGGCTTTGTAATGGGAATTTTAATTTTCACACTCTAGGTGTGCTCCTGATTTTTCAATATAATGATTAATGTGAACACTGTGAGACAAAGGGGGAGACAGCTGAAAAGGGAACCTCTGACCCCTTGGGATCAGAGGTGGTCCCATTTGGGACTTCTGAGTTTGTAGGAATAAACTCAGCAGGATTAGGTCACTAGCAGAGAAACCTTCCCTTGTTTAGATAAGGGCCTGTGAGCAGAAGACCTTGAAGGTACTATAAAGGCTCCTCTGCCCTCCCTCCCTTCGTCGCACTTGTTCCACAGAGCACAGACTGTACTAATGACTTCTGTGTGGCAACTGGGCCTTCTTGCAAGAATAAAATACTTTAATGATCATTTGAATTTCAGAGTGTCTCTTACGCAGTTGATGATTGTTTAATGAAAAATTGCCACTACAGGCTTATAATTGTTTTTTTGGTTAAGTGGACCTTAAAGTATATTAACAAAATGTTCAGCCACTCAATATGTTTCTACAGACAGTTTAAGTCTGGTAATAACAGCAACTGCATATGAAACGTTGCAAAACATGTTGCCATTGTCAAAATGGCAAATTTGTCCTCATGGTGGAACTATTCAGCATAAACAAATGTGATTTGACACACTTTGGGCCCACTGCAAACAGGGCAACCTAAATGGCATTTGAATGGCCCTTGTCACAGGTTAACCTGGTGACTCTATAAACTTGGACTTACAAACACACCCATTTCACTAATACTGTGCATTGCCGGCAATAGTTACATCTGTGTACACATCAGGAAAGTGTTATGGAGTTTTTGTTTTGTTTAGTCTAAAGTTTGGTGCTGCTGTTTTTGTTATAGTTTTCAATTATTGATAAATTCCCTTTAAAGATGTTATTATTTTTCTAAAAATAACAGAATGCCAGAACACATAATTCATATAATAATTATTACCTTTATTTTTCCACAGAATTTCTACAAACCTTATTGCAGTTAAACTTCCCGGTTCACACTCTGTACAACCAAACCCATAATCCAGGTTAATCTGTTTTTTATAGAAACAGCCACATCACTTCCTGTGGAAGATACCATTCTGGTGTGATGTCAGAGGGGGAGGGGATTTAGAAACAGTTGCTTTTGCAATTTAATTTGTTGTTAAACTCTTTCTCTGTTAATGGTTGTTGTTTAACCTGTTTGGAAGGTTTAAGTGTTGTTTTGGGTGTTTATATTATTTAATTTGATCATTACAAACTAAAATGTTTGTACATGTGATTGGTATGCTCTATAGGAGGGGCTTCAGCCTATAAATAGGCTTGCTGGCTGAAAGGATTTCAGTTCTGATTGTGGACTCTAAGACTGAGCAGCGTTGCGAACTTGGGCCATTTGGTTTAGCCAAAATTAGCACATTGTTGCTGTTTTCTTTTCCTTTTGTACAGTTTTTATTTATTTTTGTTTTCTCCTGCACTGTAAATATTTATCACCTTCCAATAAAACACCATTTTTGGATTTTGCATCAACTTTTTGTACAGCACGTCATTTCCCTTTTCCACTCCAACTGGTTGGCCTCCCTACAGTCCTGTATCATTATCAATAAATCAAACTGATTATTGTATCTTGTTTCTATGGGCTGGATATATTCAGAGTCCATCAACAAAATTTTCATCAGCCAGTAAACATGTTTCCACAGTAAGTTTGGTAACGACATTCTGGATAAAACTGAAACTGAAAAACATAACATAAAAAATAAATCACCCTGCGCTCAATGCACCACCTGAGTTAATTACTTCCCCTATGTGCTCTGTCTCACATTCACACACTATCTAAAGGTAAACAGATGGCACTGATAAGGCTATAACTGGGCAAGAGGGAAGAGTGTGTACATGTGAGTGAGTGAGACACTTCTATGCAATGTCCATTGCATAGAAGTTGCTGGACAGTATAGCCTCCATTTCAGCTCGGAGGTCAGGATAGCTGTTGTAAGTTGATGGCAGCTCTAAAGTTGGGCCACAAGTATGTGCAATAGGCCGCCTTGATAACCCTTTCAAAGGGGTGAATATGACTTGAATGTCTTTAACGCAGATGACATCAGACCCTGTCACGAATCTCAACATCTTCCGGAGGCCTATCTCATCTAATCCCCTGATGTACTGATGTAAAAATCGCAAACTTTGGTTCTCTGCTGGAGTAGCTGGAGAGGCCGTGATCAACTTTAATACCTTTCCGGTTTAAGATCCTCATACATCTTCTGCATATCCAGCACACTGGGGAAGAACTCCCTGAGAGTTGGTCCTGCGACTGCTGCAATGTTATCCAGTGCATATTTTGGTTGCTGGATTATTTGCTTGTGGGCCACTTGGAGAAGCACAGCTTTCAAGTTCTCTTGTGTTGGTACTGTTCTTACTCCCATGCGATCCATAAGATTATGATAGCCCTTATTTAATTAAAAACTGGGTCAAACATGAACAATTTCAGAACGTATTTGATTTAGTAATGCTCTCATGACAACAAATTAATTGTACATGATTCCCTGCTTATCCTGCAGGTACTAAAACACTATATGGTTTCCCCTCATCTCCACAAATGACAACAGACTTTCGCAAAAAGCACGCCTCTTTAAGTAGCCTACTGTTGCTATGTCCAACAAGCCACACTCTCTCTCATTTTTAAGGACTTCAAATAATAAATAGACACACCGTTTCGTGACTCTTTACTGTCCAAGCAGGACGTGAACTGATCGATTATCTCTTCTAGTTACAGCACATGAATGAATATCAGGATATGTTGTTTAAGTGTGATGTTAAAAACCATGGGAGAATTGAAAGAGAAACTCTGGCTCTATGTTAATTCTCTTCCGGCTTTTATGACTATTGTGCCAAAATATTTCTGTACCTGTAGATACAAATCTAAATGTTTTTATGCACAAGCAAAGAAATTTAGGCTAAATAATAATAATAGCCTAATAATAATAAACTGTGCTCGCCTTTCTCTTTTGAGGTGTAGGCCTAACTGTTTTTAAGTATAATTCTGTTAACTGTCAGTATTGTGAAGGATTAATTAAGGACTGTATTTTACTGGAGTAGGTGGATTTGTATCAGCACTGGTGTGTCGGTAAGAACACATACGACTCAGAGTTTGAAGCAGAGTTTGTAGTTTACTCTTGATTCAGGTTGAATAGTAACAGTGAGTGGTAACAGTAAGTGGTCTGAACATAATAAAGAATAACAATAATATTAGATATACAGCTAAATCAATAACATTCACGAAGGCAATAGAACTGGTTACATTATTAAAGTTATTGCAGTTCCTAGATAATCCACAAGGTGGCGTTCAAGGGACGCACATGGAGTTAGTTATGTGAGACGCCATTATAGTGTCATTACAGGCAGTAACATACACCCGATATACGAAACAGCACATAACACAATATTTACACAAATATAGGCAAACAACCATATAAATCACCATCCAGAGATATATCTCACACTATGAAAGTACTCATGCATTACTTATATAGCAGATTTGTGTACTTTATTGAGTTATCACGAGCTCGTTTTGCTCACCATCGCGGCAGCTCGCGCTAGCGCCTAAGCGCCAAAGTTCATCCCTTATGTTTAATATAAGTTATATTAAAGGTCCCGTTCTTCGTGATCCCATGTTTCAAACTTTAGTTAGTGTGTAATGTTGTTGTTAGAGTATAAATAATATCTGTAAAATTATAAAGCTCAAAGTTCAATGCCAAGCGAGATATTTTATTCAACAGAAGTCGACTGCATCGAACTGCCCGTTTGGACTACATCCCTCTACTTCCGTCTTTAATGATGTCATTAACCCTCTGGGCTTCTTTGTAAATGAGTCACACTTAGCTTCCTCCCGGTCAAAAACGGACGAAGCCTTAAAATGTAACTTTATTTTTTCCCAGGATAACCAATCAAATATATTTTTGTTCTATAATATTTTCTGATTATTATTTAGAATTTTTAGAGTTTTTTATGATACTTTGCATTAATTATATTGTTTTTTATGAGCTATTTTTTCCATTAGAATGAATATATATATATATATATATATATATATATATTCACCTTATTCCGGAAGTAGCACTGGGTGGCGCCATCCGCGTAATCTCACTTCCTGGTTTAGCTACTTAGCGCTTTGTTTGCCCTGGTCCAATCCAGGGGGGCAGCGTTTCATATTATGTTGAAGCTTCCCCGGGCGCCGCCATTGGCTATCAGACCATCACCTGCTGTTAGCATCCCATTGACTCCCATTCATTTTGGCATCACTTTGACAGCGAATAACTTTACATCTGAGGCGTTTAAAGACTCCATTTGTCCATTATTTATTTCTAAAGAAACACGAAAATGTATAAAAGGCTCCATTACCTTGTATCTTACGTTATGGCCCCGTAGAAGCAGTTTTTGTAAAAATAGGCTAACGATTGCGTCATACCAACGCGACTCTCTGTCGCACAGTAGAGAGATTACCGTATGGACAGGAGGAGAAGCTCGCTGGCAATCGGGGGGACGTGGAGGCAAAATGGCAAAGTAATTAATCAGAATACTTAGCAAAAGTTTCTCCTGCTCCAGCTCATGGACACCTCCTACTCACACTCTCCGTCTCTGCAAGTTTCGGAAGGGAATGATTCAGATTTCGCTTGGCACAGCTACTAGAAGACAGACGGGTTGCTCACGTCACATCTACGTCGTCAAGCTCAGTGTGAGTCTGCGCAGTACGCTCGACCATCAGGAAGTTTGTGCTTCTAATTGACTTCACTTGCCTCCGTTGAATCCAATGGGGTCGCTGTGTCCAGTTTATATACTGTCAATGGTCCAATCTGTTATCTGTCTTGATATAAGTAGATAGCAGGGCTCCAGACTAACTTTTTTCAACTCCGTCCTGGAACCGTCCTGAAAAATGATTTGAACCGTCCTAAAGTGAATGTCAACCGTCCCAAAATAAACATGTTGTTTCTGTACTTTGTTATTATCATCTATAGTTGTTAGCTGTTAGTCACATAATAAAAACACCATTAAAATGTTTATGATATATATTATTATATTTATTTAGCTCCATTCAAAGTAGTTATCTGTAAACAGGTAAAAAACAGATTTAATAAAAAATAACAGGAGTTAAATGCTTTTTTGTATTCATGCAGAACAAATCTTTTTTTTTTTTACATATATGAAAATTAAGATAAAAATACATACAGCTCAAAACGTTTTTGAGTTGGATTAAAAAAATAACAAATAAATACTGGTGACTAGCCTACATATCTCAAAAATATCATCATTCTTTATTCTTTCAAGCAGCAGACTTACTTATTTGTATGAATTAAATATAATGAATCATTATTAAAGCTATTAACGAGCAGTGAATGCTTTTCTCTTTTTCTTTTGTTGCTTGATCAATATTAAGGACACAGACCGCATTAGGTTTATTACACACTGTCACTTTAAGACATCGGATCATGTCCAATGACATGCGGATCCAATTGCACTGATGCACATCCGATACACTCAAAACTGTTTAAGACATAACCAACATAGTTTACGTGAATACTCTCCAAAACTGACATTTCGACATAATGTTGTGTGCATTTGTCCATTCAGACACGAAAGAGAGCTCAATTCAGTACTCGCACGCTGTATAGGTGTCTATGTGCATGGCTGCACGCTTCGGGTCGGGTGTGTGCGCACAGAAAACCGTACTGAATACAGCTCTTTTTTTTGCGTCGTCACTCTTATTCAGATCTACATGTCTGCTCTACTCATTCTCCCAGACGTTTACATTTTTTAACGTTTTATGAGACATGCAGCGCATGTCAACCCGTGTGCCGCTGGGTAGATCAGCACGTTACAGTACAAATGTGCGCATCTACCACAAACGCAGGACATCAGTTCTGACTGGATCGCTTCGCAAATCGTCACTATCTAACATTTTTGTCTAGTTTTTATTCGTTGACGAAAATGTCAATAGATTTTCGTCATGGTTTTTGTCATTCAAAACTAGTTTTTATTTAGTTATCGTCTCATTTTCATCTGTGAAAATAAGCCATGTGATAGATGTACCGCGAAACAAGTCTCCGGGTGAGTAGCCGGCCAGTGATAGTAACTATAGTAACAGCATGAGAAGACGCGCTCCGTTGTAGTCAGCGCTTGGTCAGTTAGTATTTAAATTTTCTAAGCAAGATTACCCTAATAGTAATAAATGAACACACATACAAAAATGTCTTTCGTCCTGTTGGCGTCCTGGAGAATATTTCTGTTCGTCCTAAACACATTTTCTGTCGTCCCCAGGACGATAGGACGCCGTTAGTCTCGAGCCCTGGTAGATAGACTATAATATTATAGCCAAATGCGTTGGCCTATGGTTATTAACAACTGCTGCAACGTACTAAAGTACATTTCACTTGAAGCTTTTGAAACAATGCCACAATCAAATTATTTAATAGCTGTGTCTTTCTAATAGCTATTACTTAGTTATGAAGATGTGCACAAACACTACTACATGTAAAGTTTGAAACATTATTACACCACAGTTTGTTTGCTTAATCACCAGATACATTTGCAGTGTATAGCCAACAGATGAGAAAAAAATAGCCACGAACTGGTGTAGAAAGAAAGTAGAGCCTCAACTAGATGAACAAGACGGTAACGTTAGCTTAGCTAACTGCTAGCTGCAATTTCTTATGGTTTGATCTCTAACACAAGTAATGGCTGTAAAATAAATCCAGCGACTGAATTCTAGAGGACCATAGCTTTCAAACAAGGTATAGCATGTGTATGTGTCCTGTAGTGAGACCATTACAACATTAGATGTTTGTGGCTAATGTAGGCTAAACACTACACATCGGCCGGGCTGCGATCAGACAGGCAGACGGGTCATATAAACACCTAAAAGTCGTTTAAAAATTACCCCGAGAAACAGTGCATTGCTGTGCTGTTGGTACACACGTACATAGCACATTTGGCACAAATTAACTTATCTTATGTGACATTTTATCAGTGAAACTTCTCTGCAGTTCTCCTCGAAATTGAATGAGGGTCCGCTAAACCGGAAGGTGGTTTACAACGGAAGTACTGGACAGAAGTAAAAGTGGGCGGGGCGGAATAAGGTGAATATATATATATATAATATATATATATATATATATATATTTTTTTTTATATATATATTTTTTTCAATAAATGCAACATTTCACATCAAAATAGAGTGCAGGCCTCAAAAAAAAAAAAATTCAAGTGAGAAGAGCGCCATCTAGTGGCTTTAAATATATAAATATGTGTCATGTCCTATAACCGCCTATAGGCTGCCTATAGCTTTTTTATTTATTTATTTATTTATTTATTTATTTTTGTTCCCATTCGGAAAAAAAAAAATTAATTACTAAGCAACCACTGAATGGAACAGCACAAATTATATAGCATTTTAAAGCTTAGGATCTCAGCTTTGTAATGCATCTAATTACATGTATTAACTCCTAAAGAGTGCTGAGTAATCCCTCTAAAACCGAGTGTACCGCCAGCAGGCGCCACCTAGCTGCGAAAATATTCTTTACCATATTTTTCAAAAATCTTGCCTTGATTAACACAAAGTTGATGTCATTTGAAAGCTTAGAGTCTGAACTTTACAGTGAATGTATCCACTTTGAAAAACTCGTAAGTATTGCTGAGTTATTTGCTGATAAATAGAATTTCCTTTTTTTCATAATCTATAAAATAATGTACTGCAATGTGCCAAAAACATCATACAGCTCATGAAACATTCACAGATCATTGAAAATAGCACTTCATTTTTTACAGCATATTATTACAATTAAAATGAGCCCAAAATAAACATAATCTATTGCTTTTATGACAAGATATTCTTCATGGAGAAAAAATTGCCCATGAGGGGGTGTCAAAGACTGTACAAAAAGGCTATCTCTTTTACAAATGCTGTAACTTTTGATTCCTTTGTCCAATTTTTTTTTTTTTTTTTTTATCCAGATGCAGCTAACATGTAGGGGGACTTCACTAAAAAATAATTTTCCTCCTACCTTATTTCCTTCCTGAGTTATTCCATGACAAATAAGAAAGATATGCAAAATCATAATAAAAATTATATATATATATTGTCTTTTATCCGCAGTTTCTCTGCAGGACAATGTCCAAATGTAATGTAATTTATATTTTCAAAAAATGTAAAAAGAGTTCTTTCAAACGATACCTACCTTTTGACTCTCCTTGCTATAGTTTTGGAGTTATTATGAGTATATAATTTTTATATAGTTTGGAGCAAAATTTGCTGTTTCAGTCTTACCAGTTAATTTCTCTGTGTGTGTGTGTGTGTGTGTGTGTGTGTTTGTGTGCGTGTGTGGGGGGGGGAGGGTGTCTTATTTGCACTCTTGATGTTTTAGAGTGTCACCCCTCCATTGCTGTGCACTTTTTTTCTGCACAGTGGCTGATTTGTAGTTTGTACCACCAAAAGTTTCTCTGAGTTTTCGTATTTTTTCGTATTTCCCATTCATTTCCTATGTCGGTCATTTTTGACCGGGAGGAAGCTAAGTGTGACAATTTTTTTTACGACCCTTTAACATATCCGAATCATGTCCATGATTTTTTTGTGTGTTCACATAGCTAATACAACAAAAGTCACCAAGTGTCATCCCATTCCAATGAAGCAACAATTTTTAAAATTCAAAATGTATACGGTTTCGGTCATTTTTGACCGAAGAAGCCCAGGGGGTTAAAACCGTTTTTTGACTAACCTCCGCCCACAGAAATGCTCCCTCAACTCTACCGAAATTCGTTTATGTACTTGCGCACTTCTAATAACTTACTGTGTTTACTCTTACGGTGATTTTCTGAAGTAAAACTGACGCTTCATCTTTTGTGTGATGTACAATAAACTTTATTAAACTCATCAGTATATGTCTGATCATCATTCAGACAGCAGACTTGTAGGCTATTAATAAATAATGGATACATACAAGCAGATGACAAATACGTTATAATAATTAAACTACTAAACTATACCTGTTTCATCTCTATACAGCACTCTGACTCTGTAGGCATAATTGTCCTACTCGAAATGAACACGGTTACTGAGAGTTTCTGATATTATCATCATTCCATGAGATTAAATTGTCCTGAGACTGTGCGCAAGCTCATGAAGCTCCGCCCCCTGTGCCGTGCAGCAGCAGCTTATTTGCATTTAAAGGGCACACACTAAAACAGCGCGTTTTTCTGAGCCCCAAAAAATGACAATTTAAACATGCTGTAAAAAATGATCTGTTTTGTATTTTGAGCTGAAACTTCATATACACACTCTGGGGGCATCAGAGACTTATTTTACATCTTGTGAAAAGGGGCATAATACGGGACCTTTAAACATAAGGGATGAACTTTGGCGCTTAGGCGCTAGCGCGAGCTGCCGCAATGGTGAGCAAAACGAGCTCGTGATAACTCAATAAAGTACACAAATCTGCTTTAAACGCATATATAACATCACAAGATAAAAGGAAATAAACAACTTACATTCTTGTCATTAACTCGCTCACATAAGACCACTACTGAAGGAAAGATGAGATATTAATCTTCTGCATCGGAGCATTCATATTTCGTTCGTCTCTTACTGACTAGGCACTGACTGACGTCATTCATTAAATGACTCCCTGATTGGATGAAACCTTCTTAACAGTCAGATCGCCTGTCAATCAAACTTCGGCGAAACTCTAAAACAAAATATTACAACTTTAAAATTAAACATTAGCCTACATATGACAAATTACAAATATTATTTATGTTAGTTAAATCAGCCCAAATGTTTACAACTACGTTCTTTTGTGTTGGTCAAGAGACTCCTAGTGGTGAATAGTAGCCTACATGATTTCTTCATAAGTAGGCTATAGGCTATCTGTGGATATTTTGACAAGAAACAATGGCAAACACAAATTTTAACATGATCATTTGTGTAAATCAATATTTACTATTTGGAATAAAAAGCTATACATAAGCAAGGTAAAATCACTTAATTGCTAATAAAATACAATTGAAGATCAGTGGGGAAAAATAATAAAGAACGAATAAGTGTGTGGAATGTGCTAGAAACCCCCTTGCAGCAGACGCAGACGAGACGTTCTGCAGACGAACGAGTGATGTGGCAAACGCAGACGAGACGTTCTGCAGACGCAGACGTGGTCACGTTCGGCAGACGCCACGTGCTGACAGACAGGACAGACCAGGTTACTTTTCGGTTACGTTTGATATTAAACATAATATATAAATTGTCTCTGGTCAATTGTAAGACGTGACAGGGCTGTAGCAACGTTGCTACGCGACATTCAGCAACTGAGAGACGACATTTTGACAAATATTTTTTTTATGCTGGATAGGTCTATAGATATCCCCCATGTAGCATGTTATGTTTTGTGGTTAATTTTTAATTAGTCAGACGTTATATAATTATATACTTTTTAAATATTGTTTTTATACAATTATTGTGCACTCGTGATTTTCCTAGACTAAATTTTACTGCTGAATTATCCACTAATCTAGTTTATAATAGCATTTATGTCAGATTATGATCATATATATATATTTGTTTTTCTTTATAATGAAGTTGTCTGTATTAAGTAGATTGTGTTTAACACACAAAATAGTGATTATCAGTTCAACACAGAGCACAAAAAACGTGGACGTAGCTGTTCTAGTTCTATTGCACGCATAATCTCGCTGCAATACGTTTTTATCAAGTAGAATAATACAGCATAATCATGCACATAGCTATGACTTTTTGCTATTTATTTCAGAGGGAAAAAAATCAGCTGTGCAACTGTGGCTTTACATAAAGTCAGCTCGAGAATTTATCTGAATACATACATAGATCCGCCTGCTGAACCAACCTATATCGTAATGGTCCAGTGGTAGAACTTTCGCCAAGCGTGTTAGAGGTTCTGGGTTCGATTCCGTACTCGTATATATATATTTTTTTTTCTTGTATAACGTTAGTTTTTTTTCCCCCATTAAAACCGATTATGTTCATCAGTGGTTGTATATCAAGCAGGGACACATTTGTGTGCATTATGTTAGAGTATCCACAACGGATTGAAGCGCGCGTCCAAATGAAGACAGTGCGGCGTGTGCGCGAGCCACACGAGAAAACACTGTATCCCTGCCACTGATCGCAGCTACAACGAGCACTTTGATCACTTGATAAAAAACACATTTCAGCGCTAGATCGTCTCTTATTTAAAAAAAAAAAAAAAAACGAACGAACGAAATGAATGCTCTGCCAGTTAACTGGAGATGTTTTATTTATTTGTAGAATTGTTACATTAGTGCCGCGAGATGTTTTAAAAAGTGGTGGGGACAAAAACAAACAAAAAAAACAACAACAAAAACAGCAGGATTGCAAGGCCCCCTAGTGGCGCGAGGCCCTGTGTGGTTGCACAGTTCGCACAGTCTATGCGACGGCTCTGGCTGTCATATTCAGAATTTTTGGGTGAGTTGCATAAAGCTAGCAGTCCTCCAACATTCTCCCTTAAAGCATTTATGAAGCCTGGTACACCCCGACTATAAAGGAGCCGATTCTCTCCAACTTTTCCTGCTGCCTTCATCACATCCTCCATGCACTTTATCACAGGCTCCCAGAGGATGCAACGTTGAGTTTGCCTCTCCAATACAGTGACTCTTCCACTAAGAACACTCAGAAGGTTCACAGCTTCCCTGACTATTTGCTGAAAATCAGCTGTGACCTCTAGATGCTGCTTCACCTCTTCAATCTCCCTATGAATTTTATCCAGCACCTTCTCAGTCTCTTTAATCTCATTCTGAATGGTAGAGATCCTGGATTGGTAATTAGACACCTTTATGCTGTTGTCATTCACTTGGGACTCATTTTTTTTTAGCTCATCTTCAGCATCGCGTATAGCCTTTGAGGCATCCTCACATACACTTGCTCCCGTAGCCATCATTATTGGACCTAAAGGAAAGCAAGAAATCATATCAGCCACCAATACTGGTTAGTTGTACTCATTAGATTGATGATGATATAAAGAGTAGTGAATCAGAGAGGATTTCTCACCAGCAATCCATCCCAAAACTGGTATTGCAGTCACTACTGCCCCTGCAATTGCTACACCTTCACCTGTGTTCTTCCTATCCGTCTCTCTTTTTATTTCATCTTTTCTTAATGCTAAATTTTTTTTAGCTTGCTCCAAAGCTGCTTTAGAATTCTTTAATGATTCTTCGGCAGATTTCTTCTCGATGTGTAATTTATCCATGGCCATGCGTTTTTCTTTGTTCCGTTGCTCAACATTTTCTTTTTCTTCAGTAAGTTGCTCCATGCGTTCATCCAAACATCCCAGTTTTCCTTTAATCACTGTCTCTGATTTTTTCAGGCATTGCTCAGCGTGCTCAATGTGTTTCCTGATTTGTTTGTAATTGGAGCATGTGCCAGTGTTGGGATCTACATGTGCATCCAAGAGGGACTTGCAGATGTTGCAGATAGAGACAATTCCCTCATTTAGAGGCCCAGAAGCTGCCTCCATGTCCTGCAAATCCATTACACTGCGAGTTCGAAGATATGGAAAGAGAAAAATATTTTGACACATTGAATGGCATTTACAATGGAAATATTTGTCATTTTTAATTTACAAAATCATATCAATAATTAATCATTCACTTGCAGCAACACTTTGTGAAGAGATTAGATTAAAAAAAGCTTACCGTCTCATTTCGACTGTCATACTGAAACACAAAATGATGTTTTATTAACAAAGTTCGGGAGGAGCAGGTTCAGATAATTAACCAAATTATGCACAGCTGGAGATTAATCAGTAATCAACTCAATGACAGGGTATAAATTCACAGCAGACCTATCTCTGTTCATTGAAAGTTTGTCAGCATCCCTCCTCCACCCCATCTCCTCACTTCCAGTTCCATCTACACTTACCAACTGGGGGGAGTACTCTGGGTTCGGGCCTAACTCCGAGCTCGGAGCCCTCTCCCCGGACAGCACGCCAAATACGCATAAACTTATTGTACTATTATATGTAGATGTGAACTCGTGAAATGAAAGAAACTTAAATGTATCAAATATCTGTGGTCTACACTGAGCCAATTAGTGAAAGGATTAAATAACAATATCACACAAGCATGCTGTTGTTCTCAGGCACATAATGATAATCTTCTGTCACAAATGATGTATTCCTTGTGCTTTTGTTTTGTGATCTTTTCGTTAGTTCTGTCTTGTGCTTTGTGTTCCTGTTTCCTGGTTCCCTTGCCTGATCATTCTCACATGTTTGTTGTTACCCTTATTATTAGGGGCCAAGCACTGAAAGTGCGTTGGCAACTCTTGAAATCGTTGGCGTTCTTATTATTATTCTTCCGTCATGGAAGTCAATAGTTAAGCCAAAGTTATGAAATTTGGCACACTGATAGAGGACGATCTGAACTGTCACCATAGCAAATTTGGAGTCTCAGTCCCTCTAGAGCCATCTGTCCAAAGTTTCACTCATGTTTATGCTAATAACTTTTGAACTGTAAGGGCTAGAAACAAAATTCTTGTTTCCTCTAATTCCTTGGCTCAAGACAATTCAGTCTTGCACCCTTTGATGTCTTTTCCGTCATGAAAATTGGTCCGCCATTTTGAATTCTCTGAAAACCTACTTTTTCTCCTCCTAGGCCGTTGCTCCGATTTTAATGACAATTGAACCAGATCATCTTCAGACCATGCCGACAAAAAGTTATGGAATTCATGTTGATTCGTCAAACGTTCACGAATACCGTGCAAACTAATTTTACGTAGTTCTTGCAAAAGCAGACGTAAGGCTGTATCTTCGGAATGCTTTATCGTATTCAGACCAAACTTGGTACATGTCATCACAAGCATGACCTGAGGCCAGGGGCGGACTGGCCATCTGTGTGATCTGGAGAATCACAGAACGGCCGGTACTCCAGGACGGCCGGCGGGCCGGCCCACCACCCGCCACGCACGCAGTTATCACCTGTTTTTCCCCCCACTAATCTGTTTCACACTCCAGTACTGTAGGTGGCAGCAATGCACCTTTAAGTTGGATGCCAGCTGCACTGGCCGTGGCCGCCAAGTAAGGAAAAGCAAAGACGTTAGATAGAAGCATAGAAACAAACAAACAATATGCATAACGCGGCCGCGGGTAAAAAACGGAAAGAAAAGGGTGTGGCTGAGAAGGCGAGAGAAAAAAAATCGCGGAATTTAGATACTGAAGCCGCTAAATGTCGCAAACTAACTGAAATATTTAGCAGCACAGCCAGCAGCAGCACCTCGCAGTTAAATATTTGCAGCAGTGAAGAAGTGAGCCAGACAGCAACATGCCACCAGTGATGATGAGGGACAGAAAGATGAACAGACAGATCCAGGGCAAGTAAGTATGGAACATGAGAGGAGAAAGTGAGTTGAATGATGTTAGGAAGTGATATTCAGGTTGCTACATTTTTAATGATTACAGTAGTTAAAACAGCAAAACTTCAACATTTTAGCTGTAAAATGCCACATGCAGTAGCTAATATTAAGAAATATGTTGTGCTTTTACTTTTAAAAATGTTGGTAACGTTACAGTTAATGCTTACAAACTTTGAAGATTTTGAATACAGAAGTTACATTTGTAATGGTGTATTTTCATTTAGATGTATTATTATTTGTGCAGTAAGATTAATTACAGCATAAATTAATTAATAAGTAATAAATTAATTTTAAGACAGCATGGAATAGATTGTATAATATGCTGTTATAACAGCATATTATATAATCTATTCCATGCTATCTTGGAATAAAACCTTTTTTTTTTTTAAATCCATTCCATCATTTGTTTATTCAGGTTGAGCTTAGATCAAGTCCATTTATATGTGAGTATTCAAGTTAATCTAGAATAATGTGCTTTTAACACAACATCTAGTCAACATCAGTGCTATTGCTATAATTTGGATGGTATAGTATCATGAGCCACAATTAAAGTCTTGTTACACTCATGCCAGGCGTTATTGTTGTTGTTTTTGTTGTTGTCGAGTTTCCGCGCGCCGATTGCTTTGGGCTGGGCCTAGTCAAAGTCCAGGGCCGTTTTTTAGTCCCAGTCCGTCCCTGCCTGAGGCTACATGCTGCGTTTCGGCGCAGTGGCACCCTCTGGTCCGGAGATATACGAAAAATAGCTATTTTAGCTTATAACATTTGAACGGTTTGTCCAAAAATCATAGAAATGGTCTCGTTAGATTCAGGATGTCATGCCGAGTCAACTGATTCCATATCGACCATTTTAGGCGTCGGCCATTTTGAATTTTGTACCAAAATGCTGTATTTTATGAACGCATGAATGTATCGTTACAAAACTCGGTATGAGTCATCAGTACGATGCACTGAAGGAGCCAGAGAAGTTTTGAACCAGCGCCACCTAGTGGTAAAATACATTTTTCAAATGCTTATAACTCTGGGTGTGGTTGACTTATTTTTACTTATTCTCATCTCCTTAGGTTCCTGAATTTTTTATACACAGATTTCTTATGTGTTTAAATACATATAAATGTTTATAACTCCAAAGCGAAATGAGATATTTTCACCAAATTTGACACACAAATGTATGGGCTCACTCTGAGAACACATGAACAAAATAATGGGATTGTGCCTCTTGTTGGCGCTATAATAGAACAAAACATGAAATTGCCATTGACTTCAATACAGTATTGTGATATAAAATGCTATACTTTATGAATGCATTAGCGCATCGTTACGAAACTCGGTATGAGTCATTGGCACCATGCCTTGAAGGTACTAAAATTTTGGGGCAGCGCCACCATGTGGTAAAAAAGTTATAACAAAATTTCCAAAAATACTAATAACTTTTGAATAAATGTGCCTATTGTAATGACACTGGTCTTAAAGCTGCAGTAGGGAGTTTTTAGAAAACCTTGACTTAGCCTGAAAATTTGAACAAGCACAACTTACAGGTCACTCCCCCTTGTTCTCTGCTGCGCTACAGCCCTCCCTCCACAGCTCCTCCCCTACAACGGAGCCTGCCATGAACGTGCAGGCTAGTAAGCAGGGCCACCGATGACGGCGGATAAACAGTTATGGCACATTCACTGGTAGGGACGAAACATCAACAATATGCTTTACATTGACAATGGCCTGCCCATACTTTGACTACAAACTTGGTCCTCAAATCATTACGTATTTTGCAATATATGTAATGTAACTTTATAACGCTGCACTCTTTCTATAAGTTATAAATAGCTAGTAAGATAATATAACGGTAACTAACGTTACAGTAAGTAATTATTCTAGCAATATGTAATGCTAAATAAGGTTTGCTAGTACATTATTTCAGCAACATGACAAGCCAGTGAATTAGCAGGTTTCAATTGTTGCTTTGCACAGTGCGTGACATTTTATCTGTATGTTATGCAGCTAGAGTTTTGACACTGAGTCAATGGGCTCCGACGGGCTTGTTTATCGTCATCTGTCTTTTTCCGTTTACCTGTCTTTGTTATGAGCAGGTGCCACTCGAGAAATTGGCAGTTTTGGTTGTTTGTCTGCCATTAGCACAGCTGCGGCACACCGGCAATCTTAATTTTGAACGACGGTATGCGCTGTGCAAGAGAGGGGTGTTATCAGCGTGTACACGAGCTTGATTGACACTGCTAAGACATTCCTCTTGGCTCTGATTGGTTGTTTCTCACCGGGAGTAGTGTATTTCTGCAAATGGCAATAGGACCACTGGGAGGTGCCAGAGGAGCTTAATTTTTTTCACAGATTATCTGTCTCATATTCTACTGTCAGGACATAATGACAGTTTTAACAAAAATGTAAAAAATACATTTTTACACAAGTTACCTACTGCAGCTTTAATAGATTTCTTGGGTTATGCCAAAAACAATGATACCAATTTTGCCATAGTCAGCCAAACTTCCTGTCCGCAATCTTTTTTTTCTTTTAAAACATACTTTTTCAAACTTCTCCTAGACCGTTTGTCCGATTTTCACCAAAATCGAATCGTATCATCTCCAGACCGTGCCGGATTCAGATCGTGTCGATAGACGAAATCGTTTTTGTATACCGCAGCAGCAAAGTTGAGGCATGATGCCAAAATGACTATTCAGGCTTTATCTCTGCAATGCCTTGACATATTGACCAAACTTTGTATTATTGTCACCTCACTGTGACCACACCACATACATTTCGTAATTGTGCCACCTATTGGTTGAAAGTGATAATCCATTAAATCATATTTTGGTAACGCTTTAGATTACAGCACGGAAAGTACTATGTAATTAAGACAAATTTACAGCGTAACTTTCTGTAATTATAGTGTACCTATAAAGTACTTACATGTAAGTATAAGGGAACAATATGTAAAGTTTAGGGGAAAAAAGGGTAACAACCAGGAGATTTAAAAAATCATTATACTGTAAGTATTATAGAACTAAGGGGTGCTTATTCTACTATTATGATCCAACAATCTTACATTTGGGAACAATTTAGCGAGAACATACACTGGGTACCTTTTTGTAATAATGGTGTACCAATACATACTGTATAGGCTTTTTAAAATTACAGGGTACATATCTATGCATTTATACAGTTGTTTTTTTTATACCAAAAAGATGTTTAAGTTTGGGCTTACATGTTTCAAGGCAAGTAAAGCTAAAACTATTAAAGGGGTGGTATAATGCCCTTTTTACAAGATGTCAAATAATTATTTGATGTCCCCAGTGTATATATGAAGTTTTAACTCAAAATACCACACAAATATTTTTATATAGCATGTTAAAATTGTCACTTTTTGAGGGTCAGCAAAAATGCTTTAAATGATCAATGATAATCTTATATCACTGACTCAGAAACCTTTATTTGAAAAACAACTTATTACAGTTGGTCTGAAGTGATAGTCTACAATTTAAAAAGTATAAAATATTGTAATTTTTCTTACAAACACTTATCGTTTTACTTCAGAAGACATTGATCCATCCATTGGTCGTATGGATTACTGCAGTATGCGCTGTTTGATGCTCCAACTTTTAGGAACACATGAGCTTGCATTATATGTATTCCCAGAGATGTTTTTTTCCCCTAAAACCCTTCATTCGTGTTAATCTGAAGAAGGAAAGTCATATACATCTTAGAGTATGCCATGCTGATATTGATCCTCATTTTAGTTCTCCTTTTGTCCCAAAGTCTGCTTGCCATGGTCCATAATGTTTGAACGAAACAACAACAGTGTGCCGCTAGACGTTACCCACTACGCAGTTGTCCACGTCTGTCGTCATGGTTACTATGGCAGTACAAGCGGAATCCAGGGATAAAGCAGATATTATGTTAATTGACAGGCTACAAGTAAACAGGGACGGGCACATTTTAAAATAGTGAATTTCTCTGAATTTACAAATTCTTGGAAACATTTAGGATAATGGAAGTACACAATTGAAAGAAATATATAACACTGTGCAAGTGGTTTTTGGATATTTTGATACAAAATTCTCACATATTGTACCTTTAAATGTGAGTACGTAAATTGACTTTAACTCAAGTACATTATTAATGAAAAAACTGTTCATTTACTTTGTTATGGTGGGCGACGTTCCTCTCGTTACTTTATTTTGATGCAATACATGTTAAGAAATGTGTGTTTCCCTATCGATACGGTTCACTTCGTACTGCGTTGCTAGACTCAATGGGAAAACTCCTTTTCGCTGATTTAAGTTTTAATGCCCGCTTATTTAGAGAGCTGGCCCCACCCATTTCGGTGGGCTCTGGCTTTCACACCATAGGTTCGTGCAGTTATGCTGCATGGGTATTGGTTTATTTCTCTCTGCGGGATGACCATTGGCTCATGCAGTTTCACTGCGTGATTTTATTAAAACTTAAAGCTACACTGTGTACTATTTTAACTTGATTTTTAGCAAAAAAACACTTTGTTCTTTCAAAATTATACATTCTCATTAATGTGTAATCACTTCAACCAACTAATTAAGTATTCTCGTAAGTGTATAATCTGCCATTTAGAATACATACGAGCAAGTCGCTCGAATGATGGAAGCCATGTTGCGCATCCATCTTGAAAATACATTAGCCAAAGAGGGACATACCTGGAAATTCAAGCTTCGCCTTTCGTATTTTTACACTCAGTGGCACCGTGATGAATGCGAGAGGGAGATTACTCGCGACTGCCGGCAGATTTGAAATAATAAGGCCACCGTAGGAGTTAAAACGCCCACGGAATGGGAGGGGCTAGAAAGTAATATTCAGTTGGTAGTCATATACAATTTCACGCTAGATGGGAGTAAATCCTACACAGTGTAGCTTTAAATCAGAGAAAAGGGAGTTCCCTTTCGAGAGGTCTCTCGTATTGCGCAAGGCTAGCTTACGCTATGGGAAAACTCCTTTTCTCAAGAATATTGAAGCAAAAATGCACAGTAGACACAGATGAGCGTCCAGCGCAGTCATTGGCTGTGCTGCGGCAACTGCACAAACCTATGGCGAGGCGGATCAGACACGTGAACCACTCAGGGCACTTCCCGCCCTAACACGTCAGAGCCCGCCAAAATGGGTGTGGCTTTAGCCTATAAATATCCCATACCTCGCCTAGGACAACCAGATATTATCTTCTTCAGCGAAATCACCACTTCGCTGATCTCCGGAATAGAAGAATCTTTGCTGTCGAAATGCCTTCAGCGGAACAAGCAGCTGCATCGCAGTTCTGAGGACGCCGGCTTCTTGTCGCCGCCTTTAGCCCTTTTGACGGACATGAAGGAGGCAGACAGGGCAGCTTTTGTTGACTCCCCTATCTCCACCACCGGTCTGTTCGACCCAAGCGTGCTGCACAAGCCCTGAAAAGTGAAGCCAAAACGTCTCGATCGCCCCCCGGTGACTGGTCCTAGTATAGGTCATAAGCCCCGCCTCCACGTGTTATTCAACGGGACGTGAGACCAACTAAACAATTAAATTACACTTCAAATATCTTTTTCCAAAGGTGGTTTCTTTCATTTGCTGTCGTTTTTATCACGCTGATGTAAATTCAAGTGTCTGTTTCAAAAATAAGTTGGTTTTTAGTTAGTTACGTGATGCGGTGTAACGTCATGATTGACAGCTGTGATTGACAGGTTCTCCGAGCGAAGTAGTCACTGAAGCACCAACGGACATTTTTTTCGGGATCTTCGGAGGACTGAGGAGATTGTATTTACTTTATTTTAACAAGCCTCTTGTCGTACTGCAATACATTTTTTAAAAAGTGTGCAGAATGCACTCTCCCTGAGGCGAGTGAGGGCGGAGCGTTGATTTCGCGGCTTTACTTCCTGCTCACTACTGCGCAGGTCTGGTCCCGAAATCGCTACTGCGCAGATTCAAGTTCCAATATGTCAGCGCCATATCGGGACTCTGGCGGCTTCCGTTCTCATCAATGGAAGAGAGCGAAGGGGCGTCGTCCATCTTTTTTTACAGTCTATGGTTCGACCCAGCGGTCAAGAGTTTCGCGGAGCGTTATACCAAGGCACAGACTCATAGTCTGCAATAGATACAGTGTCAAAAAGAAGATAAGAGGATAAAAGGGGATAAAGACAGAGGTAAAGTGATGGAATGAATGAACAGTTTATCTAATTGCATAGTAGTAAGAATTTAATGGAAGTTATTTTTACCTTAAACTTTATGCTAGCAGTTGTTCTGAGTTCTCCAGAGGCCGCAGACAGTGTGATTTTGTAACAATCATGTCAGTTTTTTTAGACGCATTTAGGCCTACTATCACTTTTTTAACTAATGTTTTACTCTTTGTGCAGTTTTGGGGGGATTTTTTTTAGGTTTTTTTTGCCAAAATTAGTAATGATATTTATATACAGGTTTTATAAAATAGCAAGGTTTTATGTAAAATTCACATTAAAGAAGACATTTCTCAGTTTCATTCATGGTGAAAACATGAAACATGCCATAGTTTAGTGGAACTGCTACCATCAACTGGAAAACAAACACTTTTGCTGGTGCTCCATGAATAGTTTGTGCATGAATGACATTTGGACGATGACATCACTGTTTTATCCAGAGTGCTATATATAAATGAACTAAATTAATAACTTATTTACAACACAATTAAACCATCACTGAACTTACTTAAAGGGGACATATCATGCCAAATGCACTTTTTTAGCCCTTAAATGCATTTTGTTGTATATTTGGAGTGTTTAGAAGTACAGAAAATATGAAATTATTCTCTTCAGGTGCTTCGTTGATATCTTTATATTCTGTTTTGGTCATATTTTTCAACCTGTTCCGATTTTTCTGTTATCTATGACGTTTTTTGAACTATTACGTCACAGTATTTGCAGCGGAACTGCCAAATAAGGACATTGACTTCCGGCCCAACACTTCGAGCAATCCGCCATTTTTATTTCTCGCTGCAATTTTGTAGTCCAAGCTAAAGGATGCAGAAGTTACGAGAGGGTAAGTTAAAATGTTCGGTTGTTGGATGTAGTAACCCACACGCTTCATTACACCGTCTAATGTAGATAAACTGCCGCGCTTGTGACAAGGGCGCATGTTTAACTGAAAGAACGAGCAGAGAGAGAGACCCGGTCGCGCGCGCGCTCTCTCTCTCTCTCTTCAGAGCCAGGCGAAAGTGTAAACAAGACATCACCGTCTCCAAACTAGACGCTGTCTTGCTCTCTCTCCCTCGCACATATTAATCGAAATAAATCGACACGGTGGTAAAAGGTCGGAAGACCAAAGTTTCATGTGTAAATATAGTACACACCAGTGCTATACATCCATATGAATACGTTGTTCTACAGGTTCGTCGTCTTCATTTTCATCTCGCTCCGGCTCCGACTCTGGCTCGAACATGTAAGGCTGGCTGGACAAGTCTTCCGTTGTTGACATTTTGTTAATAAAGCGTGAATAAAAAGTTTCTGTGCCGCTAGATAATCGTATCTCTGCTATCAAACTACAAAAATGGCCGAACGGGGTGGAGTTGAACCTCTGCAACCTGGAGAGGGGGCGGGGTATGAAGTGTCTCAATTGTATTTAAAGAGACCGCACCAAAACGAGTTGCTCTCAGACGCACATCAGAAAAGGGGCCTGTGGAGCTATAATAATGAAGAATTCAGACCCAAGCATTGCAGTTCCGCTTTATATAGACTACAAATGTATGATTTATATGTAAAAAGGAACAATTTAAAAGCATGATATGTTTCCTTTAAGCTGGACTATGACACTATTTTATTCTAGAGCTGCTGTACAGGAGAAGGAAACTTTTTTGCGTTATTTTCCTGTTATCACTGTAAAACTGCCTTGAAATAATCTGTATTATAAAAAGCGCTATATAAATAAAGGTGACTTGACTTGAATGCTAGATGTAATGCTCTTGTTATTTGTGTTTAGGCTGTAATATGTGTGTGTGTGTGTGTATATATATATATATATATATATATGCTAAATAATCATGAACACAATGACGGGGTGAAATGGGCTGTGATGCATGGGGCACCAGGTAAAATCTTGCCTAGGGCAGCAAATTGGTTGGGGCCGGCCCTGCATAATAATATTTACCAAGAAGAGCTCACAGAAAGTACCAATCGCACTGAGACATTTAAAATGATACCATAAATAGAAATACCAAGCATGAAAAGGAAAAAAAATAGACTCACAAGATACATCATATATATAGACATTCTTAGTGAACTTTTGGTGACTTGACTCAGGGGGAGAGGAAGGGAGGAGGGAGAGGGGGATGCAGAAAAGTTTGGACAAGACAATGTCCTGCTCTTTCTTTGCGATCTTCTGTCCAGGGTGCGTTTTATTGCTTTATTGCAGGGTGAGTTTTATCTCAGCTTTTGTTTTAACAGGAAAATCAGTTCCTACAATCACATGAGTCATAATAAATGCAATTTCAACTATTTCTGAAGTGCTTATTTTATAAAGAACACTACTTTCTCGCATAACGCATTAAAGCAGCTCCTGCACGAGAGAAAAATTGATTTGAGCCATCGATATCAACCAATTCAGCACCACCGCCACGGACAGCACCGGGTAACGACGCACGTAAGAAGGTATATCTTAAGCAGCTTTCTAAGGTATAGTTCGGGGAACACAAAGTAGTAATGGTATAACCTACCTTTAGTTAAGTTATACCTTAAGAGTCTTCGTATAGCGCGCTAAGAGACAACGTTATCGGGAAACCCAGCCCTGGTCATATTGGTTTGTTATTTCTCTGTATTTTTTATTTTTCTTTACTTTTCATTTTATGTCAATGCAAAAATTTCACACTTAATTTAAATGCAGTGCTGTTTCTTTTCTTGCTATAAAAAAATAACAACAACAACAGAAAAAGGAAAATAAAAGATGTTAGATTAGCTTACTCCTCATTTCAAAAAGTGCAGCAACATTCATGCACAAAACAAGCAACAGAATCTGACTGGTTATAAGCTCGGGCAAGAAAAATATGAAGGAGTTCCGTTCAGAAAACGAATGCATTAAAATGTATGCATTAAAATGTAGTTGTTATTATTTGTTATTAGATGGAAGGTTTTAAAACTTTCAATAGAGCAAATGCGCATTTCCAAATTAGTTTTGATCTTTTGTTAAAAAAAGATTATCTTAAAATATTTGAATCTGATTATTTTGATATAATGATTATCTGATTATAACAAATTTTGAAATAACAGCCGCTTTTGTTTAAAGCTGCACTTCAACTGAACTGCTCTCATTATAAAAAGACAAAATAACCATATAGTTGTCTTACCCTGAAGAAATGGCAGATGCTTCAAGTTCAGGTCCGTTAACGGTCTGAAGGAATGGATGAAGCCGGTGATGCTTTTATAGGCGACATGGAGAAATCCCCAAGTTTCCCCGAAATGCTTTGCTACTTTTGCTTTCACTAAAGGATGTATTTGGCAGGTGAATAATTAATGCCCATATCGAGCGAATATCGCATTTATTTCAAAACACGTGACTTATAGCTAAGTCAAGGAAGGTGGTCCCTCCCTAATTCTCTCTTGAAACCAGGGGATTTCTGCATGTTGGTTATAAAAGTAGTAGCCTATCTAAGATACAAACACTCCATCCTCACGAATGACGAAGCATATTTGAAAAGAAGAAACTGCAACATTAAGCCTGCATCACTTTCAGGTTGGCAGGCTGTTTTAAAATTGATGTTTTAATGTTTTAAAATAAGAGCTGCATGGCCATTTTTTTTCTTTTTTTTCTACTTATTAGAAATTAGGTCTTTTTGTATGCATCTGAAGTATAATAATGTGACCAAAACGCTACAGTGAAATGGTTTCATATGAGGTAGACAATGCATATGGGACATTGCAAGCAAGAATTGAGTAACAAATGCATTTAAAAGTAACTGTCATTTCAATAAAGTCAAACAAATTAAATTGTAAAAATAGGTTTTTAAAAAGAGTAAACGCTTTATTTTTTTGTGCTTTTTGCAAAGATTTATACTGTTAACATATGCATCTAAATAAAACAATGACTTGAAATGTGACCTTCAAAGAAAGAAAAAAAACATATTCAAAGTAACACCACTGTCAAAGACACTGCGTATAAATAAAAAGGATAGGCAGAAGTAGGCTATCAATATGGCAAGCCGTTTTAGCATTAAATACCCCTGGCAGTACTAGTCGTAATTTAGTTTTGACTAAGCGGCAACCTCCCCGTCTCTCTCTTGAAACCAACACGGAAGTGAGTTAAACTGCAATTCGTTGACTGGCCGCTTGAGGCTGGTGTCAAAAGTGAGTCAAATCATCATCTCCCCCATGTTAAAATGCCAAATTTTACAGCAGAAAAAAACGTGTTTACAGCCTGGTGTCTGTATGTTTTTTTGGTCTATACAGCTAATTTTGCCCTTCATGACAACTGTGAGGGGGGTGAATTTTTTTATAACTCATCCGTTTAGTTGATTCATATTTAAAGTTCTGCATAATTAAGGGTGTGTCCACTTTTGAGTGACAGGTGGATTCCCGCTGATGTCAATGCTAGCCGTTTGTCTGCTGTTTGCCGCGTCACTTCACCTCAGCAAATTTTAGCTGCTGAACTTGCCATCTCTGCAGTGTTTGTGCTTTTTTCGGGATTATTTCATACAATTTAATACACCCATTACTTAGCCCACGGCTTTGGATTCCGTCGTTATCGTCGAGTATCGTTCGAGAGAACAACCAGCGCTGTATTTCAGTTGTTTTCCTCTGTGAACATGCACTAATGGATGTCTGACAATTTTGTTGCTTTTTGGAGTTTTCAGATTTAAAAACTTCAATAGATATAAAGGCTTGTTCGTTCTGCTCTCACGGAACAGATAGATTATAATATGCTTATGTACCGTCAGATGAAATCCTGCAGGTGTCGGCGCTTTCTCCGTCCATGCAATAAATCCTTGAATGAGCGCGGATTTCTATCGCATTTACTTGAACTTCATAGGTAATATATCTATGGTTTAACCCATTTGAGAGGCGGAAAAAATAAGCTCTCTACAAACTTGACGAGCGATGCCGCGCTGACGGACCATAGACTATAATAAAAGAGTGACTGACATGTAGGCCTGTCGCGATAGTCGATAAGTCAATTAATCGCACGATAAAAAAAAATGAGCTCGATAATTTTTCCGGCCGCGATAATTCCATTTGCATGCTTGTTTGTTTTCCTCGTCTCTCTCTCTCAGTCTCTACCAAAGAGACTGGATGACCACTCTAGGTTCTTTAGCGTATAGGAGGAGTGAACTCTCTTGTCAGTTGCATGGTCTTTGTGTGGGGAGGCGGCGCTGCGGCGCTTGTCAGTCACATGGTCTTTGTGTGGGAAAGCGCCGGCGGGACTGTTTGCGGCGACTGCCGGGAGAGAGAGAAGACGCTAGTTGTGAGTTGCGACAGCGAGCCCGATCACATGAAAATGCGTATCTATACCACGAATGTTATTTCTCGTGCCATTTATACGCCAAAAATAGTTTTTGCGTGCATATGATACGCTCTTTATGGCGTGTAATACGCACGCACTCTTCACCCCTAATCCTAACCAAGTATTTTCAGTGCGTAGCATATACACGCAATAAAGCGCGTCTCCGTCTTCCCGACAGTACACAATCACTTGACAAAGTAACAGGAGGACAAAGTAACAGGAGTAACAGTGCAAAATTGTGCGATATGGCTTGTTGAGGCTTTTTTTGGTTTTGTTTACAAAGGTCCTAACTGTCAGTTTTGCCTGTTATGGAATGTATCACTATTTATGCCGAATGTCTAAAGCCTAATGTTTAATATTTTTTTAAGTGCAATTTTGTTTACATCCATTTTATTTATTAACAGACATTTATTTTGTTAACAGACACTAAGAGTCCATTGCTTTTATTGTTTTTGGTTGTTTTGTTCATTTTTTTGGATATTTAAAATGTTTTCCATTTTCAATGTTTAATATTCTTTAGAAATAAAAGTTTATAGATCGTTGAAAAGGTGTACCTGCATTATTATGCCAATATTATCGTTTATCGCGATAATTTCTTGGACAATTTATCGTCCAGCAAAATTTGTTATCGTGACAGGCCTACTGACATGTAACTGTTATGCACATAAATCACTGTCACACACACTCTCAGAGTAATAGTTACTGCATAATACATTTTCAACTAGCAGAATAGTACAGAATCACGATACACAGTCTCACAAATGCTCTTCAGAAACCTACGGGTGACGTCACGGACACTACGTCCATATTTTTTTACAGTCTATGGTTTTGACTAGTAGAAATTGTAGGCTATCTATGGCAAGCCCTTTTAACATTTAAAAGTTAAGTTTGACTATCCGGAATTAACATTGTAGATATCAACGTCTTTCTGACTAGTCGTAATTACATTTTGGATAGTTGGAATTGTCATTCAAGATATCTGTAACGTAATTGTAACTAATCTAAACAACAGATAGAGATATCTGTAATTCCACCATGTTTATTCCAGGCTAAAAAAGAAAATACAAGAGAGCGAGAGTTAGGAAGTGAGTAAGGACCAAATGTCTACCGACTATAGTATAATTAAAATATAGACATTGTGAGGACCATTTTCTTGGTCCTCACTAGAGAAATTATTGTTTTATGATAAGTCTAGTTAGCTTTACAATTTGGAAAAGATTCGGTGCATTTCTAATTCAAAAAGTTGAACTGTAATAGTCTACATTTCATTGCACATAACGAAATATTTTTTGATTAAGTCTTATAGCTCACATTACAGAAAACAATTAAAAAAATTATTCAGACCTCAATTGATCTAAAAAGCCATAAATTGATTGATGATATATCATTACAATAAACATGCTCAGAAAATGCATGCGGCTCATCTATCTGACTATCCTATCTGGCTGATGGGCAGCGGGGTTAGATGGGCCGCAAATGCTTTGTAGATTTAGAAGACTTCTTTAGAGTCAACCTCATAGAGTCAGGTCCAAATGGGTTAAAATTAGGGGTGTAACGATTCATCAACTACATCGATGTATCGATTTATATTCCTACGATCCAACTGCATCGATCTGTGCTCGGCAAGTTGGCCTTCCGGACGACATATATCGATCTAATATCGTTTCAAAAGGTAATGAATCGATTGTATCGATACTAGGAAATAGCGCATTGGATTTAAGCACATTAGACTATATATGGATGTTTTTTCTTTGCACTTTTAATGATAAAGGCGTTAAACGTTACTCGATTCAGTCTGCCTATCTGTGACGTCGTCACCATGCGTGACGTGCCAGCACCAGCAGCGCGACAACAGTCAAGCAGCGCAAAGTCTCTCACCTCAGAAAAACGGACTTTCCTGTCCTCTCAGCCGCTATACTGTGCTCGTAGCGTGCACTCTTTAATTGCACGTGCAAATGCGGTGGAGCGCGCTGTATCACTTCACTAAAGTGCAAAAGACATACGAGAATGCAACGTCGTAAATTAGTAAGTTAAGAAATAAAAGTAAAATACCAATAAATTACGTCATGTGTGTTGCTATTTATCAGGAGCAGTTTCCATGTTTATTTACCAGTTCTTCTAAGTATTGTGTATGACCATGGTAGCCTAATTGTTGTTTGTTTCTATAACAAAATGCCACTTACTGGTTATTTAGTATATTTGTATATGACTGTGGTGGCTCATACCAAGATTGTATTAACAAAAACTAGTTTGGGACTGCTATTTAATAGCTTAACCTCGCAGCGCCTACTGTTTATCAGTATTTGTCATATTCTTACAATTTTTTTTTCTTTTTTTATGTTAAGTAAAGGGGGACAGAACTTGTGTGTCAACAATTTTTGTGTAAACAAATGTATTATAATAGGCTTATATAATTCCTAAAAAGGTGGGTCACGGCTTGATGACCATGGGGAAATGTGGGTCCCATGGCCAAACTATTCAAAACATCATTCAATGTTGTGATAATCGTAATTAATAATCACAATTACAATTTCAAGGGAATAATCGACAATTATCATTTTTGTCATAATCGTTCAGTCCTACTTATTAAAATAAAATGTGAATGCATTTGACATTAATTGTTGTTTACTTGTTTGTTTATAATTGATACCTGATTCCCTTACAAGAATTTTTGGCTAAAAAGTCACTGAATCGATTTCTAGTCACTGAATCGTTTCGGATCGTATCGTTCTAAATGAACCAATATCGTCCTTGAATCGTATCGACAACCATGAATCGCGAATCGAATCGAATCGTTGTTAAAACGAATCGTTACACCCCTAGTTAAAATACAAAAGTGTCAACTTTCTGATAAATATGTTAATTTCTGCACTCAATACTCAAGCCCGTAGGCAGGGGGGGTTCGGGTGGTTCGAACGAACCCCCCCTCACTGCCAAAGGTCCAGAATTTAAGTCGTTTTTTTATAAAAAATTTTTTATGTGATTATTGTCATCATTGTTTTAATCAATGCTTGTGACAAATATACTGGGTTGCCGTTTCAAATTAATATGATTATTGTAGCTGGACTTGTGTGTGTGTGCCGCGGATACCTGTCAACACTCCCGTTTTTCCCGGGTTTCTCCCGTTTTTTAGCCCTATCTCCCGGACCCCTCCCGGTTTGGTAATTTCTCCCGGGAAGCTCCCGTCATTTGCATGGCCCAAACACCTTTAATGTATAATCGGACCAAGTTTGTCTAATGTTGACCAGTTGCCAGATCTTGTATTAAATGCATTATATTCACACAATCCACACACCATATACTACAATTTCAACCCATTTGTCACCTCAACCTGGCAACCTATAACCCAGTTGCGCAGTCGCGGAAAGTAGGCTATAACCCGAAAGCGAGCCGATAGACATGGCAGGTGAGGGCCGGATTAACCATTAGGGCAACTGGTCACTTGCTCAGGGGCACATGCCATCTAAGGGGCAATGACAGGTAGGAGGAAATACACAGAAATTTAATAAAGTTATCAAACACTTTACAGTCTTCACTGCATAAAGTGCATCTGCGGGTTCACGCAGACTTTCCTCCCTCCCCGCTGAATTCCAGCGATTACTAATTCGTGAAATGCACTCCCGCTGGTTGAGCGCGGTAAATTCGTTTTAGGTTCGATATTAGCCGGACATTTTGTTCTATAGGGTCGGGTCTAACAAAGATATCAATAGCAAGATTAGTTTTAATATTATGTGACCATTGTATATCGACATGATGAAAATATTCATTCAAAATCATTCATGCATTAATGCTGCATAATTATACCTGAGAATGCTTTGACGCGTTTCCACAGCGCACGATGCTTAAGGGAACGTCTGCCAATTCCACCAACTGCGGTAAACGTAGACTATAATTTCTATGATTTAAAATTACTTTTAACATTTAAAAACAGACGTTTTCAAATTCCAAAGCTTGCAGAAGGTTCCTAATGTCAATACTGACTTAGGCTACAGCTTTAGCCTTGAGTAAATTAACTTGTCTAAGAAAATTATTCCTAAAACGTATAAATATCAGTTGAGCCTACTTTCGTCACTGACACAGACGAAAATGAAAAGACTAAGTTCAGCTTTAGGAGGGGAAGAAATAGGCCAGGATAAGAAGACTGAGAGAAAAAGAAATATGAAGATGAAGAGAGGTATTGACAAATAATCCAATGATAAGGTTTTAAAGCTAGCCTATTTCTTATAATTTTTTGGCCTTCAAAAGTCCTAAATTGCACATATGTAGATCAGAGAAATCCAAATTTTCTCGGGGGAGCATGCCCCCGAACCCCCCTAACTGCGCCGGGGTTTTGAGTCTTGATGCCCAGGGCACAGGAAATTGGACACAATTTAAATACAAAAACAAAATACAAAAGGACGAGAAAAACTGCAAAAAGGTCCACTTTTTGAAAAAAAGAACCCCCCCTTTCAATAGTCTGGCTACGGACCTGATACTTTGTTGGTGCCTGTTTTAGAACAAATTACTGCATCAGTGTGATGTGGTACACAGGTAACCAGCCTGTGGCACTGCTGAGGTGTTCTAGAAGCCCAGGATGCTTTGATAGTGACCAAGTTAAGCTTATAGAACAGCTATTTTCCGAATACTGTCAGGCTATATTTGATGCCTGTCCCCAAAAGTATAGTAAAACAAACCTGGATATGCATGTGTGCGTGCACAGTCTTGAGCTCAGATATGTTGATAAAATGAATAAAGTTTCCCCTTTAGATGTGCTTGAAGACTTACAGGCTTATGGTCGATTCCTGAATGGTGTGGCAAACCACTTTCGCACCGCAGCCATGGCCAACTCTCCAAGTTGTAGGTGGAAGCAAGGCTGGCAGCTGCCTCAGGGCGAGTTCCCCAACGCCATCTGTAAAACATAGGTGGTCAATACGATGTGGAATGGCATACCTGTGATTTCACAATCCCCGCAATATCATTGCAATAAATATCCTGCATATTCCATTGAATTTTTTAAGAAAACTTGGCACATAATCAAGGATTTTTGCCCGCAACAATCACAAAAAAACTCTGCGTTTTTCTGGAGGGACTGGTTAATGTTATTAGTTACACCGGTACTGCTGTGTTGACTCTGCTGAAAAAACTTGGACTTTTTTGTTCCCAATTAGCATAAAGAGGCTGACGGATTTATTTAACTATTCCTATGATGATATCACTAAATATTCTCTATTCACTAAGTCACTATTCTGGCCAAAATGATGTGAAATTGCACTGTTTTTGGTTAAAAACCTTCAAAAATGTTGGAAAGAGGAATGCTAACCCCCCCCGCTGCAACTGCTACCCACCCACGTAAGACCCCTGAAAACCCTGCATTTACAAGATCTGCTGACAAGAATATATTACCTGGTGTTAATCCATCCAGGGGCAATGTCAGCTTCCGCTCCTGTCTTGCCAGGTACAGGGTCTTCTCAGCATAGATGGGTAGCCAAGTTTCAAACAACTTTGATGCAGCATCCCAATGCAGGACAAGAAAGTCCTGTGCAATCTATAAAATGGAAAACACATTTTTAAAACCAATTCAATGTAGCATACTAATAAAACGTTTTAAACAATGCATCCTCATATTCAAGATCATATTTCCCTATACCTACCATGCCTTTGGTCATCAGGCGAGGGAACTCTTCGAGGATCTGATCGATGGTCCAATTGTTGTCCCTAATCCGCTTGGCCCTGTAGACTGCCATGTTCTGCATGTAGGTCTCTATCTGGCTGAGGGGCTGAGAATTGTTTCTCAACCATTATTTAAGCTGTGACGCACGTTCGTCTGATATGGTACTATCTGATATGGTACATTCTGTAAAAAAGAACAAAGTTGTCAGTCACTGAAATATGATTTTTTTGCTTTATCAAATAATTATTCTGTTTAATAATTACCTGGTATGAGAGGCTTTGCAAGAGCGCAATCATAGTTAAGTTATACAAAATATATAGAAAACAATCCTCCCTCTCTCTCTCTATGCAATTCATATGACAAATTGCATAATGTTACATGTAAATTGTCTATGTTTTTACTGCACAATAATATTTGTGGCTGCTCACTGCATAGGGCACAGAATATATAATATATATATATATATATATATATATATATTATTATATATACATATATTATATATTTCTTAATGTTGCAGGCCTTGCGCAGAAGGCCAAGTAACGTTAGAGAGATAAGACAGTTCTGCAAAATAAGTACATCCTATCTTTATATGTAAACATAACTTAATAAACCAAACACAAATAAAAGTAAACTCATAATGAACACTATAACCTTAACTGGAGTCCATTTGAATCGAATTAAACGCATTTCAGTCACCTCGTGTGTTACAGCGTTCACAAAATGGCGGACAGTCTGCATAGATCTATCTATATTCAACATATTCACAAAAAAAATTTGGACATCTCTTTATAAGGATATTGATTGGAAAAAAATTTGGTTGATGAGTAATAAATTTTGTCTTAACAATAAAATAAAAGAATTATCTTTCAAAATTATACACAGAATATATCCGGCAAAAAAGACGTTAGAAAGATTTAAGATTGATATTGAGTATTCATGTAATTTCTGTGACTTAAATGAAGAAACTATTGAACATTTGTTTTATCACTGTGTGTTTACTAAAATGTTCTGGATGAATGTACAAAATTTTATTAAAAGGAAAACAGGACAGTCATTATATTTGCAGGAGAAGGACGTTCTTTTTTACTTTGAGGACATTAATTTGGAAAAGGACTTGATTTTCTTTGTACAACTTGTTTTATTTTTAGGAAAATTTCACATTCATAAAAGAAAGTGGACTGACAGCAAGCCATTATTTAACCTATTTCTACAAGAGCTATCTCATTACAGCACCACTATCAGTGATCTTAAACAGTCAAAGGCTTTAAAAACAAATTCTATTCTGAAAAAATTCCTATGCAACTAATGTATTTTGTGTATACTCTTTGTAATCTTATTTCTTTTAATGTTTGTACCCCTGGCAAACAGTTTTGTTCTGTAAATTTTTGTTAATAAAATTCATAAAAAAAATTCAACATATTCACAACCCCGAACGTCATTACCCAAAAAATAGGCTTGTTTGAGATGAGCAAAATCTGCGCAGAATCGATCACCGGTGATCAGCGCGAGATGCATGCCGGTTAGAAATGTGTCCGAGTGCGGTCCGCCTTGCTCTGATGTCATGCTGACGTATGTCAAAAATCTCTCGCGAGCGCAAGGCACACCTGTCGGATTCTGCAGTCGAGCGCAGTTGCTCTCCACCGACTGCGCTGATCAAAAGCATGATGGGAAACGACTTGCTGACGACACAGCTTAATGTTCATTGGTTTAAACAACCGTGATGTATTGTTCTCTTTTAAAATGTTTGATTTTAAAACTCTGATATCATGTTTTATGTGTATACGTTATGTGTGAATATTCCCAAACTATCTAACAGTGCGATCTCTATGGGTTATGCAATGTAATTTTTATAAAAAATAAATAAATAAAAACACATATCTGTATTAAAGAAAAAAAATATTGATAAACATGTATTTGGAATGGAATTAAATAACAAGTACTTTGAATGTCTTGTTCATTTTATTTATTTTCATATAGAAGCAACATAAAGAACTTAAATTCCAGCCAGTTTATTGGCAACACTGTGCACGAGCGTGAATCCCGTGAATCCCGCGATATCCATCTTTGATCTCACAGGTGTCAGATCCACTGCGAGAAGAGAGAACTGTCCGGCTTGCCTGCTCTTTTTTCACTCCTCCTCTCACTGCAGCCGCCTACTCTCGACTACATTTCAGGCGAGGCAAGGCGCATCTCAAACAAGCCTATTATCTGTGGTATGAACATTACAGATCTCGTGTGCATATTATCTAGGGATGGCTGACGCGAAACAGTCGTTCCGAAGCTTTGCGAGATCCCGAAGCGCAGATGCTTCGAAACACTAGGCTTGTTTGAGATGCGCCTCGCCTCGCCTCGCCTCGCCTGAAATGTAGGCGAGAGTAGGCGGCTGCAGTGAGAGGAGGAGTGAAAAAAGCGCAGGCAAGCCGGACAGATCTCTCTTCTCGCAGTGGATCTGACAGCTGTGAGATCAAAGATGGATATCGCGGGATTCGCGGGATTCACGCTCGTGCACAGTGTTGCTAATAAACTGGATGGAATTTAAGTTCTGTTGCTTTTATATGAAAATAAATATAATGAACAAGACACCCAAAGTAGCCTACTTATTTAATTCTATTCCAAATACATGTTTATCAGTCTTTTTTTCTTTAATACAGTAATGTTTTTTATTTTATTTATTTTTTATAAAAAATACATTGCATAATCCATAGAGATCGCACTGTTAGATAGTTTGGGAAAATTCACATATACATAAAACATGATATCAGAGTTTTAAAATCAAACATTTTAAAAGAGAATTCTCTTTTGTTGTTAACAATACATCACGGTTGTTTAAACCAATGAACATTAAGCTGTGTCGTCAGCAAGTCGTTTCCCATCATGCTTTTGATCAGCGCAGTCGGTGGAGAGTAACTGCGCTCCACTGCAGAATCCGACAGGTGCGCCTTGCGCTCGCGAGAGATTTTTGACATACGTCAGCATGACATCAGAGCAAGGCGGACCGCACTCGGACACATTTCTAACCGGCGTGCATCTCGCGCTGATCACCGGTGATCGATTCTGCGCAGATTTTGCTAATCTCAAACAAGCCTAATGATCCGAAGCGTGATTCAAAACACCCATGTCACATGACTATGACCAAATGAAGCCTCGAAGTGTTTCACTAAAACGCCCTCCGGAGATTCAAAACGAAAAACGGATCGGCAGCGTTTCTAAACTTCTCCGTTTTGGGTCTCCGTTTTTGCCGTTTTAGTGTGGACGGGAGGTGCAAACGTAGCAAAAGGTCTCCGTTTTTAAACGAAAACGCAGTAGTGTGGACAGGGCCTAAGTGTTTCATCAGGTGTGGTCCGCCGAATCAGCGTTTGATTGACACGGTCTGGAAGAAACCACACAATCGCACGTATAAAAGTGAAATCAACGCATATTGACCTTGTGCGTTTTTGTGAGAGGAGATTGATTTTGAGATAGCGGATTTTGGGTGATGTAGTGACATAGTAGGCTAAGTCCTTCCACAGCAGAGAAATTAATATTTTTGAATAAAAATATCTAAAAAAAAGTGAGACATTGTGGCTTGATTTCTTTTATTAATATTCATTTTGCAGGACCAAAATAACATTATGTACAGTGAGGAGCCTATAGGTTACAAGCTTCACATATTAGAAAAATACTGTAGTATTTACTCTTACTAATAAGCTGCTGCCACCACCTTTAATTATTTTAGCCAGTATGGTCTGGCAAGAGAAGACAACACACCACCAACTTCAATCAAAATTAGCAGTTTTATTAACAAAGGGGACCAGAAGGACAGGCTCAACTCAACCTAGAAAGCCGTAGAACTACACAGAGTGCTACGTGCATTCACTCACTTCATTGCATGGTGACAACACCCAAAATTAATCACAGTGGCACTTCAAACTCATTTTAAACCTCAACTTCATGCATGTGCAACCAAATGGGCACTCACAGCTGTTCCCTAAACCTTCTCAGTTTTAGTCCAACCCACTCTTACTACCCCCCTCTATCACTATAAAGCACAACTTTATTCAATACATCAATTTCATAAATACAGCAGGTATAAAACATTAAAAAACATCACTTAACTCGCCCACAGCGACGTGCTGCCCCTCCCAATTACGGGGGTGGGTGGGGGGGGGGGGGGGGATCACACACCGTTCTGTTTAGGGAAATATGAGCAGTATCGCCGCGGTGTGTCGTCACCTCAACACTCACGTTGACCTCGGGGCGTCCATTCATAAACGGGGAAGTATGAGCAGTATCGCCGCGGTGTGTCTTCACATCAGCACTCACATTGACATCGGGGAGTCATTCACCAATGGGGCAATCCCATCGTAAGTCCGTTTCAAAAGGGCAAAGTCCAGCCGGGCTCTTGTGGTTCAATTGTATCAGCATTCCGAATCAGCACAGTAGCGACGACAGCACTCCTAACCTCCCATCTATATAATCTTTCCCCACACCCGCTCTCTGTCTATCTTCATCGCCGGCGGCCCTAACCGACCGCGAACGACACCCCCCTCCCAAACAAAAGGTGAATACCGCCGTCCTGTTGTCCACACTGTGTCGGAACCGAGCCGCCTGCACTGTCTTTTTCGCTCCATATAAACCTTCTTCCACTCCCAGCCTCCCAATACACAGCTCCCACCCCGGTGTTTCTCATTTCTCAATCAGTCTCATTAATTAGTTACCAAGACAACATCCCGAAAATGCAGCACACATTACACTATCCCCTCCCCCAATGGAACAGACTCGTCCCTGAGTCATACTGAATCCATCTCATAGTCCTGTGTCCACCCAGGTTGACGTCGCTCTCGCACTGGCCGTTGCAACTTTGGCTGATGTATTGCCCCTGTAGAGTCATCCTGCAGTCCGTCAGGGTCCTTTTGTTGATTATCCGGCCCTTGGACAGGCTGTTGTACAGGACCAGCAGCCTCTGATGCAGACCCTTCCTTTGGAGCTTCCAAATTACGAGAAAGCAGTGCAGGGAGAAGTGCTCTTTGATGAACCCAACTGGCCCCCAAAGGGACATCCAACTGGCCAGCCACCCTCTGACTTGAACATTGAGCTCCGTCTTGCGGAAGGACCAAGGGTGCCACGGTTTCTGAGAGAGAAGGAAGAACATATGGTTTAATTCTGTTAAAATGCACCACTATCTCTGCCCCCCCCATCTCCTAACACCAAGCGATACAATACATCCGAGACACGTTCCACAACTTTATAAGGGCCTCTGTAACGCCTTTGTAATTTTGGGCAAATGCCTTTTTTCTTTGCCTTATTCCGTACCCACACCAATTCCCCCATAGAATAAAACTGAAAATTAGCTCGGAGATCAAATGACCCCTTCTGCTGCCCAGAGGCTTTAGCCTGATGTCTCTTTACTGCTTCTACCACTGTGGATAATGTGTCTGCCAACCCAGTCACATACTCACTGGCGGACACAAACTTCTCAGGATGACCTACATTCAGCATCACGTCCAGAGGAAGAACAATTTCCTGTCCAAACAAGATCTTGTAAGGTGTAAACCCTGTACTAGCATGTACACTACTCCGATAAGCCATCAACACATATGGCAACAGGCAGTCCCAATTAGATTGATTCTCATTAACAAACAAACTCAACATTGACAGCAAAGTACGGTTAAACCTCTCCACCAAACCATTCGATTGTGGATGATATGGGGAGCTACGCGTCTTACTCATATCCAGCAGTCGGCACAATTCTTTAAACAGGGCAGACTCAAAATTTCGCCCCTGATCCGAATGAATACTACGGGGAGTGCCAAAGCGACATATCCACTCCTCCACCAGGACACAAGCCACTGACTGTGCCTCCTGGTTGGGAAGGGGAAATGCCTCAGTCCATTTAGAAAAGTAATCACTTACAACAAGGATATATTTATGTTTCCTAGGCGTCTCAGGCAGAGGTCCCAAAATGTCCAAAGCAATACGTTCATGAGGACGAGATGTAACTGAGGAATTCATTGGAGCACAAGGGGCCTTTCCATGTGTCTTTCGTGAAGCACAGTCTACACATTGCCTACACCATTGTCTTACATCTGCAAACCAACCTGGCCAATAGAAATGATCTCTTACTTTCTCTTGCAATTTTTGAATACCCAAATGGCCTCCCGTTACCGAACTATGCAGTTGATTTAACACTGATGCCACCAGCACCTTAGGGAGAACCACCTGTACTTTTGAGGATGCATCTGAGTAAGAAGGGGGCACTCGTACCAACCGCTGATCTTGCAACCGCAATTGGTCCCAAACAGAACTATACTTCTTTAGGGCAGCATTCTGCTGTATTTCAGCAGCATTATCATTTGGGTCCTGTCTAAGATTAATTAAGAGGGCCAATTCTGGGTCATCTCGCTGGGCCTGTGCTAAATCATCACCCACCCCACCATTAGTTTTCTTTTGCACCACCTTGGGGCCCTCCTTAACAACACACACTGATATAGCTGGTCCCTGACTAGAGCCTTCCTGCTCCTTAACTTCCCCGTAAGCTGGTAGCCGCGACAAGGTATCTGCATTGCCATGCTGCTTTCCAGGACGATGTACAATTTTGTAGTGAAAACTTGCCAATTGCTCCACCCATCGAGCTAGCTGTCCCTCTAAGCCCTGGAAGTTATGCAACCATCTCAAAGAGTTATGGTCTGTGCGTAACACAAACTCTCTACCTAGCAAAAAATGCTTAAAGTACTTTGTGAAAGTCACCATTGCCAACAGCTCTTTCTTTGTAGTAGCATACTTGCGTTCCGCTTTAGTAAGGGCCCGACTGGCATAAGCAATTACTCGTTCCAGCCCACCCTCTTCTTGCGAAAGCACAGCTCCTACCCCCACATCACTAGCATCAGTGTCCAATATAAACGTTTTTTGGGGGTCAGGATAAGCGAGCACAGGGGAAGTAATTAACCTAGTCTTCAACTGATTAAAGGCTACCTGACACTCCTCACCCCACCTGAATCTCCTCCCCTTCTCAGTCAGCTGATGCAATGGACGTGCTATGTCTGCGAACCCTCTTACAAACCGTCTATAATAGGAGGCCAAACCTAAAAAGCTCCTCACTTCCGTCTGCGTCCTAGGGATAGGCCACCCCCTCACTGCTTCCACCTTTACAGGGTCGGCCATTATTCCTTCTGCAGAAATGACATGCCCTAAATACTGGACACGGGAGGAAAACAAATCACACTTAGAAGGTTTTACCTTCAGATTTGCAGCCTTCAACTTAGCCAATACCTCCCCCAATCTCGATAAATGCTCCTGAAACGAACGACCAAACACTATAATGTCATCCAAATATACTAAACACGTAGTCCATTGCAAGTCAGCCAAAACCAAATCCATCAAGCGCTGAAAGGTGCTAGGTGAGTTACAAAGACCAAAACTTAAAACGTTAAATTCAAATAGCCCATGTCTTGTGGAAAAAGCAGTCTTGCACTTATCTTTACCATCTACCTCTACCTGCCAGTAACCACTGGCAAGATCCAGGGTGGAGAATAGTTTTGCGTTAGTCAGACTATCCAGGGCATCATCTATTCGGGGAAGGGGGTAGGCATCTTTATCTGTAACATCATTCAGCTTCCGGTAGTCTACACAAAAGCGCAAACTACCATCCTTCTTTCTTACTGGGACAACCGGAGCGGCCCATGGACTACAGGAGGGCTGTATGATCCCATTTTCTTGCATTTGCTTAATATGATCATGTACCTCTTGTTGCAAATGCAACGGAACCCGACATGGAGGTATCTTAATCGGCTTTGCATCCCCGGTATTAATCTGATGCAAGGTCAGGTGGGTTCGCCCTAGATCATTATCTCCGGTACTAAACACTGAAGCGTACTGCGCCAACAACTCACGGATGGCCTGCATTTCAACCATAGACAGTCCCTTTTGATCTAACCCAAGCTGCATTAAGAGACCATCCACAGACCCCCCTCCAGGCACCTCTAACTCATTCTGTTGGCTGAAAGCCACTGCTTCAGAACCAACTACTACATCTGTAGACAAGGTCCCAATCTTTGTCCCCTGCCTAAGGGTGAGAGGATTATCTGTTACATTAATCACTCTAACAGGAATAACCCCTTGCCCCACATTACAAACTACTCGAGCCACTAAAAGGTCACAGTGTTTTAATAAAGAGGAGGAGGGCTCCACCATCCCAGCTACCGGTCCTGCAAGGAGCCCTTCTACTACCCCAGAAATAATAGCTTCACTACGCGGCTGTATTATGGAGTCTGTTTGAACAGTGACAGTCTTGGGCTGACAAGCGTCAACTGATAAAATTAAGGGGAACTTCCTGCCCATGACTGAACAGCACTTTTCCTTCAAATCAATGATTACCCCATACTTCAGCAGAAAATCCATCCCCAACAAAATATCAGGAGTAGATATATCAGCTACAAGAAACTCATTTATTAATGCTAGGGAACCAAACTGACAAATAATTTGCCACCGGCCTAGAATGTACATAGTGTCCCCATTAGCAGCAGACGCTTCCCCCCCATAATCAGACAATTGACACCCCCCCTCCGTTAACTGTAACCACACATGCTTAGGGATAATTGAGGCCTGCGCCCCCGTATCCAATAACAAATGTACATCAGACCCACCTATTTTAGCATTGAGATACACTCCAGAGCTGGGTTGGTTACACAGGGCCAATCTCATGGACTTCACTAATGAGGGGGCAGGCATTTGGCCCTCTGTGTCCACCCCCTCTAGTTTCCCTGCAAATAGGGACAATTCCGACGTAAATGGCGGTTACACCCACACTCCCAACAGGCTTCTCGATCACGAGAGGACCGGTCCATAGCCCCACCTATCTGTCCCCAAGTCTCAGGAGCAACATTTCGCCTCCCCGATGGTGGCCTCTCAACACAAGCCTGTAGTGACTGAACTGTCTGCTGCAAGGTTTTTACTTCCTGTCTCAACCCTTCAACCACTCCCAAAAGTGTCTCCATTTGTTTATTATCTGTAAAACTTTCGGCCACCACTCGCACTTTAGTATCTGCAACAGAGCAGTTACGCTCCAAACTTCGAATTAATTCTAATTCAGAAGCCAAATTAACAGCCTCTTCTAAGGTGGATGGTTTTGCACTGCGAAGTTGGACACGCAAATCCCCACTCCCCACGTGCTCTATAAAATGGTCACGAGCAAATAGATCACGTGTATTATTATCAGCAGAGGGGTAAGCTTTAGTAATCAAACGACGCAAAGCATTCCCAAACTCCCTTGCAGTCTCACTATGCAATCGCCGACGGGCTAAAAAACTGGCCCGGTTCCAATCATCACTATCACACGGCTCCAAACACCTCCCCAATGATGCTTTTAATACTGCATAACTGCTTCGGGACTCAGTGGATAATCCACAATAAATGTCTCGAACCCTACCAGATAACAATAAGGAGAGGAACTTCAATTTCAAGCTGTCATCCCAGCCATTCACCTCAGCAGCCATTTCAAATTGTCCTATCCAGTCTGACCAATCACGACTGACTCCTGTAAATGTTTCAGGCATAAAAACCGGTCGTGTTGTTGCCATCCTTGAACCTTGCCCTACCGGCACCCTATCACGAGAAGCTGATGGTGTGTTATCCCCCTCCTGGTCCAACATAATGGACCCCAACGTCCCACCGCTGCCACCAGTGTAGTATTTACTCTTACTAATAAGCTGCTGCCACCACCTTTAATTATTTTAGCCAGTATGGTCTGGCAAGAGAAGACAACACACCACCAACTTCAATCAAAATTAGCAGTTTTATTAACAAAGGGGACCAGAAGGACAGGCTCAACTCAACCTAGAAAGCCGTAGAACTACACAGAGTGCTACGTGCATTCACTCACTTCATTGCATGGTGACAACACCCAAAATTAATCACAGTGGCACTTCAAACTCATTTTAAACCTCAACTTCATGCATGTGCAACCAAATGGGCACTCACAGCTGTTCCCTAAACCTTCTCAGTTTTAGTCCAACCCACTCTTACTACCCCCCTCTATCACTATAAAGCACAACTTTATTCAATACATCAATTTCATAAATACAGCAGGTATAAAACATTAAAAAAACATCACTTAACTCGCCCACAGCGACGTGCTGCCCCTCCCAATTACGGGGGTGGGGGGGATCACACACCGTTCTGTTTAGGGAAATATGAGCAGTATCGCCGAGGTGTGTCGTCACCTCAACACTCACGTTGACCTCGGGGCGTCCATTCATAAACGGGGAAGTATGAGCAGTATCGCCGCGGTGTGTCTTCACATCAGCACTCACATTGACATCGGGGAGTCATTCACCAATGGGGCAATCCCATCGTAAGTCCGTTTCAAAAGGGCAAAGTCCAGCCGGGCTCTTGTGGTTCAATTGTATCAGCATTCCGAATCAGCACAGTAGCGACGACGGCACTCCTAACCTCCCATCTATATAATCTTTCCCCACACCCGCTCTCTGTCTATCTTCATCGCCGGCGGCCCTAACCGACCGCGAACGACACCCCCCTCCCAAACAAAAGGTGAATACCGCCGTCCTGTTGTCCACACTGTGTCGGAACCGAGCCTTTTTCGCTCCATATAAACCTTCTTCCACTCCCAGCCTCCCAATACACAGCTCCCACCCCGGTGTTTCTCATTTCTCAATCAGTCTCATTAATTAGTTACCAAGACAAAATCCCGAAAATGCAGCACACATTACAATACAATAATAAAAAAACAACACATTTTTTTAAATGGCTCGTCACGGTTGTTTCAGATCAACACCTGCAAGTGACCACTAGGTGTCACCGTTGAGACGGGTGTCGGATTGATTCGAAGCCTCGAAACAATATGGCCCATTTGGTTCAACTGTTTCATTGCTTCACGAAGCCTCGATTTGCCCACCACTAATATTATCAAGTTGTTGTAACAATAGTACCTGCAAAATAACAGGACAAATTGATGAAACAGGAGCCACCACATCACGTATAAATAATCTGGGATCCTACAGTAAAGCCTAAGGATATTTTGGGAGGGCATTTACATATTAGAAGCCTGTATCCAAAATGTGATGAAATTAGAATTTTGCTAATTGGTTCCAATCTTGATTATTTGTGCATAGGTGAAACATGGATGCATGATAAAATCCCCACCTCAATGATAGATGTGCCTGGATATAAGTGCTATAGAAAGGACAGGGTTACTGGTAGAGGAGGAGGAGTTCTGGTTTACATTAAAGACTCCTTTAAGACCAAGGAAGTCCAATTAGATGAATCTCTATCAATTGAAAGTCTATGTGTAAATGTGGCTCTATCCTCACGCATGATGTTTAACATCCTTGTAGTGTATAATCCACCATCTAGCTGCCTACAAATAAAAATTTGGAAAAAATTCTTAAATCTTTTAAACCGAACAGTGAGGTGCTTATCTATGGAGATACTAATGTTAATTGGTTAAATCTAGTAGGAAACAACTCAAAGAACTAACATCAAAATATGACTTTCATCAATTTGTAAATGGACCTACTCGCTTGACAAAAACATCACAGACAGCAATAGATTTAGCTTTCTCAAATAAGCCGGAAAGAGTCTTAAAAACATACAATTTGGTGTGTGGCTTATCAGATCATAACATGATATTAATTTCCAGAAAACTCTCAAAAAAACGTCTAAATGAATATAAATATGACCGAAAGGCAATCAAGTTAATAATCCCCCGCAAAGATCTCATTCAATTTGAGAATGAGTTAGCAAACACTAATTGGGATGAAGTCTCACAACATAGTCAAGCGAACAAGTGTTGTGATACACTGTAAAAATAAAAGGTGCCTGGAGGAACCTTTTGGGGTTCTTCACTTTGCCACACCGGCGGAACTGTCTGTAGATCCTCTAGGCACCCTTTAAAAAGGGGCAGTTCTCTGAGGAACCACACAGGTTTCCTGAGGAACTCTTATACTAGGCACTGTGTGGAACCTCTTTGGGTGCCTCCAGGAACCAAATTTCATTTTTTTTTTATATTTAATTTCATGTTGTTACTATGGTTACCTTTGACTTCTATTATAATAAACAAATTGAACCAAATACAAAATAAGAATTGTTCATTACAGATTTTATATTCATTTTTATACATACACTTCTATGCATGGGGAAAAAAAAGCTAACTATAGATTAAAATCAATGAATACACAAAAAATAGTATAATACATAAGCAACATGAATAATCAACCATGTACTGTATATACAATAGGCTATACAAGAAAAGACATCTCAACAAAATGCATGGAAACGCATATGTTCCACGAAATAAATCAATGTAAAAAAATTACATTTTGATTAATTAAAAATGTCCATCTTCACTTAACTTTAAAACATTTGTTTCAGTCCGATGATAAGTCATCAGTTTCCAAGTACAAAAGCTCTATCAGATGCCAAAAACAAACAAACAGTGCTAATATGCACTCATTGTGCTGTAATATTCCTGAAAATTATGATCCTAACCTTTATCTCTATACCGAAATCTCTGATGGTTAGTTATTCAGCTATTTTGAATCATAAAATGTTGAAGTCTGGGATGCAGTGAGACTGGAGACTGTAATGTACACTATGGCTTTTGAAAAGCTTAAATGTGTGACTTGAATCAACAGTGTTCATAAATGGTTGTTGAGTATTCTCATGAAACAAGATAGAGGAAGTAGAAGTAGAGGCTTCGACCCGTAAACAGTATTCCTTATGTCACAAGAAGCAGAAAACATTTTCCATTATAACAGAGTTAAGGTGCAGTAAAATTATCTGTTGTTCTGTGAATGTTCACTGGTGAATGCAGTCATTTCAATAAGAATTTACATGCATGGTCAGCAATTTCGTTTGTGGTCAAAAATGTCACTATGGGACCAAGTTGGTGTGAGGTACTTAAAGAGTTAGAAAAGTGAAAAGGTACAGCAGATTCGTTTTCAGTTTGTTTTTCCTCTTTCCTGGTGGATGGTCCAGGCACTTCAGTGATTTTCAGGTCTACAGGAGGATTTTTATTCTTGTTCAAACTTGTATTTCAGCTTACCGAGATCCCTGCAAAGTACAAAATGTACTGTTAGTAAGGTTATTAAAGTGATAGTTGTGAAATTTAAATAATTTCCTCAGCCTTGTGACGTTCCAAACCTGTTTGACTTTCTGTCTGTGGAACCCAAAAGCAGATCTCAGGCATAATGCAGCCCTAGTCACTGATCACTTACCGATCACTGCATGAAACAAGCAGAAAAACTTTGTGTAAATCATTCAGGAAACCATTCTTATGTACACTTGTCTAGTTCAATTCAATGCAACAATTTATGTAAAAATGGTTAAGCTCCAAAAATGTCCCAGAAAAGATCCTAAAAATAATCAATGAGTTCACAACTCATGTGTTACAGGTTGTGTTGTAAGTCTTCTGAAGCCATAATAGCTTTTTCCTTTTTTTTTTTCTTTTTTTTTGTCGAAAAAGACTAAACTTGAAGTTATAATTCAGAATTAAAATGTCTTATATTCAAATGCAAATGTGAACCAAACCTAATATTATTTTTCTGAGTAACATGAATGAGATTTGAGAGCATGAGGGAAGATTTTCAGAGAATAACTGATTAAAAAAACACTAGTACACAGTCAAACAATACAATTTCACACAGAGAAAGTTCATTGTAATAAAGTACTTGCATGTGGTGCAGGTAACTTAACGTTACTGTAATTCAATGTTGCCACTGAAATGTTCAGATAATTTTAGAAATGTAACGTTAAAGCAGCACTAGGTAACTTTTCAACCTTCATAGTATATTTCCAAGACTCTTGTGATGGTACATCGACTTAAAATAGGTTGAATGACACGTCTGCCATAGCCTGACGGGGTCTGTATCGTTTTTAATCGTACTTTAAAACTTCGGGTTTCGGGTAGTAACCCGAGCAGCACAAAAAGAACTACAAAATTCGACTGCTTTACGGCAAAGGCTACCTCACTTCCCACAACACGTCCTCACATGCTGTTGGACTTGTAAATAACGTTATATTGCTTATATTGTACATCACTCGGACAAGCTTTCACTGGTTGGTGTGAGCTAAAAAGCACCTGGCGTTCTTGTTGATGGATTAGTAGACATCTTCGGAGGCTAGCTGTGCTTGTTCGATGTCCGACGATTTGTAACGCGTTGTGTTTATTCCCCAATCGAACTCGTGTAACTGTCTGTCACATGTTCTACCGTCCACAGCATTACTTGATAGACAAAAATAGGACAAGAATGAGCATCAAACAGAAACAACCCGCTTACGGGGTGTTCGAGGCGCACATACAATACAGACTGCCAGTTCAACAGGGCGCGCGCAGCTCTTAAAGGGGCCACACCTTATTTCCACTCGTTATAGCTTCCATCCGACTGAACAGGGACCAGTATACAGGGGATCAGGCCGTGAGTGAAGAGACTGCTGCGTGAGTGGTATTTACGACAGTAACGTTAATTACAAGTATTCCACAGCGACTGTAGGGGTCGTTGTTTGACCAAAACGGAAATCTTACCTAGTGGGGCTTTAATGGTTGTTCTGGGGATACAAAAGAAAAAAAGCTGATTATTCACAACATAATATTTATTGACCAGTAAATGGCTTTAAAATTGTAACGTATTTGAGAGAATGAGGGCACATGTAGTAAGTAAAGTTAGGTTAAACAAAAACAGACCAAACTATATTAACCTGCTTTTGTTATTCATAACAAACGCCAATGCCAGCAGGAATCAGCTAAATTATAGGCTATATCAGCAATTTGATGACACAGTTGTTCAGAATATGTTGAATTGAATGACTAAATCAATCTAAGACAATAAGCCAATAATTTCCATTTGTTCATTACATTAGATCAACGTAACGTTAGTTAGCAAAGCGGCTAAAACCTTCATACCAGATACTGTGCAATAAACGAGTGGTAAACACTGTAAAAACGTAGTAATTTATAATAAATTAAATTTATATATATGTGTGTGTTTGAATATATAGTGAGTCAGTAGACTCTGTATTTATATTTATTTGCGAGTTTACAAACCTTGTAACGGAGAGCCGAACACACGGCGGAAGCTTTGATGAGAGGACTGGTCTGGAGCTGTTACTTTCAAACCCGATGACGTCACTATTGTTGTTGCGCGCGAGCAGCGCGAGCATCACTGAAGCGACGACAGCAGAGGAATAGCAGCAGTTTCGTGACAGAATACAACTTTTCTCCTCCTGGTTCTTCTTCTCCATAATATTATTATTATTTAGTGTTGTTTTGTAAGGTTTAAATTACTTAATAAAATAGCCTAGGCCTATACTAAATATGTAACCCAAGTGAAAAAGACGTAGGCTACTGTTAAATGTATTAAAATGCATTAAAGTATTATTTGTATTGTAGTAGGTCTACTAAAAACACACTCAAGTACATTTTTAATACATTTAATAGTACGTCTTTTTCACCTGGGTATGTATACTGAATCAAACTTAAGTAGCCGATAATAATAATAATAATAATAATAATAATAATAGGATAATAATAATATTATTCTGGCCTCACTGAACCATTGGGTTCCTCCAGATTGTCACGACTACCAGTCCCGCAGTCTCTCTCAGTAACCGCCAACTGGCGCCCTCACCCGAATACTGACTGTCTCTCGAACTCCAAGTCCCACAATGCCTCACTCTTGCACTGATCCCATTTTCACCTGTGAGTAATGATCACACACAGCTGTTGCTCATTCCCAGCCCTATATAAACCACACTCACAGCACACGAAGTCTTGTTTCACTGTTGTGTGCATCTCTGAGCGTTGTCTAGAAAGTTATCCTGCCTGTGTTTGTGACCCTTGCTGTAACTCTCTCTTTGATTGTCTGCTGCCTGCCCTTTGACCTTCTGCCTGATTCCTGGATCTTGTATTGTCTGCTGCCTGCCTCTGACCCCTTGCCTGGTTCCCTTTACGCCTTGCCTGCCCTGCTACACTGTTCTTGCTGGTATTGGACCCTTGCCTGTTGACTTTGAGTAATAAACTGTTGCAAATGGACCTGACTGAGTCTGATGAATCACAACACAGATGCTGGCTTTAACATAAGAGATCTTCCAGGAACCACTTAAATGTTAAAAGATCTTCCAATAACCCTTTTATCGCATTCAGGTTCCTCTATTTTCCCCCAAAGCACTTTGAGGTCTCGTGGTAATGAAAAGGTGACTCCAGAACCTCTGAAGTAAATACAAAGTGCTTAAAGGACCCCATAAGTTCCAGCAAGAACCTCAAAGATTGTCAATGCTCCTTCAGTAACCCTACTATAGGAGAAATATCTTAGAGGCACCTAAATTACATTTTGAAGGTCCTTGAGTATCCAACAGGATATTTGAGGCTCCTTTAGTTTTTACAGTGTATATTTACTTTTACAATGAGTAACATTTTAAATAAGTCCTTAAAACAATGTAAAAGGCCACAAAGAAAAGTACAGCTTCCATGGGTAAGTGATGCAGTACGACAGTTAATAAAAAAAGAGATTTTGCTTTAAAAACCTATCTTAAAACCAGATATGACACAGATTTGATGTTATTTAAAGGTTTACGAAATCAAGTAGTAAAAGAATTGCGCAACTTAAAAGCAAACTATTATATGAAAATTCTAACTGAAGCTAAAGGAAATTGTAAAGCAATGTGGAAACAAATTAACAGTTTAATTAAACCTAATGCAAATACAAATAATTCATATGACCTAAAATGTGAAGAAAAAAATATATCAGACCCTGTCCAAGTTGCTAATGCTTTTAATCAATTTTTTATTAAATCAGTACAAGATCTTGCTTCAAATTTTGTAGATGATGAGCCCAATAGTGGCAACTTAAACATATTGTCATCAGCAAATGAGAATTCCTTTAACCCTCTGGGTCCTTCGGGTCCAAATGGACCCGAAGCGTTTAAATAATTTTTTTTTTTAAATCATAGCTTCATTGGAATGGTCCGAGATTTGGTGACTTTGTTGGTACTTGGTATATGAACACCCAAAAAAATTGGGGACAGGATTTGAATAGTCTAAGTGGTTGTAAAAAAAATAGTCACACTCAGGACCTTCGGGTCCAAATGGACCCGCCATAGGAAATGAATGGGAAATTGGCAAAAATGTGAAAATGCAGAGTTTTTTTGTGCGTACAATCTACAAATCAGCCACGATCCAGAAAAAAAGCACACAACAGTGAAGGGGTTAATCTATAAAACATCAAGAGTGCAAAACAGACACATCCACACACACACACACACACACACACACACACACACACACAAACACACTTTTATACACATACACACTAATAAATTCAGATTACAAAAATCTGTTTTGAATTTTTAAAAATCACAGCTTCATCTGAATTTTCCGAAACTTGGTGACTTTTATGGTATTAGGTATGTGAACACACAAAAAATATTGGGGTCATGATCCAAGCACGTCACACTTCTGCTCTTTGGTCAAAAATTACCCCCATAGGAAATGAATGGGAAATTGTCAAAAATATGAAAACACAGAATTTTTTTGTGCATACAATCTACAAATCAGCCAGGATGCAGAAAAAAAGGACTCAACAGTGAAGGGGTGAATCTCTAAAACATCAAGAGTACAAAAAAACACACACACACACACACATTTTTTTAATAAAAATAAAATAAAATAAAAAAATATATAAAAAATGTCTATTATATTCAATGGGAAAAAATGGGTCATAATTATTGAATAAATATTAATTAAAATCATAAAATTATCTCAAAACACCAAAAAAGAAAAGAAAAAATATTATAAAAAACAAATAAAAAAAATATATATGATTTTTTATATATATATATTAATCCCGCCCTCCGGGTCCATTTGGACCCGAAGGTCCTGAGTGTGACTGTTAAACGAAGGACCCCAGAGGGTTAAAATTAGAGAAGTGGATCAGGCAGTGGTACTGAAAGCTATTTCAGACCTGAATACTAATTTATCCAAAGACAACTACAACATAGATGCAACTTTCCTCAAAAAATATTCTCAAATTATCATTCAACCTTTGACCCACATTATAAATGTCTCTATTAAGACTGGAATATTTCCAGATGCGTGGAAAAAGGCATTGGTTAAACCCATCTTTAAGTCCGGGAATACCACAGACGTTAGTAACTATCGACCAATAAGTCTAGTTCCGGTAATGTCAAAAATACTAGAAAAAATAGTTTCAGAACAGCTAACACAATATTTAGAAACAGTATATGAAGAGTTCAGATGCAAAAGCCTCTAAGTGCCATCTGAAATTTTCTTCTAGAATGACCATTTTTATCAAGCTCGTATATTTAAGTTCAGTAATTTCACTTTAATGACAATTAATAGGTAATCTTCATTGCCATTTGAGTGAAATTACTGAACTTAAATACACGAGCTTGATAAAAATGGTCATTTTAGAAGAAAATTTCAGATGGCATCATGGCACTTAGAGGCTTTTGCATCTGAACTCTTCATATACACCCTCAACAGTATGGTTTCAGACAGAACCATTCCACTGAATCAGCCATCTGCGCATTATTGGAAAATATTGTGCAGCCGCTTGATAGAGGAAACATCGTGGGTGCAGTATTCCTGGACTTAAAGAGGGCATTCGATACAGTAAACCATAGCCGTCTTATCTCAAAACTGTCATCGTATAATATGTCATACCAGGCATTATTATGGTTCGAGTCATACTTACAGGGCCGAGAACAATGTGTAGTTATTGATCATGTAAAATCTGCCCCATGTAAAATTAAGACCGGAATTCCTCAGGGAACCATACTGGGGCCTGTTCTCTTCAGCCTGTATGTGAACGAGCTGCCTGAAGTGTGTCCTGAAGTTGGCCTTCAGATGTATGCCGATGACACTGTGGTTTATGTGTCAAGCCCTGTTGTTATCGGCAGTACACTGACCAAAAGTCTTGAGAAAGTGTCTAATTGGCTAAATAAATCATGTTTAACACTTAATCTGAGGAAAACTAAATCAATGTGTTTTTCTATAAAAAGAACAAGGATAACAAATGACCTTAACGTTAAAATGAATGGTGAGCTCATCGATCAGGTAGAACAAGAAATATATTATATAATATTTCAAGAAAAATGAAGGCCAGTATGAACTGTTTCAGAATGATTAGGAGCAGTCTAACATTTGAATGTGCTCATGTCTTTCTGAATACTATGATCATGTCCCACCTGTCGTACTGCACCACTGTTTGGTCCCAGACTAGCCAAACTACTCTAAAGCCTATCGAGAGGCTTTATAACCGTGCCTTAAAAATTTTAGATAAAAAGCCCATTCGATTCCATCACTGTTACATTTTAAGTAAACATAAAATCTTAAATTTTGTTAATTTTGTTAATCTTAGACACATAAAGTTGTTTTTTAAATGTTTGACTGGACTTGCACCTGAGCCACTTTGCAAATTTGTGAACAGGCTGGAAACCTCCAGATCAACAAGAGCGGCTACATGTGGAGACTGTAAAGTGGCATTTTGTAAAACATCTTTTGCCCAAAATGTTTTTTCTGTGAAAGGAGCCAATTTGTGGACCTGGCTTCCTGCAAATATAAAGACTTTAACTAAACTGTCCACCTTTAAAAAACGAACAAAAGCCTGGTTCATACAGCAGCAGCAGTGTGATCATGCCGTGTGAGTTCGAGTGAATGTGTTTATTTATTATACTTATCTTTATTGGTGCTAACGGGTTTCTAGACATTTTATTGTATTCGCTGTAATTCTTTTATTTTTATTTCTTCATCATCTTGACTGTTAAAAGCTCTTCTAGGGACAGGTGTTGCGAATTAGCCATGGCTATAAACACTGTGATACATGCATCGGATTGTATCTGTCCCTATTCAAATAAACAACAAATAAATAAATAAATAAATAAACGTCGCACCAAATCCTCAGCAAATGTGAGGGTGCAGGCGCACACACACAGCTCGTAATATGAGAGTCCTCCTTTCAGTTTTCAAAATTGTCCCGGTTTCTCACCACAACAGACTATATTCTTACACTAATCCTGTAATGATTTACTTTCAAGTCCCACATCTCCACATGAATAAAAAGAAACTTTTGCTTAATGTATAACACCTTTACAAAAAAATGTAGCCTAATTCAGACCAAACGAATAAGCAGGCTATCCGAAGAGTTTATTTCCATCACACTGTAAAGTGTTTTTAGATATTACATATAGATTACATATACCCAAGATTTTACATGTAAACTGGGTCAGCATTATTACAGTTAGTACCATGGGAAGTAGGGGTGCTGAGTATGACCCCTGGCGTGGAGCCCATGAAGAAATATGGTTGAGGATAGAAGTTCATACAAACAAAACCAAAAAACTGTGGTGTTTTGCCTATAGACATACATATTACTTGTGTTTGTTTTTATTTATGCTGTATTATAAAATACCCATATTATAACAAATAAATAAGATATATTTGGAAATTGCCCTTTAAAACGAAGGCTCAGTTTGTGGTTCACAATTATTTGATTAAAAACAACAAAAACAATAAAACAAAGTGTTATATTAAACACTTTTTTATTTATGTTTTTGTTAACAGAAGTTATCTTGCGCCTTTAATTGTTTCCGCTATCGTCCTGTCAATCATCTGCCTCATTCTCGCGGGTCGCGGCTATGATTAGGCTACAGTTTCAGTAAAAATTTATTTCACCATCATCGGAACCCACCCTCAGCCGATTGGCATTACAGTATTTGCAATCACCATCCCGTGGCAAAACGGAGCGTAAAAGAAAAGTTCTGACTGAACATTGGTCAGTGAGCCTCTCCCGCTCGGCGCTGTCAAGCGCAGCTTCACCACACAGATTTAACTCCGCACAGCTAAATAAAACAGGCTGGTGGCAGACTAATAGGGCCTAATTAATATTTCTGATGTAAAGATTTCTGTGAAACGTGTAAAGTTGCACAGAAGAAAGCCCAATAGGACCTGCCCTGTGTGGAGTTCTAGATATCAATATGAAGCCAGGCCATGCAGGTGAACGGGTACATTTTTTTTTATTACTCTCCTTTTCCACATACACACTGGTGCTCTTACTTCTTCCTTTTCTCTTCATTTCTCTCTCCTTATTCACAACTACTTCCCCCTAGTGTCTCAGTAAGTATTGCACTGCATAACAAGACACCACATCTCCCCCATTACGTAAAACAATTTCAAGTAGTAATACTTAACTCAAAACAGTACTAGATTACCATATGAACACTTAAGCATAACCTTTTGCCTTATTACAACTAAGTTCCTTTACAGTTGTTAAACATCTGTAATTACATTAGTTAATTCTCAATTTAACGTCTTCATAATTCCAACAGAATTACAGAATCTTAACATGACTATATTCAATCTCCATCTGCGCTATACCTACATACAGTCAGTAATTTAACCACTGTATGCTCTCATTCAGTCTCATAAGCCGCTTTTCCACCGAAATTACCCGGAACAATTTGTCCCAGGAACTTTTTTCCCAGGAACCTTTTTTGCCCCAGACCGGTTGCTTTCTGCGTTTACACCGCGGTCTAAAGTACCGGGAAGGTAAACTGCGCGCAACTGCTCCTCCCAGTCTGCGACGGACAGTAATCAGTTTTGAGCGCCACATTTATAAGTATGGAGGAGATTCAAACTGTGCTGCAGTTATTGGTTTACTAACGAGGTAGGCTAATTAACATAACAAAATAGACGAGCACTGATACTAAAGCGTGTTCAGAAAGCTCGTATGCGTATAAAATTAGACAAGGTACGTTGTGAGATGACTGGGACGAACGCGCAAAAATTTCCTTTTGCGCAAATACTCTTAAAAAAAGCCTGAACCCCGTCTATCAATCATAAATAGTGACAGTCTTGTAAATAGTTGTTTGTTACCAACCTCAATGCGCTATTTCAATCCTGTTATAGTAAATTTGTAACATGGTTTGCCTTGCAATAGATGACAATGTGTAAACATAATGACTTAATATTAAAAGCTGTGGCAGAAAAGAGACGAGCACTGATAAAGCGTGTTCAGAGCTCGTAATGCTAACGTTAGATATAAAATTGTATGTTATCAGCTATTGCGGACATTGGCCGTGAGATGGCTGTGACGAACGCGCAGAAAGTTTCCTCTTCCACAAATACCCAAATAATAAAGCCTGAAACTCGTCGCCAGTCCCCCAGTTTTTTTAATTAAATTCCATATTTGCAGACAGACAACTTTACTGCATGAAGCCACTTTTTAAAAGGGAGGTTAAAAATAAAGAAAATGCTGCGTGGAGTCATCCAACCAAAATGCGGCGTGAACACAACCAATCAGCTTGTGCAGCGCACAAGTCCCACCCCTGAAAGTTCCTGAACTTTGAAAAAGTACTACCTCGTGAGCAGGGACTATCGGAGGGGGAAATATTTACCCGGAACTTCATTTAGACCCTGGTTCCTGCGGTGTAAACACATTGAGTACCAGCCCAAAGTTCCTAGTTCCTGGGGAAAGTTCCTGCGGTGGAAACGCGGCTATAGTCTTTCAACCAAAAAGGTGGTTTGCGCTGTCGAACCGAACGTTTTCCTGTGCTCTGTTCAGTGTTCGGAACCTTTGCAACTGAAACATCAACGGCCGACTGATCTGAGGTCGGCTTCAAGATCTCTGGAACCAAAGACAAGTGAGAAGAGTGCCACAGTCTTCCATCTGCCAGTCTGTATGTGCTTGGGCCCACTTGTTTCTCTATTTCCACTGGCTGTGTGAACTTTGAATGTCCTTTGGGAACATGCATTGGTTTACGTACACGCACTTTATTGCCCACCTGAAATGTAGACACCCGAGCCCCTCGTTTCGCATCAGAGTATTGCTTCATTTTGTTTTGACGAATTGACACTCGTTGTCTAACTTCCTGGTCTCGTGTGTAACTGGAGTGAGATGTGAACACAGTAAGTTTGGTTCTCATTTTCCTGCCGTAAAACAGTTCAAATGGTGAAACAGCAGTCATTGCATGTGGAGTAGAACGGTACGTCTGCAAAAAGTCCAAGACTGTTTGTTTCCACGGTTGTTTTTGCAAAATGGCCATTTGCACACAGTCCTTACACTGTAAAAAATTTGTAACACTCCCAAATCAAAAATTTCAATTGACCGATAACATCTAAATTTTTCAATTGGCCCAAGTGAAAATCTGTACATTTAATTTTAGAATTTACAGAATTTCACTTGGGCCAATTGAAAAATTTAGATGTTATCGGTCAATTGAAATTTTTTATTTGGGAGTGTTACAAATTTTTTACAGTGTAAGAACCTTGTTAAACCTTTCCACAGCCCCATTAGCCGCAGGATGGTATACCGATGTTTTGGTGTGTGCAATATTTCGTTCGTCCAGGAAAGCGTTAAAGGCTGAAGAAATAAGTTGTGGTCCATTATCTGTTACCAGACACTCAGGGTTTCCATGCCTACTGAAAACCGAATTCAGGAATCCAATGACGACAGCTGTCGTAATGGAAGGCGTAAACGCCACTTCAGGCCATTTTGAGTAATAGTCAGTCAGTGTAATGGCATATTTACAGTCATGAACCGCTGTCTCAAAAGGTCCTACTATGTCCAAACCTAACTTTAACCATGGACCGTCAGGAAGAGGCACCGGCTGGAGAAGCAGTAGTCTTTGCCGTCCTGTCTGACTCCTGACACAACGAACATGCTGCAATCTGGGTTTGAACCATAGCATCTATTCCTGGAAACCAATACAGCTCACGCAACCGCTGCTTGGTCCTTACTATGCCTTGATGATTCTCGTGTGCTAAAGTGACCATGGTTCTACGCAATGTCACTGGCACCACCAACCGTGAACCCCGGAACACTAGATTGTTTGTCACACAAAGTTCATGTCTCATTTTGAAGTACGGTTGTAGCTGGGAATCCAGGGCTTTCGCTGAAGCTGGCCAACCCTTTTCAATCTGAGCACGCAGGGCAGAAAGCTCAGAACAGGCCATAGAAGCAGACTCAAACTCCTTTGGAATAACAGACGTAAGAGACATTGACAGCAACGCGACTAGCTCAGGTTCTGCATCCGAGTTCATGTCTGTGGTGGATGGCAAGGGCAATCTTGAAAGACAATCAGCTGTACAGTTCAATGAACCTGCACGATAGACCACGTCATAATTAAAGCATAACAGGCGCGCAGCCCATCTAGCTATGCGCATTCCCGCCCTGTCTGCTCCTTTTGTACAAAGAAGTGTCGTTAGAGCCTGGTGGTCGGTTCGTAGTGTAAATTTATGCCCCCACAGATAGGTCCTCCACTTTTCTACCGCCCACACGCATGCCAAAGCCTCTTTCTCCACTGTTGCATATTTCCTCTCAGCCTGAGTTAAGGATCTGGAGGCAAAAGCAACTGTCCGTTCTGTGTTGTCTGGGTGAATCTGGGTGAACACGGCACCAAGGCCATAATCTGATGCATCTGTCGAGATAATGGACGGTAAATTAGGGTCATACAATGCTAATGCTGAACTTGCAAGCAACAATTGCTTCACAGTGACAAAGCAGTTCTCCATTTCCTCACTCCACTGAAATGGTCCCTCCTGGCGAATACATGCCCGTAAGGGTTCAACAACAGTAGCATAATTGGGTATAAATTTATTATACCATGAGAGCATACCCAGGAACGAACGTAGGGCTGGCACATCCTTAGGAGCTGGAGCTTGTACGATTGCCTGTAAGTGCTCAGTATCTGGCTGAACTCCTTGTGCTGTAACCAGGTGTCCCAGAAAACGCAGGCTCTTTTGCCTAATTTGACACTTTTGTTCGTTCAACCGTAACCCAGCCTCCTTTAGTCGGCTCAGTACTGTGTTCAGCGCAGCGTCGTGCTCCGCTGCTGTGCGTCCAAAGCAAATAACGTCATCAAGGTAGTTCTGCACGTTTGGTACACCTTTGAGTATGCGCTCCATCATCTTTTGAAATACCGACGGTGCTGAAGCCAACCCATACGGTACCCTGCAAAACCGGAACAGTCCTTCATGCGTGATGAACGCTGTTAAATCACGGCTCTCAGGATGTAAAGGCACTTGATGATATGCACTCTCAAGATCGATTGTGGAGAAGATTGTAGATCCCGCTAAAGCAGTCAATAACTCTTCCATGTGAGGCAGGGGGTAACTGTCTATTACTACAGCCTTGTTTGGTTCCCTGAGATCTACACACATTCTTATGCCACCAGTCTTTTTCATTGTAACCACAATTGGTGACACCCATGGGGATGCATCAATTCGCTCTATAACTCCAGCAGAAAGTAGTCTGTCCAACTCAGCGGTCACAGCTTTTCTCACAGAAAAGGGAAGGCGTCGGAGTTTCTGTCGAACTGGCACGGCTGACTCTACCACTTTGACTTATGCATAAATCCAGCAACACAGCCAACTGAGTCCACTTGAGTAGAAAGCTGTAGCACTGGTTCTGCAGAGCAAGATGTGGAGGCTGTAGCATGATCTGACAGAATTGTATCTCCTTTAATGCATAGTTTAAGAGCAGTTATGAGATCCATGCCCATTAATGCAGTTCCTTTATCCACCACATAGAAGTTCACTGAACATTTGCGGCTGTCTTTTACTACAGTTGCATGCAAGCAGCCGATCACATTAATCGGAGTACGGGAGTAAGTGACTAAGCAGGCTGCAGGTGGCTTTAAAGGTACTTCCCCAAAGTAATCATCATACATGCTCTTTGGCAGAACTGAAACAGACGCACCAGTATCAACGGTCAGCGTAACCGGCCTCTGAACCGCACCGGCTTCGACTTGAACGGTACAGTGAAGTTTAGTGCTTACATCCTTATCTTGTAGTAGCAGTAGCGTGTACTCTGGCATTACAACTTAATGCACTGTGTGAGTTTGCGTCGTTCTACAGACACGTGCAAAATGTCCTCTTTTTTTGCAATTTTTACATGTTACCTTGGCTGCTGGACATTCTACCGCATTTGCAAGATGTTTATCCGATCCGCAGCGAAAGCAGGAGCGTGGCGTCACCGTTCGAGGCGATGTGAATGAAGCAGTGGGGCGCGTGTCAGCCATTCTATTTTTAGGTTCCCCAGTGGCGCGTCCACGCACGTTTCTTTGCATATTCACAGTCTGTACGGAAAAGTTCTGTGTACTCGTAAACGCTTTAGCATGCTCTCCAGCAGATTCGACTTGTTGTGCAATTGTAACAGCATCCGCTAACGTTAACTTATCATGCAGCAACAGCCTCTCTCGGATACGCGGATTAATGACGCTTTCAACCAGCTGGTCACGAATCATATCATCTGCATTTGTAAACTCACACGTAGACGAGAGTTCTCTCAGTGCAGCAACATACTGAATTATAGGCTCACCAGCTTGCTGAATTCTTTTCCGGAATGTGTGTCTCTCCATGACCACGTTCAACTTGGGTGTAAAATGAGCATGCAAAGCAGTAATAGCTGCGGTCATTGTATCGCCCGTTTCTGGTAATGTGTAAAATATTCTCTGCCCCTCCGTGCCCAGGCAATGTAACAGAAGGGCTCTTTTCCTGGCTTCCGACCATTCCTGTCCTTCAACGTTGATCACTAGTAGATAATTCTGGAACATTCGCTCCCATGTCTTGAAAGGAATCGCGGGGTCGCCCGGAGCAAGTAAGAAGAAGTTAGGAAATGGTGCAGACGATGCCATCTTTGCAGCAATAGTGGGTTGCCTCGTCGCCAATTTGTGGAGTTCTAGATATCAATATGAAGCCAGGCCATGCAGGTGAACGGGTACATTTTTCTTTTATTACTCTCCTTTTCCACATACACATACTCGTGCTCTTACTTCTTCCTTTTCTCTTCATTTCTCTCTCCTTATTCACAACTACTTCCCCCTAGTGTCTCAGTAAGTATTGCACTGCATAACAAGACACCACACCCTGTACAGTTTAAGAATCTGTAGCCATAGTAGAGGACTATTATATTGTTTTACTAAATATATACTGGTTTAAAGTGGATTAAATGACTGCAGGTTAGTCTCCTTGGAGTGAGATGTCATACAGATTAAACAATCACTGATTCCTCTTGTTCCTAAATCATATATTATTTACCACAAATGCCATGTAGGCCTAGCCTTTCAGTAGCCTACTTTTATTACTCAGTAGCCTACTGTTTGGTTAAAAGGATCTTGTCCTTTACACATTGTTGTAAAAAAAAAAACATTTTTAATTCGAATAAAGAACTAAGTTATTAGAATTTGTAACTGGTTTAAAACTTTTAGAAAAAAAGAACATACGGTAAACATACGTTTTCTCAAACGCATCTTGGCCAGGAATTCAATATTGCCTAAAATATCCAGATTTTGTTTTTCTGTTTTCACTTGCTTCTGTCTTGAAGCAGGTCTGCACAGACTGATCAGCTTATGACATTAAAGTAAGCAACAGGAAAACAAAACCTGGATATTTTAGACGTAGAAATGGCCCGTAATGGTCACTCTACAGAACAGATAGCATAGGCTACTTTACATTGCAAAGTGAAATTTTTCACTGCTGTCACGGATATACAAAAATCTAGACTACACCACTGACTGACATGTAATGACTAACGTTAACGTTAACGTTACATGGAGCAAATCCGACCATATGTAAACATGGATAAACATTTAAAATCTTAAAAATAGCCTACCAGATAACTTCTGTCTGATATATCACTTTGATATTACAATTTATCAAACATTACGACAAAATGAAAAACATAAACGTAAATTATTATGGGGCAAAAGAGATGATTCCGACGGTAGGCCTATAGGCTATCTCTGACAACTATAACCTTAGAAAACGGTTCATTGACAACGCAAAAAAATCCCGCGATTTGCAAATAATGCAGTTACTATTCCAGTGTTAATAACATACACAGTTACAAGTTACAGTAATTTTATTACCTGAAAACCAGGTCAGGCCGTTCTGAGATTTTTTGGCGTGCTCCTCGAAGACAAAATGGTTAGAAAAGGCGGGGCTTAGCAAAGGGGTGGTTTGAGTACACAATTAAGATATCTATAAAATAATTTCGACTAGTCAGAATGTTCATTCAAGATATCTACACTGAAATTCTTCCTAGTCACAAAGCTGAATGCTATGGCAAGCCCTTTTAACATTTAAAAGCTAATTTTGACTATCCGGAATTAACATTGTAGATATCAACAATGTCTTTCTGACTAGTCGTAATTACATTTTGGATAGTTGGAATTGTCATTCAAGATATCTGTAACGTAATTGTGACTAGTCGAAACGACAGATAGAGATATCTGTAATTCAGTTTTGACTAGGCAAAACTGAATTACAGATATCTGCAATGACGTCATTGAAAACGACATTCAACTCGTCACACATCTTAAATGACAATTGCAGATATCTGTAATTCAGTTTTGTCTAGGCAGATTGAAAGTTAAAGATATCTCAAACATCATTATGACTAGTGAAAATTATTATTATATGACGTTGCTCTATTTTAGATATCCATAAATAAGTAATTTCCCCTCCCCGCCATAATCAAAGAAGTGGGTTCATTTCCTTATTTCTATGAATGGAAGAAGAAAGAAGCAGTCATGGCGTTGGCTGTAATCGAAAAAAACACCAGAAAATGTTTTTTATATACAGTACAAAAAAAAAAAAAAAAAAAAAAATGTTGCAATGCTATGTTTATGATCATGCTTAAAATTACGTAGGTTATTGTTGCCGTAAGATTTATGCGTGAAAGAGATTCACACTAATTCACTTTAATAAAGATGCTGACATGCTATTCTTGCCATGGAAGTACATTAACATTCACTTCCTTAGATGAGAAAAAAAGTTCTTAGTTCAGATTAGTTCTTATTTTTTATTTTTTCAAATGTGTAAAAATGTCATTTTGACTAGTCATAACTCCAGTTACAGATATCTACAACGTCATTTCGCCTAGTCAAAACTTAATTTAAGATATCTGAAAAGGAACATGTAGATATCTTGAATTGAGGTGAATTAAAGATATCTTGAACTGGAGTTATGACTAGTCAGAATCAAATTGAAGATATCTCAAACTAGAATTACAGATATCTACAATTCAATTGCAGATATCCGTAATTCACATAGTGGATATCTGCAACTTAATTGTAGATATCTGTAATGATAAACCCATTACAAATGAATGGCAAAAGTGACGTCATTTGTCCTAGGAAGAATGTCTTTGTGGATATCTGAAATTACAATTATGGATAGGAAGAATGTAGTTGCGGATATCTGAAATGTTCTTTTTGACTAGGCAAAACTGAATTACAGATATCAGCAACACATATCCAGTCTAGCTGTTAAATGTTAAAATGGTTTGGTTTGCCATAGTTAGAGATATCTTGAGTTATAATTTTTACTAATTAAATTAGAGATATCTCTAATTTAATTATCACTAAACTTGTCATTCGAGATATCTCAAATTAGGATTATGCCTATAGTACAAAATCAATTATATATAGCCTACCTTTAATTACAATTTCTACTAGTCAAAACTAAATTACGACTAGTACAGCCAGGGGTATTTAATGCTAAAACGGCTTGCCAAATTGATAGCCTACTTCTGCCTATCCTTTTTATTTATACGCAGTGTCTTTGACAGTGGTGTATTATTTGAATACGCTTTTTTCTTTCTTTAAAGGTCACATTTCAAGTCATTGTTTTATTTAGATGCACAGCATAAATCTTTGCAAAAAGCACAAAAAAATAAAGTGTTTACTCTTTTTAAAAACCTATTTTTACAATTTCATTTGTTTGACTTTACTGAAATGACAGTTACTTTTAAATGCATTTGTTACTCAATTCTTGCTTTTGCAATGTCACGCATGGTCTACCTCATATGAAACCATTTCACTGCAGTGTTTTGATCACATTATTATACTTCAGATGCATATAAAAATACCTAATTTCTAATAAGTACAAAAAAATAGTGGCCATGCAGCTCTTATTTTAAAACATTAAAACATCAATTTTAAAAAAGCCTGAAAGTGATACACAGGCTTAATGTTGCAGTTTCTTCTTTTCAAATATGCTTCGTCATTCGTGAGGATGGAGTGTTTGTATGGCAAGCCCTTTTAACATTTAAAAGCTAAGTTTGACTATCCGGAATTAACATTGTAGATATCAACAATGTCTTTCTGACTATTCGTTAGGGCTGGGCGATATATCGATATAAAAAATATATCGATATATTTTTGAAATGCGATATGGAATTAGACCATATGGCATATATTGATATAGTTCAAATTTGCACTGTGATCCTTGCTCCCCGCCCCCGCTCCTCCTTTTACACTCTGCGTGCGTGTTTAGAGCATGTTATGTTATGAGAGGCGAATCATGACTACTTCAGAAAACCCAGCACAATAGGAACTACCAGGCAGTGACATAAGTGTACGCTGAAATAAAGTTTTTCACCTCAGAAAAACGGACTTTCTTGTCCTGTCAGCCGTTATCCTGTTCTCGTAGCGCACACTCTTCAATTGCACGCGCCAATGCAGTGGTGCGCGTTGTATCGCCTCACTGATCAAGTGCAAAAGAAACTACTAGCATGCAATGCCATTACGTTGTAAATTACACGAAATAAAAGTAATGCAGGTATGATTTTCATTCTATTCACCAGGAGCAGTTTCCATGTTTCATTAACAGTTATCGTTAATATTGTGTATTCACCATGGTAACTGTCGTTTCCATATTAACCCCAAAATGCCATATATATACAGTATATAGGCAAATTATAACATGTTTACACAAAATTTGTTTATATATATATAAACTTTGATAATCATAATTAATAAATCGCAATTACAATTCGAAGGGAATAATCTGCAATTATGATTTTTGTCATAATCGTGCAGCCCTAACTTAGGTGAAGAAACCAGGGCCCGGTTTCCCAAAGCGTTCTTATCTCTAAGTAGTTCTTAACCTATTCCTTAACCTCTCTCTTAACCTTATGGGACGGTTCCGAAACGTTCGTACGCTAAGTAGCCTATATCTTTTGTAAGTCACACTTTCGTAAGGTTGGTCTGGACCACTCTTAGCTTTACCTTATCACTGTTGCAGGGCTGCGTTCTCCGAAACTACCTTAACGCTACGTCGTTCTTAAGTTGTACCTTAAGAAGTAGGCTACCTTATCGTTAATACGTGTTTTCCGAAACCTTCTTAGTTAAGTATACCTTCTGTAAGTCATACGTTCGTAAGGTTGGTCTGGAGCGCTCTTAGCTATACCTTATCGCTGCTGACGGTTCATACCGCTAGTGGCCACCACTACGCAAAAAGCTTTTTTACATCGCAGTTTAATTACACATAGAAAATTGTATATGAACATTTAATATAAAATCTGATTTAGTATTAAAATTACACTTTTACTTTACTTTAAAATTTTACACATAAAATACTTAAGTTGTTATAGCCTACACCCAGTGTATGGAACTGTTTTCATTAATAAAGTTTCCATACACTAATGGTTGTTAGCTTTTTTTAATTACTATCCTAAGGCACATCAGCTGGCGAACCATTTGACAGAAAAGGCTTTGGAGTCTATATAAAGAAAGATGAGTTTACACAAACTTTATAGCTATGGCAGCGAGACAGCGAGTACTTGTTTTAAATCAAAGACGGCGCCGTCCGCGGAGCCAGTTAGTGTATGTCAACTACTTTATAAGAGAACACTTTAGTCCACTGACTACCATGTCAGAAGAGACCATTGTAAAAAAAATTACTCAGCATACGTTGTGGAGAACATTAACACACATGGCCGTGAGGGTTTGGGATTGCACACTTGCTAAATTATAAACATATACTCATATTTATTTCTGCATGTACATATTTCAATGAGCCCCGATAAATGCAGTTTGTAGCTACTATTTCTAAAACGCTTCTTTATAAAGAACATTGTTTTCTCAATACTTTACCTATACCGCTGTGAAGGAAAGAGCGCACAATCGATCATCGAGGCATCGATATCAACCTATTCAGCACCTCCACCATGGACAGCACCTGCTAAGGTCGAACTTAAGAAGGTTTACCTTAAGCAACATCCTAAGGTATAGTTCGGAGAACACACGTAGGAAATGTATACCTGTAGTTAAGGTGTACCTTTTGAGTCTTCGTAGCGCGCTAAGAGACAACGTTATCGGAGAACGCAGCCCTGGTCTATATGAATATAATTCTGAAGTTTTAATACACCCAGACAGTATTAAATTAGGCTAATTCAAGTGTTTTCATGCAAAGAATAAAATTGTCATTACACTGATTGTTGTTAGATTTTTAATTATATTATTATACAATATTATTAATTTAATTAAAACGCTATTTTAAAGGCCAGTGAAAGCATAGGCTACTGTCAGTTAAGTCCTATTCGGACGCTAATATTGTTTCTCATGGGCTCGTCCGGTATTTTAAACATTTACAGGGGTAAGTCGGTGATTTTAGTGCCGTCCGAATCCATAATATCAGTGTTTTTCTCACCCAACCTGCGTAAAAATCCCTGGCCAAATTAGTACCTTCTGTTTTTTGACAAACAGGTCGTGTGGTAATTTAATTGCCGTCTGAATCCACATCTCTGAGTTTACAAGAGATTCAAAATTCACGGTTTAAATCCTTTTTGATCACTGCCGAGCACCGTATGCAAGATGTAAACTTTTATTACTGAAATGCTGGAAAGTATTTACAAGAACAATATTTCATCGCAGCTCCACCTCAGCGAACAAAAATGGGAAAGAGAAGAAGGCACGTAAATTTTTGAAAAGGTTATTGTGGCAGCAATATATGTTACAATTTTAAAATATGTAGGCTAGGCTATTATAGGCTATTATAGTTTGGATTATTTTTTATAATATCCAATAATCATAATAAATTGCAATTTCAACTATTTCTGAAGTGCTTCATTTATAAAGATCACCGCTTTCTCACATAAACAGCCCCTGCACAAGAGAATAATTGATTCTGGAGCCATCGATATCAAACAATTCAGCACCATCGCCACGGACAGCGCCGGGTAACGTCGCACGTAAGAAGGTATATCTTAAGCAGCTTCCTAAGGTATGGTTTGGGGAACACACTTAGGAACATAAACACCTTTGGTAAGATATATCTTTTGAGCTCTCTTAGCGCTAAGAGTGAGCGTTATTGGGCCCTGTTTATTATTTATTCATTTGATTTTGCAACTGTTCACTGAAATAGCTGGTTTCAATAAAACTACTTGTGACGTGTCATATTTGACTTTGACTGAACATTTGCTCTCACTTTGCAGAAAAAATTTCGGGATATATATCGTATCGATATTCAGCCTAAATATATCGGGATATGACTTTTGGTCCATATCGCCCAGCCCTACTAGTCGTAATTACATTTTGGATAGTTGGAATTGTCATTCAAGATATCTGTAACGTACAGATAGAGACATCTGTAATTGAGTTTTGACTAGGCAATAATTTTCACTAGTCATAATGATGTTTGAGATATCTTCAACTTTCATTCTGCCTAGTCAAAACTGAATTACAGATATCTGCAATTTAAGATGTGTGACGAGTTGAATGTCATTTTCAATGATGTCATTGCAGATATCTGTAATTCAGTTTTGCCTAGTCAAAACTGAATTACAGATATCTCTATCTGTCGTTTTGACTAGTCTCAATTACGTTACAGATATCTTGAATGACAATTCCAACTATCCAAAATGTAATTACGACTAGTCAGAAAGACATTGTTGATATCTACAATGTTAATTCCGGATAGTCAAACTTAGCTTTTAAATGTTAAAAGGGTTTGCCATAGTGTCTTAGATAGGCTACTTTTATAACCAACATGCAGAAATCCCCTGGTTTCAAGAGAGAAGTATTGAGGGACCACCTTCCTTGGCTTAGCTATGTCACGTGTTTTGAAATAAATGCGATATTCGCTTGATATGGGCATTCATTATTCACCAGCCAAATACATCCTTTAGTGAAAGCAAAAGTAGCAAAGCATTTCGGGGAAACTTGGGGATTTCTCCATGTCTGCTATAAAAGCATCAACGGCTTCACCCATTCCTTCAGACCGTTGACGGACCTGAACTTGAAGCATCTGCCATTTCTTCAGGGTAAGACAACTATATGGTTATTTTGTCTTTTTATAATGAGAGCAGTTCAGTTGAAGTGCAGCTTTAAACAAAAGCGGCTGTTATTTCAAAAGCGGCTGTTGTTATAATCAGATTCAAATATTTTGAGAGATTCTTTTTAACGAAAGATCAAAACTAATTTGGAAATGCGCATTTGCTCTATTGAGATTTTTAAAACCTTCCATCTAATAACAGCTACATTTTAATGCATTCATTTTAATGCATTCATTTTCTGAACGGAACTCCTTCATATTTTTCTTGCCCGAGCTTATAACCAGTCAGATTATGTTGCTTGTGTTGTACATGAATGTTGCTGCACTTTTTGAAATGAGTAAGCTAATCTAACATCTTTTATTTTCCTTTTTTTGTTGTTGTTGTTGTTGTTGTTGTTGTTGTTGCTGCTTTTTTATAGCAAGAAAAGAAACAGCACTGCATTTAAATTAAGTGTGAACTTTTTGCATTGACATAAAATGAAAAGTAAAGAAAAGTAGAGAAATAACAAACCTCAACCAGTGAGAAAAAATATGAACAGGGCCCGGTTTCCCAAAGCGTTCTTATCTCTAAGTAGTTCTTAACCTATTCCTTAACCTCTCTCTTAACCTTATGGGACGGTTCCCGAAACGTTCGTACGCTAAGTATATCTTTTGTAAGTCACACTTTCGTAAGGTTGGTCTGGACCATTCGTAGCTCTCTCTTAGCGTTGTTGCAGGTCTAAATGAATATAATTCTGAAGTTTTAATACACCCAGACAGTATTAAACTAGGCTAATTCAAGTGTTTTCATGCAAAGAATAAAATTGTCATTACACTGATTGTTGTTAGATTTTTAATTATATTATTATACAATATTATTAATTGAATTAAAACGCTCTTTTAAAGGCCAGTGAAAGCATAGGCTACTGTCAGTTAAGTCCTATTCGGACGCTAATATTGTTTCTCATGGGCTCGTCCGGTATTTTAAACATTTACAGGGGTAAGTCGGTGATTTTAGTGCCGTCCGAATCCATAATATCAGTGGCCAAATTAATTTTGGCCCTGGCCAAATTACCTTCTGTTTTTTTGACAAACAGGTCGTGTGGTAATTTAATTGCCGTCTGAATCCACATCTCCGAGTTTACAAGAGATTCAAAATTCATGGTTTAAATCCTTTTTGATCACTGCCGAGCACCGTACAAGATGTAAACTTTTATTACTGAAATGCTGGAAAGTATTTACACAAGAACAATATTTCATCGCAGCTCCACCTCAGCGAACAAAAATGGGAAAGAAAAGGCGGCACGTAAATTTTTGAAAAGGTTATTGTGGCAGCAATAGGCTATAATGTTACAATTTTAAAATATGTAGTCTACGCTTTTATAGGCTATTATAGTTTGAATTATTTTTTATAATATCCAATAATCATAATAAATTGAAATTTCAACTATTTCTGAAGTGCTTCTTTTATAAAGATGACCGCTTTTTCACATAAACAGCCCCTGCACGAGAGAATAATTGATTCTCGATCCATCGATTTCAAACAATTCAGCACCATTGGCACGGACAGCGCCTGGTCACGTCCCACGTAAGAAGGTATATCTTAAGCGGCTTCCTAAGGTATAGTTCGGGGAACACACTTAGGAAAATAAACAAATTTGGTAAGATATATCTTTCGAGTCTTCTTAGCAGGCTAAGAGTGAGCGTTATCGGGAAACCGGGCCCTGGGCTGGGTTTCCCGATAACGTTGACTCTTAAGGTATAACTTAACTAAAGGTATACCATTACTACGCGTGTTCCCCGAACTATACCTTAGAAAGCTGCTTAAGATATACCTTCTTACGTGCGGCGTTACCCGGTGCTGTCCGTGGCGGTGGTGCTGAACTGGTTGATATCGATGGCTCGAGAATCAATTATTCCCTGTGCAGGAGCTGCTTCACTGCATTATGTGAGAAAGGGGTGTTCTTTATTAGATTAGATTAGATTAGATTCAACTTTATTGTCATTACACAAGTACAGGTACAAGGCAACGAAATGCAGTTTAGGTCTAACCAGAAGTGCAATAGCAGCAAGTGCAGGATATACAGTGGTTCATAAGTGCAGAACATGGATATGTACTGAATAAATATAGAGTTGAATACTATTATAAACAAAAATTTACAGATAGATTGTCCTATGAATATAATATACAGATAACTATTACTGTGAACAGAATTTACAGCTAGATATGTACTGAATATAATAATATACAGATGGCTATTACTATAAACAGAATGTTTACAGATAGATATGTACTGAATATAATATACAGATGGCTGTTACTATAAACATAATTTACAGATAGATATGTACTATGAATATATATACAGATGGCTGTTACTATAAACAGAATGTGAGCATAATATACAGATGGATATTACTATAAACAGAATTTTACAAATAGATATATGTATAAGTTAGGCTAATGAGCAGTATAACAATGGATTTAAAGTAGTGCAAATAAAGTTTGGACAGAAGCTATCCGAGTGAGTGCAGTGGAAAGTAATTGCATATTACAGTTAAGGTACGATATTGCAATGTATATATAACAGTCGGTACTGTAAATAAACAGTCGGCAGTGCAAATGAGCATATTCCAGTCAAGGTAGTAGTGCAAGATGCATATGTAAACAGTTGTTACTGTAATAACAGTCAGCAGTGCAAATGAACATTATAGTATTGCAAATAACAAAATGGAGGCAGGTGTGAGGAGGGAGAGGAGAGTCAATCAGTATATAAGGGGAGTGGGATCAATGAGGGTTAGAGTTTAATAAAGAGACAGCTCTGGGGAAAAAACTGTTCTTTAGTCTGCTGGTCCTGGTCCGGAGGCACCTGAAACGCCTGCCGGAAGGCAGGAGAGAAAACAGTCTGTGGGCTGGGTGAGAGGAGTCCTTAAGGATGCTGCGAGCTCGATGCAGACAGCGTTTCCTCTGGATGTGCTCGATGGCAGGTAGTGGAGTCCCAGTGATGCGCTGGGCGGTTTTCACCACCCGCTGCAGTGCCTTGCGCTCTGCAACAGAACAGCTCCCATACCACACTGTAGCACAGTTGGTCAGGATGCTTTCTATTGCACAGCGATAGAAGTTCACCAGGATAGTGGAGGAAAGCTGATTCTTCCTCAGTGTCCTCAGGAAGAAGAGGCGCTGGTGAGCCTTCTTGACCAGGCTGGAGGTGTTGGTTGTCCAGGTCATGTCCGCCGAGATGTGGGTCCCCAGGAACTTGAAACTGGAGACACGCTCAACAGCCATTCCATTGATGTGGATGGTGTCGTGTGTGCCTCTTGACACTTTCCTGAAGTCCACGATGAGCTCCTTCGTTTTGGTGGTGTTGAGGAGCTGGTTATTTTCGGTGCACCATGTGGCCAGGTGCTTGATCTCCTCCCTATAGGCAGTCTCATCGTTGTTGCTGATGAGACCAATCACCGTAGTGTCGTCCGCAAACTTGACGATGGAATTAGATCCGTACACAGGCTTGCAGTCGGAGGTGAAGAGGGAGTAGAGGAACGGGCTTAGCACACAGCCCTGTGGTACACCAGTGTTGAGTGTGATGGATGTGGAGCAGTTGGAGCCTGATCGAACATTCTGGGGTCTGTTGGTCAAGAAGTCCAAAATCCAGTTGCACATGGAGGTGTTGAAGCCCAGGTCTCCAAGTTTGGCTATTAACTTAGTTGGGATGACAGTGTTGAATGCTGAGCTGAAGTCAACAAACAGCATGCGTGCATAAGTGTTCTTATTGTCCAGATGTGTGAGCACAGAGTGCAGTGCCATGGAGACTGCATCCTCTGTGCTCCTATTGCTACGGTAGGCAAACTGGTGTGAGTCCAATGTGGATGGTAGAGAGTCTTTTAGGTGTGCCAGGACCAGCCGCTCAAAGCACTTCATTACGATGGGTGTGAGTGCTACAGGGCGGTAGTCATTAAGGCACTTCGGGCTGGAGTGTTTTGGCACTGGCACAATGGAAGTGCATTTAAAGCATGTTGGTACAGTTGCTTGGGCAAGAGACAGGTTGAAAATGTCTGTAAAAACCCCAGCGAGCTGCTCCGCACATGCCCTGAGTACGCGTCCAGGGATGTTGTCTGGTCCAGCAGCCTTGTGCGCGCTGATCCTGCTCAGTGCATTGCAGACATCTGTGGAGGAGAGTGTGATCGGTGGGTGGTCAGCTGAGGATTTGAGCTTGGTGGCAGTTTCTCTGTTGTCTCTTTCAAAGCGAGCATAAAAGTCATTTAGCTCGTTCAGGAAGTTGACATCAGTGGCTGCGGGGGTGGAGTGAGAGGGTTTGTAGTCACTGATGGCCTGAATGCCCTGCCACATGCGCCGAGGGTCAGCGTTGGAAAAGTGTCCCTCTATCTTAAGCTTGTAGCAGTGCTTGGCCTCTTTGATGCCCCTTTTCAGATTTGCTCTGGATGTGCTATAGGCTTGTGCATCTCCTGATCTGAAGGCAGTATTGCGTGTCTTCAATAGGAGTCGCACTTCCCTGTTCATCCATGGCTTCTGATTTGGGTATGTGGTGATCTGCTTCTGGGTTGTAACACTGTCAATGGTGGTATTAATATAGTCCAGTACAGAGGAGGTGTAGCAGTCAATGTCCGTGTGAGAGCCACTGGTGGCTTGAGAAGCAAACATACTCCAGTCTGTGTGTAGAAACCTTTCCTGGAGTGAGAAATCTGCCCCCGCAGGCCACACCTTGATGGTCTTCACTGATGGCTTCACGCGATTGATCAGAGGTGCATATTTGGGGGTGAGGAACAAAGAAAGGTGATCTGACTGTCCCAAGTGGGGGAGGGGTGTCGCGACGTAAGCTTCAGCCATGTTTGTGTAAACATGGTCTAAGGTTTTGTTTCCTCTGGTGTGACAGGAAACATGCTGGTGAAATTTCGGTAGCACTGACTTTAAGTTTGAATGATTAAAATCACCCGCAACAATAAACGCAGCTTCCGGGTGAACGGTCTGTTGTTTACTGATGGCTGCGTGAAGTTCTTTCATAGCAAACTTGGCATCAGCATCCGGGGGAATATAGGCTGCAGTTATAATAGTGGAAGTGAACTCCCGCGGTAGATAAAACGGTCTACATTTAACCATGAGAAACTCAAGGTTAGCTGAACAATGTCTCCCAACAATAGCAGAGTTTGTGCACCAAGCTTTGTTAATGTAAATGCACAATCCACCACCTCTGGTCTTACCGGAGCCATGTAATGTTCTATCCGCCCGGAATGTATGGCGTCCCGCTAGCTCAATAGCGTTGTCCGGTATTCCGCTGTTTAACCATGTTTCCGTGAAAATTAGAACATTACAGTTCAAAAGTCTCTTGCTGTATGTGATGTTGAGTCGAATCTCCTCCATTTTGTTCAACAGCGACCGTACATTGGCAAGGAAAATGCTGGGTAAAGAGAGCCGGTGTGGTGTTAGCTTTAGCTTAGCTCTTAGTCCTCCGCGCTTCCCCCGCCTTTGTTTACGATCTCGCCGGCGCCTGCGAGCACTTCCGCCCGGCCGGGCAGAGTGCATAGCCTCGGGTGATCTGGTGATCTCAGGAAGGAGTCGAAGGTTGTCCATAAAACTGTCGGAAATTCGCAAACCAATATCCAAAAGCTCACCTTGGGTGTACGATGTTAAGGCACAACTGTTCTGGACGAACAGACCCGAAATGAGCAAGAAAAATACTGCTAAATTACAGAATCTGGAGAGACCGCGAGCCTCGCGATGTACTTGCGCCGCCATCTTGGATCTACCAAGAAGCACTTCAGAAATAGTTAAAAATATAAAAGAAGCACTTCAGAAATAGTTGAAATTGCATTTATTAGGACTCATGGGATATTATAAAAAATAATCCAAACTATAATAGCCTAAAATTGTATCATATATTGCTGCCACAATAACCATTTAAAAAATCTTCATCTCTTTCCCATTTTGTTCGCTGAGGTGGAGCTGCGATGGAATATTGTTCTTGTAAATACTTTCCAGCATTTCAGTAATAAAAGTGTAGGCTTACATACGGTACTCGGTAGTGATCAAAAATGATTTAAACAATGAATTTTGAATCTCTCTTTGTAAACTCAGAGATGTGGATTCAGACGGCAATTAAATTCCCACAAGACCTGTTTGTCAAAAAACAATTTGGCCAGGGATTTTTACGCGGGTTGGGTGATTCATGAAAGTGCGTATCTATAGCACGAATGATAATTCTCGTATAATTTATACGCCAAAACGAGTTTTAGCGTTCAAATGATACGCACTGCAAACCCCTTGGGTAGGATTAGGTGTGAGGAGGGCGTGCATATTACACGCCATAAAGTGTGTATCATATGCACGCGAAAACTGCGTACCATATTTACGCTAAAACTCGTTTTGGCGTATAAATGAAACGAGTTATTTTCATCATTCGTGCTATAGATATGCACTTTCATGAGATCGGGCTCGAAAAAACACTGACATTATGGATTCGGACGGCAATAAAATCACTTAGGGGAGCGCGGGGCACAACGTAACACGGGGCTAGTTGTAACACACTTGTTTTAAATACTTCCACACATCACATGCTAGGATGACGAAACTTAGTGTATTTACTAGTTGCCATATCAACACTATATAGAGAAAAAAATGCGCCAAAATTAATTTTATTTTGGAAGATATCCATAGACATTTATTAAACCATAGTAAAAGTACATTTCTTACTTAAGATAATTTTTCATCTCTATTTTTTGTGTTTATTTAAAATTAGACAAATCTGATATTATTTTAATCTCCAAGATGTTATTTAACAGTTGAGATAGTTCTTTAATGCTTCGCTAACCAGCAGAAGACACTAGCAGGGTTTAAACCCCAGTTGTGCAGGCGGGGCATGTTGTCAGACTGCCTTACAGTGTGCCCCTATTCGAAATATGCTATTCTATTCTATACTTTTATTAATTCTATTGAGAAAACATGAGAAAAGGTGAATAAAGACTGAGAGTCAATGTTCAGAAATTACTAATTGTTTATTTGTTTTGAATTATGTTGTATAGCTGTGTTTTTCTGTGTTCGTAGTCAAAACTCAAAAATGAGTTTATATTTAATTATTAAAAAATGCCATTATTTTATATGAAAGAGTTTTTTAATTGTATTTTATTTAGAAAATATTTTAGTTTGTCTTGTATATTTTTTTTTATTAGATCAGATAACATTTTAAGCTGTCATATGTCATGTTACAATGTACCCCTCACATGTTACAATGTACCCCACCTATGGGGCATGTTGTCACATTTCACTAGTTCCATTCTTTCGGGGTATATCCAGAAAAAAGTATATACTGCATTAATAAAACAAAACCACATAATTGTACTAGACATGTGGGAAATTAATGTGGGAAAAAATAAATACTCTGAACCATAAGTAGATTTAAACAAACTGAGAAAGTCAAAAAGCGTTACTTTGTGCCCCGCTCTCCCCTACCCCTGTAAATGTTTAAAATACCGTACGAGCCCAAGATAAACAATTAGCATCCGAATAGGATACCCGAATAGAAAATATTTGCAATGCAACACATAGAAATTAAGAACAAGATCAATAGCATAGTCACTCCTAGAAAAATAAAGAAATATATCTTTCAATAAAAAGTTTTACACATTTTATAAAAGGAGAAAGATAACAACTTAAGATCTCCCAAAGAGATTTAACCTGATTGCAATGGTAGAATAAATGAAGCAAAGTTTCTTCCTCAACTTTGCAAAATACACATGTTAGAAAGATCAACAAAGAGAGTTGGTTGGATAGACATTATGTAGAATCTTGAAGTGTACCTCTCTTATCTTATTGGACATAGTATTTTTCAGGGAGTAACCATGCTCTCTTCTACGGAGCCCCTGAGGGGACCTTTGCAAAAAATAAAATAATATGACTTTCGCGTGCGCACAAGAAAGTTTCGTGTGCTCACGCGTTACAATTTCCAATTTGGTTATAGTGTCATTACTACAAATGTGGGAAAAGGGATGAGATGAGAGTGTGCTTGGAGCATGCCTCCAGAGATTTGTCTTATTATAGGGAGTTTGCATTTGAGATTGTTTGTGGACTGTGCTTTACTGTAAGAAAAAAAGCATGAATATCACATTAAATGAATATCAGGTCCCACATCATGGATTACATAATCAGAGAGTAGCCTATTTCTTTTCGTTTTGATTGTTTCGTTTAAAGACATTTCAAGCTTTCTTCAGATGTATTTCTATAATGTATGTCATACATTATAGAAATACATCTGAAGAAAGCTTGACATTGTATGTGAGGCATACACACTGAGTTTCGGTTAATTTATGATGAGATGCGCTCCAGTTCACGAGCAATGCAAGTGACCGCGGTGCGCCTCCATGATTATATTGTCTGCTATATATTTGCTTCTTATTTATTAAATACAGGCAATTGGTTGATGAAAAATTGATTAAAATTAAGATACAATTTATACAAAACGAAATTCACTTTAAACAAAGGCAAAATTTAATGAAGTGGTCAAAATCCATTTGCGATCCATTCCATTCTGAATAAACAAACAATGCAGTTTACATGCTTCATCTTTGTTGCATTATTCATTAAGATAATAGGCCTAATTAATAAATGCACACACAATTATCCGTGAAATTGATAAATGTTGCAGATATGTTTTACTATGCACAAACAAATGCCTTTCAACTATGTGCAAAATTCAGAATTAAATGAATGTGCAGCAATTTGTACAAATAGAGAGTCTGTAGGCCTACTATATGTGTTGTAGCCATTAAATAAGCGCATTTAGTTTCATATTTGTTAAAATATTATAATGTATATTTTTTCCATTGATTATGAAAAGTGAACAGCACGAGTAAGATATGATGCGTAATATGAGACATGGAGTGGGTCAGACATGATTTTGACCACTTCATTAAGTTTTGTTTTGTAGAAAGCCTTTGTTTAAAGTGAATTTCGTTTTGTATAAATTGTATCTTAATTTTAATCGATTTTTCATCAACCAATTGCCTGTATTTAATAAGAAGCAAATATATAGCAGACAATATAATCATGGAGGCGCGCCGCGGTCACTTGCATTGCTCGTGAACTGGAGCGCATCTCATCATAAATTAACCGAAACTCAGTGTATGCCTCACATACCGGTACATTATAGAAATACATCTGAAGAAAGCTTGAAATGTCTTTAAACGAAACAATCAAAACGAAAAGAAATAGGCTAGCCTACTCTCTGATTATGTAATCCATGATGTGGGACCTGATATTCATTTAATGTGATATTCATGCTTTTTTTCTTACAGTAAAGCACAGTCCACAAACAATCTCAAATGCAAACTCCCTATAATAAGACAAATCTCTGGAAGCATGCTCCAAGCACACTCTCATCTCATCCCTTTTCCCACATTTGTAGTAATGACACTATAACCAAACCGGAAATTGTAACGGGTGAGCACGCGAAACTTTCTCCCCTCAGGGGCTCCGTAGTCTTCCACTGAATACTGTAAAAAAAATTGTTCCAAAAATATTTTCATCTATGTGTAAACTGTGTAATGTAACAATAGCTTAATATGTTTACGATTACATTTTTTATCAAGAAAACAAACTCCATCCAATAAAAGTTTGGGCATAATTGTTTTTCTCTCATTAAAGCAAAGGTATTATACAAAAATTATACAAAGTCATAAATTCTTCATACTGCAGTATACTGCCATCATTTTTAAATAAATCCAAAACAGAAACAAAAACTCAATCATACCAATTGTTAAGGATTTGTTTTGGATTAAAATGTTCGAATTATTCCAACCGAATTAAGAAAAGTTGTACACGGAACACAATTTCCAAGCAAGTAAAACTTGTTGGTGAAATTTAGAAAGATAACTCATTTAGAAGGGGTGAAATTACATTTTAAAAGAAACTCTAAGCCACCTAATCCAAAATATGGCATTGGGCATATAGTACCAAATTGAGTCATTAAAGACCTTTTTTAACAAACTAATTCTAAAAGAGCTGATTAATTCCTCAAAATTTAAAACTTCCAGTCCACCCTCAGAACGTCTATTAGAGAGGGACAAACACAACAAGACAAATCCTCTGCTTTGGATATAAGAACTCAACCATAGATTGACAGGTGTAAGTTGTAGCCAACAATTAAATATTGCTCTAGTTTTCATTATTTTAGATAAAAAATTAAGTTGTTGGCGGAGCAATCTATCTTTAGTAAGGAAACTCCCCAGGAACTTGAGACAGTCTTTAACAGGTATATCAATGGTTGTTGAGTATCATAAAGACAAAAAAGTTCACACTTAATTTAAATTTAATTTAAATGTAAGATAAATTTAAATATAAACCTGAGGCTTCAGAGAAAGATTTAATAATATTGATACTCAAGGGAATTTGACTTTGGTCTTAAAGATAGTAGTATCATCGGCTAGTTGAGATATTTTTAATTCTTTACCAAATATAGAGATACCTTTTAAACTAGGATTTTGTAAAATATTAATTAATAACAATTCAACAGCTAGAAGAAAAAGAAATGGGCAAATGGGGCAACCTTTTAGATAGAGGAGCACTCCTCTATCACAATTAAATTGTTTAGTAGTTTGAAAGCCGACCAAAACTACGAGGAGTTAATGTCATTATAAAGCATTCTCACAATGTTGATAAAAGTACATCCAAAACCAAAAAACATTGAGAGATTTAAGCAAAAAATGGTGTTCTAAAGAGTCAAATGCTTTATAAAAATCCCAAAACATTATAATAGCATCTGAATCAATATTCTCTGAATAATCAATGAGAACTAATCTTATATTGGAGCTAACATGTCTATTTTTCATAAATCCATGAAAAATGATGTTTCGCCAACTATACCATTAAGGCCTGATTTTAAACAAACTGCAGATATTAAAGCAAGAAATGTATAATCAATATTTAACAGTGATATTGGTCTCCAGATCTCAATTAAAAGTGGGTGTTTTGGGAATAAGAGAAATAAGACATTCTTTAAACAAAGTGGTTGCTTTAAGACGTCCCAAAGATGTAAATAAAATTCAACGGGCAGACCACCTGGAGATTTTCCTTTCTTCATAGATTTCAGTGCATCCTCAATTTCAGAGATATCAGAATAACAAAGTTGCTTAAAATCTTCATTAATACCTGAAACCGTATCATGAATACTCGAAAGAAAATCATCACATTTTTCTTGAGAAAACTGAGAAGCATACCATTTTTTCATTCCTGGATCATGTACATAAAACACCATTAATATTTAGGGCAGAGAGAGATGTCTTTTTTACAATTTCTTTTCTCCAGAGCAGAAAAAATAATTAGTGTTTTTTTTCACCCTTCTCTATCCATTTTGCTCTAGAGCGTATAAAGGCACCTTTAACAATCTCTGTGTACACATATTTGCAATTTGCAATTGACATAGGCCTACCTCATCTAATTTACTGGGATTTTCCTTTTGCCGTAACAAACCTATCTATGAATGAGTTCTAATACTTTATTTATTTTTTTCTCTTTTAATTTGTTTACTTCTATTAACAGCAAGGTCTCTAACTTTAAATTTAAAGAACTCCCAACTAGAGCCAAGGTCGCCTTCAATATTACTAAACAAAGAATTACACTATCATTAAAGTCGGCGTCTTTCAAAAGACAATTGTTAAATTTCCAATAACCCCTTGTTCTATTTTACTTTCTATGTTGTACAAGATCCAAAGAAATTAACATATGATCAAGGGGGCAAATTGATGATTAACAGCATGGACATCTTTCAAAATAGCATGAGAAATAAGAAAAATATCAATTCTAGCTTTAAGCGATCCAGATTTGTTACAATTCAGGCAGTGTAAATATGCTTTCCATTGGGGCGAATGAAGTCTGGTTTCACGTTAGTGTAAAGCGAACGGCCAAAGACAACAGGACTATGACAAGCTGTTTTAGCATTTAATCCCCTTGTCTGTACTAGTCGTGATTTAGTTTTGACTATTCAAAATTCTATTCACATATCTATTCTGCAATTTAGACTGATCTTAATTTGAATTAAGATATCTACAATGTGATTATGACTAGTCATATTCTATTGACTTCCATTGGAAAATATTTTCTGTTATCTACAAATGAGTTTTAACTAGTAGAAATTGATGGCTAATTAGCGATATCTATAATTTATATAGGTGGTTCTACTTCTAATTAAAGATATCTCAAATTACAATTTTACTAGTGATAATTCAATTTGAACTAACTGAATTACCACTAGTAAAAAAATTATAATTCGAGATATCTTGTATTTGGCTAACTGGTAGGCTTTTTGACTAGTCATAATTCAAATTTATGATAACTTTAATTAATCATCTTTAAAGTTGTACACAATACATTTGTAGATATCTGAAAGTAATTTATTAGCTACTAGTCATATTTGTAGATATTTTGAATGGGATTTTTGAATAGGCAAAACTTTATAAGAAATTTATTTGACTGAGAATTGGAATTCCTTGTCAAATCTCATTTAAAGATATCTGCAAGATATTTGATTTTTGAAGATGTTTCTTTGGAGATATCTGCATTTAGCTTTGTGACTGGGAGGAATTTCAAAAGAGATATCTAGAATTAACATTCTTAGTCAAAATTATTTTATAGATATCTAAAACATGCATGCAAATACACCTTTGTATACACCCCACATTAAATATTTTATTAACCAATCCTACCCTGGAAACTGTTGTCATCCGCCATTTTGTCCAAGAATTGTATAGTAAAGGTCCTGCATCTTTGGGTCATTTTAAACTGCTTTATGCAGAAGGTATGAAAATAAAAATGTACGTGTAAAAGTGACATACGGTGTTGCAGAGAAGACTATTCTAAATTCCTATTCTAAATCATAAAGTAGGATAATGTTCAGATATGCATGCTGTAGATTAACTTGTGTTAGCCTTCATTTCCAAATGAACATATAAAATCAGTAAGGATTTGTATACATCTCATGTCTGGTGCAACATTTGCCATAATTTTAAAATAACTATTGACTGGCACTCATCACTAAAAACAGCAGAATATAACCATAACGGATCTCTAGCTTTAATACAACACTCCCACCTTGTGGGCTATTACCTTGATGACATGAGTAAACCTGCATAAACACAGAATGCAAACAATTGCTAATCATCCACATGGGACATTAGTGATTGCCATGATTTCATTAATATGATTGCAAAGATATTTGAACTCATGTAATGTGATTATGTGATTTCTCCTCAGGATTACTGAAACCAGGCTAACTGCAGTAAGTTGTGTTGTGTAAGGCTATTTCACTCTATATTCTCCCCTTACCAGTTGTTTAACTTCTTGCTAAAAAACACTTATATGGCACTGTCCATTGGTTTTCTTCAAGCTAAGAAAAAAAATCTTATATATTCTTTAAAAAGTTGCTTTAATGAATGCTGCCATTTGTGGAATAAAAAAAGTGAGATTTTCAATTTTGTCTTTGTTTTGAGCAGGAATAGAGAAGCCATGAATTCCAAAATTGCAAAGACAACTCAAAGTCTTACCACTGCTGAGGACATGAGGAACCAAACCAAACTTATAATGCAGCCCTATGCCAACTGGGAAGAGTATCTGACTCCAGCTCCACTGTCCATAGCCATTATGGGAGAGCTGGTTTTCATCTCGTCCTCAACAGATTTCTCCATCAATAAAAATTCCCCCAAAGATGGCTACAAATACATCAAGTACCCTGATTCCTTTCGCGCTTGCCTCATGCAAGTGTGTAACTCTGGTTGGTGGGCATTTAATGAGGCCCATACGAGCATGGATCAGATTCGCCTCCATACTGCCCAAGTTCCAGATTACATGAAGACAGCTGTGAAGATTCTGTTTCAAGGCAGTGATGAAGTTGTCAAAGCACATCTTCCTGATCAGCTGGACAATATCAGAGTCATTGCAGATGAATGTCTGCAGTTGTCTAGTGCAACTGAAAAGCGTTTCACTGATGTCATCAGTATCATCCAAGAGCTGCTAGAAGCGTGTGTGAATGCAGAGCACTTCTACGGGGAGGAGATGGAAGCAATCAAGAAGAAACTAGAAGAGAGTAAACTGAGGGAGCAGTCAGCTCAAGAAACCAAGAAAAGGACAGAGAAGGCAGTGAATGCCATGGAGAAGGAACTGGAAGAGGCTCATGAGAGTTACAAGAAAGCCATGGATTCTCTCCCTAGTGGATGGGAAATGATTGGCATGGATGTGGTTGGTGGGATAACACAGAGCATTACAGGCCTGGTTAATGGACTTACATCTGTTATTACTCACCCAGTGAGAAATGCGTGTTCTGCAACAACAAAGATCGCTGATACTTGGCACAACATTAGAGATCAGGAAAGTGCAAGAGATGTGATTGCTGAAATAAACGCGTATAGTAAATCTGCTGAAATATTGTATTGTGTGCAGAAAATCCAGGAAGAAATGAAAGTAAAAAGTGAAGATGATGACATTGCCTGGACAAATCTCTATGATCAGAAGAACAAAATGACAAAAACGAATTTCATGGAAGAACAGTTAAAAAGAATCAATGGTGATTTAAAGAAAATCCCTAAATGCCAAGTAAGGAAACAAGCTAAAACGTTATGCAAAGACGGCATGGACATATGCAACCAGCTGGCCAAATATGCACCAGATGGCAAATGTGACAAAAGCACAAGCATCAAGATAATACATGAGGTTCTGGAATTGGTCAAGTCAGCCCATGTTTTTGATTGCAAAAGCAAAGACATCACAAATTCTCCAGCCATTTCTCCAAAACCACCAATGATGCAAAAAGAAGAAAACAAGTCAGAGAACATGAGTGCTTCACAAAAGGCCACAGCGAATTCACGATTCGCTATAGAGCAGAGCCGAGCTCAGATGAACAAGACAAGAGAGAGCTATGAAAAGTGTGTGGAGAACCTAGAGAAGAACCAGAAGGAACTAACTGATATCCTGGTCACTATGAGAAATTGCAAACTGAAAGAGATCGACTTCAACACTACAATAGAGATGCTGGTCAAGGGAATGGATGCCATGGGGAGAGTGAAGGTGCAGTGGGAGAAGATGGTTCACTTCTTTCAGATGGTTTCTAACATTATAAAAACCAGCCTGAGCAAAACTCTCAAAAACTTTGTCTCAACATCTGAGAAAACTCAAGGCCTCTCCTACAATGATAAGCTCTTCTCAAAAGATCTGCTATACTCTCAAGCCTTCCAAGCCTGTAACATTGCTAGTCTGGTTCATATGATCTCTGGAACATACACAGATGTTTCTAACAAGTACCTGATGGACCGTGTCAGTTCACTGGGCAAACTGATGGCCATGGATAAAAGTAAACCAGAATTTGAGCATGAGCGACAACAGCTCCAGAGCTCCTGTGATGAGGCACAAAAAGGCATTTTAAGGCTTGTCCTGAAGAATAAAGAGGAGTTTGACAGGAAGAGCACTGCAAGACAAGAAAAGATCGACCGAGAGCTGCTTGCCATTCTGCCTGCTGCTCCTCCAGAGCAAATCAAGAGTATTCAAGAGGCTGTTAAAGCCGGATTCAATGAGGAAGAAGAAGCATCATACTACTGAGAGAATCTACCAAATATTTTACAAGCCTGCTAAACAAGATAATACAACCATAGTTAAGATTTAAGCTTTTCTGTCCAGTAACATGCAGTCACGACAGCTCGATTTATCTGCACTAACAGAAGACAATTGATACTGAAATGTTTAAGACTGTAAATCCGAATTAGACTAGTATGTCTAGGAGAGGATTTTAAAAGCTGAGTTAGAAAGTTGTTGTATTCTGTTTAAATTTTAATTTAATATCATAATACCATAATCATCATATAACTAGCTTGCAAATGATTCTTACTAAAAACATATTATGCATGATTGAATGATCTTTAATGGAAAGTGAAAGTGACAGGAAATGTTTGCTTTCAATAAATCTTTTTTTTTTTTTTTTTTTTTTTGCTTTTAAACTTATTTAGAAGAAAAATATGTAGATTTTTTCTTTGTAAGTATTTAGTGAATCATTTTAGCTGGCTGTGTATGATAAATTTGTCCTTGAATGAATATTAATTAGCCTACATTTTAATGCATTGCTGTTACTAAACGCCTCTTTAGTATAAAATAAATATTACTATACTACAACTTTACCGTTGCTCTGTTGTACTGTATCTCTGTAGACCTAATTCTTTCCCTTTTCTAAGCCAACTTTTTAAACTTTGTATTGAAACACTTAGAATGTTACTTTTTTTAATCTCACTGATGAGTTGCAACAAATGAGTTAACAGATGTTCAGTAATATTAGTGTAATGCCAATTAAAATTCATACTTACATAAGCAAAAAAAAACAAAAACAATAACAACATATTAATACTTGTAAATAAATATTTTAACCTGGACCTATGTAGCAGCATATCAGCAGAAATGACAACAATGGAATAAGTGTTCATGTTTTTGAGGTATAAAAAATAATAGGCCTATAGCTCTTCTCACAAAATAACACCAGTTCAAGGGCTTGCAAGAAAATGATACAGCCAGTGAATCTCTATAATACAACACAACACAACACAACACAACACAACACAACACTCCCACCTTGTGGATTCTTATAATTACAGTATGACAAGAGGCATGACAGTATGACAGGCCCGTTCACACCAAGCACGATAACTATAAAGATAACGATAAAGATAACTATATATGCGTCCACACCAGAGCCATATAGAGAGTTACGTTCACGTTATCCAATTTTTTGGCCTTCAAACACCTTAAATTAAATACACATAGCCTATGTAGGTCAGAGAAATCCAACTTTTGCCGCTGCCTGCTATCACACAGAAAATAAACACATTGTTGTGTTCTGTAATACTGTCATTGATTGTTTGTGATAACAATGAATCATTCTTTCGGATATGAAATTTATATTTAATTGACCTATCGGTAAGCCACTATGGAAGGAATATCCTGCCAAATTTAAATAAATAAATTAAATGATTAAAATGAAAATTAAAACCATATTAACGATTTCCGTACTACGGAGCCCCCCTAGTCCCACTTTGGCAAAAAAAAATTATTATAACTATCTTGTGGCCTCAAGATAGTAACTCGTGGCCTCAAGATAGTAACTCGTGGCCTCAAGATAGTAACTCGTGGCCTCAAGATAGTAATTCGTGGCCTCAAGATACTAACTCGTGGCCTCAAGATACTATCTCGTGGCCTCAAGATACTAACTCGTGGCCTCAAGATAGTATATCTCGTGGCCTCAAGATAGTAACTCGTGGCCTCAAGATAGTATCTCGTGGCCACGAGAAAGTAAATTTTTTTCAAGGCGAACGTTCCTTTTAATGTTTCCATGGCGACGCGTCACGCGATACACCGCAGCCACAATAATACTGTATGACAGATGTGTCGCTTTTATTTCGCTTTTCCTTTTTTATTCAAAATATTCACAAACTTGCTTACCATGTCATCAACTAGCCCCTGAGAATACGGCGCCACATTTAGAATGTTCAGTGCTGCCAGATTCAAACTGTGCTTTCGCGCATTGGCTGGTGCTGAGCCAGAGTCGGACGCGTTCAGCGCTGTCATCACAACTAAGCAGTTTTTCAACTTCATAATGTTTATTTTTGGTTTCAGATATTTAAATACATAAGCACGAGTAAAACAATACATTTGGAGTTTGTAAAACACACTGATGTCTGTGAAGCAGCAATAACAATCTATTCAAATATAATTTGCCGACATGTGTTATTCATATTAGACAAACATAGTGCAAGACAAGGAACTATAAAGTTTACTCTATTCTTCTCAGTTCACCGGCAACTTTCTTGCATTTATTTCGGGAGAAACTGATGAATTCACGTGCTGTAAATCCGACGGACAACATTGCAGCGCCCATCATCATGTTATTACGTTATAGATCAAGATTATTTATAAAGGTTTTTAAACGACTAAACACACTCACTTACACGTATGTGAGAATCGGAATATCAGATAGGCTAGTTGATGACATGGTAAGCAAGTTTGTGAATATTTTGAATAAAAAAGGAAAAGCGAAATAAAAGCGACACATCTGTCATGTATTATTGTGGCTGCGGTGTATCGCGTGACGCGTCGCCATGGAAACATTAACATGGAAACGTTCGCCTTGAAAAAACTCACTTTCTCGTGGCCACGAGTTAGTATCTTGAGGCCACGAGTTACTATCTTGAGGCCACGAGTTAGTATCTTGAGGCCACGAGTTACTATCTTGAGGCCACGAGTTAGTATCTTGAGGCCACGAGTTACTATCTTGAGGCCACGAGTTAGTATCTTGAGGCCACGAGATACTATCTTGAGGCCACGAGTTACTATCTTGAGGCCACGAGTTAGTATCTTGAGGCCACGAGATACTATCTTGAGGCCACGAGATACTATCTTGAGGCCACGAGTTACTATCTTGAGGCCACAAGATAGTTATAATAATTTTTTTTTGCCAAAGTGGGACTAGGGGGGCTCCGTACATTACAGAAAACAGCACGCAAAATATGTGACAAAATTGAGAATAAAATTAAATGATTTCATTTTCACAGCATTATCCCTGTCAAATTGAAAAATAAAATGCAATTGGTGATTTCACATTTCATTTTCACTACAGTCTCGAGGCAAGACTGCCAATATTAAAATGAAAAGCCAAACGTGAAAAAGAAACTACATACAGTTTTTATAATGCTCTTTAGTAATGCTCACGCAATAATAGTGACACAATTCAAATACAAATGTAAATTTTCGTTTTCATTTTAATTCCTCTTTTATTTCAGTTTTCATTTTCGTTTTCATTTTCAAAGACAACCTGCATGCAAATTCTATGTTAATGAGTGGGTGTGGCTTATTCAAGTAACGGCGCTGAGACACGCCTTCTAGCTAAGTCATCGATGTCCCGCAAGAGTTGAATGTGTGAAACGAAATTATTTAAATGTGGCCGAGGTCCTCGGTTAAAGCCAGTGGGTATTAATGTCTGGCTATAATTGTTGTAGAAACTGTGTTACTAAGACTTCTGTACACCCAAATAGTTGAATTTCCAAAACAGCCTAATACATGAATGAACCTCATCGTCGATTATGGTCTAGTCTGAGTCTAACATCATAACTAACATGGTCAGGCTGGTTGTTTCCACGGTCTAATGCTGCGGCAGCTTCCCGCAAAAGCTCACTAACAGATTTCGCCATATCTCGTCGTCTCGATTACAATATAATCACATTTAAATAATTTCGTTTCACACATTTAAAGGGGTGATGAACTGAGAAATCAAATTTTCCTTGAGCTTTTGACATATAAGAGATCATCATACTATAATAATATCCTGTAAGTTTCAGAACTGAAAACTACCTTGTTAGTCCAATAAAAGCTTTTATAAACATCAGGCTTAGCAAACGACTCGTTTTTCAAAGTGGGGAACTATGACGTCAAAGAGGATAAAACACCGCCTCCACAAAAGAAGATCAACGCCTACTTCAACACGGCCTGTTTAGCCCCGCCCACCGATTCGCCCAAACATGCTAAATAACATAGGACGACATGATGATTGCTAAACCAGATCGAGCTACTTCCAAGCAATAAACATGCTGTTTACTAAATATTGTGTAGTGCCTGTTTGTGGAAGAAGACAGTCTGCATAAGCTTCCTTCGGATTCCAGCATGGTTAAACTTTATTAAATCAGTCAATCACAATTTCCCGACGGATCTGCCAGCAACATGTAAGTACCATGTGTACTCTAATGCCTGATCTGCGATCAGTGATTTCTGATGTGTAATTATTCAAGTTCAGATATCTTTCTCTTAAAATCGTTCAATACTATTTATGCATCAGTGACTAAACGATCAACTTCACATAATTTTTCGTAGTATTATGAAAATAATCTTTTTTAAACTGTTATTAAATTATATACAGAAAGCGATCAAAGAACGATCCCTTTCCATTCGCCCAAGCTGTCAATCAAACAGCACAGCGCGAGCCGCGAGAGCTTATCTGGACACTTACCAAACTCGTGATGAAATAATGACACTGTTACACTACACAACGAAGCTCTTACTGTGTATTCACATCGTGTTTACATTGTGATTTGGAGTAAGCATTTGTGAGAGTGCAAAAAGAGAGTGCAGACACGCCCCTTAAAACGGAGCGTTCAAATCTGAGGCTGAAATCAGGCTTGGAAAAATGGCTTTTATTTATAAATTATGACAATTTTTGATGTAAAAATCATACTAACATTATAAGGGCACCCCAGGAAACATTATAAAATAATAAAACAATCCAGTTCATGACCCCTTTAACTCATGCGGGACATCGATGACTTAGCTAGAAGGCGTGTCTCAGCGCCGTTACTTGAATAAGCCACACCCACTCATTAACATAGAATTTGCATGCAGGTTGTCTTTGAAAATGAAAACGAAAATGAAAACTGAAATAAAAGAGGAATTAAAATGAAAACGAAAATTTACATTTGTATTTGAATTGTGTCACTATTATTGCGTGAGCATTACTAAAGAGCATTATAAAAACTGTATTTGTAGTTTCTTTTTCACGTTTGGCTTTTCATTTTAATATTGGCAGTCTTGCCTCGAGACTGTAGTGAAAATGAAATGTGAAATCACCAATTGCATTTTATTTTTCAATTTGACAGGGATAATGCTGTGAAAATGAAATCATTTAATTTTATTCTCAATTTTGTCACATATTTTGCGTGCTGTTTTCTGTAATGAAATCGTTAATATGGTTTTAATTTTCATTTTAATCATTTAATTTATTTATTTAAATTTGGCAGGATATTCCTTCCATAAGCCACGGCCTCCTTGGTTACTGTTGCTATCTCAGACAAACAATGGGGGACCTGTGCCCCAGTAGAGCTTTAGCAACGCCTCTGTGCTATTCTATTCTATACTTTTATGAATTCTATTGAGAAACCATAAGAAAGGTGAATAAAGACTGAGAGTCAATGTTTAGAAATGGTTAATTATTATAATGTTTTGAACTATGCTTTATAGCTGTGTTTTGCTGTTTTGTGTTTTGCTACACTTGTACTAGACATGTCATGTGTGAAATTAATGCGGGAAAAAATAAATACTCTGAAGTTAAACCCTACTTCTACACAAACTGAGAAAGACAAAAAGTGTTAGGTTGAGCCTGTGCCCCGCTCTCCCCTATCATGTTATGCTAAGAGACAATTTGCCAAAATCTGATAGGTTCACTTGCATTCACTCCACCCTTTGCGTCCTGGATAGATTATTCTCATTGGCTAATTTCTCTGGAGCCCATCCTCGTTCGATTACGTCAGCCAATGGATGTTCGTGATGTCATATGAGCTTTTGCTTACACGCCCCAACAGATCATGTGCAAAGCATTTCGGTACTTGAAGTTTAAAATTAAGACTTTAGACCGAAACAAATATACAGAAAAACTACAATATGAGGTACGCCTTCGATCTTATGGGCCGTCTTGACTTTGCATTCGGCATGTGAAATAAAAGCACAAATATGTGTGTGTCAGTAGTCTGAACAAGGATAGATTCCCAATGGTAAGTCAAAGTAAACCTCTTACATGATAAAAGTGTATAGTGAATGAGTAAATCTTAAATGCTATGTTCTATTATGTTAATATGGCTCTTAGCGAAGCTAGCAAAGTTTATGCGATCATGTTTACATCTGAGAGTTGCATTGCTTATGTTATGTTGATCGTGCTAAGTAATATTATTGCTGTTATTTCCTAAAATTGGTATACGGCTATTCATTTGGCAATGTTACATAAAAGCAAGCAAGCAAAATCAGGCTTTTACTGCGGATTAAACCCAACGCATGAACAATAAGCTGGCTATACGTTTTGAAGTATGTAGTATATGTATTTTAAATTTAGGATAATATATTATTTCCATTGTTTCCAAATCATATAGTAATAATGTTGTCAGATGTTTGCCTAATTTTTGTATTTATGTCTATGTCATTGCACTGTATTTGTGTGCTCCATCACTTCAGGGTGACAGCAGGTGCAGTAACGGTGTCCAGCAGAAAGGAAAGATGTTGTCAGATGCTCAGCTCTTTGATGGGGAATTTGAAAATCTGGTGTCTGAACTTACAGAGCAGGACTTCACTGATCCAGTTCTCACCGATGCCCTCAACAGACTCAGAGAGGTAAAGTAAACTCTCACAACCAGTACTGAAGAAACATGAGCAAGACTAAGATAAAAGATGACAGGCTGCACTGGTTATTTAATGTGAAATGTATTTTAAGAGGTATACTATGTGACATCAGCAACCAAATGTCAATGTCATGGTGTCAGTACATAGACATAAAGAACATGCTAATGTTCAAAAGAACAAATTATGCTAGAGTTGAGACACATGGAGACTGGCACACAAAGCATTTGCAGTTTAAAACTCCAGAACAGATCTGAAAAAATTCTGAATTAACTCTGCACTGAATCTATTGTATTATTTGTCATTTTTCTCTAGGTGCTTCGGTACAATGCCCCTGGAGGCAAGAGAAACCGAGGCTTGTCTGTGATTGGTTCTTTACGGGAGTTAGTTTCTCCCTCTGAACTGCCACCTGATGAAGCTCACCGAGCCCTTTTGGTTGGATGGTGCATTGAACTGGTGTGTAAAATTGATACTGTTAATTGCAATTGGGGAAAAAATTAAGAAAAAAAGATAAAATAGTGCTGTGCAAAACTTTTTGATTTCTTCACAGCTTCAGGCATTTTTCTTGGTGGCTGATGACATCATGGATGCATCCATGACAAGAAGGGGTCAACCCTGTTGGTATAAGAAGGTAATTGATTTATGCTCATTTCATTTTTTTTCCAAACACAAAGAATATTGATTATTTTTATTCTGATTATTACATTTTTACTGTCAAAGGCACTGTCCACCCAAAAAATTGTCATCATTCCAAACTTGCATGACTTTATTTCTTCTGTGGAACACAAAAGAAGATATTTTGAAAAATGTTGGTAACCAAACAGTTTCGGTTCCCATTGACTTCCACTGTATAGTCAAAAATGGAACACACACCTTTTGGTTATCAACAAACTTCAAAATATCTTCTTTTGTGTTCCACAGAAGACTGAAAGTCATACAAGTTTAGAACGACATGAGGGTAAGTAAATGATGACAGAATTTTCATTTCTGGGGGATCTATTCCTTTAATAAAAATAAAAATCAGTATTCTTGTGTCTGAATTAAAAAGAAATTGGTACAGATCGCGGGATTGAAAATTCATAGTTGTTTAAGAGGAATAAGTATTATATTTGTAAGTTTATTATGTTATATTATATAACAGTAATGTATATCAGTATTACTGTGATAATTGTGCTCTTTTTGAATTTGGCAGGAAGGTATTGGTCTGGATGCCATTAATGACGCTTTTCTCCTGGAGGGGGCGATCTACCGCCTTCTTCGCAGACATTGCAGAGGACAGCGCTACTATGTCCATCTGCTTGAGCTTTTTACTGAGGTAACACACAAAAGGTTTATTAGTCTGCTGTAACACATGCACGCACATTTTAACTTATCATACAAAGGTACACAAAACTGTTAAGCTGTTTCTATCACATTAGCTGCATATTGTTTAATAGACAAATACATAGCTGTGAATCTTTTTTTCCTTACAGACCTCTTTCCAGACAGAGCTAGGTCAAACTCTAGATCTGATGACTGCACCTCCACACAAAATCGACCTTGATCGCTTCACCATGGAGAGGTGAGAAGTTGAGCTGGACTTTTTAAACTAATGGCACAGACAATTTAAATACTTGCTTGCTGATTTATTTATAGCTTATTATTTGCCAATTGCCTATCGTTGACTGATTTACAGTATATTTGCCTCAGGTACAAAGCCATTGTGAAATACAAGACTGCATTCTACTCGTTTTATCTCCCTGTGGCTGCAGCCATGTACATGGTGAGTTTTGCATACAGGTGTTCTGTGTATATTTTATTAAAATAATTATTATTGTGATCATTTTTTTTTATTGATTACAGGCAGGGATTGAGAATGAGACTGAACACAACAATGCTAAAACAATTTTACTTGAGATGGGAGAGTTCTTTCAGATACAGGTATACGGTATTAGTATAAAGCAACACTTTTGAAGCCTAATATCCTCAATCAGATCTGGTTGCAATTTCTCAAAGCATTCATAACATGTTTGTCAATGACAGGATGACTACCTGGATTGCTATGGTGATCCTGCAGTGACTGGAAAGATCGGCACAGATATACAGGACAACAAATGCAGCTGGCTGGTGGTGACCGCACTGGGCATCATGACACCTGAACAAAGGGCAGAACTAGAGGTGAGAAAGTGTGGGGCTGCTGAATGACAAACAAATATAATGAATGCAAAAATAGAACACATTAATGTGGGAGAGTTAACGGTTTTCTGACTTGTCTTCTTTCTCTCAGGCATGTTATGGGCGTAGTGATGCTGAAAGTGTTGAAAGGGTCAAGGCTTTGTATGATACTCTGGAAATGCCTGTCCGATACCATCAACATGAGGAGGAGAGCTATCACCGCCTTCAAAAACTCATCCAGCTTCATGCCAAGAATCTGCCTCATGCTGTTTTTCTTAATTTTGCCAAGAAAATATATAAGAGGAACAAATGAGGGTGTGGTTCAAGGAACTGGAGGGACTTGACCAGTGTAGTTGAGTATTTTAGGCACACAGAAATCAGGGTCAAATAAATATGCAGTGAGGGATTTTACTGGAATATGAAAATGGTAGATTTTACTGCACTTTAAATATACTGTCAAGAATTTAGATGCATTAAAAAAAAAGTCTAATTATGTCGCATCATTATTTGTTTTTCCCCTTTTATTCTTGCATCAAAAATGCAATCGGGTGATTCAGAAGTCAGGCATTGTACTACAAATAGTACATCTGTCAGTGTTTAAATTGAGATACATATGTATAAACCATATATTTTCATCAGCTTTTGCATTGTATTGTCAACATTTAACTTTTTTAAGTATAAGAACCAACCCAGTGGACAGATGCACATATTCCTTAAAATATTTTATTTAATAATAAGAAAATACCCTAGAGAAAATATCTTTCCAAGCAGAACACAATGGCACTTCAGGGCAGTTTCATTCGGAATTCTAGCTTTTTTGTTGGTTTGTTTTTGTGAAACCTGTCACATTAACGGTTGTACTGTACATTTATTATAGACTACCATTCATGTCTGTCAAGTGTCCAGTCAGGTGATCATCAATCACCAATATTGCTGTAAATGTAGAATACAGAAAAATGTGCAAATAAACAAATCTGATCAACGGTTTTTACTATGCATTTCTCTTTGTGAGGTGTTTGAATGAGTGTGTGCAAGAGAAGTGTCGAGTCGTGCGTGAGAGCCGCGGGGGCGCGCGCGCAGCACTCCAGAGATGCTGCTGAGGGAGGGGTGTGGTCTCGAGGATGGGATGAGAGAGAGTAGGGGAGGGTTAGATGACGGAGCGATAGACTGGAGGAAAGAGAATTACGGCATATAATCATTTCAGAGTCATGGCTTGTGCGGTGGAATAGAGATCGAGATCAAGAAGAACGCATCCTTTATATCCTTCTGGGAATTGGGTAAATTCGTGTTTTTTTTGTATTACATTGTACGCTAGATTTGATGCAATTTGTTTTATTGACGAATTTTCTGATTATTTTCTGATCTTTTTATTTTAGTTTTGCTTGTATGGAAATTCTTCGAAGCTATATCATAACCCGATACGTTATTAATGTGAATTTTAGTCTAACGTATTGATACAGTAGCATTAAAGTCTACGGAGGAGGTGTCAACACAACTCGTATCATCACATCTTGTTAAATATAATATTAAAACGCTCTTTAAATATTTAATATAATAGCCACCAACATTAAAAAGAGAACGGGATGTTCATGTATTTATGTCGATCATGAGTTTATTTAGCCTACTAAAGCGCTCACTAGGCCTAGATTTACATCCTCTGTATCCAAGGACATTGGGCGCGAGCAGTGCATTGCCCACGGTGTTTATAAAGAGCGAAAACAGCGTTAGTTATTGCTATGATTTTCTGCTCCACATGGCACCCGCAGAGAAAAACCATATAGATAATTGTATAGTGAAATAAAGAGATTTCTGGATATGTTAAAGCTACAGTTTGCGACAGCACGTTCTATTCCCTCTAGGCATGAGCATATATTTATATTATTATTCTCCAAACAATGTAAGAATTGCGAGGATGAAAACAAATTTGTTCTGAGGCCATGGATTGGGAGAATACAATAAAAGACTCTCAAAGCTATAATATTGATATAATAGGCCTACAGTACACAAAATACTGATCCAAACACACACACACATATATAGATAAGTATTATATAGGCCTATTATGTCAATATTATTACAATTATATATTATTTGTAAAACAGAAAATGTAATATTAGTACTAAGAATGTCAGCAATAAAAAAAGGTGGTGTACAGTAGGTTATGGTGGTGTACAGTTGGTACTTGTGTTTCAGTCAAACATAATAGTGTATATTATGATGTTCTGAGAAACTGGAAAAAAATAATGATGTTCAATATTAGTCCAGGAACAACAGATAAATACTTTATCTAGGCTATTAAATTTACCAAATTATGTTAAATTATGAAGAATGTTTGTCTGACCTCTCAAGCAAGGTGGTATTTATTTTATTTTATTTTTTGCTTTTGTGTTTCTAAATAGAATCTGTCTTTTTGATATTTCAGGTACTAACTAAGTCCAGGATGTGACCCCATATGTTTACAAACTCCTTAGGCAAACATCAAAATAATAATCAGGCACATAAAAACTATACCACCATGCACCCCTCCTCTCGTCCCTCTGTGCCCCCACGTTCCCGCAGGTTTGACAATAGGCGCACAGAGGCAAAACCAAGCCAAGGGGCTAAGAGGGATGACAAAAACATGAACACAGCATCTTCATCCCCTCGGCGTGGCACTCGGGGACCACCTGAGTCTTCCAAGTTAAAAGGCCCCGGTCTAGGTGCACGAGCCCCAGTGGTTCAGTCCAAACTGGTGCGGCCACAGAAGAATGGTGCTCACGCAATTCCAGCAATCTCAAAACCAAAAAGTGGACACACTGTATCAAACCTGGCCCCAGCTGTGGATCCAAACTGCAATGAGCCCAGTCTACCTTGTCTGTGTTGTGATGGTCATTCACCTCAGGATAGCAACAGCCTTTTTAATCACAACCATAACAACAATAACACTGTAAACATCAGGCAACAAATGAAGCTACCGCCGCCACCTCCTCAGAAGGAATTGGCAGTTCCAAAACAAGACATCAAAGAAGACGAGTGTGAGCCAGAAGTAAAGCAACCTCATGCCATCCCAGTGAAAGAGATAGAGAAGGAAAATGACCATTTGGATGAAAAAGAGGGTGGTGACCTCAAAAATCATGACTGCAGTGTAAATGTAAATGGCAATATTGATGTCAATGGCAACGGCAATTGTGATGGTGAAGATGATGAAGAAGATGATGATGATGAAGATGATGATACTCTTGTCCCTTCTTGTTGCAACTGCCCAGAATCCATGCTAGACTTGTCCCTCACATCTTCTACCTCATCTTCTTCCACATCCATTAGCAGCTGCTCAGATCTGGAGTGTGACTGCCCTGATACATTTTCATTGTCATCACAGGACCAAGAGGCCACTGAAAGCTGTCCATCTTCTCGCTCACCGGTCTCTAATTGCCCTACCTTTCACTCCAATGTCTTACCATTAGATCTCAACCCTGCAAGATCGCCTTGCTCTTCTGATGAAGGCTATCCCTCAGCCCCTTGCTCTCCTTCCTCTGACTACACAGAGAGCAAGAAATCAGAAGAAGGAAAATGTATCAAAGTGGATCTCCTCCATTTTTTAGACTCCATAGAAGAGTTGGGCAAAATGGATCTATTCTACCGCATTGTTAGGCTGGCACATTGGGAATTGGGTGGTGAGATGATTGTCAGAGATAGATTGGATCACCAGCAGAAGCTTCAGAGGGTCAACAAAGAGGTTAAGTTGGCATATCTTGTGAAACTTCAGGAGGAAGGGTTAGACTTTGACAGTGAGGATATCACTGGGGTTTTGGATGAAATGGGCAACATTGACATTGCATGGAATTTGTATAAAAGCAACAAATCAAGTGATTCCCAGGAATTTTCTGATGCAGGGGTAGATCTGACAGCTCCTTCTGACCTTGATGAAACCCCTGCCTCTGATTCACCTGCTTCATCGCCATTGGATCCTCCTCCCCGGCCCCCAAAGCCTCCAACAAGGCATGTGAGTGCTCACCCAGAAACACACACTTATGAGAACATCAGTGGACATGCCTTCTCAGTCTCATCCACCAGCGACACTACTCCTTTCTCTTCAAGGGTCCCTGTTCCTACCTTGCCTGCACTGTCATCCTCACCCCCAGCCTTGAAACCTCCTGCCCTTCCTCCTCCTCCATCACAGCCTGTGCCCTACTTCTCCCTGAATACAGACAGACCTACTCTCGTCTCCCCCACACCACCCATTCCTCCTCCAAGAAGACGTCATAAAGCCCGTCTAGAGGCTCAAAGGCTTGCTCAGCTTGAAAGAGAAAAGACTCCTCTGTCCCTTCCACCACCAACGTCCAGACCTCCTCCATTGCCACCTCCACCTGCAATGTCCTCACCTCCAGCTATTCCACCTCCACCATCACTCCTGCCCCCTCCATCATTCCATGCTCTGGATGTGGAAATCAGAAAGTTGCTTGCACTAGCAGGCCTCACCCAAGCTGAATTGCTTAAACTTAGTCCCGAGTTGGGTGTGTGTGTAGATGTAGTCCTGGAGAATGAGCAACCGCCAATGTCTGATGTCTCTCAATTTGGAGAAATCAGTGTTAACAGAACACACAAGGAAGATGGTGTAGATAAAGGGTTGCACTCCATATTGAGAGAAGGAACCATATTTGAGAAAGAAAGATCTACAGGTGTAAAGGAATTAGATACTCTCATTGAAAAGGACATTTCTAAAGATGAACAGAAAGAAGCAATCAGGACAACATCCTTCACAGAAATGGCAAGACGACGTAAGAGAAATGGTGGAAACTGTAATCATAGCTGCAGTTGTGGATCCAATGTTAGCCTATCTCCCAACTCATATTACAGCACTGATCTTAGCAATACAAACATCCCGAATGTTAGCTTTGGGAGTTTTGATTATACTTCTATGATTTCAGAAACCCCTCCTCCTCCACCTCCACGACCATTGCCCCCTTGTCCACCAATTGTCTCCAATCCTCCTGAACTTCCCCCTCTTAAGCCATGCACTCTACCTGCCAATGCATCTCGCCCGGATAGATTTGATTGGCTGATAGCCTTCACCCCAGAAACAGAATCGCCACCTCTTGAGATACGAAAATTGTCCAATGATGGCACATTGCAAAAAGGCTTAACTTCAGGCTTAAAAGTCACAACATTTAAAGAATTACGCAACAGAAGCAAACAGAGCTCCAATCCAGCCCCTATTCAACCAGAACCCGATCCAACTGTCGTCACCCCAGACCCTGATTTCCTGTACAACCTCAAATGGAGAAGAGAAAAAATTGATGGGGATGGCTGGGAATATACTTCCCAAGCACAAGCCTCTTTTCTTCAGCCGCCACCCACTCCTGTCTCATTGTCCCTCTTTAGGGAAATGTGCCGCCTGAATATACAAAATGTTTGCCCAGCAGAACCCAAAGTGTCCCAACAAATTGGCTGTTCCGTAAGCGAAGGCAGCCTCAGGACTATTTGTGATGAAAGAGATAAAGCTGTTCACACCAAAATGATGGAAGACGAGGATGAAGTGGAAGTTAGGGGAATGGCAGATGGAGCGTGGACTTTGGAATCCAGGACAACAGGTAAAGTTGCATTTCATAAATATATTTGTTTTCTCTGACCTGTTTTGTCTTAGAAGGTTCATCAACATCATTAAACAGTGCAAATTCAGTGGAATATTAAAGATAAAGTAAAAGAACAATGCTCTGATGGCATGGAAAGTGATGAGCCAAGATGAGAGTCACACAGGCAGATGGGTAGATGAATCAGCAGAGCAAGACTGGAGGGAATCTCAGAATGCAGCAAGCTTAATGCTCTGTTGTTTTTTCATGATGTCACAAAGCCTTTTAATTATTCATCCTCTCAGCAGGCTAATTCCCTTTTTCTGTCATCCTCTCTTCCCTTGCCGTGCCACACATTCTGTCATAATTTCCTCAGTCAACCTTTCTATTTTTTCAGTCAATAGTTTCTATGAATTTATAAATCAAATAAATTGGCATTTCCCTTTAAATGATATATTATCATACCATCACAAATATTGTCTCATACAATAGTGTGATGCACATCCCAAATCTTTCTGCTTCTGTCCTCAACTTTGTCATCTTTCTGACATGCCTTGCTGTGTCCTTTTATTAATTTGATACTCCTATACTTGTTATTCTCGCTTCTTATTATTTGCAATTTCCTTTTTGCTGTGCTCCTTTCTGCACTTTTTATCTGCCCAATGGAAAAGGCAAATTTGCTTGGATCAGGTTACTTCACTGACAACAGATATAAATGGCCTCTAATGTGCCTGTAAATTGAGTAGCAAATACATTTGGAGGAGCCATAATTTTTGTTTACAAGTTTAGTTTTCAACTCTGCTAACCCATGCTTTGGCAATATTTGTAATATTCATCTTTTTCATGGATATTATTATTTATAAATGAAACACTTTGGTGTTTAGTTCTTCAAGGTGTGTGTCTGTTATCATTTCGTGTTACTAAATTGCTGTTTAGTGAATCATTACACTCATCATCACTCCTATTTTTTACTTTATCAGTTAGCACAAGAAAATGACCATATGCCTTTAAGTGTAGAAAAGGCGTGACTCACCTTTACACCAATCACAATACAGCAACAGGGAAACAGGAAATACTGAGTCAAACTGACTTCATTTTAGAGAGAGAGAGAGATCAGCACATGTTAAGGTAAAATAAAATGGTTTTATGTGAGTAAATCACAATACTCTCTATATATACTGTATGTATTGTATGATTCAAAATTTAGTTCAGTTGGATGGTTTAGTTTTACAGCACTTAGTCACCATAATCCATTGAAATGAAACATGCAATCTACTGATAAGAGTCAGAAAGTAATTGTCAATATTGTGCATATGAAAGAGCATATCCTGAAACGCATATGTCTTGTAGCTTGCCTTTTAAGTCAAAGTTGCCATTGCAGGTGTAATGTGATCCATGTACAGCTCCTAGTGAGATCCTAGACAAAGAGTGCATGCTTTTCTGCACCCGGTCAGATGTTGGGGGATCAGATATAGTGCTGTTAGGCTTTGCACATCATATACTGCCATAAAAGATTGTAGGATGTTTAAGTAGCTAAAAAAGACAAAGAAAATATATAAGGGTGTGGCACTCTGTACTGTGCAGTTATAAGAAGGAATTTGTGTATTAAATACATTTTCATGGATTGAGTACTTTTTAATTTTTATAAATTTTTTGAGGAAATTGTTGAGGAACAGTTTACTTTGTTTTCAATTAATGCAATTTTGTCTTGTGCCTTGTTTATTTAGGCTAAAATAGTTAGTCTTTCTCTTTTTTTCTATTTTAATTTAAAGGAATAGTTCACATAAAAATGAAAATTCTGTCATCATTTACTCACCCTCAAGTTGTTTCAAACCTGTATGAATTTCTTTCTTCTGCTGAACACAAAGGAAAATATTGTGAAGAATGTCGGTAACCAGACAGTTGATGAACCCCATTGACTTCCATAGTAGGAAAAAAAAAAAAAAATACTTTCATCTTTCAATATTTACATTTTTAAGTGAACTATTCCTTTAATGTTATGTGAAACACTGAGTTGCATTTCATAAAATGTGCTATCCACATTAAATGTATTATTATGATACAGTATAAATGTTCTCATCTTTGTACAGTGAATAATATACATACTTTCCCCATACACTGTGTCATGTTGTGTTGTGTTGTGTTCTAATGTTTGTATGGTTATTATAACGCAGAATATACTCTCTTTAGCATATTGAATGTTTGAAGGAGTTCTCTATCATGTTTCATCAAGTGCATTCTCTCTTCTTCAAAATGACACTAACATTTTTCCATTCTCTCTTTTTCTTCCTCTTTCTTTACTGTTTGCTGTTTTACCATTCTGCCCATCCTTTCGATTCTGAATCTTCTCTATTGTTATACTTTCATAATTCTTCACTCCTGTTCCCATAATGCTCCCGCTGAAGTGTCCTCACCTCCCCTATCCCTTTCCTTGACCTCACCTTATTACCTGCACTCTGCTCCCCTGTCACAAGCCTCCCAATTTTACCACACTGACACTAACAGGAATCATGCCGTGGCCCACTGTGGGGGTTCCATAAACATCTCAAACCCATTATGCATAAATTCCACTTCTGACTGCAGCAAAAACGACTATACGGACTCCCTGTACTGTGCTGGGCCAGAAAACAATGCGTTTTTGTTCTGTAAACAAGACAATGATCTCAGTGGTAACATGAATTCTCTGTACCACCGCTGTAATCATGCTGACACCTTTCTAGATTCTTTATACATCTGTGGGCATGATCCTGACAGCACAAAAAACAACTTCTGTCCTGAGTATAACAATGAAGTAGATTCAATCAGAAATGATGATTCACTCTACAGTGATGCCAAATACACAAGAAATACCCTGAAGCTGTTCACTGACCCTGAACCACCAACTAACATTAACACACTCACTGAGGGTGACATAACACCATACAAAAACATTGACATGCAGACTTACATTACTATGCGAAACCTCAAAAATAGGAGCTATGCGAATAAAAAGAGTTATAAAGATGACAACTCGCTGTTTGATTTGACCTCAGACAACATTGATAACTCAAAACCACCAATCAACCCGTTTTATGACAGCAATGAAAACACACTAATGAACAAACAGCAGCTTGTATCTTTCCCTGCCTACTATCTTTACCACCCCAAAAACTGCCCCTTGCATAAAGGCGCCCCACCACGGCTGTCCCCCGTAGGAGCGATCTCACCTCCCCACAGGTCCGGGCCTCCAGTTCCAGGCACAGATGTTGCCCGTCTCTGCTCACCCCTGTTTCCTCGTAGTCACACCCTTCCTGCCCTTGCTGCACCCCTTTACTACCCTTATCTGTACACTCCCCCTGTTCAAGCCCCTCTGCGGGAGCCATCGGTTCCCATACTTCACTCTCAGAGTCCACCACCGCTCACTTCGAGTAAGAAATCAGTCCATTCTCATTTCTGTTTCTTTCTTCCACTTCTTTCCCACTTTCTTTGATTGTAAAGCTCTATGTCTGTTTGTCTGTGTGTCTCATTCATAATCCTGTGGATATTGTAGCACTGTCAGTGTCTGTGACAGTGTGAAATATGTGGTTGTCCATTGCATGATGACATAACAACCTCTTTCTGAAAGTGATAATATATGGCTTATTTCAAGTAATTTTTTGTCACTTTTCAACTGTTAGTGTTCCTTTTTTTTTTGTTATAAATTCTGTTAACTAAAGCTACGCTACAGTATGTAACTTTTGGCCCTCCAGCGGATGAATCATACAGCAAGTTACTTGTGGAGGAACATTGTTTTGGTAATTGCGTGAGTGGTACTTTGCATGGATAAATCTGATGACTTGAGGCCATCAGACTGAAACAGTGTAAACTGTTATAGTTAACTATTAACTCAGCTAGTATTGGCTAAAAGACAAATAGACCAAAGTAGTAATTGGTTAAGAGATTAAAAACTGTTTATGCACCTTCCATTACATATAGTAGTATCCTGACCTTCTCTCTTATTTAATTTATGACTATGACGTAAACATGCACGGAATTAATGCTGGGCGAAGGCGCATGCATTTTCCGTTAAAATCTGTCCCGACTCTAAAATGTAAATTATTATAGGCCAAGGCAAAAACATTGTTTGGAAGATGGATTTACAGTGTACTCACCCATTATTTAAATGTAGTTAATTTCCAACAAAAAAGTTACATAATGTAGCTGTAATAATTTTTTATATATCTAAATATACTTCTTGCTTTCATTTAACCTTTGCTATTTGTGTTTAGTGCATATATATATATATATATAATATATATGTGTAATTTTTTACATTTATAATTGGTGTTTCTTTTTTTATGCTGCTCAGCATGTTTTGTTTTTCACTTACCTTATGGTAATGCATGTGACAAACCTAAATATGTCAAATCAGATCCAAATATGTCTTGAATGAATAAATATCTTTCATAATTTATTCATGAATATTTGTATCAGATCTATACACAATCCTCGCGAACTGCTGTCATGTACTGCACTGGATGAATCAGGATCAACTGTAATACATTATCTTCCGTTAATCGAGTTTCTAACTCCACCCTGCTGTCTTTCCCTCCTAATAGCGGTTCGCAGCTTCTCATTTGCCGGCTCTGAGCAGAAGAAAGCGGCCTGGATGGGAGATGATGTGAGGACCTCACTGAGTGCTGAAGGGCTGTCTTCTGCATGCCTGCAAGAAAAGAAAAGTAATATAATATAGTATATCTCATGATTACAAAAAGTTATTTCTTTTTTGTTGTAAAGAAAATAGTAAATTTATATGTTTTTGTCACACAGCTCTTGTCAGTTCAGTCAGTGTGGCAGTGGAGGCCATTTTGGCTCAGTTCAGTTCATCCAGGACTGTTGTACAGAAGGTCAGTTTTGTGCTAACTTTCTGTTTCAAACTTGGCATTATTAACCCCACTTTAGTTTAATAGAAAAATTCCCACAGAAAAAACAAACGTACAAATTTTGAACTAAAATTAGTAAATCCCTACCTGTTTTTTTTCCCCCTTCTCTCCATGCCACTTCCATGCACTTGGCTTATCTCTTCCTTTTTCTTTCTCCAGTTTTACTCAGTAAATAAGGTACATCAAAGTCCATAAACACGAGTTTTGCAAATGACTTATTTGCACACTAACGTCATGCACCTTTTCACCTCTTTTTCCTATTTCTTGCTCCCTCTGTCCACTCTACCCTTTTTTATTCATTTTAAATACTTTATATCCCATATCTCTTTTTTCCATTGCTTTGCACATTTTTATGTTTTCTCTTTCTGTCTGTCTCCCTTTCTTTTATCTGTCTATCCTCCATTGCCCTTTTCTTGACCCCTTTTGACAGACTCTTTCTGGAGACAGCAGTGTAAATCCTTCTCTGGGTCGTCTGGTACTGCAGTGCCTTTGTCCAGCCCTGCGCAGCCTTCTCTGTGATGGACTCAAGCCCCACCAGAGTGACCTCATTGCAGGCAGAAGGCCAAATTCACCCTGGGGATTGGTTCAGGCCTCCACCAAACCAGGTATAAGACATCTGGACCTGGATTAAATATAATTTTTTTGTATTCTACCTCTCTTTCTCTCTCCTTCATCCTCAAACTTGTTTCATTCTCTTCTTTTCTGGCACTGTGAATCCCTGCAGTATTGACTCATGCATCTCTGTCATACTTCCAATCTTTAAATATTCCTCGGTTTTCTCCCTCAATGTTTTTTTTTTGTTTTTGCTGCTCATATTCATTGTGTCATATTTTTTGCAGCTTTAGTATGATTTTAAATAAACCGTACAGCATTGTACACATTCATTCTGTTGCCCTTCCTAGCATTTAAAATAATTAATGATTTGCTTAAATGCAACTTCTACATGGGTTTCTCGTTCCTGTTGCTGTATGCAATGTTTTTGACTGTAGTAAAGCATAAACTACTATGTTTGCAGTTATTTAGGAAACATGCTAAGTTCACATTCTTGTTTCTCCGAAAAAACAATTCTTGAGCCAGTTATTCTACTTCAAAATGAGCGTTCTATGTCAGAATGTATGTTTTTGTTTTGGTTCATGTAATCCCGCCCATTGCCAATTTACCCAATAGTATTTCGACATCCCGGGTTGCCAGTTGGTGGAAAACACTGCATATTGCAGCCATGGAAATCCAGCAAATGAAATTGGTCAGAGATTACAGATTCTTTTTGTCAATTCAATTTTTATTTAGTCATCAAATACCTTAAAATAAATACATGTTCCAGGAGTGATTTTCTTATATACAATTACAACAACAAAAAAACACAAAAAATATAATTGTTGAATATAATCAGTTGATATTAATTCACAACACTTCAATTAACTTACAGTATATTGCATTAATGAATAACATTCCTATTGAGGTAACGAATTAAAGGGTCCCAAATTTTATGAAAAAGTCCAATATTGCCTTTCAAAAGGTATATTGTTCGTTCCAGGTGTAGAGTAGACATCAATTCCTCAAGCCACAATTTAATAGGTGGAGGGTCAGCCTTTTTCCACTACAGTAACAACATTTCCATGGCTGTTATCAAACAATATATGAGAAATTTCTGTTGAGCACTGTTCAACAAATGTACATCATTAGAATGGCCTAATATAATAAGCACTGGGTTTGGTTCTACATTTACCCCGAGAGCATCTGACAGTATTTCAAAGAGATTACAGATTCTATCTGACCTAAAAAGCCTTGCCATTCATCTAAAAAGCTCTATGACCAGAGGCATATTAAAATGCAGATAAATTACCTTGTCGCCTTCCATTGTAAATTGCGCTCGTTCCTGTTGCGTGTCCTCAATCTGGCAACCCGTGTGAGCTAGTCTGAGGAGGAGGTGGCGGGGCAAACAACTCTCTCCAATATTTTGAATTTAAACTGCCGTACTCATTTCAACCACTAGCTGTCAATATGACATCCTGCACCTTTAAATGTTTCTTTAAAAAATCTTTTCTCTTCATTTATGGTGCTCCTTTAGGCCCAAGCACACAGGCTTTGCACAACCTCCAGACTAAAGTAGCGGGGCTTCCCCAGCTTAAGCAGAGCAGACACAGGTTCAACGCCTTCCTGTTTGGCCTCCTCAAGTAAGGCAGAACTTTCCTCCGTCTATCTAAGATGATTTCATTGGCAAAATGACTAATGTGTCTCTTTCTTCTTGTTTTTCTCCACTTATTCTTATTCTCTTCTAATCTGTCATGTAGTGTCAAGCTTCTGGATTACTGGCTTTCGCATCTACAGTCCTGCAGTGGTAAGCATTCATATTTACTGTTGTTCTCTAGTGGTCAGTGCTGGAAAATCCGTCTTAAGCTAGTTTTTGGAACAATATCTTATCAGCTCTGGGGTTGTGATGCCAACGATGGATTGTAAAAATACAAACATTACATTTCTTCAAATCATTTCACATTGATAAAAATGTACTAACAACTGCTAAAAGAAGTGAAGTGAGCATCACCCTGGTACCCTTAGATTTTTTAACTGGTGTTTTGATTACCACAGGAAAAACAAAAAGTCATTATTCTTACTTGTTTTTTTCATCAAGATAATCTTAATAAATAAAATTTTGTGAATTTTGAGGCCTAAATACAATAGCCAGAAGTAAAAAGCTAAAGTTATGCTATAAACAAACTACACCACAGTCACATGACTTCACCGTCACCACCACTTCCGACGACTCTTTCGAACTTCCTTTAAAATCTAGAAGTTGTAAAGTTTGAGTTAGAATACAGTGCCTTTAACCAAAAACCCATTGACAGTGCAACTGGAAGTTTAAAAATACTAACTCATTTCCAGGTTTTAGGACTTTTTTAGGGATGTATGAAAGGTCACTGTAGTATCATTAAAGATCTTAAGATCCAGTGACGAGATGTAATCATTTTTTTAATTAACTTTTTAAATAATAATAACTGTAATAACTTTTTTACTGTCCCGCAGATGTGTTGGAAACATACTATCGCCCCACTTCCTTCATGCGTCTGTCACTCACTTCTTGCCAGCCTCTTTTTGAGGAGCTTCTCCTCCTACTGCAGCCTCTCTCTCTTCTGACCTTTAACCTCGACCTGCTGTTTCAGCATCACCACCTTGACCCCTCCTCCCCAACTCTTACCCCAGCCAGTCACACTTCTGACATATATAGCCCGCCAAATGAAGACTTCAGCTTCCACTTGTCACCCAAGGGGATTTTCCAAGGAAATGGCCATAATCTTGGAAGCATGTTAGAGCAAGACCTTGGCATTTTGGGTTTAGACACCAACCCTAATTCAGGTCTCACAAGTCAGGTTCTTGATGTGTCAGCCTATCGCAATCCAATTTCGCTGTCATCAAGCAGCACCAACGAGGAAGCCAATCCGCCATTATCATGGTTTAACGGGAATGAGATCTCCGCACCTCTTAATGTCGGAAGCCTTTCCCAGCAGGCAGGCCAGGCTCTTCAGCAAGGCTGGGGGGCAGTAATGCGTTTGGGGGAACGTTTAGGGCAGAACTTTGGTTTGGCCACTAACACAGAGGACGTTAAAGGTCCTAACTCACCAGATGACTTCAAAACAGGCTTGTCACTGAATCCAAAAAGTCCAGTTGAAAACAGGCAGCAACCAAGAGAGGATCTTTCCTTGTGGGATAGTGGAGCAGCTGTTCCCTGGGGTATGGGACGGCTCTTTGGAGCTTCTAAGAGCCCCAACAACCCACCAACAAGCAGGTTTGATGATGTTTTTTTTAAAATGTCAGTTTAGTTTGTTTCAGATGTGTCAGGTTTATTCATGCGACGGATCTTTGTATTCTGTTTATAGACGTCCATCTCAGTGGCTCTCCCCTGGCGTATCCGTCTTTTCTCGCATAGTGAATCTTGGCCAGGTTTCTCCGCCTGAGAAGAAAGAGCTCCAGAGAAACAAAGATAAGGAAGAAGATGAAAATGAAAAGATTAATGAAACCAGAGATCAGCCAAAGCCCCTGAGGTAAAGTTCTTATTGTATTATTCACATTCTTCTTAGGAGATTTACATTTATGCATTTTATGAGAATAATGTTCAAACCTTTTTAGGGCCTTTTTTAAGTGGTTTTTTTGGGGGGGGGGGGGGGGGGGTCATTGGTATTTAGGTCAATGGCATCATTTTTCCTATTTTTGTTTTCATTTTGTTCTATAAATTAATTACCTAAGTATTTAATGAATTCAGAAATAATAAAAAAATCCAATACTTACAAAATTATATTTCATTATATTTCCAAAACAACAGCTTTTCCTTAAAAATATATAACTTAATAATAAGATGTGTGCACGTATTTAAGGTGAAAGGAAAATGTGTACTTTACACTACATTTGTAGAGTCATTAAGGTTTGATTTATCATGGACAATTTTTATATCTCATTGACCCATAAAGCACAATCAATTTTGTCTTTGAAAATTTTTACTCAGTCTTATGTTAATATTATTCATATACTATTGTAGTTTTTTTTTATATTTTGAATAAGCTTTTATTTTTATATTTTCTGATTTAATTTAAATTAAATAGTATAGTTTAGTTTTTTTGTTACGTACTTTTTGTTATGTATTTCTAAATAGTTTTCATTTATTATTTCAGTTTTATTTTGGGGGGTTTTAGTTTCATTTTAGTAAATCTTTTTCACTTATCTAATATCCACATTATATAGGATTTCAGATTTAGTTCAAATAATAATAATGATAAATAATAATGTTTAATTTATATAGTACCTTTCCCGAGCTCAAGGATGCTTCACAATAAAGAACAATAACATGAAAATCATACAGTCAATCATATGCACACACAGTCATATGGACAATGGACATTTGCCTAGTCCAGAACAAGAGCCAATGCGGTTGCGTTTAGCAGTTATATCAAATTGTGCAAAACATTCAAATCCATAAAGATGAACACAGCACAGTGTAGACAGCAAAGAAAGATGTAAGCATACAAACACAGTGAGCAGTACATGAAGCAAATACACACTATGACTGATAATATTGCAATAACAAATAGTTTTTAAGCTGAGATTTCAATTTATAGATAGAGGTTCTGTTGTTATCATTTAATTTTATTTAACGGCTGCTATTACTGTCAATGTTCTGAGTCTTGTGTTCTGGTTGATCAGGGGGGTCAGAACTCTGTGTGACCACACAGGCACTGGAGCCGAGCTGAGCTTCAGGAAGGGGGAGGAGCTTGTTCTGTTGGGAGGTGTGGACCACGACTGGATTCGATGTCGTCAAGGTCACAAAGAGGGCCTTGTTCCCATTGGTTATGCTTCACTTATCATGTGACTTATCTTTAATTCTGACCGTATGTTTGTGTGGAGAAAATATCAGGGGATAGCATACAAGGAAAAAGAGACCATATAATAGACGTAGTTATTAGTAGCCGTGTTACGTGTTTATCTGTTTATCTCTGACCCTCTTGCCTGATTTGTGATGTCTGGAATATTTTCTGTGATATATAGGGGAAAAAAAATCATTATAAATTACTGTATAAATTATCAATATATATATATATTTAGATTTTACAAAGATAGATAGACAGATAAACTGGAAATAGAAATGGGTAATGATTAAGTATCAAGTTTAACAAAAAATAAAACCATCATATTGTATTTATTATTAGGTGTTCTGCCATAACAAATGACTTGCCCACAAGCTTACCTTATTAAACAGCTCAGCGCAAAGTTATCAAAAAACGTATATTCGTAAAACAGCATTTCATCATAATTTTAAGTCCAATAAACAACCAATATGCATATGTGGCTTTTTTTTATCCAAACCCTTTCTTGTCATATCATCAGCCCAGCAATGTTTTATAAAAATGCCAACAACTTCATTATTGCAAAGGCATAAGTTTTGGTTATTTGGGTGCTGCATTAATTAACTCTTTAATTTATTATACAATTAATGTTTTTATTTGATTAAAAAGCTAAGGATTTACTGACTAGTCAGTCTATAAACTAATTGCTTGACAATAAAAAATAATTTATTCCTCAAAATAGTAATAATTTGTTCTCGATCAATTAATAGATGAACTTTGTGTTGCTTGAAGATTCCCTAATTTTATTATCTCACTTACCAGAAAAAAGGAAAAACTTTTTGTTTTATTATTATTGTCTTATTGTTATTATTGTAACTCTCAATGGTAACAGTCGAATATATTAGTGTGGTAGTGTGTAGATGATTCTTTTATATTTCTTACAGTGTGATGGCTTATGTGGTAAGATCTACATCACCATGAGCTTGATAGTGACTATGCATACTCTGTACTGTACTGTTTATGAGGCTTGTTGCTGGGGAAACCCATATATGATTGATCGCATTGATGATTTTCTTTTGAATGGATATTCTGCATCAGTATAATGCGTCGAATCAGGGGTTTACATACTAAACCTGCATGAATGTGTATGAATGTGTGTAGCAAATGTAAGGTAATAATCATCTATACAACTTATTTGTGAGCACGGACACATTCACTCAAAAATGCTTCATGCTAAAGGTATGGCGAGGATTTTAGTGGCTGTAGTGGGAAAGGTGATTTAAATTAGAGCTTGCTAATTCTTCTTCATTAAATGGCCCTCTGTGTTTCCCACAACTGAATGCTCATGTGTAGTATACATTTGTGTCACAACTCTGGCTTGGCACTGCTTTCAGCTGAGCTGCTAATCAAAAACATATTCGATAAAATGAAAGATGAATCTTGTCCCGGTAACGTGCCAGTCCGCATGGAACACAGCTTTGTCCATTACACCACATGGTGATTTACCTTCAGGACGATTCCATCCAAATGTAGAAAAGCAGCCAGCTACAGTATCAACTGAGCACTGAAAGAACTGAGCATTCACATTACTGTATGTGTAGCGTATGAAAGCTTACAATTGAAACTTAATGTCTGGAATTTTGTCTGGGACAATTGGTACTGTTTTTAGGATAGCCTATAGTTTAGGCGGTATATTAGAAAAAAATCTGAGACAGAACTTGTGAAGTTAACTTTGTAATTGGCTTGAACTTTAATGTCTCTTTTAAAAATGAAGAAAAATATAATAAAATGTTATGGCTTGAGAGTTAAGCAGGGGTTCGGTAGAAAATCATATTTAGTATCATAGTCTTACCTCACAGGGCAAACTGCAATGATGCATGACTTAATCATTTTTTTATTATTATCATCATTATTATATCATTTTTTCTTGTAGCTGTTATTTTCATTATAATTGTGAGATTTGAATTACATTAGTATGTTTTGGAGAAAGAGACGGCTATGTTGCATTATAAATATAGTGTACTGATTGTTTGTGGTTAATTATACCAATTTATCTGCTATTCATCTGTTTCTCTTGTCTATCTATCTCTCTTTCTATCACTTGTGTGTGTACTTTTGTGTGGTGATGAGTTGCGTAGCTCTGTGTGGTATTGCCCATCGCTGGTAGCACACTTAAAACATAATATGTTCTGTACCAACTCTTGAGTTCTGTAATTCCCTGTGAATCAGCTCTATGCATGTTGGTGTTTGTAAATATACCCAATAAAATATGAAAAGAAACAAAGAGTGTGTGGTGCTGAAGAGTATGAGTGCTGTGGCCACGAATGCACAGTGTTTGGTGTTGTTTAGACACGTCAGCTGCAATGCTACAGGGGGGGTATTCCAGAAAGCAGGTTATGTGACATACCCGGGTATGTTTAAGGGTAAGTAAACGGATAACCTCAACTTTCAGTTCCAAAAACGGAGGTAACTTTCAGGGTGTGTAAGTAGCCATAGCAAGCAAACCTACTCTCTGAACATGCTCAGGTGCAGGTTCTGTTCCAGGATTAGATTACGGTTACTAACTTTAACTTACTGTTCAGCGCATGCATGCCCTATTGATGAGGCTCTAGCGTGACAGATAGTCCACTGAAGGTGCGCTTGATAAAACCCAAGTGCAGTATTTATTAACACCCAACGTGAACAGATACAAAATAAAAAACTTGACACTCACTGACTGGTTAAAGGGACAAGACAAAAGACTGGAAACATGAGGTCAATGAATACACATACTAATGACTTGACAAGACAGGATTAAACAATGAACCAATGAGAACACATTAAACAAGGAAGCACATGACATGATCACAAGAAGACAAGGGAATCACATGACAAAGGGGAGGACAAGGCAGGATAACATAACTGATCAAAGATCACTTGTGATCACTTATCTCATATGTTATGATTGGTTGTTGCCATACATTTGACTTTCTTATTAGTTGTTTGTACATTTGAATTTTGTCTTTGTATTTAAATGAGTCTTTGTGCACCTTGCACATATTTTAGCCCTGATGAAGGCCTGTGCGCCAAAACCCGTTCATGAAATAAACAGTATTATTTTTAATTATCACCTTCACAAGTGTTGCTGGTATTGTTCAAAAAATGCTTTTGCTTTTTCTTTCCATGCAGAAGTTACACCAGTATAACCATACAACACTTCTAATATCAAACAAACCAAGTCCATAAACTATATATATACAGTATATGATGTATTTTCTATAATTATATACTCTATATTGTTATTACTGTAATTAACCATGTTGAAAGAATGAAAGTGACTCTATGGTAGCTGCATCTAAACTATTTCCTACAGAAGTCAATTTCTGCCACAAAAGACAAAAAAGTTACAAAAAAAAAGTCATAATTATGAGATAAAAAGTTGAAATTGACAAAAAGTTAAGATGATAAGATAACCAAAATTATGAAAAAGTTACAATTATGAGATAAAAGTTATAATTATTACATAAAAAGTCAAAATCATTGACTTTTTAATCTTATAATTGTCTTAGTACGTCATAATTTTGACTTTTCTCATAATTACTACAGTATCTGATCATTTTGACAATGGATGTCATAATTATTATTTACCAAAGCATGATGCAGCAGAAATGCCAGATAAGCTTATTTCCCTTGTTGTCTAAAATAAAGAACAAAATCTCCTGTGGTCTTTTTTTTTCTTCTTAATAAAGCGCCTAATTGTTTCCGGGACGGATCAGTTCCAGGACACTGTCAGAGGATCAGCATTCTTCCCTGCCAGATAAGCTCCAGGAGAGAGGCTGAGCGAGTAAGGGATGGAGGAAGGGTATGTGGAGGTGTGCAGTAGAGTCATGCCATCGGCATTATAGAAGCACACCTGACATCTGTCGCAGTCCAGGTACAGCCCTATCCTGTGTGGTTTCACTGTCAGATCTATCTCTGTCACTGTCTCGTACTCTTTGATGCAGTAGCCTTGGTCATGCTTAAGGTGAAGCCCAATGTCCTTGTTTAAGTTGCTTATACAGCCACCATCAAAGCCCACGCTCCAGTCTATCTTCGCTCCTACGTCCACCTCCCAGTAGTGCTGCCCTGACTGGAAGGTCTTGTGGGTCCTGGCCAGAGGCCTATAGTCTTTGTGTTGCAAAAAAATCCCCTTTTTGGATGTGCGGATGACGCTGCGCCCGTCGGAGGAGACCCTCAGGTATGGGTCATGACAGTCGTGTATGACATTACGATCAGGGACTAAGAAAGACGAACAAAAATTTGAAAGAAAAATGCAGCTTAGTTTACCGGTCAAAAACTACCGGTCAAATATTTTTGAAATAATTATGATTTCTTTTTTCTCCAAATGTTTTTGAAAGAAGTTTCTTATGTTCACCATTTAGTGTGCTAAAATACTTTTACATGTATTTGAATATAGTGTTGTCTACATATAGATAACTGATGTCCTCACCTGGTTTGATAGAGCCCAGCATCTCCTTCCACACAATAAACTGCAAATGAGTCTCATGAAGGCCGAGGAACAAAGAATTAGGTGTGAAATTTACGCTTTTCACTGTTGATTTGAACCTACAATGCAGGAGATGAATTGTGACTGATGGGATATATACATAATTGGTCATGTTTACCTCAATCATTACAGTGTATTGTCATACTTGGTTGTTTGAGAAGCACTGTCATTATTTTCACTGCAGCTTTCTTTCTCTTTCATCTCTTCAACAAATTCCAGCCCTTTCTCAGTCCACCACTACAGGAGAAGAACCAGACATAGCAAATTGTTATCATCATGAAAACTGCGGCTATGGATAACCCAGTGTTACGTTATGGATAATATATGCAATAATTTGTGCTTAGCTAGTCCTTTCTTACCTCCCAAAAATCACATCTGATTCTTCACTCTCAGAAAAATATGCAAAAAATACCTTTAGGGGTACAACAGTATTTCACTGGGCCATCTTTATACTTGATTCACACTTAAACGATTCATAGTAGTACCTTAAAGGTACATATATCTCTAAATCACTAATATCCACCTTTTAGGTGTACAAATGAAGGTAAAGTTGTCCTGTTAAAGGTACTGACCAAGAGACAAGCTGTTGTACCCCTGATGGTACAATTTTTGCACATTATTTCTGACAGTGTTGAGGTCATTGCATGCAACGAGAAAGATTAAATTATATATACTATTTTTCTAACTATTCCAAATGTTCTATGTAGGCTTTATTTTAAATGTGACATGAACAAACAGGTCTCATCGCATCCGCTTGTCAGAGAAAGTGTTAACAGCAGTATGAACTGACGGTGATATCAAAACAAACTAGTTATTTTATCTGCGTTTTATTTTATTTTATTTTAATTAAGATATCAAATTTTTTAGATATCAATCTTCATATGCGCTTGACATGAGTTATGGTGAGTTTCTTCTTCCTTGTTTCATATTCAAGTTTAGCCAAGTCATGTCAAGTCTTTGTATTTGTTTGTTTGGTTAAATTTGCCTCCCAGTGGATACGTTACAAAGATGTACCTACTATAGAATTATGGTATGAGTTTGTTTTAGGGTTTATTGCTTGTAATTTACTGTTATTACTATAGTACCGGTAACTACATAACAAGATGTGTAGCGGAAACTGTGTTACCTAATTTCTATATTATAATATTTCTATAATTTAGGATCATGTTTATGATTGTCAGTTTTGTTTATAGTGATTAAATCAGCAGATTATTATTAAGTGAAAGGATTGTATTCAGGTAAAAAAGTCTGATTAAAACTCATATTTGTATGATTTTTAATCAAAGCAAACTGTATAAAATCGAATTATTAATTTTTAGACTAATTATATTTCTTCATCAATATTGAATAACATTAAAAATAACAACATATTTTCCCCTTTTAATCCCTACTGCAAGTATGTTGGACATAGCTAACTGGACAAATTGTGCTGAATGCAAATGTTTGTTTGAACCTGCAGAAACCCGTCTGGCTGATCGGACTCAAAGACTGAGTGTAGAATCCCTTCCTTCTCTCTTCCATCGTTCAGCTTCTCTTCTATTTCTGCTCTATTTCTTTTCATCTTCTCAATCATTTCCTTCTCTTCTTTCACCAACATTTTCTTCACTTGCTCCTCCTTTTTCCTCAGGAACTGGTGCATCTCTTCAAACTGTGCAGAGATCTGAGAAGAGAGCTGCCGAGACCTTTCCTGAGAAAAAAAGAATCACGGATAGTAATGAACCCTGCTGTGATCCTTTATGGAGTCTTTAGAGGGATGTTGATCGATTGTTTCACTCTTTTGTGTAAAGTGTATTTTTCACCTCAGTTTTAGAGATCTCATTCGTCTGTTTCTTGATAAGAGTCTGCAGGTCTTCATTCTCCTTTGACAGGAAACTCAGAGGCTCTAACAATAAATTCTACAACACACAAGATATTTCATATTTCAGGCATTACCTTTAAACCGTTTCACTCAAAAAGATTTCCTTTAGCTAAAAACTGCAAAGCGTATACGTATGGAGAGAATACCGCAACAAAAAAATCTGTAAAACCTCAGTGTTTTTAGTCAACATTTCAAACTGGATGACAACAAACAAAGTGTATTAGGAACTGAAAATACAGTGTGTGCAGAATTATTAGGCACGTTGATTTTCTGATCATATTTTATTCCCAGGCACATTTTGCCAATTCCAAACCATATTAATCTTAATAACTACTATTCATTTTGTATTTAATCATTTATAAGTGATATATAATTGTTCATGAAGGCTGGAAATGAAAACGCCTTATATTCAGGTGTGCAGAATTATTAGGCAAGTTTTCTTTTACAGATAAAATAAGCCAAAAAAGAGATTTAACTAAGCCTGAAAAGTCAAAATGTATTAAATGCCCATGAGAAGGATACAATACTAATGCAATACTAGAGATTGCAGTTAAGCAGAGGTGTAAAAAGTACTCAAAAATGTTACTCAAGTGAAAGTACAAGTACTGAGGGAAAATTTTACTCAATTAAAAGTAAAAGTATCTGGCCAGAATCGTACTCGAGTAAAAGTAAAAAAGTACCACATTAAAATTGTACTTGAGTATTAAAGAAGTAAAAGTAACAGCAATAATGTAAACTAGAGATTCTTGTTTAAGCTTTTAATCTCTAAAATCATGAAGTGAATGAACCACATACAAGGTTTTATCCTGCTTTAGAACTGTTTGTATTTAATTGTATTTATTTATCAAACTATAAGACTACTATCTAATGCCAGTATGCAACATTTTTTAAACAATCCACTAAACATGCTTTTACCACTAAAAGAAAAGAATTCGCTAAGGTACGGCCACGGGTACTCTTGATCCTGTGGCTGATTTTGGACTGTGTTTGCAGCTGAATCACGTTCTTCCTCCATTTTCTTCCACTGATTGACCATAGACAGTATAAGAAATGGACACAGCGACCCCATAGATTTCAACAGAGAAAAGTGAAGCAAATTAGAAGCACTCACTTCCTGATGGCTGAGCGTACTGCGCAGACTCAAACTGAGCTTGATGGCGTAGATGTGACGTGAGCAACCTGTCTGACCGTTGTAAGTCTTCTAGTAGCTGTGCCAAGAGAAATCTAACTTGCAGAAAACAGAGAGTGTGAGTAGGAGCTGTCCATGAGCTAGGAGCAGGAGCAACTTTATGACTCTCTATGGGCTTCTCCCTTGACTTTATGCCTCCACGTCCCCCCAATTGACTGTGAGCTTCTCCTCCTGTCTATACGGTAATTTCCAGAGAGTCGCGTGGTTATGATGCAATTGTTAGCCTATTTTTACAAAAACTGCTTCTAAGGGGCCATAACATAAGATACAAGGTAATGGAGCCTTTTATACATTTTCGTGTTTCTTTAGAAATAAATAATGGACAAATGGAGTCTTTAAACGTCTCAGATGTAAAGTTATTCGCTGTCAGAGTGATGCCAAAATGAATGGGAGTCAATGGAATGCTAACAGCAGGTGATGGCTCGTTAGCCAATGGCGGCCCCCGGGGGTGGTACGCTTTTAGGCTGCTGGATTGACCCATAGACAGTATATAAACTGGACACAGCAACCCCATTGGATTCAACGGAGACAAGTAAAGTCAATTAGAAGCACTCACTTCCTGGGGGTCGAGCGTACTGCGCAGACTCAAACTGAGCTTGACGACGTAGATGTGACGTGAGCAACCCGTCTGTCTTCTAGTAGCTGTGCCGAGAGAAATCTGAATCACTCCCTTCCGAAACTCGCAGAGACGGAGAGTGTGAGTAGGAGCTGTCCATGAGCTAGGAGCAGGAGAAACTTTTGCTAAGTATTCTGATTAATTATTTTGTCATTTTGCCTCCACGTCCCCCCGATTGCCCGTGAGCTTCTCCTCCTGTCCATACGGTAATCTCTCTACTGTGCGACAGAGAGTCGCGTGGTTATGACGCAATCGTTAGCCTATTTTTACAAAAACTGCTTCTACGGGGCCATAACATAAGATACAAGGTAATGGAGCCTTTTATACATTTTCTTGTTTCTTTAGAAATAAATAGTGGACAAATGGAGTCTTTAAACGCCTCAGATGTAAAGTTATTCGCTGTCAAAGTGACGCCAAAATGAATGGGAGTCAATGGGATGCTAACAGCAGGTGATGGTCCGCTAATCAATGGTGGCGTCCGGGGAGGCTTCAATAAAATATGAAACAGTGCCCCCCTGGATTGACCCCCTGTGATTGACTGTTATAATTTCTCTCATTTCCAGGTCAAGGTGCTGTGCGTTGTGGTAATAGATGCGACATGATGTCACTTCCAAATGACCAATGAACATGTCTGACCAATTTGGTGAAATGTGAAACCGAATCTCATTGGCAGAATAAATGACATTTAAATTAAACAGCATCAGCACAATTCAATTGGTTTGGTAATAGCAAGGGAAAATAAAATGAAGTGATCTCCAAAAAATAAGTACTTTTTGACTATAAATAGAATTGTAAGGAGTAAAAAGTACTTTTTTTTCTTAAAAAATGTAATTAAGTAAAAGTAAAAGTACTGATTTTTAATTGTACTCAAGTAAAGTAAAAATCCCCAAAAATAATACTTAAGTACAGTAATCAAGTAAAATTACTCAAGTATTTTACACCTCTGCAGTTAAGGCATGACCATTGGACAGTGAAATGCTCATTGGGTCAGCAGGGTCAGACAAAAACAGGTGGAGAAGAAAAGACACATGTTAACTGCAAAAGAATTAAGAATTAAGGTGAAGAATTAAGTGTGAAACCACCAGGAACCCTTTATTCTCCAGCGCCACCATTTTCCAGAACTGCAACCTACCTGGAGTCTCCAGAAGAGCAAGGTGTCAGGGTCTCAGAGACTTAGGTTAGGCAAAAAATCCTAAAAAATGACCCCCACTTAATAAGAATCACAATCTGAAGTGTTGTGAAATACATGAAGACTGATTTTTACAGGCTTTAGGGGTAAGACAGAGAATTGGGATTCAGCCGTCTTAGTCTTGTGACTTTTTAGTCACATTTTAGTCACGTTTTAGTCACTTATAAACTTCATAGTTTTAGTCAAGTTTTAGTCGACGAAAACACAAAAAGGTTTTAGTCAAGTTTTAGTCAATTTTAGTAAAAAAAAAGAAAGAAAAAAAGTAGTCTTTAACAAATTCATTTAGGTTAAAAAGTATTGGAAATGGGCTTAGGTTTGACAGATTGTAGCAAGTGTTGCAATTCATAATTTATTTCTTGAAAAATAACCTCTGAAATGATGACTTCTGGTGAATATTGTGGAAACTAATTGATACATTTAGATAAATATATTTCATACCTTATAGCATATTATAATACAACTTATTAGGCCTATATATTTATAGAATAGCAAAGTAGGCCTATCAATATACAAGACTGAACCACATGAAATATAAAGGCTATCATGATCATTTTGCCAACAATGAACCATGGATTTGTTTAGTTTATAATACGTTTTATTTTTAACTTAAACAAATACAACATATAACATTCAAAACTCACCGGCTTAGACTGCATTTGAAGAAAAATAAACACAACAGTTTTCTGTAACTTAGCCTTATGTGCGAACTTATTCAATAGAATTATTAGATTATCTCCTGATGCGTGCTGCTTAATATCACACACTCCGCCGTGACAAACAGAAAAAACGCGACGGCATATGGTACAATTGGCCTTGTATTCATTGTCCCTCACGCATTCCAGCCACGGGTAGTCATTTTCCCATTCAATTTGACATTTCTGTGCTCTTTTCTTTTTCGCCGGCTGCTCGGAGGTAGTCATTTTTACATTTCCCGCTGTTGTCACTTGTCGTCATCGTTGCTACGATACGTGACTCACCAATGACTGAAACGACCAATAGGGGTTATGCGGAACGCCCAACGTTCGAACCGGAAAACAGGTATAAACATTTCCGGTTTGCATTAACGTACGCATCTGCAGCGGTAGATGATCTCTGAGGTAACTTATTTTGCGCTTTTTTTAGAATACAATTCTTATTTCGGTTTTAATTCAAATGTCACGAATGCTTAAGTATCAGAAAAAAAAATTTTATAAAAAAAAAAAAATGCAGTCTTCATTTGATTGTTTTAATCGTCTGCAAGCAAATATAAAAGGTTAAACTACTATGATAGCATACAAGTCTAAACTAACTTACTGATAGTTAGCTAACTCTACATCGGATGCCATTAGCAAAAGCTACATATACTAACTTACCTTCATAATCATGAATAAACGAGCAGGCGTAAAAACTTAAATCCTTTATCTAACGGAGTACTCGGGGCTGTACTCTGGAAGTCCGTTTGGCAATACGATGTACATCTGAAATGGATAGAATGGGTAGCTCCTGTAAACACCGGCTATAAAAGGTCGCCATTCCTACGCTGTGTTTACCTCAGTAGCTGACGACCGGAAGTAGTTATATCTGTTTTGTAGAACCCGGAAGTATGTTGCGCATAACCCCTATTAAAAGGGCATTCTCTGATGATGTTCCAAGATGTTAAAAACGCTACGCTGATCATAGACAAGCAGGGGGAGAAATTAGTATCTACCGCACCGTCTGGGTTTTTTTTTCTCATAGCCTACAAATGTCTTCGTTCATAGTCTGACATATTAGAAGCTATGTGTCTGTCATGGATTTGCACTGAATTGATTTTCAAAAATACGGAACAAAGTGCGTTCTGTATCAGTTCAATACGGAACAAGACTTTATTGTGTTGTGTCAAATACGGGACGATTCTGTATTATACGGAACGGTTGGCAACCCTAATTGAACATCAGACTTATAATAATTTTCGTTCCCTCTCGTCTCGTCAACGAAAACTCGAAAACGTCTCGTCATGTTTTAGTCACCTTAGAGCCATTTTTAGCTAGTCATCGTCGCGTTATCGTCATAAAAAAAGGTGCGTCAACGAAATCATTTCGTTATCGTCATCGTTGACGAAAACAACACTGCACAAAAGCTCGTGGAATGGAGCAATTCCCACTTTGCAAGTATGTCTTATTATTTAGATGTGTTTTCTATTAACAGTTCTAATTAAAAGTTTTAATTTGTTGCTATGTAAACAAAGGGCAAAGCTGTTTTTTGTTCACTTTTGTAAGCTCTCGCTTTTGTAAGCCTCACCGCCTCTTATGAAAATGAATCATGGTTTTGTGATCGAAAATTATCATGATTAAATGGTATATATCTGAAATGAATAAAAAAATGACATAAAAAACATACCACTCTGAAACCTCATTGGTTCTCTCACAAGCGAACATGCTTGAGCTTCCATTTATCATAACTGATGTGTGAAACGATGAATGTTAATATGTGACTAAAAGCTTAAATTACATCTGTTCATTATATAAAGCGATCGTGTCTCTTCAGAAAATTTGGACTAATCCGCTCAATTCATATGGATTATTTTACGATCTCTTTATTAACTTTTTGAAGTGTCAAAGTGGTAGTTTCTTAGCTGTCAAAAAGCTCTCAGATTTCATCAAAAAGATCTTAATTTGTGTTCCGAAGATGAACGAAAGTCTCACAGGTTTGGTTTGTGAACTATCCCTTTAAGATTGTGAAAAGTCATGAAGAACCAACTTCATACTTCAATCAAGTAGCCTATTTTATTATATTGAGAAACAGTAAATGATTCCTAGGGTCTCCGAGACCCAGAACAAACTTGCTGCAATAACTGCCCTACATAACTATTTTTCAGTTTATAAGACAAATGTACAGCAACTTATTAGATGATCACATCTCTTCAGTTAGTCTTCAATGTGGGATTAGATGCAAAATATAACCAAAAAACTTCAGATTTCTGACCTGGATATGACCTGCAATTTAAGTAGCATCAAACACAAACTTAATGAACGTAATATCTACAGTTTATGACTTTTCAGTCCTAACTCACTGACCTTCCTGGGCTCCGCTGCCTCCTCCACGGGTTTGAACTTGTGGCCCTGGTGTTTCTCACCGTCCCTACAGATCAGACACACCAGTTTCTGGTCCGTCTCACAGAACAGCCTGAGTCTCTCCTGATGATCTGAACACACCAGCTTCTCCGGTTCTTCAAACACTCTCACTGCAGTCCCACCGTCTGCTCCCGAAGCGGCTCCGTCCCTGAGCGCCTGTTGCTCGCTCAAGTGCTCCCTCACGGCATTCACCATATTCCGCAGGACGCGGTTGGACCGGAGGTCCCACATAGTATAGGGTCGCCTGCATTCCGGACACAGTCTCAAGCGGCTGCTTTGGGAATGATTGCTGATACACTGTCGGCAGAACGTGTGGTCGCACAGCAGGCTCACGGGATCCGTGAAGTCCCCCAAACACACGGAGCACTGGATCTGCTTCGACAGCCGAGAGTCCATTACAACTACTTGTTTGAAATGCGTTGGCTGACAAGACCCTGCTTGTGTCCCCTAAATGTCCCAAACACTCGCTGGCACAGGGGGTTTAGATGTGAGGTGTTGTCCCAACAGCTGCAGAGACAAATGACAACACACATGTCCACCAGGGCAGGAGTGTTTGGGAGCTCTTCCTCTGCCCATACTTGACTTGTCCTAGTGTTCTAAATAAAGGGAGCCATATTCGACTCCCCGCACAGATGAACTTCCCCCAATAAATCGTGTCACCTCAAACACATTTAAATTACAGTCTGACTGATTCATATCAAGAGAAGCCTACTTGTTCGTTTAGGACAAAACAAATGGTTAGCTCATATTACCAAAGTCAGATTTGACCTTCCCTCTCATATTGAGGGACACAACAGGTGGTTGGATGATCACATGTGCAGATAATACAAGCAGGGACAACCATACTGTTGCCATCTCTATAATTAGAGTCTTAGCTACTATAATAATCAACAGAGTAAACTGTAGGCTGTATTATTTTTTCATTTGCTGATATGAGTCTCATAGCATTTATATTCTTGTAAATTAACTAAGCTATGGCCAACATTTTGAGGTCAGCAAGTCTCTTCTGCTCACCAAGGCTGCATTTATTTGATACAGTAAAACAGCAATATTATGAACTATTATAAAACTATGTAAACTAAATGTTTTCTATTTGTTTTAATGTAATTTATTCTGTGATGGCAGAGCTGAATTTTCAGCATCATAATTCTTGTCATAGTCACATGATCAATCAGAAATCATTCTAATATGCTGATTTGCTGCTCAAGAAACATTATTTTTAGCAATGCTGAAAACAGTGTTTAATATTTTTGTGGAAACCATGACATATTTTTTTCAGGATTCTTTGATGGATAGAAAGTTCAAAAGAACAGCATTTATTTGAAATAGTAATCTTTTTGTAATATTATAAATGTCTTTACTGTCCCTAAATGTAAAATGTGTCATTTAATATGAAGCTTAGAATAAATATCAAACAAACAAACAAACAAATAAATAAATAAATATCAGAATCAAAGTCAGAGTTTATAAATTATCCAGGGCTAAGGCCAATTATACAAATAAATTAAATAATAATAATAATAATAATAAAAAAACAGTAAAATATAATGAACAGAAATTGTATTATGATAAGATATATTGTGCTATGCGCATTACTGTTCCTGGTCCAGGTCCAAGTTTCTATACTTCGCTTGACCACCAACAAATTGATCTCAACCCTAACAGCTGGTAGTCCAGGCGCTTACATCAGCTAAAGACCATGAAAGAATGAGCAGTTGTAAAAACAGCTGCCATCAGATATCTGTAGTGGATAATGTGGGTTTTGTTTGGTTTTTGTTTTGCTTCACTCCTTGTTATTTCAACCAACGGTGACAGTGTCAAAAATGATTGACATGATGCGTGCTTTAGCAGAGGTTCAGTTATGCACAGCACAGGTCTTTCACTGCTGCATCACATGGTTAGCTCATAATGATATGCAGTATGGAAATGGCCGAGATTCACTGGTATTCCTATAGGTTTTAATATAAGGCTTATTAGCCTATAGTAATACAGCTGATACAATGATGAATATGTATTGATTACAATTGGAATTCATTTATATTTAAATGCTTAAGTCTGAGCTACAACATGTATCTTACTGTCACAGCTGTTTTCTCGTACCCCCACCAAGGTGAATACTGAATACTGTTGGGTGTAATTATTTACTAAGTAATTCATTGCTGTAGCCTAATTGGTAACACTTTATTTTGATGGTTCCTTTTGACAATCTGTTGACTATAAGTAATTTTGCAACTAGAGTATTAGTAGACTGTCTGCTTAGTATCTGCTAACTCTTTATTGTGATGGTCCCCCAGCAGACATTCTACTGATTATAAGTAACTTTGCAAGTACGTGTCAACTTATTCTAACCCTAACCCTACCAGTCTACTAATACCAACACTCTAATAAGAGTAAGTAGACAAGGCTATAGGGTAGAGTGGGGGGAAATACCCAGGGTAAAACACTACTATTTCCCCCAAAATAACCACCATGGAGCTAAAATATGTTTTTGTTGTTGCTATAGACTACATTGACAAGAGTGAAATTTTTTTTTTTTGGTGAATAATTGACAAGAGTGGTGCAGGTATGACGTCACTTTGTAGGCCAATCGGCAGTTAGTATCACGCTGGTTACCTCGACAAAAACCCAATGGGATTTTTCCATTGGCTTTTGGATTGTTTTCACAGATGAATGCAAATTTTATGAATTTTGAAGCCGAAAAACAATAGGCAGAAGTAAAAAGCTAAAGGTAGGCTAAAAACTAACTAAACCACGGTTGCATGACTTCAACATCACCATCATAAGATTCCAAAACTCTTTCAGTTTTTATCTAGGCCTAAACAACATTTTCCCAGAAAGTTTAAGTTAGAATAGTTAATAAGAGCACAATTATGAGCATAAGGAGGCTGTAAAAGCAGACTGGGTTTACCTGTTATGCATGATGGCGTTTAATGTCCCAGACAGCCTCTGTAGCCCCATTGTTTTTCAGCAGCTCTGGTCCCATTTAGCAACTGGTTAGCAACCGCCTTTTTCAAGACACATAACAGCTTAAAAATTCACGAGGGGAGTAAAACTGCTGTAATTTATGTTGTAGAATAAAATGTGAAAGTATCTTGAGCTTGTGTTCACCAAAGACATTATTTCAGCCATTTAACCAAAAACCCCATAAAAAAAAAAACTAAAAAAGCACTTAGGGACTATGAAGTGCTAAAACGCTAACTCGTTTCCGCGATTTGGCCCACAAATTTACGTCATACCTGCTGCTCTACACCTCTTTTCGCTAGCCAGTTAGCAGCTAACAGTATTTTTCAAATAGGCTGGTTTTCAGCATGGTTCATTAATAAATATTCATATTTTAGGCGTTTTTGATTTTTATTTTAAGCTAAAGCTGCTTGTACTCTGATTTTGCTGTAAATGTATAAAGCAAATTGCTTTATCAGAGTGGGGGCATTTTACCCCACCTGTGGTGGAGTCAAATTTTTGTCAAAAATCTAATAACAATTAAAATTTTGGACATTTTTCATATTTGGTTTATAATTTATGCCATTGTCACTGAAAACTAGTATAACTATTCTAGACACATTTAACTTTCGTTTCACAGAAAAAAATTACGTGATTTAATTTTTTTAAATTAAAATTAGGCGCTTCCCCCCACTCTATCAATAAAGGCAATAGAACAATTCTATATAAAACAATAGTGGATTTAACATTTAAAAAAGAATTAACATGTAATGTTACAATTTATGTTTTTAATGTAACCTCCAGCCTTTAAATACTTTGGTCAATTTAATATAATTTATGCAATTTTATTTTACTTATTTGAAAGAATTAAAAGAGCAGTTTCATGTCTATCCTTGTGTTGTTCAACCAGTCGAGGTTGATGGGATTATACAAAGATACCCTGCACTGATCTACTTAATCCACTAGATGGCGATATTATGCAAGTGTAATTCACCTCCACTCCTATGGAAAATGTAAACTTCCTTAAAGCACACTTTTCACTTTCTCACTAGTTAAATTTGTCAACGAACGAAGTCCAAACTCGAACATGTCTGTGAGTGTGTATATACACGTAGATTTATTCATAGACATATATATAGGCTAATTAATACGAAATGATTTTATATGTGATGTTTATTTATTATTTATTCGATATTTAATCTCAAGTATGCTCTCCAGTGACCCTGCTGGCTCCTTTGTAGACAAGTTCAAGCTATTTTTTGCATGTAGACCTTTAGGAAAACAAGGAATTTTTGATACGAGTCTCTTTATCAAAATGCCATTGGACTATTCTTTTCATTCAATAAGGTTATTTTAACATTTGATTAGTTGCAGTTTCAAATCTGCATATTATATCAGTATCTCAGTGTTAATATTATTACCACGAGAGAGTGCCATTTCCCTTCTAAACCACAATGCAGACACCTCTATCAAATGAAATAACAGCTAATACAGCTAGCAGGTACACAATCTATACATTTAATAATTCCAGCACTTCAGACACAATTAGTCATAATATTCCGCTTCTTCTCTTTCAATCTCGTTTGTGAATACACTTTGCACATTCCACTGTAGAAATGAATGTATGTGAAAATCAGTCACACCAGAATCTATTCTTATCCCGTTATATAACTAGAGGGATGAAATCAAGTCCACTATGTAAAAAGAGACCTGGAAAGAAACTTTATCTACAATTTTCCATCTACTCAGGAGTTCAGTTAAACACTTTTACATTGTGACCTGCTTTTGCCTTGAAAACAAATTTGATAATAATGTGTTAATACCATAAAGAGATGATATTTAATGAATAATATGACACAATTAGATAATGTAGGTCCACTGACACATTTAATTGTACAAACAAAGCTAAAGGGCTAAAATTAAATTTGGGTTATGAAGCACTAATACGTTTATGGACCAATCAAAAGATAAAAATAGATCTGCAGCTCTGGCTATGGGTTTATTAGTCTCTGTAGAGTAATTGGTTACAACTTTCTTCAAGCACTATTATCTATAAACAATAAAACCTATTAAATCTGAAAGCACAACGGTTCAAATATTGACTCACTTTAATTAGTTAACTAATGTAGCTGGTTTAATTCATTTGTTCTGCTTTAAGCTGCTTAATGAGCTTCTAACAACTAATTTCTTAGTTCAGCATAACCATGTACTTTGTTGCATACACAGCGATTATACATTAAGCAATATAAAGTATGTCATGCATAAAGAAGACTATGAAAATCTGATATTTTACAGGCATTGAATGTCCTGTTCCAAATTACACATGCATCGAGACACCATCGAAAAAACTATCTATAAAAATATTATTAAAGATAGAGATTATTTACCCACAACAATTTAAGACTGTTAATAGAGTTTCTTGAACCATACTAAAACATAATTTTGCTAAATATACATTATTTACAATATACAACGATATAAAACGTCTCAAAGCTATAAAGATTACTGCCTCAAATCAATATATTACAAAACATCACTAGCACAAGACAGCTCTGCACAAAGTGGTAAATTCCCTTTAAAATACATTTTTTTTTTCTAAAATTTGCTTACATTAAGGCTGTGTTATTAAACCTTTCATGCATTATTGCTTACTTTATAGTTATAACTCCAACATGAAACTGTAGGCTGTAGACCACAATTCTGCTCACATCCTTCAAAACTGTTCAGTCAGCTGTAGGCAAGTAGTCAGCATCTTGTAGGTATGCTGATGTAGTGTGTTGAATGATTTAAAACAGTCTGTGTGTGTTCATTCCTTCGACCCAAACTGCACCACGTCTCGTTGTTTGCATGGTTTCCTGCATCCCGCTCAACATGTTTATGTTCAGTATGCTGTAATATCTCAAAATAAAAGAATTGCATGTTGTTCGGGTATATGAAAGGAGCTGGGGTCTCAGATGTTGATTTGTTTGATCAAGTCTCCTGTTTCTTCGCTTGACTTTCTTTGCCCTGAGAGAAAGAAAGGCTGAGGGGCTTTCAACTAATCATGTTGTCAAGCATCAGCCGTGTCCATGCTCACAAATGGCATTTCCAGGAGTGCTGTCTTAACCTGCAGAGGACAAAGAATGAGAGAAATAGTAAGAGCGAGAGCACCTTACAAGCGAATATGAATCAAGTGAAATGGGAATTATTAAAGGACCCTTGAAGTGCGGGGAAATAAAAGGTTTTGATCCATGCGGTGGCCTTATAGCTGTTATAGTTAGTGCTTCGCCTCTAGAGCCCGACTGTCCACAAAAACACATGGAAAATATTAGCTTGTGTTACTGTACATTTCCAATAGCAAATGGTTTGGTTAGCCTTGAATCATTGAGGGAAAGAAACAAAAAATTGTCATTAGGGGAAGTAAAAGAAACCTTCTACGTAAACAAGCCTTCATTTCTTTTATCAGTCTTGTTTTAACTGCTCTGTTATAATATTTGGATATTTTTACTGAAATATAAGAAGAAAATAATTTATTGCAGTAATGGGATGTGCTGACATTAAATTCTGGTTGATTTGATAAGCCAATAAATATTTTCATATTCTGGGCGATAACTGAAAAAGCATATTTTATATAATATTTAAATCAAAATAAATAAAAAATAATGTTTTATTTTTTATAATTATAATGTAATTAAAAATAAAATATTAAGAACTAATAAATGGATAATGATTATTAATTGATAAATAGCTAACATAAAATTCTAGATTACTTAAATCAAATACATTAAAATGTTTTATTTTTATAATTATTACTTAAAACTAGTAAATGGCTAATAACTAATAACTTTCTAACATTACAATTGTATACTATTTAAAGCTAAATATTATTTTATTACTATAAATTAATTAAAAAACTAAAATATTGAAAACTAATAAATGGCTATTAACTTACAAACACTATAATATTTAAATCTGAAATAAAAAAATTAATCAGTTGTTCTAAACTGTATTAAAAGCAACAGGTGAATTCACAGCATTATAATATTCAGTATGAAAATTAATATTCATTTGAAGATTTACTCAAAATTACATTTAATAGTGTTACTAAATTATAAGTGTTTTTAAAGATTAAATTGAATTGGCTGATAAATGACAACAAAGGTGATCTAAATGCAAAAATATGAGATATGAGCATGCACAATTAAATATTGTCCAATATACTGTACATCTAACTTTTACTGTTAACTTAAAAATCCCTCTAATATCGGATGATTACCAATATGGTACCAATATATTGTGCATCTCCATTAGTGATGTTTATAACTGATGTGATTTCTCTAAATGAATTCATTTCTTTCATAGCACAGTTGTGTGAATTGGGACTTGTGTGGACGTTAGTACAGTATGTGTGTGTTTGTGTATAAATGGCAAACCTTTTACCTGTACAGTGCATCTGTGAGTGCAATATACAGCAGGTCTTTGGTATCGGAGAGCATTATCTGCCTTCTGGAAGGCCCATCATGCCTCTGGGTTTGGTCACAGCAACGCCCTGATAGAGGCTTGCTGATGTGTTTTTTGTCACTCACAGGAAACTGCCGGTCTGAGTTAACGCCTCCCGATGAGCACTATGGTACACTTCCCTCAGCTGCCTCACGTTACGACCCACCGAGGACTCGCAACCGTAGTATTTCTGAAAGGATTCAAAATATAATGAGAGGATGAGATATTAACAGTGCATCTCTGAACATTATGCTGAGGCAGATTTTAGGCTTGGCTCCAATCTGCAGATATCAGGCTTCAATCAGCATGTCCTTGCCAAACCAGTGAGGCATAAGACACTGAAGCTCAGGATGCTCCAGAGCGACTGTCACTGCAGTAAATGAATGGTGCTGTTCTATGGTAACATTGCAAGGAAAATACTCAGGATCTATTCTATTCGGAATTTTGTTTGATGGTCAGTATGAGGTACGACCTAGGCAGACCCATGACAGGTGCAGAACAACATCAAACAGTGTGAGTCCATCAATACTGTGTGAAACTGACCTCAGCGCAGTGGAACACCTTCAGCATGTCTGAATGAAAGGTGTCCAGACTCTCATAGTGGCCTGAGAGGAGCTGCCTTTGCAACATACTAAGATCAACAGGAGCCGAGCCTGATCTGGAAGAGAAAACACACAAATTAAATAAAATTTTCCCCAACAAATATAAAAAACCCATGAAATCAAAATGGGAGGTTTGTGATTTTAGTCCTTGTCTGGTCGCTTTGAGGCCATCTATATTGTAGTGTACTGACTGAAATGTTGTACTCTATGTTGTACTATACAAATTGTTGTCTGATAAAATGTTCTGTAGAGTGAGTACATCCCCTACCGCCACATTATACATGCTCTACCATTCAAAAGTTTGGAGTCTGTAAGATTTTTGAAAGAAAGTCTTTCATGCAGCAAGCATTGTTCAAAAGTGACACTTAAGACATTTACAATGTTACAACATATTTATATTTCAAATAAATGCCTATCCATCAAAGAATCTTGAAAAAAATGCATAATGGTTTACACCAAAATATTTAGCAGCACAACTGAATGTAGATAAGAATAAGAATAAATGTTTCTTGAGCACCAAATCAGCATTTTAGAATGATTTCTTCAGGAAAAAGCTCATTTTAAATTGTTATAATGTCACAATATTAGGGTTTTTACTGTATTTTTAATCAAATAAATGTAGACTTGGTGATCGTAAGACTTTCGTACCGACCCCAAACTTTTGCGCAGTAGTGTACCATGTACAGTCTCCGACTAGCAATAGCAAGGAGCAAATCAAAGTTCATTGCTGTGTGTTTGGTTGCACCAACTAATAAATGACTGAATTTTCAGTTTTGGTTGAAGAATTATTTTAAGCATGAGCTGCCCTCAGCCATTTGTATACTGTCTGCCAAGGCAACACTTTACGTGTCATGTCCACACCCCCCATGGAAGAGAGGGGTGGGGTGAGCAGTTGCTCATTATCATTTAAAGAGACATGCACCGAAACAGGTTGCTGTGAACAGAGCTGTTTTTGAGGAGGTAAAAAGGGTGTTGTTTTACACAACCATTGAGGAATTTTAACCAAAGTGTGTTACAAACTTTGCATGAAGACCCTAAAGAATCATAGCAACTTGTGGAAAATGGGCATCCGATGACCCCTTTAATAACTATCATCACCACGCCACCGCTTTAAGAGCATTCTGTAATCTACTGTAGCTGTCAGTGGAAAGAGGATTCAACTCCCAGATTCCCTGATTCTCTAATCATCTGGAGACTGTGAAGAGAACAGCAGAGAGTCGCTGAGCAAACAACACTTGCGAGTGGAAAAGCACACACACACAAACCTCTTTCTGGAGCACAGGTTGAGCAGAGGAGCGGCGAGGGACTGTCCAGATGACCCTAAAAAACACAAATGACAGAAAGAGTGATCAGCTGTGCTGGTCTTCACACTGAGCCTCTGTCTCAGGCTTTTGCGACACGTCTCTATAAATAAAATCAGCAGACGTACCCTTGTGACTGACAATGACGTCATAGATCCCCTGGAGTGTTTGCGTGAGGTTTCTCCTCCGTACACTTCTCCCCTCCTCATCTCCCTCGCCGCCGAGTCTGTTTTCAGTTGTGCTCGAGTGAGTCAGGTGCTGGTCTGTAATGTGCAGAACACACATCCTCTTACACATACAGAATATAGTCTTATTATTACACATACATGATACACAGCACACTTGAAAAACGTGCACAGACTATTCAATGCACATTCAGTAACGGACTGCAATCTGAAGACTCTCACAGTTTGTCATCTTTATTTTAAGTGCAATAATCGGAATGCACTTAAATACACTTTTTCCATGAACTCAACGGGACAGGGTAGCCTGTACGTGCCAGTTGCGCAAGCCATTAACCACATGTCCTCTTCTGCCCTTTTGACTAATGCGGAGTGGAAATAGGATTGAGGTGGTTTTGGGAGCTGGTCCAGAGCTACGGCCCACAGAGCATGAAGGAGGAGGAGGAATAGCTGATGCCATGTTCTTCATCAAGAAACTGCCTCCGGTCAAAAAAAGCGCTAGAAACGGAGCGTCCCACTTAATTTAAGTGTCTTTTGTAGCACCAGTACATACGCTAGCCTTAGGTCAAGGTGAGGTTTGCTGGCAAACCAATTCACTTCAGCTGCACACTTAGAATGTATAATATTAGAGTCATATCATGAGGGATCAATTTCATACTACACTCAAAACTTAAAAAAGGAACAGTTGTTGAAATTACACTGAAATGGCTTTCATACTTCCACAACTCAAATACATTCGAACACAAACCAAATACATTTGAAAACTCCCATCCAGTGGTAAAAAACCCTGTACGAATGGACATGACTCCAAGTTTGATCTAATTGGTATTCAGAAACTTGGCCCATATTAAGGAAAAATCTGAATAGATACTTTTTTCTTAGAGATACTTTTTTAAAGAAAGTCTCTGATACCTGATAATAGTTTGAGTAAAATTTCAGTTTAGTGATGCTGACACTTTTTATTTATTTGCCTTTTATTTCTTTGATATTATATTATCTGCAAATACAGTTTTTTGAACATAGACTTTTAAGGTACAAAATACACTACAAGTGCACATTCAATACAAATAAGCACACTTCTTTTTCACAAGAGGGAACTATGTTGGACTTGACAGCAAACCTGCGGCTTGTGAGTAAAAGCACATCAACACACTGTGTCATTTCTCATGCGAAGATGACAGTCTAAAAGGCAAAACAGCCTGCATAATTAAGATAAGAGTCAAAGTGTATGGAAAATTGTCATAAAATGTAAATAAATGATGACAGAATATTTTTTTAGGCAATATACCCCTTTAACAGCTGAGAATAATTTGACAACACGCGCACACACACACACACACACACACACACACACACACACACACACACACACACACACACACACACACACACACACACACACACACTTTACAGCTATACACACACTGCTGGACCTGACTTAGTGCTGGAGTCTTCCAGATCCCCTTTCTGACTTTGGCTGCTCCCTCCATCTTCTTTGTTTTCATTCTCTCGCTTTGTCACGTCCTCCCTCAGGAGCAATGCCTGTCTGTCTCTCATTTTTTCATAGTTTCTCACCAGAAAAATGCCATGTTCCAAGACGAAACTCCTATCAGGGGAATAAGAGCAATCACAGATGTATGAACAAACGTAAGAAGTACAAGACAGTGAGAAATGTGAGTCTGCAAGTAAGAGAAGAGCATAAAACGATCCATAAAACAAAAAAGGAATGTGAGGAAAGGGTAGAAATCGTGTTATTTGTTATCACTGTGTGTTCTTGCCTCTCCTCATAAGACAAGGGCATCATCAGGAGAGGGGAGGGGACATTTTCAGCATCATTGCCTTTCTCCTGCAAATAAAGTCATTCGCAATGTGACCCAACTGACCATGCACTTTAAACTAATTCACAATGATGAAGACACATTCAGGCATGACGTAATGGAACAGGAGTAATGGAGGAGTGAAGCTTTATCTGAATATACCTGCTGTTCGAATGGGTCAGATTGATTGGGAAGCTTATTATCCGTGTCTGTTTCACTGATTTCTTCTCCAACGTCTTCTGTAGTTGGTCTACAGCTGACATTTCTATGATTAAGAAAAAAGGTTCAGACAAACAAATTGAAACCAAGTGTAAAAGACAGCCTAAAAGAAATTCACACTTTAAATTCAACAATAGATGTTTTGCCTGCGAATGTGCTTGCGTATGTGTGTGTTTATTTACCTATTAAGGCTGTCAGAAACGCAGTCACGAGTCACACTGTGCTTATGAGGTTTACAGAAACTGTCTTCGGTCTGAGTGTGAGATTTTACATCAAAAGACCCATCTCAAAAAGACAAAGAAGAAAATGTTTACACAATATTCACTGATTTTAAAGACTTAATTCAGAGAACAAAGCCATTTTAAAGGGGTGGTTGATTATGATTTCACTTTTCTAACTTTAGTTAGTGTGTAATGTTTCTGTTTGAGCATAAACAACATCTGCAAAGTTACGACGCTTACAGTTCAAAGCAAAGGGAGATATTTTCTTTTAAAGAAATAGCTTTTTAGGGACTACACAAAACGGCTGGTAGGGACTACACAAGCTTCCTCCCAGGTTAGTGACATCACAAACCCTAAAATTTACATGAACCCCGTCCCCGGGAACGCGATTTATAGATTATCATGACAGAATGTGCTAATCAATGACTAGAAGATAACTACACATAAGCTACATAAATTCATCAACTAACCATTCAGAAATGTCCTGTTGCATTCTACATGTTGTCACTTCTTCTTGAGTCTCTCCATCTTTCTCTGACTCCGGTTTGAACATAAAAGGCTAAAGATCTGTGAAAGTTTCAGTGCATGTCTGTGTGAGGTAATCGAAGCTGCTAAGAACGAGCTCTTGAAGCTCCGCCCTCTGTGCCGGTAGCAGCAGCTCATTTGCATTTAAAGGGACAGACACAAAAACAGTGCGTTTCTGCTCACCCTCAAAAAGTGACAATTTTATCATGCTATATAAAAATATCTGTGGGGCATTTTGAGCTAAAACTTCACATACACACTCTGGGGATATCAAATACTTAGTTTACATCTTGTGAAAAGGGGCATTATACCACCCCTTTAAATATAATATTACACAGTAGTCAGTGACAGTCTTCAAATTTGATTGGCCAAGTGGCGGTTGTTTGTTGATTGGTTGTTTGTGTTTGCAGTGTTACAGAACTATGGAAGCCCATTTCCATCACATAAGAAAAAACAACCCATACTTCTGTAAATCATAATCATGACATAAAAAGTACAAATTATGAGATACTAAGTCATAATTATGAAATAAAAGTCAAAATGAGATAAAGTCAAAATTGACAAACATTTTTTTTTGTCATAATTTGACAAAAGTTGATATTATGACATGAAAAATATATTGAAATCACATAAAATATTTTGAATACTGAGAAGTGAAAATTCTGAGATATATGTTAAAATTATGACCAAAGGTAAAAGATTATGAGATAAAAAGTCATAATAATGGGATAAAAACTTTCTCATAATTTTGACTTTTGATTTTGAGTTTCTTTTTGAGTCATTACGATGACTGTCAGAATATTTTCTTTTTATACCATAACAATCTTTATGCCATAAATGTTAATTGTTTTGTAATCATTTTGACTTGTCATAATGACTTCTTATCTACTAATTTCAAATTTTGATGTCATTATTTTCTTTTTATCTCGTATTAATGACTTGATATGTCATAAATTTGACTTTTTACTTTGTATATCATAATTTCGACTTAAGTCATAATAATGAAATTCATCTCATAATTATGATTTACCACTGCATGATATTTTTTTTCTTATGTGGTACAAATGGGCTTCCATACAGATCACAGTATGTGAGCGGAAAACTGAAAATGTTTAGTTATTTAGGTAAATTTAGGCCTCCTTACACCTACATACACAAACAACGACACATACAAATTAGCAGGTAAGCCTACTCACTGGATGGGGCTGTCTTCCGTGGGGTCTTCGACTTTTTAGGACGCTGTATTGGAACAGATTGCGTCACAATTATAGTATGACAGTGATAAAAAAAACTATATTTAAAAGGACAGTTGACCCAAAAATTACAATTTTCATCATTTACTCATCCTAATGTCATTCGAAACCCTTAAGAACCAATGATCCATGGCATCATTGGTTCTCATGTGTCTTGTTACCAATTGTGAGGCACCATTTTTTGATGTGCAGATGTGTGAATAAGATTTGAGACCTACAGTCAAGGATTTTCAGCAAATAATGACTTAAAGTTCCTCAAACAAAACTATTGAATGGCTTGGAATGTAGAGCACAAGTCATATGGGGCTTTTGTCGATTTAGTCTAATTAAGAGAAAGAAGTTCGACAAAATTCCCTCCTTTTCTGTTCCAGAATAAAGACATACGGGTTTGCAATGACATAGGGGCTAACAAAGGATGACAGACCATTCATGTTTTATGTTTTTCAAACTAATAAAAAAAATACCTTTTTGTGTGCACAGAGTTGATATATGTCATGGGGCAACTGAAAGTCAATCCGTTTCAACCTCAGATACTTTCCTGTTACACACACACAAAAAAAACACACACACACACACACACACACACACACACACACACACACACACACACACACACACACACACACACAAACACACAGGGGTTATGAATGTATCATTGAGATTAAGTCACCACGGTAATGTCTTTGTCTTTATCGCTCTCTCTCGCACAGGTGTAAGAATGAAGTTTACAATAACGTATGACATATATTTTGAATATGAATATAGAATGGTTGAAAATTACTGAGGAGATTGTTCAAAAGTTTGGGGTTGGTAAAATTTTTTTAAGTTTTGAAAGAAGTCTCTTAAGTTCACCAAGGCTGCATTTATTTGATCAAAAATACAGTAAAAATAGTAATATTGTGAAATATTATTACAACTTAAAATAAGTGTTTTCTATTTTAATATATTTAAAAATGTAATTTATTCTGTGATGGCTAAAATGAATTTTCAGCATCATTACTCCAGTCTTCAGTGTCACATGATCCTTCAGAAATTATAAAAAAAAAATGCTGATTTGGTGCTCAAGAAACATTTCTTATTATTATCAAGGTTGAAAAAAAGTTGTGATGCATAATTATTTTGTGAAAACAATGATCTTTTCTTTAGGAATCTTTGATGACAATAATGTGCATTTTAATATTTTGAAAAATATATTTGTAATTTTAATAATAATTTGTTTTAATGGTTTACATTACACAAAAAACTTTCAACTCAAGAGTACATGCATGGGCCCTTAATTTATGAATTGTATTATGACAATGGCTTGGCCCATTAATAATAATTAGGTTAAGTCAAACATTGTACAGAAAAGTCAATAATTGTACAGTCAAACCCAAAATTAATCAGACATAGACTAGTTGTTACAATGAACGAGAAAGACTGACGTCTCTAACCTCTGGGGAATCGCCCATTTTACTTTTGTTTTTTTAACCGCCAGAGGGCCAAAAGTTACATAGTGTACCTTTAATTATTATTCATTCAACCAGCCTGCCAGTGGCATTTCATAACTTGTGTGCCTGAACCAAGAGCTCTTGATTATTTCATTCAATTCAAATTAAGTTTGGATTTAATACAAGCTCATTATAGACTAACAGAAATCATTTCTAACTTTCAGTTCAACTTTCATAGTGACCTCCAAATGACCCCATTAAACTCACACACATACACAAACTTACCTACGTGTATAGGTGCAGGAAGCAGGCCGTGCTCATGTTCTTCGGGGTCATACTCAAGGCAGTCTGTGTGAACTGAAGAGGACAGACTCATGGGGCTATGAAGAATAAACAAAGAAACAGACGATTTGTCAAGCTCTTTGTAGAGAGCTCTGTAAATGAAGGCTGCATTTAAACAAATATTCTTAAGACTTGTTTGTAAATACATGAGAGTTCACTCACTTCTCGCTTTTATACACATTCGAGTAAAGCCCCGCCAACTCATATTTCTTTTCAGGTAGCACAGCAGACCTCTTCTCTGATTGGCTGTTTACTGACTCTGATGGGTTCTGGGAAGGTGAGGATGTGTCAGTGTGCGAATGTGAGGGCTCTTGGCTCAGAGCTACATCTTTTCCTTCATCTACCTGCCCTTCGTTGCTTCTAGCTTCATCTCTTTTTTTCCTTCTTTTCCTTTTCTCATGTTGAGCCATGGCATCAATCGCATTGAGCACTGTGTACTCATCTCTTTCACCTTTCTTCCGTTTTGCAGGGCTCTCTGTCACTTCGTGATGTAAAGGTGTGTCCAGTAGAGGTGGAAAAAAACACGGCGCAGGGTTTTTCCTTGGTCGACCTGGTCCCCTCCTCTTCACCTCGCTTCCAGTGACCTCTTGACCTTTGGGAATCTTTTTCCTGAGAGGCTTTTTGGCATGTTTCAATGTACACTTGTTCTGTGTTGTGTTTTTAGAATTATTTAAATGAGACAAGCTGCTTTTGGTAGCAGAATAAGAGGGAAAAAGCCTGATATCATTGGTCTGAAAGTGTGTTTTGCTGGCTCTTTTCTCTCTTCCTCCTCCCTCTTGTCCTTCATTGAGAGATGGACCAGCATGTGGATAGTGCTCACTGAAGAGTGAACCGCCAGGCTGCAAGCTCTCTGAAAGAAAAGAGTAAAGATGGGAAATTTACTAATGAATTGCAACCACTGATGTCGTTTTTAAATTGCACACTCTGGTGAAACTGGTTCTAAAACAACGCAGTGAAAGTAATACCCAAATGACCAAAAAAGCTGTGCTGAGCTTAACTTCCATGATGCAATTCCCCATGATTGCTGGTCAGTTCTGGGTGCCAAGTTGTGAAGGATGCAGCACACAACAATCTGGCATATAGATTGCAGTGTGCTGCAGCACATCACCCCCCCTACTGTGATTCTGGTACCTGAATTGGCTCTTTATTGCTGGCAGAATTTCATGAATAAAACAAAATCTGAAATTAGCTTCTTTAAATTTGAAAGGAGATGTCTGTGCTGAAATTTTTTTATTAAAATAAACACAATAAGTGTCTGGTCAAAATGAATTGTTGGTGGGAAGTGAATAAAGGCCTGTTCACACTATAAAGAGAACTATAACGATAAGGTTCATTATAAGCGTGTGCTGCAGTAATGTTGCCTGCCGCTTTAAATGCTCAAATTCTTTAAAGTTGGGTGGATTCTGATTGACTGTCAATATTTGTTTCGTTCATCGGCTAGAATTTATTTGTATTTTTTTCTAAAAGCGATTACAACCATATTGTTTCTCTGTCATTGTAGTCATTGTGCCATTGTCAGCTGTAGTGTGGACTAGAATATTTTCTAGACTTTATAGTTATTGTCATCGACATTGTCCTTGGTACTTTGTTTTTTTTCTTACTATTGGGCAAATGGAAATATCTTGTGAGCAACTTATGCTTGAGTCTTACAGTGTACACATAAATATACACATATTAAGATACATAAAACTGTAACCAGACATTAGAAATAAAACAAAATAACAATCTGAATACGATGTTCGTCTTTATTTTGTAAATGTCAAGGGTTATGAAGCGTATAGGGCACAACCACAATTTGGGAGGTAAAATGATATTTCCATTGCAATCCCATGCAAGAAAGTTTGAACAACCTTGGACATTGTCTTAGCACAGCCTACACAGGAACTGTAATTACAATTATGCCACAATGATTACAATTACTGTTGGTACAAATGACAATTACAGTGAGGGAATGAAAGGAAGTAAAGTTTCTTTCCTGTTACTGAAGATGACAGAGTCATCATTAATTATCACTCTATTTAAACCAGTACTGAAACACTGAGAACCGGTGAGACGGCATGGTTTGGATAAGCACTATTGCAAATGTTTTTGAGAACTACTGTAATCCTGACCATGGGAATTATACTGCCCGTATTTACTCCTTTAATGCAAATTCCTCTACTCTCCTCTACCAGTACAACTAGTTTACTGTTTACTGTACAGCTAAATCAATTTCACAAAGCTCCACTGGAGTGCATTCCACAGTGAGCCATACCCTGTGTCCCCAGTGATTGTGAGATGAAGACAGGGTGTGTGCTTGAACAGACTTTACTAGAGTGATAAAATAACACATTTGACAGCATATAAAGACACGCAGTGAGGATAAAGGCTGCATAACATCACATTCCTGTTATCTCTCTAAAACCTCTCTGAGAGATGGAAAAGAAGGAATAAAGTGAGAGAGAAAAGGGGGGGGGGGGGGGGGGGGGTATGAAAATGGCCTATGTACTTGTTTTCTCAACCATCTACAAAGGAGCTATTTCTAGTCTCTGGATGACAGCCAAACCTAGATAACAAAAAACAAAAAAACACCTCTGAATGAATGTCTGAGGACACATTAACATCTGATATATCAGATATACTCAGTAATAATATCATTTTTAGGCAGAGTAGATACACAAGAGTGCCATTTTTAGGGCACATCTGGCTCTGATTACAAAACGTGTTATTGCCATATATTCGCTTTCGCTTACAAAAACATTCCTTCCTTTCCCCTATTCTTTCTGTCAATCACTTTTCACATTTCACTTGTAGATTTCCATACTCAGATTTCATCCTTTCCACTAGCATCACCAAATTTCCTTACCGCTGCTGAATGCCTGCTCTTTCTCTTTCACCCTTTCCAAATCAAACAGACTGCTTTGGCCACAGGCTGACAGAAGGTCTATGGCAGAGTCTTAAATGGAAATTCTTTGGCAGGAACATGACAGAATAAGCATATAATTCAAAATGGTTAAATGTATAGCAGAAATCTGGGTGGTTCCCTTTTACAGAAATACTCAAATGTCAAGTATTAAGATTAAAGCGTGTGTTTACATAAAAATAAGCACTTTCATACCTCACTGAAATGTAAAAGCAGTTTTGATTCCCTATTTGAATCAGCATGACAGAAAAAGAACCAATGCTGCTTAGACTAAGAAAATCCCTGTAGTACTTTAGTTTAAGCATTTATATCCACAAAATGACTGTTTTGATTTTGTGTGCAACAACAGTAAAGCGGTGTCTAATGAGGGATTTCATTACAGAGAACCCAAACCCTAAAGCTAAGATTATTATTGCGGAAATGTTAACACTACTCTTTTATTTCCTTGTAAGAACTGGTATTTCATTGAGGAAATCAGGAAACATTTTTTATTTGTTTAGAAAAAGGTATCATTGCAGGAGTGGCATGTGGTGGACTTTTGAAATGAGAAGGAAAATCCCCCTATCTGGGTTTGGGTTTTTAGTTCATGTTCCAGATTCATTTTCCATTGATGACTTCTGTGTAATAGGCATATAAACTTAAGGATTATCAACGAGCAATCAGTAACATAATACTTGTTATTCACAGATTATCATTTCAAGTTAATTTTGATTCAGCCGTGACTGAAAGTGGAGATGTCCAAGTAAATGAGATGTTAACATTAGTTTGATTCACAGACTGGATGCGAACATGATAGGCAGGGCACTACCACATAGAAAGGGCAATTAAAGGCAGGTTAGGTGATTTGTTCCAGAAACATTTCTTTGTTATGCTGTCTCTTCACATCCTGATAGCACTCACTAAGTCAAGTGGTCTAAATATATTTATATGTGTATATATATATATATATTGTCTGCGGAAGGCATAGGACCTTAAAATGTTCGTTGAATCATTCTGAGGGCAACGATACAATGTCCTACCTGCCTCTCAACATTCGTATTTCCATACCTTCGCGCACCCTGCTCGCACAGACATCACACATCATCAGCGCGTTTCATGCTATGCAGATTTAGACAGTTGTCAGTCACCGAGCACGCAACCAAGACAGCAGCCACCTTTTACAGTTCCTCCTAAACCAAAAACAACAAGCTTATGCTGCATTCACAGCATAACTACTGTAATTGTGAAGAGATGAAAACCCATGACGTTATACTCTGAGCGGTTTGTGACTCGAATTTATGGGTTTCAATGGCAGCACTATCAACGCCAAAATGAATCTGCAGCAGTCAGGTGATACAGGTCAGTGCTCTTTAAGTTGTTTGTTCATTAATATTGTAATGATATGTGCTTTGAGACATGAGGTAGTTTTAATGCGGTCTCTCGTGACGATTTTCTTTGCTCCCTGCTGTACCTGTTCATGTGTTTTGGAGGAAGCATGGTTTTGTGGATGCTCTGAAGGGAGAATGGGATCTTATGCTTTCAAAGCTAGCTCACTATTGCTAGCCTCTCTGAAAATTGCCTACCCTACCTTTAACAAATCATAGCGATGTAAGTGTTAATGACAGTGTGGCAAGCAGGGCAGTCACCTGCGCACCACACCGGTCTTGAGTCTCACGGAGGGGATCCGTGGGAGGAGCTAGGCTGGAGAGCAAAAGGAGTCAGGCGCGGACCCAGACCACAGCCAGGACGAAGGCCCTATGGCAAAGGAGGGAGGAGCCATGGAGGACAATTAGCAGGTTTAAGCAGGGGGATGACAGACAGAAAAGGAGTAGAAGAGCCAATGAGACCGGGGGGCACTGATGGATCTGGAGATCAAGGGCAGAGCCACAGCGACTAGGGTCCGAGGTGAAGCCAGAAGACTGAAGTGGAGCCTGCGGCATCAGCTGGTCAATGCACTGAATCAATGCCATTGGTCTCTATTAAGTGAAGCATCAGCTTCAGCGTTACCCATGTGACGCATTGCTGGTCAGCTGAGCCTTGTAAAGTGGAGCTCAAAGTTCAAATAATTAAAACCTTGTTTCATTACATCTATCTTTGAATAAATTAACGTTTTTGAACGTGTTCGTTGAATGACAGATTAATGACTCACTCAAAGAGTGTCCCTTGCAGCCACCTAGTGGCGTAACAATGTAACAGCACTGACTTACAGCCTGTCTATGCGCAGCGATGATGATACTGGTGAAATATCAGCAAAAAGCCTCTTGTCCAGTCAGATACGAGGATCGGAACTAACTGCTATACATATAACAATAGCCTAACAAGCTTATTGTCAGGTTTATGTTCTGTTATGTGGACCCTTGTTTTGACATTATCTTCTGTTTGCGTTCGTTTTGTTTAATAAACACGGTTTAGTTTCGGTTACATTGGTTACTGAATATGTGAATATGTTTTTGTGCCTGCTGACCACATCGTAACACTTATTTATATATAAATAAATAAATAAATGGCGATAATATAGTATATTGCACTATTGAGCCACTCAAAATTACCACAAGGGAAATTCCTTCACCGCGACAGCCATACTGAGGACCAAGGCGTAGCCAGAGGGAAGGCAGAACCTGACGGAGCCGAAGGGGTGGACGTACGAAGCGGAGCTGAAGGCCCGGAAGACAAGCTGAGGTGGAGTGACGGGCATGGCGACTGGAGGCAGAGCCAGGGGATCCTCTTCTAAATCCGGAGCTGGAGACCAGAAGATCGGAGGCAGATCCACACAGTAGAGTGGATTCAGAGGAGGAACTGAGGGATTGAAGGGAAACAGTGGAGGTGGGGCAGAGGAACAGGCTATTTTAAGCAGAGGAGATGGGAGAGGAGGATGGGCGGGATTTTTGGAGACATAGAGCTGGACAGGACCAACGGAGACAGGAGACAAAGGGAAATATCCCTTTCCAATTCCTCATTATATAATGTAGAGGCCAGCTGAAGCTCACCCTCAGCAACGGGAGTGTGGGCGTGGCTCCTCTCCATGCCCTCTAACTCCACGAGAACACTGATCAGTTGTTCACCAGCACCCACTCCACAAACGCTGGGAAATCACCCGAGGACCAACACCAGGCAGGCGTGCCTTGGATCACTTGCTGAGGCTGGTATAATGAAACACAGAAAGTGAGCGATCAGGACAGTGTGGAAGGCACGCCAGATCTAAAAAAGTCCTTGGTGTGGTCCTCAGGTTTTTGCTCCTTCTGCTCTAGGTTAAGCAGTTGGACGGCAGGTAAGTCCATAACAAAAAAAGGAGGAAAAAACTAGGGCTGCCCCCCAATAGTTGACTAACCGTTAGTCGATTAGAACAGGCTTGGTCGACTAAGATTTTATTAGTCGGTTAGTCGCAGAAAAAAAAAATAACTCCACAGGAAGTGGCGAAATCACGCAGGCTGTAACGGACAGATCGTTAATGGCAGAAAATCCAAACATTCACCTGTCAATCATTCAACCTCAAATATGGCTTATCTCTTGAAACATGTAAGTAGTAGCAACTTTACAAGTCCGCTCGCTCTAATGCTAACCTAGATAAATGTGCGCTATAATTAGGCACATATCCAAGTGTTTGTGTGGAGAGCGCGCTTACTGCATGACATACAGGCACCGGCACGATCACTTGCATTTAACTTCATGCATTTAACAACAATTAACTTCATTTTTGGTCATACAGATAAGAGTAATGCATGGGGGTCAACTTTTATTTTTTTAAACTCACAATAACAAGAAGACGTTGTGCTTTTGTAAAATAAAGGTCGATTTGGTCTCAGTAAACTTGAGCGCATCACATAAATGAACCGAAACTCATACTTGAATGCCTCACCGACATGCAATATATATCTATAGAAAGCTTGAATGAACAGATTCAAATGGAAAATAAATATTCTCAGATTATGTAATCCGTATGAAGCGTGCACATAGGCCATTACTGCGGGGATGACGAGTCAGCATCGTTGACTTAATCTCTGCAGCTGAAAACAGAAAACATTACCAATAAATTATTAAAATGTTTAGACAGTCTCCTCCTGTTTTTTTCACGACACATTAAAAATGATTACATTTGCCGGTGCGCTGTGGTAAGATTTATGTGTGTATTTGAGCGCTGATTAGGCTATGTATTTTATATAAGCAATTAAAGGCACATTATTATGATTAATGGTTTATTAATATAAACGCGCGATTAGTCGACTAATGGCTTAAATGAACAACTACTAGTCGACTAGAATAATCTTTAGTCGAGGGCAGCCCAAAAAAAAAAAACGGCAGCAAACAAAAATCTTATCTGGATCCGGTATTCTGCCACACGTGTGGCTGTAATGATGCGCACGATGCAGAAGATTCAGAGAAATATATTCAATAATAAATCCAGGGAGAAACAGAACTACATTAAACCATCAACAATACCGGAACTAAGGAAACTAACCACCGGTTTCACAGACAAGGCTTAAGCCTAGTCCCAGACTAAAATGCATGTTTGAGCTGTTTTAACTGAAAGAAACTTGCACTTGGGTTTTCTCAAGATGCACATCAGTAATGTTTTTTCTAAGGCAAGTTTATAAAAGTTACTTAAATGTCATAATTTAACTAATCTAAGCCCTGTCTGTGAAACTGTGCCTAAGTGCTTAAATACCCAGGGAGAGTTAATTAACCAGAACAGAAACAGGTGCAGGATTAATCAGAAACTAATGACCAAAGAACACAGGCAAAATGGGAAAAAGGAAACCAAAACACAATGAAAATAAACAGATATAGACCCTGACACTCTGAAGGCTGTTGGAAATTGTTGCTTTAGAAAAATGATCGCAATCTGATCTCATGTTACATAATATTGTTTATGTTTGTACCTGCAATTATTTTCTCATTCTATTTATTTTTTTATTTAGATTTTTTTTGCAGCAGTGGCAGCCTCCTTCTCTGAGAAAGTGCCCCTGATGGGCAGGTATTCTTAATAAACAGTAAAAGCTGCATGCACAAAGACAAGCAGACAGAACACACTATGATACACCAAATGTCCCAATCTTCCTGCTGTGAGAAGTTCTTCGCATGCTGGCATTTATTTCTTACCATATGTTTTCAGCAATGCTAATTAGAAAAATATGCATTGCTTTTGCCTCTAAAGGTGTGTACTTGAAGATAAAAAGACTGATTCGGATTTCTTGATTTCAGGTTTGAGAGTCATAATACAAATATCCGTGGTATGAACAAAAATAAAATTCTATTCAACTTGGCAATAAATCAAGTTTTCAACTGGTGCTACTATGGACAGTTAGCCACAGTCACATGAAAGTATGAGATTTATAAAGGCATTAAAAATGTATATGGATTTTGCAGTTCCCTCACCAATCTCCATCTAAAACTATCCAAGAGAAAATAACACAAAACAACTAAATAATGATAGCAACATCAATGCCAGAATACCACATAATGTGTACAGCTAATGCATAACAATATTTACACACAAAAAAGAACATATATCTCTCAGTGGATTTATAAACAGATTCTCTGCCAAGGAAAATCTGTGTAGCCAATTGCACGCAGAACAAAATGAAGCTCCATTTTGGTACCTCACCAGTAAAACGGTGGGAGATAAATAAGACCATAGACTTTTAAACCTATAATAAATTAGTCTTATTTCACTGTTCAAAGATTGTAATTACTTCTACAAGCATTCCCAAGCATTTTCTCACTTAGTTCACAGGAACAAAGGAATACTGAATAGAACTTTTCAATGCCAAAAAATGCTACATTATATATATTATGGAATAGTCTTCCATAAAATGTCACCCAAGCAGTGACAGTTGTTACATGCAAACAAACAAATAAAATAATCTCATGCCACCTTACCTGATGTTCTTTTGCCTCCAGCTGAGCAAGACTCCTTCATCATTGAGCTTCCAGGTCTCATTAAGTTTCTTGAAGCACACTGATCTCCATCAGTATTCCTTTGGCCTGTCATTCGACTGTACCCACTGCTAGCAAGGTTGGGGTTCCTCATGAAAGCATGATGGCAGATTGTTCTGTCTACTAGGGGAGATGATGGTATGTCTTCATCCCCTTCATCATCGTCCTCCGGGTACCCTGACCCAGCTTCTTGGTTTAAGCCCCTGTTCCTCTGCTCTACCTGAAAGCTCTCTCTCCACCTCCATTGCTGCTGATGCTCTGCCCACCTAACTTTTGATATCGGTCTCAGGTGTGCAGGTCCTATATATGAAAGTGGTGAAGTTTTGTGTTTGTCTGTTTGTTTTAAGGGTGTTGAGGAAGAGCAGGGAGAATTTGAGGACAGACCCCTTCTGAAATGGTCTTTTCTAAGCTTACTTTGTCCTAGTAAACCCTCTGTTCCTTCTCTTTCTCTAAGCCTATCATCCACAAATCTTCTATCTCTACCTTGCTCTCTGTTGTCTTTTCTTTGCCAGCTATTTCTACTGAACCAGTCACTAGAGGAATGAGATGTTACATTAGGGTACGTCGCCTGTGGCTTCCCGCTACAAAGTACAGAGTCACGTTTCAGAAACTTGTGCTTCCTTTTATGGAACTTTGATGGGCTTAAAATTGGATTTTTGGAGTAGGGGTGCACAAAAGAGGGTAAAAAAGGTGACGAAGGGTATATAGTTGCAGATGGAGGGTATCCACTATAAAGTCCAAAACCAAATGAAGTTGTAGAGAGTGGCATTTTGTAGGGCGAGTGGTAACAACCACCTCCTGACAGAGGGAAGCCAAGTTTGTGCACTACCGGACAATGTGTAACAATATGTTCACCTGGTTGTGAGGGGCATCCGTTGTTCCTTTTCAAATCTGTCATTCCAACATAATGCAGAGAGTCACGGGAAAAGTCTGACTGAGGTGAGTAGTAACCACTGAAGTTGATTTGAAACATAGTCGGATGGTGAAGGTTTTGCGGCAGACACTGAAGAACGTGAGCTTTGCCTTTCCCACTCTTCCTTCCAGACTTCGCTTCATCCCCACACCCTCGTGATGATATATGATGCACAATATGAATCTCACTAAGTCTGACCACTAACTCCTCAACCTCTGCCAGAAATGCTGGGTCTTGCCTTTTGGCCCTGAGTTGAAGAAACTTTCTCTTACATTTGTGTTTATGTCTCCTAGTCTTATCATGGCTAAAACAATTATGACCTTTTCTATGGCACTTGTATTTAAGTCTTTCCTGCTCCATCAATACTGATCGTGCAAGGTGTGTTGTTCTGTGGTCTTGAATCCTTACAGACCCTAACTGGGATGTGGCCGAAGGGTGTAGTGCTGACTGCGAAGAGGAGGGAGGTTTAGATTTCTCTTCAGGCACTGCTTTAACCTTCTGGGAACTGGTTGCCTTTGGAGCAGAATGTTGATCATATTCATGGTTGCCAGGATGAGGTTTTCTCCGGAAAGAACTAATAGCGGGCGAAGGGGACTCTAGATGTTTAAATGAATAGGGGGAGCTGCACAAAGCAGATTGGCCATTAAATGAATGGCTATGTTCATCAGAGGTGGATAAAGGGCTCAACTGATTTGAAGATTCTGTCAAGACTTGCTGAGACTTTTGACTCAGAACTTGGCCAGAGTCTTGGCCAGAAGTTTCCCTTTGAGTTTTAGGTTTACGACCTCTCCTTTTTCCTATGTAGATGGTCCCACGTTTGCTGACATTAATTTGAGGACCAAGTTTTGCCCCAAAAGATGTAAGAAGTGAGGATAAAGCATGTGTACCATCTGAAACTGAACAATGAGCATCACCTTCATTCTTCTTCTGAGCAAAATCAGTTGTGTAACTTTGACTTTGCCCTGAAAGAAACTGTGTGAGTGCTTTATCCTTCTTCTTCACTCTCATCTTATTGATATTTTTGATAATTGTCTTCATTATTAACCTATTTCGTTTGCGGCGGATTTGAGCATCTCTAGCTTTGGACAAGGAGGGTTTAAGTTTTCCATCAGCACCCTTCTTCCCAGATGATGAGTCCTGTGATTTAGATTTCTTTGTCTGGACAGAGGAGGAACATTTGGGATGAACTTGTGTTTTGGGTGTTGGCTTTGGGAGTTTCGGTCCATCCCCTGGATCAGGGACATTTGAGTGTTCAAGTATGGGGAGATTAGTAGAAGACTTCTGAGACTTAATTCCCTGAGGAGACTCATCCAACCTGATGATTTTTGGACGGCCCCTTTTCTTAGCAGGGGGCTCAAGGGATGAGGACTCTAATCTGGGTGATGGATGTTGCAGTTGTTTAGATTTAGGAGGTCGGCCAACTGGTCTTGGTTTACCCTGCTGTGATGACAATGCCTTTGAGGACTTCATGGAAGGAACTTTTATAGGTTTTGATTTTTGAGGTATCATTTTAGAGGCAATGGAACTAACCATTTTCACAAGATCCATCTTCTCCCCTTTATTTGCCACCTTTGTCATCTGAACAGCTTTTAGATTTTTCTGTGAGATGGTGTTTTGTTTGGGATGTAAAGGTGACTCGTCACTTAGAACAGAACTGTTAAACTGAGAATCTGTACAGCTGGAAGTTTGAGAGGAACACTGCACATCTTCTTCTTGGTTTGAACTATGCCTATCTCTTTTCTTATTCTTGTCAATGATATGCCCCATCATTGTGCCATCATTTGACTGGACAGCAACAGTTTGGGCAGGTTCCATGGTCATTTTTCTGGTGTCATCTATGATTTCACTTTCATTATACTTCTTGTTTCTTTCTCTGCTCTCCAGTAATTCTTTCGTACAAGTGCTGTTCTCAGGAGTTGCTGATGCAGCAGATTTATCTGAAGCAGGAAGAAGCAGAGGTGTCTTGATAGAGGGACTTGCCTGATGTAATAAACCATTTTCCTTACTCCTACTGTTAGTTATGGTGTTACACATGTTCTTGGAATATGTAGTATCTCCATCCTCTTTCTCATTTGCATTCGAAAGCTTGTCAACATTACTTTCCCTGATTCTAGAAGTCTTTTTTGGAGTTTGCTTAAGTGAATTCTCACTACATGATATTGGAAATGATGTGCTGTCATTTTCAAGACTGGAAGAAGACTGGTGAGATGTCTGAGCGTTCAGAGTCATAACCTTTGAACCTTCTGAACTGAGGGAGGAGGTCATTACTTCTCCACTTGGAAGATCTTTGCCCTTTTCTTTTTGAGCATTTAAAACTTGCGTGCTGTCTTGTGGACTGGAGTTCTGTTGTAATGAGGGAGGTGGAGAAGGGGCAGCTGGAGGTGAATACGTCTGCTTTAACAAGGTAGAGAAGGTTGTCCTATCTGAAAGTGGCACTTTGCTATCTGTCTGTGGTTGAACTGCATAAGAAGGTCCATCTGATGGGAATAATGACTTTGAGTCAGTCTTCCTTGTGTTTTTTGATGGTGTCTGTTGGAAGAGAGGATATGTGCTGACTAGAATTCATCAGGAAATATTTGAAGATATTCAGTATTTCAGGTCACTCTATGATATCCATTAAAGCTATACATTTAAACATATCTAACAGGCTTCATTACATAATGACTTTGACAGTCTCTGACTTAATTTCAATGCCATTTCATAATAACCCATCACTAATGGTAAATAAGGTTTTTAATTATTTTTATTTATTACTACTTTAATGTAACCATTCCATGGCACTATGATCGGAGGATTTTAAAAGAATTTGGGTGAATGAGAGAGAGGGAGATGGTACATAACACTTGAGCAAAAATAAAACAAATGGGACTTGGGAATGGGACTTTCCAGTAACTGTTTTCTGGTCATAAGAAACAACAAAAACGAATAACAGATCACAGATGGAAGACTTCCAAATGGATATTTTTCAGTATGTGGGAGAAGGGGACAAAAAGAAGCAAGAACGAGCGAGAAAATTAGATCTGAGTGAGCAAAAAAAAAAAAAGAAGAAAAAAAAAGACAGAGAGAAGCATGTTATAAATGGAGGGGATATAAAAATAGATAAAAGATGTCAAACTGCTGGTGTCTGAAAATGGCAAGATGCAGCCAAAAATAGTAACAAGCATTTGTCTCTATATTTTTTTAAAGAACTTTAGAACTAAAGCACGAAAGAAATAAAGAAAATAAAAGTAAGACTTACCTTTTTATAGGCCGTAATGTCTGGTGTAGAGTCCCCTTTTTTGGATGAAGTGGGAAGTGGGAGACTCATCCTTGTGGAACCTTTTGGAGAAAGGGAATTGTTGCTATCTTTTTTCTTAATCTCTCGATGTGACTGCTTGCCCACTCTGATCTCAGAACTGGAGACTTCACCTCCACATGAACTATGACCATCTCCATGTGCAAGCCTCTGAGAGATCCTAATTGTGGGCCTACATATGAAGTTCTCGAGGCTCTTTGGAGGCTTCTTCGTCCGTTTTGCTCCAACCCCTATTTTCATTCTTACATTTCCGTCTGACTGGTCGGACTTTGTATGTCTTAACTCCCCCGGCCTAGTCTGCTGCTGGTGCTCAAGTTCACTGTTAGTATTTTTTGAGGAAGCTTCTAGTTCTGCCCCTTTGGTTTTTCTCATCCTCTTCCTGTCTTCTGTCCTCTCTTCTTTCTCCAGGCTTGGTGCAGGTGTTGTCTTTTGCTTTTTCTTATCCATTTGAACTCTCATAAACATATGTTTATAGGAAAAGTATGTTGACTAATGTCAAAGTTTTGTTGATAATTAATGTTCAGCTTATGAGAAAAGATAACGTTATGTTTTTCAGTCTTATTTAATACTCTTCTATCATCTCACTTGACTTGAGAGAGTAATGAGGTACAGGTACCATGGAAGAGCCTATAAAGTAAAAACAAGAAAGAGACAGACATTGGTCACAGATTACTCAGTGTATATGTCTCAGATAATATGACACATTCAAAATGTTTCATCAGAAAACCTCAGCACAAAGTTATTTTAGATATATATATATAGATCACAAAGAAGATTAGATATACATGTGGTACAACAGAAAATGCTACACTTTTCAACATTTACCCAGATCAAAACACATATCCAGCTCAAAAAGACTGCAACTTTACATTCAACCAGCGAGTTACCTGAGCTATTACTGTGACTGACTAGTTCAAATACTTGAGTGCTCAATTTAGAGGCATGGATTATTAAAGTATGTGCAGCTGGCTCTGAACATGCCGATTCAGATGCTAATGGAATCTGTTTTTGAGTAGGACATTAAATACTTTTAGAAAGTAGATATCCAGCAGTGTGACATGCTATACTATATCTCTAGAACATACATTTAATTGGTCTGATTACTGATCTAAAACAAACAAACATCAACAACAAAAGCTTACATATAGAGGAATTCATTTAGATTAATCTGTTAAGCATGTGTCGATGTATTCAGCTATGTATGGTTGCAACATTCTGCTTTTTGTTGTAAAATATTTATTACAAATATTTGCAAATTTAGCATTCAACTATGATTTAATTAAAGGACATTTCATCTATTGAACTGTTAACACTTCCAGACAGAAAATCTTTCAATGTTGACAGATTTATGGTATATTATGGTGGGGTCAGGGCCCACTAGTGGGCCTCAGCAAACTTTCAAGGGGGCCTCAAGATGACACAATAAAAGTATTTGAATTAAGACAAAACATTAAAATCATCTAAACCGAAATCTTAAAACCCCATAATATTTTTATGATGATTATACATTTTTGTGGTTATGCCAAGTTCTAAAATATTTTACCGGGTAGAAAAAAAAAAGAAGTTTTTATTTTTATTTTTGTCATGTAAATTCGTGGAAACACTGAAGAACATTCAGCTCCTAAAACTTTCTGAATCCGGCAATTTAACGTTCAATATTATTGTGGAAAATGGGGCCTTGGAGTCAAAAACATTCAGAGACACTGGTGTATGGTTAATGTAACCCATTGCTACAACTTCGACAGTACTTTTCTTTATTTTTTGGCTTTTTTGCATTTGTTTAGATGAAATTATAGATGGAGAGAGGACCGGAAATGAAGTGGGAGAGAGAGGGGGCGGGATCGGGAAAGGACCACGAGCTGGGATTCAAACTCAGGCAAAGCGCAATCTCGCTACATGTCAGAACAGTACTTTTCAACTGGAGCCTGAAGTGGAAACCCGTTTTTTTTTTTTTTTAAGAAGAAGAAGAAGAAGAAGAAGAAGAAGAAGAAGAAGGGAGAAATGTCTAGTAACTATATTCAACAGAGTTTGTTGATTTAGAAATGCAATGATTTCTCTGCTCCCCTAAGACCTGCAAATTTTCAGTTGTATTATGGTTTCTCCATTTGTTGCCCTGTCAGAGCAGCTCAGAATACTTCCAAATTTGGTGTAATAGAAGGGCAGCTCAGTGAGTAATGACGCATGAGATGAAGAATTCATTTTCTAAAAATCCAGATAGCTTTATCTAAACACAGTTTAGTTCTTTAATATAAAGAATTAACTTGTCAGATGAAAAATTTTAACTCTAAAGGAAGCTTTTACATTAAATGTGAGTAGGTTAGCCAGGTAGAGTCTACTTTCAAATTAACTCTGAAACTACAATACTGATCATTTAACCTACACAATAACGTACATGACCAGCATGATACATCTCAATATTCTATATACAAGCTCCTTCGGGACATACCCACATAAAAATCCCCAGCAATTTCAAAAAGCTGTCCGAAACTCTGTTTTGAGTAGTCTGAAAGGCAGGTGCTTTCCCACACAGAGTGAGGTCATTCTATGGAAGATTCCGCATAATGACCTCAGTGCGTTAACTTGCACAGGGGACCAGTAAAATCCAGCGGCTTGACCTCCAGGCTCCAGGGAAGAACAGGCTAATAAAGCCCAGGATCGGTAGTCTGAGACATCTGTGGGTTGTCGACTGGACTCTGTCAAAGCATTTCCAATATCAAAACTTCAAACCACTCATACAATCTTGTCTAACTGTAAGGTAACGTGTCCCACACTGATCTCTCAATCTCTGTCTTTCTTGAATCATATTGTGAAGTGCTTTTGCGACCATTTCTAGCTAGTAAAAGTAACACCCTTTGCAGGTTGTTTCAGTCTTGGCCAATACTCATTAAGAAGACAAAATCCAACAGCATTTCACTTCCTGAGTGCAATCTTCTCAGCTCCTCCTTTAGGATTTGGTGCTAAGAAAACAATCCCAATGGAACGCTTGAAAAGAAAAATGGCCCGAGGAGAGGAGAGAGAGCAAAGTACAATGATGTGTGTGTTAGAGAGCAGAAGAGGGAGCTCAGTGGCTATTAGTAGCACAGTTCAGAAGCAAAGTGAGAAGGACGTTTGAGGGTCTTTCTCTCCCTGGGACATAAGCCTACTTTTCAACATTTACCATAATTATTCATTTTCTTGTACTCCATCAACGTTATCTATCCACAGGTTTCCTTTCCCCTCTATTCTCTGCCTTTTTTCTCTTCTTTTATTTCATCTCTCTTGTTTCTGGTTTTGTTCATAACTCTTTCTTTCAATATATAATTTGCTCTCTCTTTTACAATTTATCTTTAAAGCATTAAGGCATCTTTTCAAAGCAGGCCACACTGAACAGTTAAATAAGTCACTGTTTCCCTGTAAATCAAAAACATATGCTCTTGCTTAAAACTCTATTTTAGTGTTGCTGATACAAATCTCCCAGAAATAACCGTTTTTGTCATCTTCAGTTAACTTTGCATTTTTCCTTTCGTTCTGCTCCTCTCATTTCCATTTCATTATAGTCTCCCTTTTATTCGTTTTTACCTGATGTACTTTCAATCCAACCCTTCAGTGTCAAGTGCAATGAGGAAGTTATTATTAGGTTTCACTATGTTTCAGTTTGTGTATGTTATCTCATTACAAACTGTTATCTTATACTGTTCAACCCATTGGGGTCTTCTGTCCTCTAATGTACTTTAAGACAACAATACGCAGGTTAACACCAGCCTTTGTCAGGCAAGCAGACCTGAGAAGCTCTTCCTCTGTTTCGCTTGTCAAGCAGATTTAGTCAAATATTGTTAATCGGTGCAGTGTTAAAGTAGCAAACTGAAGTGCAATAGAGTTGCAAACAAGATGACATCACTGAGCACTGCCCTTCATTTGGCAAAGCTTTTCTCCCTGACAAGATTTAAGGGGTCCCTGGGCAAACTCAGAGAACTGACCGTGATTTGCCCGTAAATCCATCTGCCAAATTTGAAAATACAAAGGAATAAAGCTTTTTCAATTCTACAGGCTCATCTGTGACCTAGATATAGCCTGGTGCTCCAAAAATAGCAGAAAATTAGAACATTTAAAGAAAAAGAACCAGAGATATGGTCAATTAATTAGGTGTTTATGTTTTAGTTGGTTCGCCGCTTGAGAAGACGAGCACAGCATGTCAATGCAGTGTGAACACGACTTGATTGATGGGACATAATAAGTAGGGGGGTCGAATAAGTTACTGTTCCCCTCGCTGTAGATATAATTTGAAGAAACAGGTTTTTCAGTCAAATGAAAACAGAGAAATGTCAATACGACCCTGCAGCGCGAGGACATAATCGATATAAAGTTCTCGGGAAAGTGGCAAAAGGAAGAGAGCGACTTAGCTTTCTAATATATTATCAGCTATCTCGAGGCTCGATCTGTTTATCGATATTACAGCATTATTATTTGAATACCTCAAATTGTATAAGCGATATAGCCACTGCACGCGCGTATGTATGTTTACGATAAAAAGTGTCTTTGCGTATTCATGCGCGAGGGCCTAACAGATGAAGGTCCCGTTTCAAATTACATTTTTTATTAAGCAACGGGGAGTAGTGCACTCCGAAAATGTTCTCTAAAACTAGTCGGAGATTTAAGAAAACAATAACAACCATTTCCACATTGCTTCACGAAATGAAAAAATGACTTACCCGAGCTGCAAAGAGGAGGTATCGCAAGCAAAAGAACAGCTAATTTACAAGTGTGCGCAACGAACTGAAACGATAAATGGAGGGATGTTGCGTGTCCATTGCGCGAAGCGAAGGACCCATGAAGATGAACATTGTGCAACACCACACGGTACTCACGTCCCCCCTTCTTCTTCTCTCAGCCCCCCTGTTTCTATCCGTCTCTTGCGCAGTTGTTTTACATCAAAAGCATGGTCGTACATTGTGTACCCAGATAGCCACAACCCAAGTTCACCGAAGAGGGGAGACGGAGGAGAGGAATGACCATGCTGTATATGTTCTGTTACTGAGCTGATCCTTGCAACTTGAGCTAAATTTACCAACCAATAACAGGAGAAAAAAGAAATGTAAACAGACACGCACATTTATCACCCCAGCGGATGCTGTTCTTATCTACACTATCAAAGAGCGGATCAAAGACACGATAATCATTAAATCTAACGTGTGTGTGTGCTAGAATATGATATTGAATAATCTAATCCGAGATGGCCGACTTTGAATCGATGAGCAATGATGTAATTGAATTGTGAGCCAGCCTGCGTAGTTCATTTGAAAGAATATTTTGGAATTTATCGATATTTTGGAATTTATCAATATTTGATATTTTATTTAATATAATACACACAAATAACCACCATCTGAAAACTTCGTGCCCAGGCATCTGGCTCTTGAAATACCAAATGCGTTCTATTGCCAACACATATTTTGTATCTTTACTTATTTGCATTAAGTTGTATAACATACATATTGGAGAAACTGCGCACTTAAGCGACTGAGTGACCGAACTGCAAATACATTTTACATATGCAAGTTATGTAATGCATATGTTACACTAAGCATATGCTATGTAATTACATTTATAATACATAACAATAACAATGATCTAAAAAAAAACAAGAATGGATTTTCAATCGAGAATCAAATCCTTGTTTATTAGCCTAATTTGAATGGGGTTCGTTTAAAACTCAAAGCAGAAAACATTTCCCCCAATTTTACAGACAAGGCTTAAGCCTAGTCCCAGACTAAAATGCACATTTGAGCTGTTTTAACTGAAAGCAACTTTACTGACATATCTTAAAATATGTCAGTGCCATTGTTTTGTCTCAAGATGCACACCACCAGTAATGTTTTTTTTTCTAAGGCATATATAAAAGTTACTTAAATGCCCTAATTTTGAACTAAGGCCTAATCCTGGCTTATCTAAACCCTGTCTGTGAAACCAGGCCTACAAAGGTAATGACTTAAGAAGACTTAAAGGGATAGTTCACCCAAAAATGAAAATTCTGTCATTAATTACTCACCCTAATGTAATTTCAAACCCGTAAGACATCCATTCATCTTCAGAACAGATTTTTTTTTCATGAAATCTGAGAGCTTTCTGTCCCTCCATTGACAGCCTACGCAACTACCACTTTCAAGCCCCAGAAAGGTAGTAAAGACATCATTAAAGTAATTCATGTGGTTTAACCATAATTTAATGAAGTGAAACCAATGCTTGGTTTACCAATGCAACATTGTTTACCAATTACAATTGGTAAACAATTACCTTGTTTACCAATGCAACATATTTCCACTTTATTTAAAAAAATATGAATCTCAAGAAACAAAGTCTGCTCTTGCGTCAACACAACATGCTGGAAGATGAACGAAAGTCTTGAAGGGGCATGAAGGTGAATAAATGACAGATTTGTATTTTTGAGTGAATTAACCCTTTAATAGCTGTATTTAGACAAGTCTAGAATACTTGGATTATGCCATCTGTTAACATTCCCGTTCATCTCAATGGAAGTCATTTATTTATTTATTTTATTGAATTCCAACAATTAAGTTCTCAAGACATTTTTTTAAAAACGGGCATCACAAACATATATTATTATTTCTTTATTTTTTATTTAAATGTAAAAAAATTTTGGGGGGGGGGTTCAAAATTTATTTCAGGGGCTGTTTGCAAACGAAGACAATAGGGTTTTAAATCACTCCAGTTGCTATGAAAATTTCCTAATAAAAAACAAAAACAGAATAACCCTTTTCTGTTTGAAATGTAGAGTGAAGTAAAACTTTTGACAGATGTAAGGGCTACTTTAAATTTAATTTTAAAAATCAGAAATTGAGACATCTCAGGCCAAAAGAGAGAAGAACAGGGACATTCAAAAAATAAATGTACAATGGTTTCACTTTCAGAATTACAAAACCAGCAATTGTATTCAATGGTTTCGAATGAAAGCACGTAGTGTTTCTTTCACATGATATAGCCTATTCGGTAGGCAATTTTAGAGATAACCTCTTTAAGTTTAAATGATACAATTTCAATGGAAGTTGTTTACCTGCTGTAGAAAGTCACGTTGCAGGTCTTCGAGCAACACGCAGTTTTGTTCCTGAACGGATTAGTGTTTAATATTTTAATTAATGATGAACAATTCATAAATGATAATCATCAATTAATGATGATGACTCATTCACAATGAACAAAACAAGACAGTCAATTGTCGCCACCTATTGGCGCAACAATATAACATACAAATTGTATGTTATAGCCAGAGCCGTTGAAAAACATATTTAACGGCTCTGGTTATAGCTAGCCATAGCTAGACTGTATAAAAAGAGGTTATGGTTTATTGTTGCGCCAGTAGGTGGCGACAATTGACTGTCTTTATGATACAAAACGTCTCACTAAACTTTATCACTAAAGCAAAAATTGACACACACAAAACAACAACAACAACAACAACAACAACAACAACAACCTGAATCGGAAATGATGCACCATAAAAATATGTGGTATTTCTAACAATTTTAACATCTTTGACATTTTATTCCCTGCTATCAAGTACTTTCAAATCAACTTTCAAACCAAAAAAATGGATGAATGGCACAAAATGTAAAATGGGTTTAAACATTTTGTATTTTCATATTTAAAGATTGAATGGGTATGTGACAGGGTACAAGAATACAATTATGTAGTAAAAAAAAAAAAAGTATAAAGGCAAAAAGATTATATATATATATATTATTAGTTTAAACCTATTGGACATAAAGAGATGCAGAAAGATTTAGGCTATTTCGTCAGAATATACGGCTACTTGCGAATGGCCGTCAGTGAAGAAAAATGAAGCTTAATGGTAGGCTATACTTATTAACCAGCAGAGGCTTTCATTCATAACCAACTAATCATAAATAATTCACATAATTCAAATCTGATGCTTACCAGCCAAACCTTGACCTCTTGGTCATACGTCTTCGTCATTTGCGTAATGACGTAACTTCCGACGTCGGTTGAAACAATGATGGCGACCTCCATCGGCCGTGGCCCGTGACAGTACGACCGTTTGCAGTAATCAGCAATACGTGTTATCGCTTTACACGTAGCATTTTACTGACAAGTAGTTTTCTAAGCATCTGACGACTTTTTATCCTAGTGGTAAGTCATTGTCTTATTTCGTTTTTTGTACATGGTGTAGCAGCCGCATCATAACCTCATGCACTTTCATGCAGCCAGCATTTCTCTCGCAAGGTGAAAGACATGAAGATCTACGAGACTCTCTCTGGGAATAACATTATAGGAGTTAATTTCGGCAAATATATTACTTAATGTCCATAATTAGACGCTTGCATAACAAATCATCAGCTTAACAGTTTTAATGTGAGCATAGATTTCATTGTCAACCTAATTACATTAAGAGAACATCTCTGGTTAAATATACTAATTGATTCGCTTTTGTTTCAGAATATGAATCTGCACAAACTGTCCTCGCGGTTGCGCCATACAGTAAGTTTCGTTAACCTTTCATATATATAAAATATACTTAAGTTAAAACTATTTTAAAGGACAGATAACTCATAACAATAAATGATGTCATATTCAGGTCACACAGAAATTCAGACATCTCCACACCCAAGGAAGTGGCCGGCAACTGGAAGCGGTTGTTGCAGAAACATCATCAGCTGACTTGAATCCGCTGTCAGTCTTCAGAACTTCAGAGCAGGATCCAGTACGTCCTAAACATTTATGGAATGTACAGCATGGAAAATATGTTATGGAAAGCTCAAAGCTCTTTATGTTGTGACATTCCGTCCTCCTCGCCAACCATCTCTTTCTTTCTTTCTTTCTTTCTTTCTCAGGCATGTCATTCGGAAAGACATACTGGGCAATACTACACAATCCCCCCAGCTCATATCCAAAAACTATTCCCCCATGGACTGCCTCCACGTTTCCAGTTGCAGGTTTGGGAACAGTACTCTGTGTGTGTGTGTGTGGAGCACTTTTAGTATAGATTTAATATAGTCTAAATAGAAATGGCATGATGTTTGTGGTTGAAGTTGCCTGAACGTGTTAGTGCTCTAATACGTGTTGGTACTCTTTTTCAGATTAAGACGTTTAATGAAGGCTGCGTGATGGTGAGGCCGCCGGCGCTGGAGCTTATCTCATATCTTAAAAGAGCTGATTACAGCAATCCCCCCCTGCGTTGTATACTCTGTATCCTCAAACAGAAAATTCCCAGTGAGCCGTTTTACTTTGTGCATATTCCTCTTCCATATTTCACACATTCCTTGACAATGTGCTTTAGATGGAGATACTGGCTCTGGAAAGACCCTGTCTTTGTGTCACGCCCTGCATTACTGTTACACTCAGGGCTGGCTGATCCTGCACATACCTGATGGTGAGCTGCACTCACTCAATCAAAATGCAAGATGAGGTGAAGTTTGGAGTCTGATGATGTTGTGATGTTCTCTCTGTAGCTCATCTGTGGGTCAAGAACTGTAAAGAGCTGCTACCCTCTTCTTCTCGCCCCTCACGCTTTGACCAGCCGATCCAGGCTTCCCAATGGCTGAAGAACTTCAGAATCACCAATGAACGCTTTTTATCCACGGTACGACTCGATGTGTTTATTAGGGTTTATGGGTATGAAATCAGGTGAGTGATCACCTTATCACACTGTCTGGTCCACGGAAATAAATTATATAAAAAAAAAAATATATATATATATATATATATATATATATATATACGTGTATGTGTGTGTACACTAACAGTCAAAAGTTTTGAATCGATAAGATTTTTAATGTTTTTCTGCTTACCAAGGCTGCATTTTTTAATAAAAATTTTTTTTTGTAATATTGTGAAACATTATTACTATTTAAAACAGCAGTTGTCTTTGTGAATAAATAGTAAAGTGTAATTTATTCCTGTGATGAAAGCTGAATTTTCTCCAGTCTTCAGTGTCACATGTGTTCAGTTCTAATATGATGATTTGATGCTCAAGAAACATTTCTCATTATTATCAGTGCTGAAAACAGCTATTTACATTTTTATTTTAGGATTCTTTGATGAATAGAAAGTTCAAAAGAGCAGCATTTATCTACCGTTCAAAAGTTTGGGGTCAGTAAGAATTTTTATTTCATTTTTTGCGGGAAATAAATAAAAGAAATCAATACTTTTTTTTCATCAAGGATGAATTAAATTGATCAAAAGTTACAGTAAAGATATTTATGATGTTACAAAAGGTCCTATTTAAAAAAATGCTGTTCTTTTGAACTTTTTATTCATCAAAGAATCCTGAAAAAAAAATTACACAACTGTTTTCAACATTGATAATAATAATGGATGTTTTTTGAGCATCAAATCTGCATATTAGAATGATTTCTGAAGGATTATGTGACACTGAAGACTGGATTAATGATGCTGACAATTCAGCTTTGATCACATGAGTAAATTACATTTTGAAATATATTAAAACAGAAAACAGTAATTTTAAATTTTCATAATATTGAACCATATTATTATTGTTGTTGTTTTTTTTGTTGTATTTTTAATCAAATAAATGCAGCCTTGGTGAGCAGAAGAGACTTCTTTTAAAAACATTAAAAATCGTACTGATCCAAAACTTTTGAACGGCAGTATATATATATATATTTATTACATGGCTTGGTTGAATTCTAATGTAGAATGCGGTCTGTTATTTCTTGATAACAGACCGCTGCTAAGTATAACACACCGTTGTCATGAAAAGCAGAGCGTTGCTATGGACGCAGGATTCTAACCATAGAGACGGAACAGACTATTTTCTTTAGCGGAAGCAATACAATCGTTTTTAAATCAATAAACTGCTTTTTAAATAAATATTTTGTGTCAAATTATTGATTTATTTGGTAGGTAGCCATGTAATAAGCGGTATGCGTCGGGGTCCTGATCAGCCTGTCGGGGTTGTATTCGCTATAACAACCGCCTCGCTCTACATTATCCCTTGTGTATATATATATATATATTATATTATATATATATATACCTTTTTTTTTTTACAAAATATGGACTTGCTGAAGTTGTCTAATGTAAAAATATGAAAAAAGTTGAAATTGTAGATTTTTTTTTTTTTTTTTTTTAATCTTTTATCGAGCTGCTCTGATGTCAATCTGATCAATTGACAGATAAAGACAACACAGCGATATGTGTGGACAAAGAGAGAAAGTACTGAGAAGGGGCAGCCTTTAGGGGAGCTTGTTGATCAGGTGAGTTTTCTTCATCAAATAATTCCCCATTTCTATTACCTTAAATTGAGGATATCATAAACTTTGTCTTTGTCACCTTGTTTTATTATTTTATTCTTGTATATGCATGAATTATTTCATGTTTATTTTTTTAATAATTTGATTTTAATTTGAACAGGGTGTGAATCGCATGAAGAGCAGCAGTGATGTGGTGGGTGCAGTGATGCGAGAGCTGAGGCTTCAGGCAGGAGGCGCCACTGATGGCGAGGGGGCCTTTAAACTGGCCGTGGCTGTGGATGGAGTAAATGCTCTGTGGGGAAAAACATCTCTAAAAAAGGAAGACAAGACCATGGTACGTTGGCATAAATTAGCCAGTATTAAATATGAATTCATAAATTTTTAAAAAACATTATTATATTAATGTTATTAAATAATTAGTATCATTCATTTTATGCAGTGTGAGCCAGAGGAACTGACTCTGATTCATAATCTGAAGAAGATGATGAAAAACGATTGGGTAAAAAAAACCTCTCACTTAATATTATAATACAGATTGAACTCTCAGTAAGTTGTTTACTCTCAATTTAAGGCCTGTTCACACCAAGAAAGTATAACTATATGATAACTATATTAGCGTCCACACCAGCGGATAAGATCGTTCTGTTTATTCTGTTTATAAGTTTGCTGCTTTAAATGCTCGAGCTCTTAAAGCAGGATGGATTCTGATTGGCTGTCGATGTTTTTATCGTTCATCAGATGTAAAAAGTCCTGAGAGTGATTTCAACTATATCGTTTCACTGTGTCATTATCGTTATAGTTGTGGTGTGGACTCTGCTGTTCTTTTATATTTAGAATGATTCTTAGAACTAACTCTTTATCGTCATCGATCTAGTTATCTTCCTAGGTGTGAGCGTGCTTTTACTTTCACTTTATATTGCTCTGTTATAGAGTGGAGGTGCCATTCTCACAGCACTGTCTCAGACCGGGTCCCTGTTCAAGCCACGGTCTGCTTACCTTCCCAATGAGTTACTAGGAGAGGTCAGCATCCCTCACACACAAAAGCTCATTATGCCTTTTTTTTTTTCATTAAACTGCAGAGTAAATGCCCTAAGTTAACAAAGCGTTGTTTTTGCTTTTTACTTCAACAATAGACTTTGAAGCATTTGCAAAACTTTAGAGGCTGTTGCATGTATCGTCTAGATTTGTTAAAAGGGCTTAATGTATTTTCTCTTCTCACTCTCTCTTGATTTCCCCTATTTCTGTCTATCAGGAGGGGTTTGATCAAATGGAACCGTTTGTGCCAGTTTCTGTGCCCATCTACAATGAGAAGGAGTTTGAGAGCTGTTATCTGTACTATTTAGACCGGAACTGGCTGCAGCATCAGCACAGTAAGTTTGTGTATTTGTGTGTCTGGAGTGCAATCACTGGCAACTGTATGTAAAGAGAATAATGTGGTCATATAAAATAAAATTAGTACCTACAAGTTTTCAAGTCATAATTATGATTTAATGTGCATTCAAGTGATTTTTGGACTGAATAAAATGAAAACGACAGGCAATGTCTTTTTTTCATTCTCTCTTTTTCACTTCCTGGCAAAGTAGGAAGCTTGTTTAGTATTAACGCTACATGGTGAACAGCAAACGATGTTCATTTGGTGTGTAATTGTTTTATTTATGCATTCCCTCTGTTGTCTAAATCTGGAGTTTTTAAATCAGGGTCTGAGAATCCCCGGGAGGGGGGTGCAAGGAAGTCCTAGGGGGTCCATGGAAATGTTTAGAGAAAAAATGTAACTAGTAAAATATTAGAATAAATACAATTCGATTTTTAATAAATAAATAAAAACAGTACAGTACTATGAGTTGAAAACACGTGATAATATAGCTTAATAGTAACTAATATTTTCCAAATAATATTTTAGACTTATTATTTATATTTACTTTTAAATATTAGCATGGGGGTCCCTTGAACAAGTACGATCATATTTGGGGTTCGTTTGATTGAATCAAAAGATTGAAAACCTCTTGTCTAAATGAGTAGTATTTTCTGACGAACTTTATAACAATTTTATATCCACAGTACCAAAAAATGCCTTTTATAAAACAGATGTTCATGTCTGTTCATCTCGTGAATTAAGATCATTCTGTCATGACTTGAAGTCAGAATAACCTATTATGTATGTTACAAACCCCATTTTGAGTATCTCTATTCTGTTACCAACAGGTCTAACTGAAGAAGGAAAGAAAGAGCTCATCTTTCTCAGCAACAAAAATCCATCTATCCTGGAACGATTGTGTGCCTTCTTGTAATGCACATTTGTGTCTATCTTGGATCTCTTGTATATCATGTGAATTCAATAAACTTATAAGCATGCAGAATTTTTCATAATAAAAAAACTTGGAAAACGTTTACAGCCTTTTCTTATATATATATATATATATATATATATATATAAAATGACAAGTATCTTGAAATGGCTCTCATGAAAAACGTTGTTGTTGAAAGTCACGTGGTGGAGGAGATGGTCATGTGGCCGCAGCCTCACCCGGAACTCAGTCGCATGGTGTGTGACTGACTGTTTACCGCTGTTTACAGCCCAGAAAAAGTGAAGAAAGTGGTCTTTTAAACAACATTTAGAGGACAGTAATTATATTAATGTTTCCGTTTTTAGGCTTCGGACAAACTTTGGTTGTCTGCTAATAATAGGTCGTGAGAGCCCGATTAAATATTTGAATAAGCGTTGTTGATTAGTTAGGCTAACTTACATGTAACAAGAATCTCTGCCGCATCTCGACAGAATGAGAGAAACAGCTATTTTCATTCTGCTTACTGGATTGATCATTATAGCAAGAGGTGTGTTTATTATCTAAATATAAACAGATAAGTGATATATGAAATATGTTAAACTACTGGTGTCTTTATTATATGTATCTGCTTGTTTGTGTCACTCTGTCCAGCTGACAGTAATGACTGTCAAGCATTGAATTTCGGTCATGGTTCGGTTGTGTGCGCGTGCAATGCGACAAACTGCGACTCGGTGGGCCGAGTTGTGTTGCCAGATCCCGGTCAGTTCGTGTCATATGTCAGCAGTAAAACTGGCAGCAGACTCGTGAGGAGTCAAGGCCAGTTCCAGGAAAACAGCACAGGTGCAGGTGAGTGCTCTTACAGTCACCATGAAATCAAACTAGACAATTCTAAATATTGCAGCACTTATTATTAGTGATTTTTTTCTTTTCCCATAGTTTTAAAATTCATGTGCCCTCATAATCTTTAATCAAAATAATACCCCCCTCGGCCTCCCTTTTGCTATGCTGGCGTGAGGGCTGGACAACCTGTCACTCACATGAAATCACAGCAAACCACAACCATCCAATCAATTCCCGATGGACAAAATCAAGTCCCGCCCTACATTTTTTCTTGTTCGAGAAGCCATTTCACTCAGATATATGACACAATAGTGACGAAAAGACAATGGCAACTTTCGTTTCATGCCGACTTTAAGAGACCGTGTGCAACTGAGATTTCTATATGTTGTAGGTCTTCAAGAGTTATTTTACCCCAAAATTAAAATCCTGTCATCATTTAGTAGCTACTCTCATCTCATTTCAAACACACAAGTCTTTCATTCATCTTTGTAACACAAATGAAGATATGTTTTCCATCCATTGGAGATTCAATACAACTTTCACGCATCAAAAAGTGCAAAAAGAGATTGTAAAAGTAATCCATATGAAGATACTTCTGAAGATACATGATCACTTTATACAGTAAACAGATTTCATTCATTCATTCACATGTAAACATATAGTAAATCAAAAATGGTAAACACTGAAGCTCAACCGTGATTGCTTGATGCGAGAGAATAAACCAAGTTGGTTCTTGCATCAAGCTTGTTCTTTTGAGCTTCTGCGTTTACCATATTTGATTAACTCTATTTGCATTCAATTTTTATATGTGAATGAAAGTTTTGGTTGCTTGGACTTTCAATGGATGGACAAAAAGATGAGAATTTTGTGCCTTAAAGATGAAGTCTTATGGGTTTGGAATGACAGAGTAAATTAGTATTTTCATTTTGGGGTGAAAATAAATAAATGAATCGATAAAAGTTAAAGTTATTGTATTGTTACATTTATTTGACCATCGTATCAAAATAATACATTTGTCACAGAAAGAGTGTTACAGAATGCTGTGATGTCATGTGAGTGACAGGTTGCTCCGCCCCCACTCCAGTAAACACATCATCCGAGAAAAGAAGAAATGTTTCTGCAAGAGGGAGGGGACGTTTTTTTTTTGATTGAAGATTACAAGGGCACATGAAATGTAAAATAAATAAATAATGATGTGCACAGATTAATCATTTATAATAAATACTGCAATATTCCATAAAAAATAAGAATTGTCAGTTTTTATTTCATGGTGACTTTAAGGAAAGAGGGAAAAGGCAAGCAGAGGAAGAAGTATTAAATATATAAATATATTTATTTAATATTATGTCAAATGCTGAAACCCTCTCCTCATTCTCTTCTGAATCTTAGCTCTCAGAATCACTCTGAATCCCAGTCAAAAGTACCAGCGCACTAAAGGATTTGGGGGAGCCATGACAGATGCGGCAGCTATGAATATTCTGTCTCTGTCCTCTGGAGCTCAGGACCAGCTGCTCAGACAGTACTTCTCCCCAGACGGTGAGAGTGACAGAGAATGAAAATGTGTTCAGCATACTTAGTTCTGAATGGTGCGCATCCCTGTCTGTCACAGGTATAGAGTACCGTTTCGTGAGAGTGCCAGTGGCCAGTTGTGATTTTTCTACTCGCCTCTACACATACGCTGACACTCCAGGGGACTACGATCTCCAGAACTTCACCCTGGCCGAAGAGGATATTCACATGAAGGTATCGTACACAAACAGAAACACACCATCACAAATTTTGGGTGTGCGATATTGACAAAAAATAATAACTCGACATTTGTGGATTGTTTTTTTGTGCTGGCCAGGAACCTTGGCTGGTTTAGGCCTGTCATCTCACAAAACTTTTCATATTCTTCATATTCTATGTTGTGGTTAGTTCACATGATTTTCTTTTACCTATATAATAGCAATTTATTTCTAAAATTTTGAAATATGCTAAATTCTTACATTTAATAAATACATTTATTAATTAGAATAATAAGACGGATGGAAAATATGGAATAATAGTGTTTAAATCTGAAAAAAAATTCCTTTATTATAAGTCCTTTATTTCTAAAATTATTAAATGTAATCTTTTGTTTAATTCTTACATTTAATCAATAATTAAAATCAGGATAAGACTATAGTGTTAATAATTGAAATAAAAAAGTATAAAAAATATATTGATATTTTAAAATATGCAACTAAAGTTACGTTTGCACGACAGTGATGTACTAAAAACGGAACAGTTTTTCCTTTATGTTTTTCGCATACAGACAAAAACAATAGTCAAAATGATCCTCATTCACACGGATGCCAGAGCCCGTCTACGGAGAGCCTGCCCACTCCCTATTAAGTCCTATTGTACCGAATTTTGGTTGTAGTTCCACCAGAGATCCACTGGGGGCGATCGTCCATGAGTGCAGAATGATTGGGAGTCTATGGGGCTAGACGGCTAAATTTGTCTCTTTCACCCGATTGCCGTTGAGAAATCTCAGATTTGATTGTAGGTTTTGCAAGTTCAGCATGGGTTATAGGTCGGAAGTTGAATGAACGAGTACTTATGTCCTTTCGATTTCTTACAGGTTGAGTTGTTGTTGCCCATAACACGCTAGCATTCTGCTAATGAACGCTGATTGGTCAGTGAAGGACTGATTACGACCAGAGATACCACTTGATGGCATCGTGGCATCCGAAGCGGGACCAGAAACAAACAAAACAAAAACTCTTCTAGCACGTGTATTTACCTGTGTCAGATGTGTTGTCGATGCCTCGAGAGAAAAGAAAGTGCAGAGCGCGAAAGCACCAAAGTGACTGAAGGATTGCCGTAAAGCAGTATCTCTGGTCGTACGATGTGTATGACGTCATTGACACTTTAAAAGACTTTTTAAAGCAAATAAGTGACTCTAAAAAATCGAACACCCAGCAGTGTGTAATTTCTTTGCATCTCCTTTCGAATACAATATTCAAATTACTAGACAAAAAATGATATCCTGAGAAAAGTGGATTTTGATGGGTATAGCGCAATTGACCTCCATTCATTCTGCACTCGTCCTGTGAGCGCCCTCATGTGGAATCAGAGTGGAACTGCAACCAGTTCAGAAGCCGGAAGTTTACTGAGAGTGAAACTTCTCGCCTTATTAGACATTCTCTGCGGATGACGAAAAACGCTATAATATGCTGCCAGGCCAGTAGTTGGCGATGTGACTTTGTAAAGAAACACTACACGCCTTTAGACTGAACACATAATACACATGCCCATGACGTCACCTTTTCACAAATCTTCACATTTTTGTAGTTTACACGGAGACGATAACAGTATTGTTTTCAAAAACTTGCACTTTGAAAAGTTTTCAAAAGTTTCAGTTTTCATGCCCCACAAAACATTGTTGCGTGTAAATGAACGGCCAAAACATATAAAAAGTTTTCCGTTTTTAGTTGAAAATGCTGTTGTGTAAATGACCCCTAAGGGCTGTGTAAAAATTTTTTGTGAAAACGGTGACGTCATGCACATGCTTATTACGTGTGCAGTCTATAGGTGCATAGTGTTTCTTTATAAAGTGACATCGCCAACTACTGGCCTGGCAGCATATTACATCGCTTTTAGTCGTTTTTGCTGATCCATGTGAATACGTATCAGTTTGAAAACTTTGCTGTCTGTAAGCAAAAAACAAAGGAAATTTTATTTTCCGTTTTTGTTACATCGTTGTAGTGTAGAATTACCCTAAAACCACCAGTAGTCCCTGTCTTAATGAGTGAGTCATTAAATCATTCAGTTGATTATTTCAAAATGGCTGATTAATCTGGAAAAGAAGCAAGTGTTTTATAAGTAATTACTGAATCATTCACTCAATCAATTAATTCAAAAACATAGATTAATTCAGTAATGTACATCACTGTGTTGCTTTGAGATGTGCAGCGGTTCTGTTTAACTATTTTCGTTGGCATTATAAATGGATTCTAATAGGCTACATCACGCAGTAAATGCTTGAACTCTCAAGGTGCGATTTTGACTCAATAAAGATTCAACATGACATCATTAAAACAACAATCACAAAATGACTGTAGACGATACATAATGCACACCACTAATCACAACACCACAGTCATATTCTGATTAATTGAATCTTTCTCCCCCAGATTCCCCTGCTGCAGCGGGCACAGGCTCTCTCTGCTCAGCCTCTCAATCTGTTTGCCAGTGCCTGGAGCGCCCCCGCCTGGCTCAAGACTAATGGCGCACTGACTGGGAAGGGTTCACTCAAAGGCAAGCCAGGAGGCAAAGAGCATAAGACCTGGGCTCAGTACTACATTAGGTGCACATTTAAATACAAATATCTAAACTAAATGGACTGTAATATTATTTTTCATTATACTAATTCTTACATTTTGATCCTTTTTACGTGCCCTATTCAGATTTCTAGAGGAGTATGGGAAATATAATCTTTCATTCTGGGGGTTGACGTCAGGGAACGAGCCCACTGCAGGCCAAATGACAAATTACAGTTTTCAGGCTTTGGGTTTTACTCCGGAGACACAGCGTGACTGGATTGTCCTGGATTTGGGTCCAGCACTCCATTCCTCATCCTTTCCCAAGACCCGCCTTATAATCCTCGATGACAACCGACTTCTGCTTCCACACTGGGCCAAAGTGGTAAGTGTTGGGTGGACAAAAAGAGGGATAGGAAGATGTTCGTTAAGATGCAGATGATGGAGTCGACCTCTCTTCCCGGTTGCAGGTTCTGAGTGACGTGCAAGCATCACGTTATGTCCACGGCATTGGTGTTCACTGGTACCTGGACAGTCTTGTACCACCTGACATCAGCCTGTCAACCACACACCACCTCTACCCAGAGTACTTCCTGTTTGCAACCGAGGCGTGTTCTGGATGGAAACCGGGGGACCATGGTGTGCGTCTGGGCAGCTGGGACAGAGCAGAGGACTATGCACATGACATCATACAGGTACTTGATCAATGTAGATAAATGTAGAAAAATCAATAGATAAAATATTATTATATACTATATAATAACAATCTTAATTGAGGATTTACATATTAAAGGTACAATATGTAAGAATTTTGCATTAAAATATCCCATAATCTTAAGGCCAGTGTTATATATTTTGTTAAGTTGATTACTTACAATATCCCAAATGTTTCCAACTATTTTTAAATCGTAAGAAAATTGCGATTTTAACCAAGGAAACGGGGCGTTAGAGCAGGAGGGAGCTGGGAGTCGCCAGTCAATTGCATCATATCCGCGTTATCCTCGGTTTCCGCTCGTACTGCGTGGAGTCCTGGACAAATGCGGAAGTTGTAGTTGTAGTGTCTATCAAGCAACACACGTTAGCTTGTTTCTTGCAGTCGTTATGGAACACAATTATTCTTTACTGATTGCAGCTGGTTCTGTCGACAAAGCATGCTTAATTTTATATTTTCCAAATGTAGCATTCGGTAATAGTTATGTTTATGTAAGGGAAGTATTATTGCTTTAGATTTGTGTTTAGTTTATTGACATTGTTTATCACGTCTGGTGTTTATGGCCATGTAAATAAATATAGCATGTGTTATACATAAAGATTAATCAGTATTTTGGCAAATGATGTGGGTATGTTCAAATGTACTTTTACAACAATTGTTAAGAACATGTAAAACTGCGCAGCGTTATCACAACAATGAATTCGACATACAGTAACATCTATGATAACCAAATTAGTATTAAACCTTACTTTTCTTGCGGTTAATTCATTTTAATTAAATAAAAGTGTGATGAGGTTCAAGAGTCAGGAAGGAAGTAGACAGGGGTCGGCGTGACTGGGACTCGTACTTTATTAAAATAAAGCAAAACAAACAAAAGTCGTGCACAACGCGCATTCACCGTGGCAACCGCGACGGCACAAAACAGTTCAAAAATGAGAGCTCGGATCCACCGGTTTTCTTTCTCTGCGTCCAATTTTCTCTTCAGTCTCTCTCGTTCCAGCGCGCGGCTTAAAAGCGGTCTCTCCACGCGGATCACAGCAATAAGACACAGGTGTTCGTCATTTGCACTTGACCTACTTGCTCGTCTCTTCTCTCTCCCATTACAGACCACGCTGAACCACAAAAAGCATGTCATTATAAAAATAGAACTTAGCCTCATCCATGAACATGATTTTTCGATTCCCGTCTGACTGATTTACATCCACGGTGGAGTTGAAAACGACAGTTCCCATCATTCCACGCTCCTTCACATCGTCATCAAGCTACGCCGTTGTTGTTGTTTGGAATGTAGCGCCCTCTAGAGGAAAAAAATCTTGCATATTGTACCTTTAAATACATATTATTGTTATTATTTAGTAAAGGCTTACCTGTAGAGTATATTTAACATTATTATTTAATATTGAATTATATATATTATAAAACCTATTTAATATTGAATTATATATATTATAAAACCTATATTAAAATATTTCAGGCAACATTTTGTGTTGAGGCCGCACTGCCACTAATATACAAAGTGGCTGCAATATAATATATAGACATTTTTAAATGTTATATAATGTACCTTTTATCTCCAATTTTCTCTTTATTTAGGACATGAATAACTATGTGACCGGTTGGACGGACTGGAACTTGGCCCTTAATCAGGATGGAGGGCCAAATTGGGTTAAGAACTTTGTGGACAGCCCCATTATTGTGGACCCAAGTAAAGATGTCTTCTACAAGCAGCCCACCTTCTACAGCATGGCCCACTTCAGGTTCGACTCATTTAAGGCACCGTTAACTCAGCTCTTGCACAAAAATGCCATCTAAAGTTTAAATTTGGCTATTAAATGTTGCCAATGCCATAATTTAATAGCAAACATGGAAGTAGGCACTTGACTTTTTTGTATCATGTTTGACACAGTGTTTTATAAATCTGAATCATATAATCCAAATACAACATTTTTCAATAGAATATGCTGAACTGGGTCTCAACTTCTAAGTTTTTGTGCTTTTAAAACTGACAGCAAGTTCTTGTGGGAGGGGTCACAGAGAGTGGGCGTGTCCTTCAGTCAACACACCGACCTGGAAATATCTGCCTTTATCAGACCTGATTCCTCAGCAGTGTTAATCATTCTCAACAGGTAAAAGACTGGGATTTCATCATTTACACTCAACTGGCGTTGTTACTTAGCAGTCATTACATGAATTCAGTTTGATATCAAATGTTTCTGAAACTGCAGGTCTGAAGAGGAGGTGCAGTTTGAAGTTTGGGATCAAACACTGGGCTTTTTACCAGGAAGTGCTTCACCTCACTCCATCCTCACACTACTGTGGAGCAGACGTTGACTGGCTGGGTCAATAACCCAAACATGCACCTTAATGATTAACACAAATCATTTCAATCATGCTTTAAGGACTTTAACATTTCAAATGACTGCAGCACTACGGTTACAAAGAAATCATGATTATACGTTTTAGAGGCAATAAAAAGCATGATGTAATTGAGTCATGTTTAAAAAAAACAAAAAACATCCCTGGATAAAACTTGATGTATATAATTTCTTGCACTGAAGATATTATGAATTAAAAATAATCTAATACAACTTATCAGCCTTTTTTTTTTCTGAGAATACACATGTAAAAAAAATAAAAATAAAAAAATCAATATGGAGGGCTGAATGCTTTTGTTGTTTGCCTGTGTCATAGCAAGATCAACATGTTTCCTGTTTTTTATTCAGTTTTTTTATTAATACATCGTGGTCATACACATCATATAATATATATTTATATACTTTAATATTTAGCGATTCATTGTCATTTTCATCATCAATGGTTTTTTGTCTTCCTTTAATGAGTTTTCCAACTAAAATTATTTACATTAGAAAAAAAAACTGTAATAGAAATGAGAGTGAAAAGAACTAAATCAAATTAAACAATGACATTGATGGGTTTGTGATATATACACACCAGAGATGGAGGGGAGAGAGACAAAACTTCATGATCCCCTGGACAATTGGAGAAAAAAAAGAAAAAGAAAAAAGGATGCAAAAACAACGAAAGGCCTGTGGACGTAAAGCGACGTTTATAAACACACCACCCCATCCCAAAGAGAATTCACATTGAACGGTAAGAGGCGCTATCTGGGGAGTACAGCTCGTCTCTGGGAAACCAAACACTGTACGATCTAATTGTGGGTTGGGAGTTGTGCTGCTAAAGCAACAATATGTGCCCGACCCTACCCCTCATCCTGCAATGTTTGTTTGTTCACCCGGGGTAGGAATAAGAATGGATAAACTAAAGGAAATACTGTGCCGAAAACTGTGGAAGGAATCAATTCAGACGTCTGAAAATATGGGAAAGATATAGATACATTGGCATAGACAACTAAGAAGGACTGTGTTAGAGAAAATAAGTAAATAAACCATAGTAAAAATATACCATCATGGTAGGATGAACACAAAGTATTGACAAAAAGGAAAGACAGACAAACAAGCTTGGGTTAAGACAGAGCTCGGATGAGACGGGCGGACGTGTGTGTGTGTGTGTGTGTTTCAGAAGGACCATCTCTCCGTTGTGCGAGGATCAGTGTTTAAGGAGGAAGGCTCTGACGAGGACTGAGTGCCGCTTTCATCCCCATTCAGGCTCTTCCTGCACACAGGACACGTGTCGTGCTTCAGGGAGGAAGAAGAGAGAAGGGTACGTCAGTGAATATTTGTAATAATGAAAGTACAGTTTGAACCTCAAAAACTAGAACCTGTCAAGTGACTAGAAACTTTATTCCAACAGAGTCTGACGTTAGATTGGATCTAATAAATACAAAAAAACAAAACACTTTCCACTTCTGAACAAAATATAATTACTTTTAACTCACAACGCTGTCCACTATCTTGGTATCCGTCAACTCATAACAATGCATTCTGGGATTGTATTATCCACAAAGGATTATCCTACAATTTAATTTCACAATTGGCTACAACTTAATATTAGCATAATTTTTCTGTCTACCTCTTTGAACAACATTTGCATCAGGAACACACTTACACCACCAGTCAACTTAATACAAAAGTTAATATTTTCCAGATAATATTTCCTTAATTTGCATTGGCTTTAGAACAATAACAACATATAAGCCAATCATTTAATTAAACAAACAAACAAACAACGCTGTCTTTTTTTTAATATCACACTTACACTCCCATTCAAAAGTTTGAATTGAATGCCTTTTTAAATGATAATAAAATACTTTTTTACTACATCATACTACATAATACTTTTACTCCACAAGGTCACATTAAATAAATGTCTTTACTTACTTTGCATTATAAACATCTTTACTATTTCAAATAAAAAGCTGTACTTTTGAACCATCTATTCCTCAAAGAATCCTAAAAAAAGGTATCCCAGTTCCCATTAGAATAACTGGTTCTTGTTTAGCACGTTTACAATCGTGCTCATTTTCGTGAAACAGCTCTTTTGCTCTTGTGATATTGCTTAATTATAACATAAGCCTATGTTATGATTAAAAAGTTAGAAGTAAATTTTTTGCAAACATATTTTAAATTTTGTGGGCATTTGTATTCATTTTGGTGACATTTTTGACAATTCCCCAATTCATTTATGACCCAGCACTGCAGTAACAAAAAAAAATTAATTAGATTTGTTATTAATAGCATTTAAAGTCCAACTGAAATCAAAATGGACCCTATTTACTTTGTTAGCGCATATTACTAGTCTTGTGGTGAACAATTAATCCGTGCAAGTTAAAACACGGAAAAAAATGTTTTGGCTTCGTAATCTTTAATCAAAATCTGAAAATGCCCCTCCCCTCTGCATTGGAGGACCTTCCCTGATGACGTATGCTTGACGGCTTGGGTTGAGAAACGCTTAACCACTCCCCTCAAATCGTTAGTCTGTAATGAGCGAGAGATGGCGAGGAGGAGCACTAGAGTAAAACCCTGCCCTCTGTTCAATATTCCTTTTCACTGGGAAATACGTCACAGCACTGGAGAAAAATCGTTTGCAACTTCCGGTTCACGCGGACTTTAAAGCATGAGGTTTTACATCCAATCACATTAGTGATGTTAATAAATAAATCAGACAATGCACCAGCAATTTAGCAATATCCCCACTTGTGGTGTTGACTGGTCATGAATTAAATCCTGAGTCCTCTTAGTCTGATACTGAGAAAAGAACGAGTACAAATGCGGTCGAGACCGTAGACAAGTCGAGACCAGTCTCTTAATACAACGCTACTAAAACTCTTTTCATTCTATTTATCAGATGATTGTACACAAATAAAATAAAATGCTTTCCAGAAAACTCTGTGCTTTCTAGGTATCTAGAAACTTTCCATAACCACACCATTTGTTTTCCTACTTCAAAAGATTCTCATATTTAAATTCTTTCCTGAACATTCTCTCCCTTTTATCCCGTTCCTTCCTCTCTATTGTTTCTCTCACCAGTTCAAGCCAGGGCACGATGCAGTCACTATGGAAGAAGTGGTTGCAGGGCAGCTGCCGGACCGGCTCACCGACCGTATAGTCTTCCTTACATACAGGGCACTCCATATTGCAGTCTAGAAGAGACAAGGAGAAGGAGAGAGGGGGAGAGACAGCATGCAGGGGGTGAGAATAATGAGATTTCGGTAGAGGAGCGTTGCCTTAAATAGGAATTATAATTCATCACCACACAAGGCTCATACTGGTAGGTCAATGACCCCCACTGAGTCTGTGAGCCTTAAATCATAACTAAAATGACACGGTGTTCCTCAAAGACCAGAGGAGAAAAACGACAAAAGTTTCAAAGAAAAGGGAAGAGAGAGGAGAGACTAACCAGTGTGTTCCTGAGTGATGATAACAGTGGGGAGGGAGGAAATTTTCTCTTTCTCAGCAGGAGGAGGACCAGTGTTCTCAAACTGACCCAGTAACTGAGTGAGAGAAACACAGAGATGATCAGCTTGTTTGCACCGAGGCACGGATCAGGCAACATGCACACGCATCATCCTGCTCAACTACCTGTGTGATGACTGCATCCAGACCTCCCTGTCCCCAGGCGTAGTCCCCGGGGTTTGAGTGCAGCATGCCCGTCCTAACACACACACACAAACATCAAGATTACCAGCTGTACCATATTTAAACTGAGATTGGGCATTGTAATATACATAGCTGTAATTTGCTGTCAGAATGTGTACACACACAGTAAATTACGTAGTAATTTTGAATGAAAATAAAATAATAATATAGAAAAATATTGAATGAAAATGTTTTCTTTACCATGACAGCGGAGGAGAGCCTGGTACTCCTGAATTGGCAAAAAGGCCTGCGAGAAACTGCTGTACTATTCTAGAAGGAGAGCAGAGACATCAGAGTGAGGAACTGATATTAGTACTGGGGAATTCTGCCAACTTCCTTAATTTTATTTTTTACTGACAAAAAAAAAAGAGCTGTTAATAATCAGTCGGCTGACTCACATACACTCACCTAAAGGATTATTAGGAACACCATACTAATACTGTGTTTGACCCCATTTCGCCTTCAGAACTGCCTTAATTCTACGTGGCATTGATTCAACAAGGTGCTGAAAGCATTCTTTAGAAATGTTGGCCCATATTGATAGGATAGCATCTTGCAGTTGATGGAGATTTGTGGGATGCACATCCAGGGCACGAAGCTCCCGTTCCACCACATCCCAAAGATGCTCTATTGGGTTGAGATCTGGTGACTGTGGGGGCCATTTTAGTACAGTGAACTCATTGTCATGTTCAAGAAACCAATTTGAAATGATTCGAGCTTTGTGACATGGTGCATTATCCTGCTGGAAGTAGCCATCAGAGGATGGGTACATGGTGGTCATAAAGGGATGGACATGGTCAGAAACAATGCTCAGGTAGGCCGTGGCATTTAAACGATGCCCAATTGGCACTAAGGGGCCTAAAGTTTGCCAAGAAAACATCCCCCACACCATTACACCACCACCACCACCAGCCTGCACAGTGGTAACAAGGCATGATGGATCCATGTTCTCATTCTGTTTACGCCAAATTCTGACTCTACCATCTGAATGTCTCAACAGAAATCGAGACTCATCAGACCAGGCAACATTTTTCCAGTCTTCAACTGTCCAATTTTGGTGAGCTCGTGCAAATTGTAGCCTCTTTTTCCTATTTGTAGTGGAGATGAGTGGTACCCGGTGGGGTCTTCTGCTGTTGTAGCCCATCCGCCTCAAGGTTGTGCGTGTTGTGGTTTCACAAATGCTTTGCTGCATACCTCGGTTGTAACGAGTGGTTATTTCAGTCAAAGTTGCTCTTCTATCAGCTTGAATCAGTCGGCCCATTCTCCTCTGACCTCTAGCATCAACAAGGCATTTTCGCCCACAGGACTGCCGCATACTGGATGTTTTTCCCTTTTCACACCATTCTTTGTAAACCCCAGAAATGGTTGTGTGTGAAAATCCCAGTAACTGAGCAGATTGTGAAATACTCAGACCGGCCCGTCTGGCACCAACAACCATGCCACGCTCAAAATTGCTTAAATCACGTTTCTTTCCCATTCTGACATTCAGTTTGGAGTTCAGGAGATTGTCTTGACCAGGACCACACCCCTAAATCCATTGAAGCAACTGCCATGTGATTGGTTGATTAGATAATTGCATTATGAGAAATTGAACAGGTGTTCCTAATAATCCTTTAGGTGAGTGTACATTACATGTAAATATTACCAGTAATATTTTTTTTTAAATAGCACTACATATATTGTAGAACAAAACAGTTTTATACGTTGCACTTGAGAAGAAGAGTCTCAATGGGACATAAAACCATTTGTAATATTATTGTAGACCTATTATTGATTTTTGATCTATTACCAGTATTTTTTAATTTGTAATTTGCTAATCATTATGCCTATATCCAGTTTGCCAAGTTGAATTCATTTGTTATTGAAGAAATCTAAATATTCTGTCATTTAGAAATAACACTATCAAATGGCCTATTCACACCAACTATGAATATTAAAAAAACTATTTAAAAAAAAAAAACCTAACACTCAACTAGTGTTTTTTCTTCATGTTCATGATTAAGTTTATGTTATTATCATGGCATTAAAAATGCATAATGTGTGTTTGTCTGCAAGCATGTACATATAGATTGGAGAAAACATTGATTGTAATATACATGTGTGAGTATATATATATACACAGTATGTGTATACATACACACAAACACAGAGGTATATTTATGCATCATTGTACTTGCAAACAAAATGAGTCTATATTCCTCAAAATGCATTGTTTAATCTGCAAACTGTCAGCATGTTTGCTGTCTGACTGTCAGCTAAATATGCATTTGTAGATCAGCTCTATCTCTGAATCGGAGATAATTTGGTCTTCATTAAGCATGCCGACTATTCGTGCTGTTCGAATTATAGTTCAAATGCAAAAGAGAAACTATGATAGATGAAAGTGCAACCTGCAAAAAAATTAAGAGAATGAAAACATCCACAGATTTGGGATACAGAACATGACCAAGTGAAAAAACTAAGATATATAACTTACCCCTCGACAGCGGGAGAGCGATCCGGCCGACTGCTTCCTCTGGATCGGTACCTCCTCTGAGTGTGCAGGCGAGGAGGACGACCAGGACCCCAGTGCTCTGCTACACTTAGAGGGCCACCCAGAGTCCCACTAAGCCCACCTGGGACAGAACCGCCGAACGGTCCGGCTCCGAGACTCCCAGAGCCACTGCCCCCTCCAGGGACCCGCTCAGAGTCAGGACTTTCTAGATCCAGACTGAACGGCCTCTCCACGAACAACAGCTGCCATAGCTACAGAAAAAGAGGGAGTGAAAGAGATAGTTATGAATGAGCAGTACAATGTACCTCATTCAAACGCATCCAAAAACTCCTTATCAACAGCTACACAAGACAGAAGATGATGTTGTGGAAGGAAGGGGTCCACATACCTCAGCAAATTGTGAAGCTGTGTCATCAAGGCTATTTGAGCTACTATCCAGAAGACTGAGGAGTAAACAATCACATTCATGTCAGACCTGGCTACTGGGATAGCCAGGGAACATATTTATTATATATTACAAATATATTGCTTGAACATATTGTTTCGTGGAACTTGGCAACATAAACTGCAGTACAGCTGATTGTCACAGTGAGGGAGTCATCGATCCCGAAATGCACATTTTGGATGTCTCACCCATTTGAGGACTGCGTCAGAAAGCTAAAACAGCTGCCTTGCTATTCCAGTGCCCATACAGTCAATGACAAAAGCATTTTAGTATAAAGGCAGCTCCTTAGTAAACTGGTCTTTTTTTGTGAGCTTTAGTTCAGTAACCAATCAAATATTAAATTACTGTAATTTTTTTAATCGCTGCATCAGATACTATTTATATTTAACATCTGAACGACACAAACAGGACTGTGGAATATCACAGGCATCTATGTTGCCTTTAAAAGCTGACCAGTATATCCCTACTACATACTATGCAAAAAGCAGTATATAAAACGTGAAACATGAACAATACCCTAATAACCTACTGCATCAGCTGACATTGTGTTCAACCAATGCCACAAGGAGCCATCAGATTTGAAAAGTTGAAAAATAATAAATTGAAGAGAGATCTGTGAGTTGAGTGACTCTTTTCAAGTGAAAGGTCAATGGCAATTGGCAACTTTCTGCTTCACAGTTAAAACAAGACCCTCTGACAGAATATTTGAAGTAAGCATAAATAATGAAACTATTCAAGAAGTAAAAGAGACCAAATATCTGGGAATTATTCTTGACAACAACCTTAAATTTCAAAGTCAAGTCAAATATGTTTGTAAAAAGGTCAAGTCCAATTTGAATTGTTTTCGTTTTATCAGGAGGGATCTGTCTAATCAGGCCGCCATGTTATACATGCATTCAATGATTTTATCACATCTGTCTTATTGCATCACATCCTGGTCACAAACATCTGCGTCCACACTCAAGCCGGCTGTTTCATTGTACAAGCAGGCAGTCAAGATATATGCCAGAAAACCTATGAGATCACATAACTGTGACATTATTAGTAGACATAATCTTTTTACTTTCGAAAATTTTATACATTTCAGTACTCTGAAATTGGTTTTTAAATGTTTGAACAATCATGTGTCGCCGCTGTTTTCAGCTCTCATTATTAGACGTCAGGGCTCACTCAGACCGTCCACCAGAGCCTCAGTCAGTGGTGACTGTGTAGTGCCAAGATTTACTAAATCCTTTGGTCAGTCCAGTTTCTCCTTTAATGGATCGAGACTATGGAATTCTCTGCCCAGTGACTTAAAACTGCAGACAGACATGATTACCTTTGATAGAGGTTTGAAACGGTGGCTGAAATCAAGTCAAATCTGCACACATGGTAATGCTGTATGAAATGAATATTGATGATGTGTATTGTTACTGTTTTGCACTATGTTTTGTATATCGCATTGTTGTGTTTTATGAAATATGTAGTCTCCTATGGACAAGTGTTGCAAATTAGCAGTATTGCTATAACACTTAAAACACTGTATCTGGTGCGTCCAATGCTATTGTTATGTCCATATCAAAATAAATAATAATAAAAAAATAAAAAAAAACTAAGGGTGCCCAAGATAAAGACGTAAAGAATAATAAAAAAATAAATAATCTAGTTTATAAATCTAGTTTAAAACTCGTGTTCCAAGTTCTTAGAAATTAACTTACTGTATTCATATGATGGTTTCAAAAAACTTTTATCCAATTTCCAAGCTACAATTTACAATTGAGTGACCCTAAAATGTTTTGTGAAGTAACCATTAAGAAAAGTAAAAACAAAATGTCTTTACATCTTGAACACATGTAAATGCACACACCTATTTTTTTAAGCAAATAGCATCATGAATTATTAAATCGGAAATATTATTACGTATACCATGGTCTGTCTGAATACTTCGATTCTAAATGGCTGGAAGTTTAAGACCGTTTAATGCACAGGTAGTTTCACTCAGTTTAATGACCGTTCTATATTAATGTGCGGTTTTCACTGAAGCACGCACGCACACACACACACACCACTGATTTTATTAATAAATAAAACTGAATCACTACATTATATTTCTCAGCAAAGAGGGGAACACCGCTGTTTTTGAAGTAATTGAACTCACAGCTTCATTGTTATTAGACAGAGATGCTGCACACACACAGAGGCAATTCACACAGGAACCTCATCTCTCTCCCTTGATAATTCATTCAAATAAATGGTACAATTCATGCATTCAGATAAATGTAATCTTACAGCACTACCATATCTCTGTGTCATACTCAAAGCGGACAGAATGCTAGATCTAACGAGCTGTAACTGACAAAAAAAGTCATTTTTACCCTTCCGGTCAAATATTGTACTGTAAACATCAATAACAGCTTTAAGTTGTCAATGCTGTCAAATGACCATGGAATATGCTGTATAATCCACGGCAAGCAGTGCATTAAACGATTTGAATCGCTTCACAACAGGTGGTTCTTTACCTCCACGCCATGCATTAAAATAGTTTAATTGCACAGCTAGCTTAAGGTAAGTTCAGTTTTTGGGAGGGTTGTAGCACATGACATTTCACAACTTGAACTAACCTTAAGTTGTCATGTAAGAAAATGGTCAAATTATCTGATATTTTTCTGATTAGGGGTGTAACAATATATCGTGTCACAATATATCGCAATACAAAAATGCAACAATATGTATCGTGGATAGTTCACCCAAAATAAAAATTACCCTGTGAGAAAAAATTGAAGTTTTCAGAGTCAGTACTACATTAAACTACAATATATTATGTTGAATATAATATATAATAATGGGGGAATATTAGTGGGTCCAGATAATGCTTATGTTATAAGTCTGATGTTACCAGTAAAAAGTGGCCTATATTATTTTAAATATATCCAGCCAGTGACAGAGTTCAAGCATATTCGTCTAAAATAATTCTGTATTTTCAGGTTCAGAATCATGAATATATTTATTCTAGTGTCACCATTGTCCAAGCCTATTCATTTACACCCACAATGTTATATCAAATTTAGCATTTAATCAACAGTAAATTTTTTCTTAACTTTTTATTATATATGTCTTGGAGTATCGCAATAATATCATATCGTGAGTTCAGTATCGTGATATGTATCGAATCGTGAAATTAGGGTATCGTTACACCCCTAGTTCTGATATTTAGTGCACACTGTAAAAAGATGACTTCGGACACAGCACATGTCTACTGAAGACCTAATCATATAAATAAATTGTCTTAATAAAGGAGATCCACAATGTGCAGTAATCTAAGAGAACCACTGATCTAAAACCTTTCCCCAATAAATTCCAATATAGGCCTAAAACAAATTAAACTTAAACTGAGCTGGAATTAAATGCAATTAACTAATTTCATTGATGTTTTCCGCTGGCAGAATGGTGACACAAACTATGAATGATCATATGCTTGATTTATCAATACTAAAAAAACAAAAAAAAAACATCATAGGAACCTATTTTGACAGCTTTTTGTTCTCAGGCCCGTTTGCTGGTGCTATGAATCAGGTGATACAATAGAGTTATTTACATACACCAGAAGGCCCTGAAAGAGCCGCCATGGTAATCTAGCAGTGCAGGAGTTACAACATGCCATAAGAGACAACGAATGAGGAAGTGCAGCCATTGAAAAGCTCACCTGGAGTCTTCTGTAACCTCCTCAATGAAGCCCGAGTCACATCTGGGACAGATATACTCCTAAATGCAAGCAAAATCACAATCAGAATCAGAATACAGAAAAATCACACTGATGACCTCAACACTGTAAATAAACAAAGGGATAGCTGTGGTTTTGTGAGGACACCCACATTTGCATAGCACTACAACACACATTTATTTGAATTTTAAAGCAAATAGTCCTGTATAATGAGACACTCCCTGTAATGCGCGTCATAACAATTTCTGGCTGATTCAGGAGGTTGCTTCCCTATTTTTTCTCTGATTTGAAGAGGTCAAGACATGTCATCCTGTGGGTCTCCAAAAAAAGAAGGCCAATGGCTGCTTATCTTGACTTGTAGTACAACTCAAAACACTGTTCAGCCTCATTCACACTATATGCATTAAGCATGAACCAGTTATGATTCACCTTCTGAGTACAGTAAGAAGTTTACTAAGTGAAATGGGCAGTAAACAAGGGATTACACACAACTCATCCTCATCGGGACAGCTCATGATGGATTGACTTACTGACACACTGACCAACAAGTGCTGAAATTAAATAGTCACTGACAGTTCTGTGAGCTACGACATTACAAATAAGTTAAGTGAAATAGAAACAGAATCATTTAATATTCCAGTTTCGCTTTTGATAAGAGTTCAGTGTTGAGTAACTTACATTTAAAGACATGTTGTAAGCATTTCTAAACGGTAACAGCATGAACGGAACACTTGTTAAAGTCTAATATCTATTAAAAAGTCATTATTTAAACGAAAGCTGTAACAATACCAACAAAAACACAAGACATGAGTGTAACGTTAGCATTTGTGTTGAAGACAAAACACTTTAGTTTTCTCCTTGAGTACGTGCACGAGCACCAGTATTACGTTTAGTAATACTGGTCATCGCTAAATACATCAATTTGTGGTTTTTATATACAAACAACAAGCCATGGCAGGCCCTTCGCCTACATCAGGTTGATACACTGCTAACATGCTAACTTTAGCACAACAGCGAAACCTGCGAGACCGACAACAGAACTACAGAATCCCACTAAGATGAACCGACTGTGTGTTACAGGCGACGCGGACTCACCGGCAGTTTGGGGCTCACTTCACCTTTACAACAGTGACAGAAGAAGCGATGCGGAGGGACCGCCGCAGCCTCCGCCATGTTTTCCGTGAGACTGTCTGTGTCCCAAACAGCAGCAGCGCTGGTCGTCGGTCCGCCCACTGCAGAGGGAGGCGCTCTGACATCAGCATTCGGAAGTCCGAGCCATTTTACAGAGTCGATTCACTCGGGCGGTTCGTTTAAATGAACTGTTACACAGGCAGAGGCAGTGAAATGTGCTTTGTACAAGCCTCAGACTGTGCTTTATTTCAGTAACAACGTAACATTAAAATAAAGTGAGTGATTTATTTGCAATAATGATTATTACAATATGAAATTAAACAATCCATCCATAATATTGATGAAATATCACTAGTATTCGCGCCAGATGTGTTCCTACAGTGTCTCAATATATGTATATTTTTCTAGCTAAATAAATATGTTTTAAACACTGCTGTATATTATTATGCTTATGCTCCCAATTGATCATTTATCTAATTGTTTTACTTTCAAAATATAGTTTTGACAGTCGAGTGATTCACATTCGGTTCTTCTGAATCATTACAAAGAATCGATTCATATCAACGATTTGTTCACAAATCAATTGAGTGCCACATGATCATACCACGGAAATTCGTCAGTGCTCTGTGCTGACCATTACACACCGCCTGAACAACACATGTGAGAATAAACTCATCTTAACTCTAAAAACGTACAGCTACTTACTTTTTAGAGGTAGGCTCATTTTTGTGTAAGTGCATGATTGTGTCTGTTTGTGCAATGTTAGGCTAACTTTACGTGAGATGTATGAATTGTAGAAAGGCCAGAAAGCAAATAACGTTCATGTGTTAGTTTTTGTAATGCGCATCACTCATAACTTAAATATGATTATTCCTGTATTGTGAACAGGATGCTCTTTTAGTGCTTTCAGCATGCCGCTCTTAGCATCAGCATACAACATGGGATGATGTGACAGCACGTTAAGTGAAGTCCATTACTTTACAAGTCTATTAAATTAAAGTCCACTTATGGTCAGACTACCTGACTAAATGTTAATGTGTTTTTTTTCATATATATATATACCTGCAAAAAAAAAGTTGTAAGAATATATCAATCATATTTGTATTTTAGAATTATGGTAGTAATAGCTGTAGTAAGTCACTATTGTATTTTGTTTTAAACCAAGGTATGTGTTATTATTCATCAGTGAGTGACTGATTTGAAGGTAACACATTGTAAATATATAATACAAAGTGACAGGTCTATTATTTTGCATTTACACTCCAAGGCTTAATGCACAGATTATTTGACACACTGTATCAGATTGTTTTTTTCTGTCCATTGCTTTCACTGTCAATCGGGCAATCAATCGCTCATTTAGACTAAATATGGTTGTCAATCCAGAAACTTTGCAATGTTTAGTTAGCAGCATGGAAAATATATACAGAAAGCGAGCAAAGATTTCTGCCATTATAATCACTGAAGCTGTCAATTACTTTAGGTCAACGCAGTGTACACAAAGCTGCACTCTTGCGAAAACTCCCATTATAATCAATGAAGCTGTCTACAATGAATCTCTTATTGGCATTGTGTTTATATTTGGTTGGTTATAATGAAAGGATTTGCGAGCGTGCACAACTCGTGCTGAACAAAACCTCCGGCGTTTTGAGCTTTGTTGAGCAGATTCTGACTTAATAGATCTGATTGGCCATTGCGTTCACGCGCTCAACAGATATGTCTGGGATTTGCTACAAAGCTCAACGCTGTAAAAAACATGTAAATAGAAACCTTTGATGCTCTACAAAGAGCGCTTGCATGGGAACGTTTTAAAGCGACCGGTTATCAGATTCAGATTAACCACTTCAGAGCTTATATGGTCTGTCTTGTAAGCTATATATTGTTGCTCTCAGGGTGGAAACCTCTATTGACAGATACAACACATATGTTCGACTTTCGCTGGTCAAAAAACCTCATAACTCCATTTGAGCTTACAGTTCTACTCTATTGTCAAGTCCAGCTTAATTCAGGTTCAAATGTTCATAAAACCATACATCACACAGACATACATTATTCCGTCAGCGGTTTGTTTAGTGATTTGGTTGTTCCTCTCTTTCCTGAAGATGACAACACAGGAGGTGCGTTTGTGTGGGCTGCTACTGCAGGAGCACTTTGGAGATGTGGTGGAGAAAGTGGGCACTCATCTCATCCGCAGTGGAGTTCTGAACTTGCGAGCTCTTGCTCATGAGACCAAACTTGCTCTTGACCTGGTAATGTCTTGTTCTTGGGTGTCTCTGTTATCACCACATACCATTCTTCACTATCTTGTTCGCATTCTCTCTGTCTTCATTTTCCCTCTTTAACACACACTCCTCCTGCTAGGTCAAGAAATCTCTGTGTGTGCTGGTGCAGCATGGGATGTGTACATTTGGTGCAGGGCGTCGTGGTCCAGCGGGACCTGTGGAATATCGCATCAGCTGTGAGCGCATCATACACATGCTTCGTTATCCACGCTACATCTACACTGCCAAGAGTCTTTATGGGGACACAGGCGAGCTCATTGTTGAGGAGATACTGCAGAGAGGCCAGATGACTATGAGCAGCACAGTCAAGACTGTAGCAGACAGGCTGACTCACAATATGCCAGGTAAGAACACAAGCAGACTGAAGGGCTGATTCATAGATGTAAACAAAACAGGATTTGAAAAAAATTGACCCTTTTTTGTAAATATTTTGGTTTACAGTATATGTAAACTCAAAGGTCTTTGAATTCTTTCATGCTTGAAGGTTGCATGGGTAAAAAAAACAATGAAAACAATAACTTTTTTGTGCATTTTAGAAGGGCAGGTAAAAATGTGAACCGGCCCGACTGGGCCAGTAGAAAAAACATTAGCGTTGAACCATAGCTAAATGTGACATTTGGCTTTATGTGAAGTTTGTTTTAAGTTCAGTTAAATTAAAAGTTGTTATATATTTTTAAGCCTATTGAATGATAAAATTGATAGCTTTCAATAATACTGTAATGTTGAATGGCTATAATTAATGGCTAAAATTGAGGAAAACAATCCATTTAATAGAGACTGGCATTCATTCATAGTGCTAAGTAAAAAGATGCCATTAAACAAAAATGTAAATGTCTTTTTGTTGTTTCAAAAATGTTGGATGTTTATTAAAGGTGCTTTAAGCAATGTTGGGTGACGTCACTTCTTGTTGACGTTCGAAGTGCGTGTTCCTTCTCCTTTTCCCTCTTCTTTGCTATTTGTTCATCGGAACGTCGTCTCTGTGGTCGTGTGTCGGCCATATCAAAATTCAAGAGAATATTCTAATGTTAGTCGTTGTCGTTGTCTAGGACTTCTCTCCTCTAGCTAACTTCCCTCTTCATGCTTCTCTCTCCTCCACTCCCCACACCCCCCTTCATGTGCACACGCACCCACCCCCAAATCATTCTTGTCGGTTATTGGCTGGAAGACTGTTTATGTTTCGTGGTCCAGGTTGGCTCAGTTTGTTTTTGTTGTCGTTTGTGGAGCCTGGGCTGTCTACAGAGACCACGTTTTTTTACAGTGTGTTCAGGGGACAGACAGCTAGCGGATAGTGAGGAGATGTTTGCTGTATGTGACAAAAAATGTTTCAGCCTAAGAAACGTGTGACATCACTTATAGAGCACCTTTGACATTTAATTAACATGTTACTGTTAATAATTGTACCCTAACATTCAATATAATAATAATAACCAGACTAATATAGTAAAAAGGTTTAATTAAAATAGCATCTGAAATATGTTTCATGCTCAACCCAACTTCTTGTGTCTTGATTCCCATTTGAAACTTACCTATTTAAACTTTTTTGTACCAGAGGGTCAGAGTATGGACTACAGTGAGGTTGTCTCTGCATTCTCCCAGTTGGTGGAGACTCATTTCCTTCAGCGCTGTCCTCCTGTGGCCTCAGCAGGACCATCAAACTCAGAAGCGGTTGACCCTCCTCCTCCAGCTGTAACACCCTCTGAACCAGAGAACCACCCAGACTGCTACAGGGTACCCTATATCAATCTCACTGGTCAGTTACTGCTGTCAAAACACTAATCACATACTAAAAAAACTTTTTCGTGGTCAACCCATACAGTGCCAGTCAAAAGTTTAGCTAATCCAATAAAGGTTGTATGTATGTATGTATGTATGTATATATATGTATATATACTGTATGTATGTGTATGTGTATATATATATACACACATATACATGTATGTATGTGTGTATATATATATATAATATATATATTATATAATATGTGTGTATTAGGGCTGTCAATACAATAACTTTTTTAATTGCAATTAAGCATACATCATTTATCTTGTTTAAAACATTCATTCAGTCATCATTTGATATATCCAACAAAGTAATCCATCAGATTCAAAGGTGATTCTCATGAAAATGTATTTTCTGCAAGCTTTTTTCAATGTAAATTTAGGTGTCTTTCCAAAAAAGGACACTTGGAGACTTCAAAAGGGCACCATATTACCAAATGATATAAGGAGTCCAATTCAAACCACTCATGAAGTAAAAACATTACAGGATTTTTTTTCTTTTCAGAATGAACAGTATATAGTATGTGTACAGTGCAAGCAAAGAGCTTGTTTACATTTTGGACAAGTCAGGTTGCAAATCCAAATTGAGATCACCGCAATCATCTTTAACTTGTTTGTAATCCTCATCCAACAAAACTTTAGTAGCTGGTTTGCTTTATCTAGCCGAGAAACTCTCTCTGTCATCTCTGATGTAATCAGTCTGGTTTTCTTTACATTAGTGCGGTTTTGGACTGATTGTTTGAATGAAATCACCTACTGGATCATTGATCTGAAAACTTTCCCAGAGTTTAGCAGCTTAAAATCGTCTGATCGCAAACAGAGAAGCGAAATCTGGTAAAAGGTTAGAATATAAATAGATGCTCAGTCAGTGTGATAAACTCCCGAGTCCTGACTTCTGAGATCACCTAACTCTGTGACGTAAATTACGTTAAAGACGCAATTTTACTTGCTTCAGTAATTTATTTAAGTTAAATTCTAATTTTATAATAATATAATAATTATATTGTTTATTGGAAAATACAAGCACATTTTTTGGGGGCACCAAATGGCATATTGCTAGATTATATTTTCTAGATAAATATTTAAACACATTGAGACAAAAATTTAAGCGATTCAATTGTGTGTTCATCCAGGTAAAGGGAAACGCAGACGATCAAGTGAGGATGGTGAAGCTGACCAGCGTGCAGCAAAGAAAGCCAAAACAGACAACAATGAGGTATTACGATCGAGATGATGACATCACACATGACATTTTCATTCGTTGAGTTTTTCATGTCTTTTACGTCTGTTTTTATCTCTCTTTCTCCAGTGTGGGGATGAAGGGATCTTTTGGCAGGTGAATTTTGAACGCTTTCACTTGCACTTCAGGGATCAAGCCATCATTAATGCTGTTTCCTGTAAACTTGATCAGGTGACTATAAACATCATATAATCTAAGGTGTGCTGTGAGATATAATTAGGCTGTGGACTGAATATTCTTTCACTTGTGAATCTGAGACAGAACGTTCTGGATTCTCACATTTAGGCTTTCTCCTCAAGGGAAATAATAAGTCGGTAGAATGTAGGTCTTTATCGGCTAAATTTCTTTCTCTCTCTCCCCTGTAGACTAGCAGTGAGATAGTTAGAACCATGTTACGGATGAGTGAAGTTACAACGCCGGCTAACGCTGCTTTCACACAAGCTCTTTCAGCAAACGAGGTAATAATGGATGAACATGCACATTTTTGTTTTCTTACAGCCCTTACTGAGAAAACTAAATCAGATTGTCATGAAGTGCGATCAAAGCCTTATTGTTTCCCGTCAGATTTTCCGAGCTCTTCCATCCAATTACAACATCGCCAGGCCAATTTTAGACCAATACCTCACTCTCCTGGTTGACGATCCGGTAAAGCAATACACACTACTTTATATTTGCTATTTATCCAAGGATTAAATTACTTCAATATCTTTGCTTTTTCTCATAGATGGAATTTGTGGGGAAGACAGGTGACAGTGGAGGAGGGATGTTTGTCGTCAGTATCCTTTTAAAACACCACCTGAAAGACAAAAGGAAGCTTTCCATGTCTAACTGCAAATCATTTTTATTATAATTTATTTGTTAATTATTTACTCTACCATTCAAAAGTTTGGGGTCAGTAAGAAATGAATACTTTTATCCAGCAAGGACACATTAAATTAATCAAAAGTGACAGTAAAGACTGTTCTCTTTAACTTTATCAAAAAATCCTGAAAGCAGTGTATCAGTTTCTGCAAAAATATTAAGCAGCACAACTGTTTTTAACATTGATAATAATCTGAAATGTTTCTCAGCATATTAATGATTTCTGAAGGATCATGTGGCACTGAAGACTGGAGTAATGATGCTGAAAATTCAGTTCAACCATCTAAAATATACTACAGGGTTCCCGCGGGGTCTTAAAAAGTCTTAAATTATGAACTTTAAACGTCTTAAAAACAGCCAGATTTTCATCCGCGGTCTTAAATTTCATTTAGTCAGGTCTTAAAAAAGATTTGACCCCTTATTACAAAGTAGCAAAAAAGTATCGAAGTCGCTCGCCAAGAGGCAGTTCACATCGCGTCTTTTTCGCGCTCAAGTAAGTTCATTCAAATGTAGGCGCGCGGTAAGCGCGCTTATAATTGAAGCGACGCGCTCGTTTTTTTCCAGGCGCAGCGACATGAAAAAAGACATGAAGGATGCGGGTGTACCCAAACACTACGGGTGTTTTTCTCTTATCCGTAAATAAATCTTGTAACAGAGCTACAGCAAGTGTTTTTCGGCGGTGGAAATCCATTAGCCACTAAAACTTTTTTGTTATTGTGGAGAGCGCAGTGGTTGCATAGCAACGACAGACGCCACGGGAAAATCGGACCGAATTTTACTATTAATAATAAAAGATAAGCTAAACTGTATTGTAAATGTCAGTAAATCATTTTTTATAAAAAGAATGAGTCAAAAAAGAGAAATTAAAGTCTGAAATATGTGAGGTTTATCTTTTTATAAAAACCTTTTTTGTCAACTTCATTTGAACTTGTACATGTTAGTATATAACATGTTGCAAGACACTTTTAAAATCTGGCTATCATTTTTAATCGTATTATTTTAATGTTTATGTTAGTGTGTATTGATGCTAATTTTATTTGTTATTTGCTGTTTTTTTACATAAAACTTGGTGAATTGATTTCATTGTGTAGTATTAGTACTTTTTGAACAGGATTCTGTGATAACAGTGGTAATTTTTGGCACTATAATAATTAAATGAAATGTTCATGCCATGTCATCTCTAGTTATGATCAACTAAAATCAACTAATTATGTGTTTTTTACAGTAGGCCTATAATATGCAAAGTACAATTTTCTATAAAGAAATTATATCTGATTCTGTTCTTTTCTCTGACACGCGTTGTTGGGTCTGGAAGGTTACTAATGTGATTGCTTTATCTGTAAATTAAGTTAATGCTTTTTCAATTACTGAATTCATTGAAATAAAATGAATTCTTTGATTTGAATATTTTTTTGGCAATGCAACCAAGGTAGGTCATTACCTATTAAGTAGGTCTTAAATTTCAATCTTTATGGTCTTAAAATGTCTTAAAAAGGTCTTAAATTTGACTAACTGAAACCTGCAGGAACCCTGATACTAAAACAAAAAACAGTTAATCGTAATTGTAATAATATTTCACAAAATTAATGTTTGTACTGTTATTTTGATCAAATAAATGCAGCCTTGGTGAGCAACGGAGACATTTGAAACAATATTAACAAACCCCAAACTTTTGAATGGTATATATCTAATAATCTTATAACAAAATAGTAGAAATCTTGTAATGGATTGGTTGACCCTTGACCCTGTGGTCAGATCTACACCGTGCACTGGCTAACCTGGCCAGAGCTACCCTGGAGTCTGTGGTCCAAGAGAGGTTAGTAGACTCAGTGTTTTAGCTGGCTGAAATCTTTTTTTGGTTTTGTTCTTAGATTCTTTGCTTTACGGCAGGTTTGGTTCCCGTTCAGCACGCATCTTTCGTCTGTTACTGCGGAAAAGACACCTAGAACAGAAGCAGGTGGAGGATTTTGCCATGATTCCAGCCAAAGAGGCTAAAGACATGCTGTACACACTCCTATCTGAGAACTTGGTCCAGCTACAGGTAACACACTCACAGGTCTTGCTTATATATATATATATCACTCAAAAATTCAGTTTTTGTTCTATTTCAGTCATTCTTGTTCTATGTCTGCTTGTCCTTCTGACCCAGTTTACACCTGGTATTAAAGTCAGCATGAAACGGAAGTTGCGATAGTTTTTCTTCCGCATTGTGACGTATATCTGAGCGAAGTGGCTTCTCGAACAAGAAAAAATGTAGGGCAGGATTTGTTTTTGTCAGTTGGGAAACGATTGGATCGTTGTGGTTTGCTATGGCTGTGATCTCATGTCCAAAGATCATGAAGTACTACATTTGATGACAGACTTATTTTACGACCATTAAAAAAGTATGTTCTACTAACCTTATTTTTAACAGAAGAGCAGAGGCGGCCATTTTCACCTCAAATGTTCAATGCTTCCGGTATCAGTTGCTTCCAGTTATTTTAGTTGTACAAAAACAGTCCGTTATGCTACTTGTTGCGAACTGGTATTATTTTAATTCAAATTATTGTAATCATAAACAGACTGGTTTGTGGCACATATAGTTTTACCATATACTGCTCTTTGTATGCTTATAGTTTAGCTATAGCGGATATTGAACCGAAAGTCTCCCAAGTTCACAGGAAATAGCTTATTTCTGCAATGTAGGATTATGTAGGCAGTATGAAAGTAATCTCTTGGCTTTGTCATGTGACGTACTCTTTGTCAGTTGCATCGCTTACCTGCCATACATGCAGTAGTAAAATAGACATATTTGAACACAGCGACTGTTTCTAACAAATATACTTTTAATAAAAAATGTCAGAATTATTGACACCACTAAAAAGTCAACGTTCGATTGGATTTAATGTTTTAGCACGGTTGATGATTGACAGGTGAGTAGGCGGTCCTTGGCTGTTGTCTGGGATGCTTCAGGACGGATTTGCATTTACACTACAATGCGATTTATTCATGTTTTTCTGACTACCCCTGAAACTATTTTGAGTGATCACAAAACATTTTGGACACTATTTACAACTCTTAAAGCACTGTCCACTTGTGATTGGACGATCTGAAATGTATCTGAGGTGTAAACGGGGTCTCTTTTTATCATGATCAGGCTTCATATCACTCTTTGTGTATTGTGTTTGAAGGAAATTCCCAAAACGCCAGACCACGCCCCTTCTCGCACCTTCTACCTGTACACCGTTAATCAGCTGCCCACCGCCAGACTGCTGCTGCAACACTGCTACAAGGTACAGAGCTCACATGAGCATCCTTTTGAAATGCTTTTTATAATGTTTTGATATATATATTTGTATGTGGACACCATACAGACAGTTGGGAACCTGATCGAGAGGCGGCTGTACGAGACCAAAGAGAACAAGCAAGTCCCTCCCTTTTTGACAATACGAAACATTTCATCTTAGTAGTCGTCGTCTTTGATTATGTCATTAATCCGTTCGTTGTTTTGTGACAGGCGACTTTTGGAAAAGTCTCAGCGAATTGAGGCCATCCTGGCATCCTTGCAGGCCACAGGGGCGGAGACCACACAACTGACGGAGGTGGAGGAGATGATCACAGCTCCAGAAAGACAGCAGCTCGAGTCCCTGCGACACCACATTAACAAGTACTACACAGACCAGTTGCTCTCTACACATGGATCAGAGTCATGTGATTCATGTTCAGCCAATCATTAATCTCATTTCTTCTCTCTGTGCTCATGGGGGCAGGTTGGATTCCAGTGAAAACCAGGTGGATGAGACCATGTTTCTTCTGGAATCCTACATTACCTCTACACAGGCCTCTCGTTGACAGTTATTTTACAACTGTAGGCTAGTTCAAGAAGACATACTGGTCTATGTTTGTGTGAAAAGGGGTGGATAAAGAAGAGTCGATGGAGCTATTATTTTGAGATTCATGCTATTTTCAAACAGATGTTTCATTTGCAACAAGGACTGATTTGTATTTAACAGAGTGTGTGTGTTTTGTGGAGCTGTGAATGCAGTTTTATTTCTGTTTTCAACGGGGAAAAATAAAGATGGAATTCTTTTTATAACGGTTTACAAATTTTTATTTAATAATTTGTCAAAAAATGAAAAACAATTTTCAAACCTGTGCATTGACCATGCTGACTGAAACATTGTGATTTTCTGTTAAGGAAACAAAAATTAAATAAACTGATAGTTTGGTATTATGGTGAACGTGATTTCACCATGTACAACATGTTCCTGGATCAATGTCTTTGTTGATCCTGGAACTACATTCCAATCAACCAATCAGATTTGAAGTCAAGTTTAGGCTTACAACCAGGGTTAGGTGCTTCCACATCAGTGTCAATCACCTGTCATTTCCCTCTGATTTTAGGAATAACTAATGGGTAGGGATAGGATTAGGACTACATTTTTGGACAGAAATGTTGTTCCAGGATCAACAAAATATGTTGATCCAGGAACTTACTTGGCAAAATCATTGACCTTGGTATTAAACCATATGTTTTCAACTTAAATACATATTTCATTATTTTTTACAAATAGTGCATTTGCTTGTTTTCTGGTCCATCAATGCAATGCAATTGTAAATGATCTGTCTCTGTGAAGCCAGAGAATCTCCCAGATAACCTTTTTTCTCTTTTGCGATATACTGGGATTCATGTGTAGTTTTTGCCTCAATAGAATCCAAATAAAATATTAGATGTGAGACCTTATGACCCGGCAGGGCGTGAAAGTGAATAATAGACTCGACTGAACCGCAAGAACCGTCATTCATCAAGTTTTACGCACTCTTTGCGTGTTTATTTATTATTTTGGCACATTTGTTTAGTGCTCTCAGTTCCATGTAAAATATTTTATCCGGTTTAAATCCATTCTGCAGATTTCCCCCCAAAATCAGCGCACAAAAAGAAGTCTAGATTCCAGCTGGACCTGATAATGGATGGTTTGTTGTCCTAGAGCAGAAGTGTCATGTCTCAAAGGGGAAGTAATGGCTGCAAAAGGCATATTTCCTTCATGTAAAGGTTCAATCTGTGCTGCAGTGTCAGTTGTCATCGTTCTCATCCTCGTCCTTCCTCTGTTTCCTTGTGAAAAACCCCATCTGTGAAGAAACATTCGACACGTTGGTTAAGACTGCAGAGTGCTAGTATTTAGTATATATAAAGTGTTTTTTCAGTGTTTTGAGTACTAATTCACTTCAGATGTAACCACTCTGCTGTACACCTGTTTATGTTTAAAGCTGTTGTGCTCCGTACCTTCCAAAGAATGAATACTAAGAGTGCAAGAAGCAGCAGTCCTCCAATGATGCTGCCAATCAGAATCCAGAGAGAAATCGGGATCGAACGCCCCTTCAGCACTTCCAAAACTGTCTATACACACAGATACAGAGAGAGCGAGAGAGTTTACAGGTGCATGTTAGTGGAGTTGTAGGTAAGGATTTAAATTTTTTTATTTTTTTTTGTCAAGTTGAAAAAACTGCTAATACTATAGAAATTACATTAATAATGTGCAAACATGATTTTATGTACAGTGGGCTTCTGAAAGGTTCAAATCTTATATTCAAAATGTAATTTAAACCCGAAAATAAAGCTGTAGTATTTAAAAAAAAAAAAAAAAAAGGTCACTGATCAAATAAGTAAAGTTGTGATTGTGAATTGTTCTAAATTAAACTTTTGACTTAAATTGTCATGCTTGCAGTATCATTTGTGATGGAAAAAAGTAAACCGGAAACATTTCACGAGTGGTCTTTTGGACCCCCTGCACGTACTGCTGAAAAAACAGGAAAACACATATTGTCCAATTTACTCAATTATATTACTTGTGATCTATGCAACACATTTTTTTCTCTTCTAAACTTGATTTCTATGCATTTGATTAATATAATTCTCTAAAATGTGCAATCTACTAGATTAAATTAATTAGGGCGAATGTGAATCAATCAAGTTCTCAAAGATGATTTTTCTGAAACTGGTTCCCAGCATGTTTTGCTTGGGACTTAATGGGAGAGTTATTTTATGGGTTTTTTAGCAAGATGAGAAAAGGGGGAGATTTGATCGTTTTTAATGTGCAATTTTGTTGGAATTATTAGAACCATTTAAATATGGACTGGTATAACTAATTCCATTTCTGCTTTGCTCAAGGAATGATTAATACTGAACACTTAGCATGCTAATATGTGCTATTGCTAGCCAATAGTTTGTAAGCTTACTAGTACAATCTTATGACTGCATTCATAAACTTTAGGCAATGCTTTAGGGCAGGCAATGACTTTGAAGGCAGCATTTGCGCACAAAGGTATCTCACGAAACTGATTTCGGACAGATTTCTGAGGCAGCGTAACAGTTTAATGATCTACAGCAAAATAGAGCGATCTTTGGTAATAACTAAGCAAATACAATAGTAATTTCTGGTTAGAAATGACATCAGAAGTGGAAAACGTTGGTCAAAAACGTGAATTTACATAAAAAACGCAACTTTCAGACGCCATCTTTATTTTTTAGCTCAATTGTCACAGAATGGAAAGCACAGTATTGTGGGATATCAAAGGCAGCGAAGGACACTTGTATGCTGCCTTCAAAAATTGATCAGTTGTAGGTATATCAAGAGACAGGAAGTGAAGCTAACATTGGATTCAGTTGTGCCTTGATGCCTTCCTACCTTGAAATGCGACTTCCGAAGGCATCATTTTTAAGCTTTCGGACGCAGCCTTAAAAATTCAGTCATAGGACACGAAAATATGTGATATTGATTGAATTAATCCTGACAGGGAGCCATTTAAGATAACTACTTTCTTGGGTCACTTAAAAAGGATTTATTCTGTGATGTTGAAATTATGTGATCTACTTATTTCAATTAAATTAAATTCAACTTTATTCTGGACTCATGGTCCAATATAGATACAAGACACACACACCAAATAGAAAAAACAACAACAATTTAAATAGGCATTTTAAAAAGACAGCTGTACCAGTGCCTCCACAGCTTGGACTGGTAGCGGACTGCACTAAATCTAATATTTGTTAGTGACATAATTATTTCATTCTCAGATTTATTTAACCTACAGATAAAGCTATACATTAACTTTCGCAAAGTGTTAATTCGAGCTGTGACAAACATTTCACTCGCACTAGTCCATCTTGGTCGCTTTAAAAGCACACGACAAGCATCATTGTAGGCCACTTGCAGCCTTTGCAGACTGGCTTTTTTATAGTTAGTCCAAAGATGGGCCGTGTACAGAGATATACAATATGTCTTAAAGAGAGTAATCTTAACATTGTCAGTACAGTGTCCAAACTTCAGTGCGAGTATTAACCTGGGCATACAAAGTTCTACATTGTCTAAAAATGTCTTCATCATCAGACATGTCCTCTGTGAAGATATGCCCAAGATACTTGATTATCCTTGTGACTTCAAGCACAACATTTGACAGAAAGAAGTCCGGAAATTTCATAAACTTGTCTTCTTTGGTCCTACAGATCATGACCACACTCTTAGCTGCATTATACTGTATGTCATATTATATTTAGCAATTATCTCTTTAAAAGCATATATACACATGTCTGTGCCCAGCATAGCTTTAAAACCAAACTGGTTATCCGTAGATTTAACAAATTCTGAGATCCTGTCCAGCAGGATTATTTCCATAATTTTTGACACTATGCTGGCCAATGCTATTGGTCTGTAATTGTCAGAACTGCAGACTTTCCCAGTTTTGTCTTTGACCACAGAAACTAACATGAACAAAAAACCATGTACAAGAAAAGCAGTAAAACAGAAAACAGAAAGCAGTGGAGCCAACCTCGCACCTGCAAACTTTAAATGCTCAGCAGCAACACCATCCAACCCACTGGCTTTATTATAAGACAATTTGCTTTAAAAACTTCAAGTGACAGAATTATATCTGTGCAGTCAACTTCACTTATAGTATAGCACTCACTCTTAACACAATTAAACAAACTACTGTAGTGTTGTCGCCAAAGTTCTAAGATATTATCAGTACCTGACATGCCATCAACCACACATCCCAGCAAGCAATAGCCGTCATTTCACCGTTTAGGTTAACTATAGACCCGATATAGTCCAGCTATGAGTAACACACTTCTAGCCAAAATAACCTTAAATTTGGTTTATGTCGTTTTTCTTGCGAGATGTGTGATATTCCATCATGTAAGCAAAGCAAACAGTGATTACAAGGTGTTTGGTTTCATTTCTTCACTCAACTTTCTTTGTTATCTAATTGATGACTAGTCTATTCTTGGGCTCTGGTTTAGACGTCTATTAAATTTTCACCGACAGCCCAAATTCTGCCTTGTTTTAGCCTAGACGTCTGGGCTGTGTTTGGACAGCTATTATATGTGTTTTAAACGCAAAATTGCTTGCTGGGATGGTAGTGACATTTAACTGGCAGTCATGCCTTTCACTTCCTTCCAGAAGTCATGCATGTTGTTTCAAAAAAGTTTCCTGGCCATTGAATCAGCCCTCATAGCTCTCTCATTTTTACTACTAAAACGTACAGCGTACTTATATCGGGCTTATATCCAACCTGGTTTCACTTTCTTTTTGGTTTTTAATCTTTGTGAGAGATCACTTGAATCAACCAGTGCTTTAACTATATCATCATACGTAGAACAAATTTCTGATCTGTGTCTCGAGTTTTTACAGTTATAATCTCTACACAAGGCAGCCTTCTTTGGCAGGTATATATCTTTTAGCAAGTTATCCTATAAATATATAAGTTATATAAGTTAACATATAATTATGTTTGTTTAACTTAATTGATTCATGTTGATTAAATCATGTAAATCCTACCCTTTTTTTTTTTTTTGTGAATGATTTGTGTTTATGTCCCGTCAGTTCTCTCACCTCCCTCACGAGGGCAGCATTTCCCATTGTAATCAGATTGGACTCCCGAGCAGACAGCTGGTAAGAGCCCACAATTGTTACTGCTTTAAACTTGGCCTGCCAGAAGCACACAGGAGTTAGAGGTTAAAGACTGACACACAAACAGATCCCAGTGCATATTTTGTGTGTTATGTCTTTCTACTGACCTTTGCAACCATCTGCCAGCACATACTAAAGTGTGTGTGAATACCGTAAGTGTGAGAGATGTCACCTGTCTGAAGAAGTTGTCGTGTATTCTCCTGGTGATGCGGATCAAGGCTGTCTCTCCCTTCAGTAGCTGCTGGATGTGACACACGACCTCCACACACCATGAGGAAGTGCAATTCTATAAACGAAAACAAAATTATTTTTAGGAAACATTTCACGCATCTTCTTATGGTGGTGACGGCCATTGTACTTTAGATCAGGGGTTTCAATTTAGGGTCTGCGAGGAATTAATAGGGGGTCTGTGGAAATGTATAAAAAGTATAAAAAATGAGCAAATAAATACATTAATGAAAAATACCAGACTAAAAAACATAATAATGTAACTTTTTGCAAATAAAATGTAAGATATATCTATAATATACATTTTTCACAGTATAAATGGGATTTTAATACAATAAATTATATAGATGCCTTTTAAATTTTAGTATGGGGCCCCTCACACAAGGATGATCATATTTGGGGGTCAATCCCCATCTCATAGCCTTGAGTAATGCCTGTAATCATAATCTAATATAACAGTATTACATTTCAAAATTTTGTATTGTGACTTTCTATTGCAGGCAGCTGCTTTCACCCTCTTAGATGTTCTGCCAAAACTCTTTGGTTCGTTCCAGTTTGTTTTTATTTTATTTCTTCTCCAATCATACACTTCACAGGAGTTTTGTCTCACCAGACAAAAAGAGGTTGACTATGTCGTAGAATAACGAAGTCTTTCCCTCTTAGCAAGAAATCAAGAAGTTCCAGATACCAAAGGATTAGACTTCATCGGTCCAGTCAACAAAGCCGTGATCTCATTACAAATTCTCATTCTTATACAGTTTCTTACAACCTACTTACAACCCATTACCCAATAAGTGTATTTTTGGGCAATTTCCAAGGCACTTTCATTCACTTGCCAAAATTAATTATCATATCTTCTGACTTCTTTTAAATGGTGGCGTTCTGCCAATTAGTCTATTTAAAAAAAAAAATATATATTTAATCCCATATACCAAGAAAGTATACATCCCATGTAAACAGAACAGAGCAGCTTGATTAATGATTGTACCATTCCGTGACTGAACTCAAACCAACTGAACTCGCTCGCAAAATTCGGTTGTAAGTCTTGAAAACTTGGAGTTAACTTCAGTTATTCGGTTTTCAATTTCTTTCATAACCATACTGTGTGCGAACATAGTGTCTGTATTCTCACCAATAGTTCAGTTTTCTTCATGTCTTCCGGGTGAAGTGGACGTACATCTCTCTGACCGGACTTCAACTGTGAAAGATCACTGACTACACTGCAGTTCACACCTGAAGCCTAAAAAAAAGCAGACAAAAACATCAAACACACAAAGGTGTATAAGAATTACAGAAAGACTTGCGGTGAGACACTAACATTATGAGAGAATGCATCAACCACAGTGGCGAACACTCTGTCTCCTGAAGCCACGGAGGGCAAGTTGACGCTCAGCTCCACGTTACTGACGGCGTAACAACCCAGATTCTGCACCTGATAACAAACATACTCACATGTAGTCAGGAGCTTTCTGGTTTGATTTTAAACAGAGGCTGGTGAGCCTATCAGGTTTAGTTTCACCCACCCTGAATTGTGTGAAGAACTCGGGTCCTGTCCCCTCTGACACTGTCCTGGTTGGATGGACCTCATAGCGGTTCAGGTTGGAGTCACTGTAGTGAATCGAGCCGAAATAAGACCACCACATATGGATACTGTACACTGTACATAGAGTTTTGAGGTTGTAATTAGGTTTAAAAGGTGATGTTGGTAAATATCAAGGAAATAACATGTAGTTGTAATAGTATTTTCATTATTGTTTTTGTTATAATAATAATAATAATAATATAATAAAAGTATTATTATTATTATAAATATTATTATAATATTTAACCAAAAACTATAATAACAAAAATAATACCAATATTAGCAATAGTTTTTATAAAATTTATTATAATAACAAAAATAATACTAATACTAGCAATATTTTTTAGAAAATGTATAATAAAAACAAAAATAATAGTAATACCAACAACACTTTTTGTTATAATAATAATAGTAATAATAATTAGTAATATAATAGTAGTAGTAGTAGTAGTAGTTTCATTATCATTTTTGTTTTAGTATAATAATAATAATGAAAATAATGCTAATACTAACTAAACTTCTGTTAGAATTATATAATAATAATAATAAATATTATTTATAAATATTTATTTAATATTTAAATATAAATAAATATAATAATATTATTATTAGTAGTAGTAGTAGTAGTAGTAATAGTAATAGTTCTTGTAGTATTTTCATTAATGTAGTGTTTTAATGTAATAATAATAATAATAATAATAATAATGAAAATAATGCTAATACTAAAAAAAACTTTTTGTTATTAAAATTATGTATTATATTTATTATATATTATTTATTATTGTATTTTTCCATAATAATAATAATAAACATCTCTGAGGGCCTTTCTTAATTGTCACCAACTAATGTGAACTTGAATAATAATAATAATAAAAATAGTAATACAAAATATTATTATAATAATTATTTGATATTATTAAAGATGTGAGCTCCTATAACTATACTATTGAAGACAAACACTAAAATCTTTAAGAGTCTCAAAGTTCATATCACCTTGTGATGAAGAGATCAGGCTCATATTGTACAATACTCTGTAACTGCACACGGTTGTCCGACAATGTGCCTTCATTCTCCACACTGTCACTGTGGCAACACACAGATACACATTCAGTATTCATCTTAACATATCAACAGATACCTTTATTTACATCTTTGAATGTGTATTTTTAAATATTGTATACAGATATTGGTGCACTGTGCGCAGAATGGCACAGAAGTGTCATGCCAAAAATGTCTTTGATAATTAAGTTGATTAGTGACTGTCAAATTATATAATACAAAAATTCTCCTTGATTTGTAAACTAAACTTACACATAATGTAGGAATGCTGCCCAATCAACAGTTTTTTTTTTCTTCTTTGGTCATGTCTTATTTTGTCTAGAGCACTAAGTGAGCCAGGACCACCCTGGTGCCCCCCTCAAAAACATATTTGCATGACATCCCTGGATAGTACCATTTGCTAATGGTTTAAGTTGTGTGTGTTTGTGTGTACCTGGAAGCAACGAGCTTCATCTGGACCTTACTGATGAGAGACGTACAACTGAACTCAAATTCCAACATGAAGTTCACCTGAGAAAAACGAGGCAGTTGGGAGAAACACTGGTCAATGAACCAAAACGGCTCAGTGACTGTTGTAATGAAGCGTGACGACAAACCTTTCTTCTTCCAGAGCCTTACCTTCGTGTGAGAGCGGAACACTGGGTAACTGACATTACAGGAGTGACTGTTGGAACTTAGAGCCGTGCATTCAATCTTAAACTGGGCGTCTTCCTACAGAGAGAGAATGAGACAAACATGAGGCAGAAAGAGAAATGAAGAGGCCAGACAAAATGCAGTTTATACTTTTGCAGTTATACTTTTGTATAAATGATATGTATAACTAGAAATATTTTGTTTAAATAATTCCACTACCATTCAAAAGTTTGGGGTAGTTTAATGTTTTTTGAAAGTCTCTTATGCTCACCAAGGCTGCAACTATTTAAATAAAAATACAGTAATATTACATATTATACATAACAATTTAAAATGACTGTTTTATATTTTAATATATTATAAAATGTAATTTATTCCTGTGATGGCAAAGCTGTATTTTGAGCATCATTACTCCAGTCTTCACTGTCACATGATCCTTCAGAAATCATTCTAATATGCTGATTTGCTGCTCAAGAAACATTTCCACTTATCAATATTGAAAACAGTTGTCCTGCTTTTTGCAGAAACCGCAAAAAGATTCAAGATTCATTCAAGATTCTTAAATAAATGCACAGCATTTATTTGAAATAGAAATCTTTTGTAACATTATAAATGTCTTTATTCTCACTTTTGATCAATTCAATGCATCCTTGCTGAATAAAAGTATTAATTTCTTTCAAACAACTTTCTGATTCCTAAACTATTGAACGTTAATGTATATTTTGTATACATAATTACGATCTTTATTAGTAAATGATAAATAATTGTCCTATAAATAAGCTTTTATGTTTTAAGAGGAGAGATCATGTTGGTACCCGTATACTCAGGCTGCTGAAATGCAGGTTTTTGGAGTAATTAAGAGTGAGACTAGTGTTATAAGCATTTTCCAGTCGGTTTTGGAGCTGCACTTCTACTGCAAGCCGACGCCGGGGACTGCGTATAACATAGGGTTGTTGCCTACAAGAACAGATAAGAGCAACATTGAAGTTACATACACAACACGTGCTATTTCAATCACCGTTTCAGGTTTAGTAGGCAGCTACTCTAAACTTTTTATAATAAATACCATAGCACTAGGGATTGAATTGAACTAACAAGTTCTGCCAGTATGTTCAAATCTATAGTCATAGTCACAGAAGTTGTGAATCCCATGACAATTTCTCTGTTACCTTGTTCCGGAAATGTCCATATGGGCCTGTAAAACCAGATCAGTAACACATACATCATCCTCCCCACAGTCTTTAAAGAATGGGATCTAAAGGTAAAAAAAGATCAAAAATGTCTGTTGAAAACCAGCTGTATGAAGGGAAAAACCTTAATCCACCCTGTACATGCAACATTCATTTATATTCCAATTTTCAAAAAGGAATAGTGCTTTTTAATAGCACTCACAGACTTCTTGAATGTTGTTGGCCAGCCTTCGTCCAATACCGGGCCGCTCTCTGTGTCATTGATTTTGAAGCGCAAAGTGAAGCTGATTGGTCGGATGTAATCAGCTGTATCCTAGATGTACAAAGTGTGAAAGAGAAAGAAAAACAATTTTCCTTCAAAACAATCAGTATGTAGTCATGTAATGAGAAGGATAATGCACAGTGAGCCAACCATTAGAGCAAAACAACCCCCTTTTTGCGATATCGACCAGCTAATTGGGCATTATCCTTTGCTTTATTGATTTTTGAAAGACATTTGAACTTACAAAGACATGAAATGGTAGCGTGTAGCACATGGTCTGCCCCACACGAACACTGACGCCCATAAGGGTCTGCCGCTGGGAGTTGTAGTCGAATAGAGCACGAGCCGAGATCTTTCTGTCATCCAGCATGCCCCCCATCTGCATATCTATACAAATAAGCCGATGTGGTACTTTAGGAAGTGTATCAGAGTTGCTATTAATAGAACTGCCGTACATAAGCAGAATTTAGTACAGCAATGAAAGAGTAAAATGAAAAAGAAAAAAGGTTACATGACACTTTACCAAAATATGTGCCATAAGAGCCAGGAGAGCGAGACAGGGCCAGGAAGCAAACCGTGGCGTTAAGGCATGCGGAGTCTCGGCCAGCCCTGTGGCAGTTCTTCTGGATCACATTTATGGAGTGTGGCTGGAAGGACAGGCTGACGTTGATCTGCACTATACTGCGAGATCTGTAGAGTACAGACAGAGGTCATGAGGAGAGCAAGTTGTCACCACGGGTCATATTCAGACCTGACTTTACTACTGTTTGACACAATTTAATGTGACGAATTGTTGACTTGTATGACGGCAGCATTTAGACGACGCATAAAAACACCAGATTGTAATGAGGCATAGAGTACTTCAGCAGGACGGCAGTGCCCTGTGCTCCCACAGCAAGATCCAGTAACTCATCCCCATCCAGATCCAGCAGAGCGCTCAAGCTACGGCCAAAATACTGCAGCCCTGCAGAGAGAGAGGAGCCTGGGATACGCTACAGAGAGAAAAAGAGGGATTTATTAGTGTGTGAAGTAATATGGGGTCTAAAAGTCTAAGACCACTAATAAAAGTGGTCACTAGATTAACACTACCATTCAAAAAAATTGGTCACAAAGATTTTTTTTTTAGCAAGGACGCATTAAATTGATCAGAAGAGACAGTAAAGACATTTATAATGTTAAAAAAGGTTTAAAAGTTCTTTTGAACTTTCTATTCATCAAACAATCCCCACAAAAATGTATCACAGTTTCCACAAAAGTCAAGCAGCACAACTGTTTTCAACATTGATAATAATCAGAAATGTTTCTTGAGCAGCAAATCAGCATATTAGAATGATTTTTGAAGGATCATGTGACACTGAAGACTGGATTAATGAAAATTCAACTGAAAACACATAATATTTCTTCAATAAAATATTTTTTATTAAATATAATTAAATAACAAATAAATCTTACCAACCCCAAACTTTTGAACGTTAGTATACATTCTCACAATAACATTTTTCATTTCAAATCAAATGCTTATCAGAACAATTTCATTGCAGAGGTCATTTGAAAAATCAAGTCTATTGTTTTTGTTTTTTTTATTCCATTTTATTTATTAAGGGCCAGATTTACTAACAGCTTACGCCAGCGCAAACCCCTTTTTTGGCGTTAAAAAACTACTGTCAGGATTTATTAAAGACACGCAGTGAAAAACTAGCGCTGAAAAGGCGTGGACATAGTTATTTTTGCAGTTGACCTTATTGCATAATGCAATCCTGCAATAAGTAGGAGTTTCCCTTTCAGGCGCAAAATTCATGGGAGGAAAGTATTTAAATGAATCACGCAAGGTGATTTACTAAGGTTTGCGCTCGTCAATGTACTGGTGTTTGCGCCATTATTTACCGCCCCAAAAAAGCACGTCTTAAACCAGACGCTACCTGGTAGATTGTGTTGGTTATTATGGAAATGATCCGGCTGCGTTATCTGTGTTCTTTAATTTGCGCGTCGTCAGTAGATCACGCGCAGAACTTTCCACTCCCATCCGCGCTTTTTTGGAATTGCGCTTTCACGCTAATTTGCCCTGTTGCCTAAAACATTGTTTATTTAGGAGAGAAAAAATTTAATTTCCAGATTACCTGGTCTCAGTGGACTTATTTGGCTGTACACATGAAATAGTGGTATATTTACTTGTTTGTACTGTGGTATGATGTAGTATTCGTCGCCATGGTAGATGTAAAGAGCTCCCTGGTGGTCATCCTCTAGCGGAGCTCCCACGAGCAGGTCAGAGTATCCATCATGGTTTAAGTCACTGGCTACGGCCATAGCATAACCAAAGCGTGCATCCTGTGCCTTCTGCTGAGAATGCAGCGTACCGTTAGGTGCAAAACCATCCTGGTAGAGAGAGGCAGATAGTGAGACAGAGTGTGAGTTACAGATATAGCATAATATTTAGACTTTTATAACTGAAAGGGTATAAGTTTAAGACTAAAAAGAGGAATAAATTGTTTCGCATGAAGGGGATTTGCCCTGGTGAATATCTGTCATGATCCCAGCCTGTGTTCCCCCAAGACCAGGGGAACACAGGCTGGGATCATGACAATACCCTTGATGTTTATTTTTTCACTCTGTATGTCTCTCACATTTACATATAAATCACACAAACAGTACTGCCACTGTGGTTCTCACCCCATCCAGACAGTAGATATAGACTTTGCCTGTTTCTTTGTTTCCTGCTCCCAGGAACATTGGAGCAGCTATAAGCAGAATATCTGTTATTCCATCCTGATCCACATCCACCACGCACACCTCACTGCCAAAATATGAGCCAATCTGGACAGAGAGAGAAAAGATGTTAGGCAATCTGAAGATTTCCACACTTCTTGAATGTATTTTCATTACACCGATATTAAAACTCTGGTGGATATAATAAGGCAATAATTATTTTGATGTTATGTTTCAGCAAGGATGTATTAATTAAAATCTCTAAAGACTGAACTGTAAAGACTTTTATAATGTTACAAAAGATTTCTATTACAACATATATCACAGTTTACACAAAAATATTGTTTTCAACACATAATTTGAAATGTTTATTGGGCAATAAATCCGCATATTAGAATGATTTCCAAAGGATCATGTGGCACTGAATACTGGAGTAATGATGCTGAAAATGTATATAAATATATTTAAATGTACACAAATAAAACAACAGTTTCAATTTCCTTTTAAAATTCCCATTGTCTGGTAGATATTCACAATATAGATAGAAAATGAAAAATAGGAATATGCACAAATATATTGTGTATCCCTAATATTCATAATTTTTCATTGACCTTCTACTCATTTGTGACTGTTAAGAATAATAAAAAAATAATCTTGATTTAGACTGACTTGCTAAATTAATCATTCAAACTAATATGTGAACCCATTTGAATGATACAGCGAAAAGAACCGACTCAACAACAACAAATCTTTCACAAGTTTTACTCTACAAAAGCTCTAAACAAAAGCAGTATCTGGTTGATGAAATATTTTAGACAAAATATATTTATTATAGAAATGTTTAAGATTTTATTAATTTCTGTGACTTTTCCACTTCTAGAAACCCAATTTAAAAGTCCCCTGATTTATCCAGGTTTTCCATGACTGTGGGAACCCTGACTCTGGATTTTGTTCTGAGAATCACTTTAATTTTAGGAGCGGCCTGAGAAAATGAAACCCGTTTGCTTTTGTTTAATATAAAAATAAACTCATTAATTGTGAGAGAGCAGGAATGTGGTGTAAAAGAAGGAGGACAGAGAGAGGAAAAGCAATTAAAGATCAACTAAGAAAAGAAGGATATTGCAAAACTCAAAGCATTGGACTTCACGCAAGGGTTTGATAGAGATCTATTCTGTGCTGTACCAGAGACAATGTGTGTCAAGGGGGAGGGTGTCAGTGTAAATAAATAGAGCGATGAAGGAGAGATTGCCACCTGTTCTCCATTTAAGGCCTGTGTGATTATGACATCGCCTTTAGGGGTCAGGTCAAACAAGATGACCTTTCCTTTGTGCTTGAATCTGGGCGCACCAGCAACATACAACCTCGTCCAGTCACCTACAACCACCGATGACACAGTGTAACCTGCAACAGATGTACATACAGAGAATCGGACCATCACTAAATATTAATAAATTGCTGCAAATGTTATTTTAAGATAAAAACTTGAAGGATTGATTATTTGGTGGTTGTTTTTATGAAGTGAAACATTACCTAGGTAGGCTGCATGGTTCTTCAGCTCCAGTGGGAACTCTTTCTCGAAGGCCTCTCGTGAGGGCCTAATCTGCCCTTCTTTGCTCTCCTTCAGGACGCCTCCCTCCCAGTCATATGCTCCCACCATGCCAAACAAGATGCCATCCTACAGTCCAAAATTATATAGCACATTATAGCATGATTGCATGTTCTATACTCAGTTTGTCATTTCAAATATTTGAATAGGCTTAAGTACACGTGGACGTAAAGTTAATTTAGACTCACGTCCAAAATGTGTGTCGAAAAACCAATCTGAGACATCTCCATGAGAAAGGCACTTTCATTGTATCCCAGGGTCCCTGTAACAGCACAACACGTTATCATTGAATTACACTCTGTAAAATAATAGGAAGCATTAAATTGATCAAAAGTGACAGTAAAGACGTTTTCTTTAAAATAAATGCTGTTCTTTTGAACTTTCAATTCGTCAAAGAATCGTGTAAAATGTATCAGTTTCCACAAAAATACTAAGCAGCAAAACTGTTTTCAACATTGATAATAATCAGAAATGTTTCTTGAGCAGCAAGTCGGCATATTATGATTTCTGAAGGATCATGTGACAGTGAAATCTACCTGGCAGCTTTTTCATCACAAGAATAAATTGCATTTGAAATTATATTAAAACAGAAACTAGTCATTTTAAATTCTAAGTCAAGTTTTTTTTGGGCAGATTCAGCATGCTTAATCGGAACCGGGCCGTTGGTGAGAGAGAGCACTCTGATTGGCTGTTCAGCTTAGACCGAGACAGTGCACGAGAATAAAAGCATAAGTGTCATAATTGTACGTTATTTTACCTGAGCATTCGAATGCACAAATATTTTCTTAATAACATGAGCCAGCTGGAACGAAGCAAGTGATAAGCGTGACTGATATTCACAACGGTAAGCAAGTGCTGGTTTGTTTATGGTTTGTATATCTGCAGTCCTAATTTCGGATTCCCTTTTTGAATAAAGAAAATAGACTATTGACACCTGCTGTTTCCTTAAACGCATGTGCTAGGTGACGGTCGCCTTTAGGTCTTTTGGTGTGTTCAAGCGCGCTTTTTGGCTGAGACGCAGCCGACGAGAGGCGACAACACAGCTAAAGCTGCTTCCAAGTCCTCAGTCCTCATTCTCCTGGATCTGTCTGCTGCCTTCGACACTGTGAATCATCAGATCCTTATGCCCAGCCTCTCATCACTGGGCATCACAGGAACTTCACTCCACTGGTTTGAGTCCTATCTCACAGGTAGGTCCTTCAAGGTCGCATGGAGAGGTGAGGTATCCAGAGCACATCAACTGACCACAGGGGTTCCCCAGGGTTCAGTTCTTGGTCCCCTCCTCTTCTCCATCTACACTACATCACTGGGACACGGCTTCTCCTACCACTGCTATGCTGATGACACACAGCTCTTCCTCTCGTTTCAACCAGATGATCCCACAGTAGCTGCACGGGTCTCAAGCTGTCTGGCGGACATCTCCACATGGATGAAGGAACATCACCTGCAGCTCAACCTGGCAAAGACTGAGCTTCTCATCCTCCCTGCCAATCCGTCTATACAACACGACTTCACCATCCAGCTAGAGTCATCATCAATCACCCCATCAAGGTCGGTCAGAAATCTCGGAGTAACGCTTGATGACCAGCTGTCCTTCACAGATCACATTTCAAAGACAGCTCGATCATGCAGGTTTGCACTGCACAACATCAGGAAGATCAGGCCTTTCCTAACTGAGCATGCAACACAACTTCTGGTCCAGGCCCTGGTCATTTCTAGGCTTGACTACTGTAATGCTCTTTTGGCCGGACTTCCAGCATGTGCAACAAAACCTCTACAGATGATCCAAAATGCTGCAGCTCGTCTTGTCTTCAACGAGCCCAAGAGGGCCCACGTCACTCCTCTGTTCATCTCTCTGCACTGGCTACCTCTCGCTGCTCGCATCAAATTCAAGGCATTGACGCTTGCTTACAGATCTATCACAGGCTCAGCTCCCTACTATTTTCACTCACTCCTACGAGTCTACATCCCTACCAGACGCCTACGATCGATCAACGAGCGACGTCTCGTGGTTCCATCACAGAGAGCCACAAAATCACTTTCCAGAACATTCTCATTCACAGCTCCATGCTGGTGGAACGCTCTCCCCGGCCTCATCCGGAATGCAGAATCACTGGCAACATTCAAAAAACAGCTGAAAACCCATCTCTTCCGTGAGCACTTAACCTCATAAAAAAAAAAAAAAAAAAAAAAAAAAAAAAAAAAATCCTTTGAAACATCACTTATCAGACTTATGCTACTCTGAATAATGCCTGAACTTTGTATTCTGAGCACTTCTTGCGTTGTTGTTGTTTTTGCCTCTTCATGATGACTCGCTTTATTTAGTCCTAATTTGTAAGTCGCTTTGGATAAAAGCGTCTGCTAAATGACTAAATGTAAATGTAAATGTAACACAGTCGGCTTGGTGTGTCCGGGGCTTAAGAGTCTTCTTTCAAAAACATTACAAAAAAATCTGTAATTGTGCAGAAATCTGTTGAACTGGACAAGAAAAGTTCAAGAAAAGAGTACACTGGGAAACTCGTCTTAAAAATGTCTAAAACATAGCTAAGGATTGCTAAGGTAAACATTATCAATACAGGATGGCAGTACAAGATATTTGAATGTACAATATAGGCCTACTTGCAATGTGAATTCTAGTTAGTGCATAGCCTTGGCTAATCATATTTCTTCCTGTTCATCTAACCTATGTGTCCTGTGGATGCACAGCTGTGCCAACTTTAAGGTAATTTGTCTCCTCCCTTCCACCCTTCTTCCTGCATGGCTTTCCTCAGAATCTAGATGGCACAAGCATCACACCCAGTTCTTATGGAAATAATTTTTATGAAAAGACATCTTGTCCTGTCTTTTCCCCTATTTTTTGTGATGTCTATGTCACCTATTACATAAAATCTTTTGGTAAAATATCTCACAGCATATTCATTCGTATAATAATACAAGGTTCATAGGCACTTTATGTCTAAATGAGTGACAAAAAAATTGGACCATGGTAAATATCAGATCTGCTATCAGATGTTATACAATAGCCCCAAAAGTATTTCGGGACTTAGGACAAACATAAAATGTATGAATTAAATAAATGCTGCTTGTGTACTTGCATACATTGTCAAGTGTGGTAAAAGTGTCTAAATATGTTGAAAAACAACAACATCAACATCCTTAATGAAAAGGAAATCTGATATTTCTGTTCTTTTTAGGTCAAAGAACCACTGTTGCTCTTCAAGGGAAGTACTAGTAAGGTTAGATCTGGCTCATACCAGCTCACAGGGTGCGTGGAAGCAGACAATATAAATGTACAAAGGGGAATCCAGCAACACTCATGGTAAGGGGAAGTTTAATAGTTTTTAAAAAACAACAACGCATTTCAGCTTAAGATTCTTCCTCAGGATATAGAACAGACACAATACATGAGCATTTTAGGAAAACATCTCCGTATTAAGTAACTCATACAAAGAAAATTAACAACAGCTGACAAGCTTCACTCAAGATGTCACACTGATTGATTACATTTGTTGAGTTCATTAACTGATTGGGTGATTGTTTCATTTCATAATTAACCTTTTTAACCAATCAGTGTGAAGTCTTGAGTGGAGCTTGTGAGTAACTTAATATGGAGATGTTTTCCTAAAATGTTTATGTATTTTGTCTGTTGTATACCCTAAGGAAAGCTCTTAAGCCGAAACACGTTGGTATTTTTTAGAAACTATTAAACTTCAGCTTACCACAAGTGTTGCTCTTCAAGGGAAGGATATCTGTTATTTTTTCTCTCTGGCCATTGAGAATGAACGTTCTTACCCTCTAGACTAAAAATGCGATCTCCCAGTGCATCTACAATGTCATTTAGTGCCGCTTCATCCGTCACATTGAAGAAGTATTTCTCATCTGGGTCACTGGCAATGTACTTAATCTCATTGATAAAGGTCTCTGGATCCTGCTGTCTGCGGATGTAGTGACCTAATACCTGTGGAAGAGAGAGAGTCACTCGTTTATTGAAAATTAATCAGAAATGTTGATTTCTCAGAGTCATGTTTTAGACAAGTCACATAGTAGAGGGAGAGGAATAACAACAGAGATGTTCTCATCGGTAGAGCCAACACCTCCTCCACACCATTGGGGCGAAAGCAGATGATCTGATAGATCGATTAATGAAGGGATACAGGACTCAGAGGACACTCATCCTAGAAACAAAACACCTACGCAGAGGAAACAGAGAGAATATTACTCACACCAACTGGCAGCACACCACTAATGACAAGCCTTGAAAACCATTGGTGCCAGATCATGAGTTCACTCTCCATTGACATGTACTTATATCTTTCCCAACAAGACCATTGGTTGGATATGCTGACTTGATAAACTCCAACTAATCAATATGAGAAATCAGATTTTTTTTTGTCCAGTCATGTATTGGTCATCATCTTTCAAATTTATGACCAAGGTCTGGAACTATTGGGATACTGAAGGATAATAATCCCACAATTGTGACTATATCTCTCAGTGTGACTTTATATCTCACAAAGTTGACTATATCTCACAATTTTAACTTTATATATCGCAAAATTACTTTATATATCTTATATCAATGTGACTTTATCTCTCGTAGTTTACAGTTTGCAAAGTTTTAAGAGCCCTCACAATAATCCGCCAAATTTACTATATTATTGGTTGGTGCCGACAGCCTCATGGAAAGCGCTATAACATGTAGCTCAGTTGCTATTCAGCCGACCTGAGTTGTGGTCCTTTCCTGATCCTGTCCCCTTCTTATTCCCTCTTTGCTTCCTGTCAATTCCCTATACTGACTGTAGTGGATTTTCCCCCTAAACCCTGACTATCTAGCGTCTGCAAATCAACACTTAATAAATAAAATCTGTCGCATCTACTGATCGACACAGAGCGTCTACAAATCGACACTTAATAACCTTTATACTCCAGCTCTTTGCATCTTCCGTCGACAACTGACCGAGTTTCTTACCCTAACTTACTTGCTTCCCTAAACTGACCTGCTGTGCAGCAGATATGAACAGACAGACATCAGCAAATGTCCTCTAATGCTTTAATAATGGCCGGGAGAGTCTTCGAGCAGTTCTCAGAGAAACTCTCCCAAGAAGAATCAAGGCCGGAGGATCTCAGACAAATTCCATTGAGACAATCCCACAGTACACAAGAATACAACAGTTTTTATAGTATAGAGGTATGGCATAAATGTCAGGCTGCATTACATAATTTCCTCACTAGTTGATTGGTTCTTCATATGCAAACCCCTCTGTTACTAGGTAAAGCAAACTTTGTTTTAATGATGACTTCATTTGCTAATCACAATATTCTAACAGACTGTCTAGTTTCATTTCCCAAACTATGATATTAATACACAAACATGCACACACTCAAAGACACAAATTTCCCATTGGTTTCATACAGTACATCCTGTTCCATTGCTAGATGTTAAATAAGGTTAAAGAAGAACTCCGGTCAATTTTAACATTGAGCTCATTTTTTTGTAAATTTGGAGTGCTGTCAGTACAGAGAACAACGACAAAAATCGGGGTTGCCTACACCGTGTTATCCTCTTTTTAAAATTTGCACCCTGTTGACTTAAATGGGGCAAGTTTTAAACCTGCTTTTAGCCTCTTAACATCCTTGATGTGTCATTACAAGTGCCCAGCCATGTGAGTGATTCCTTCAGAGTGAACGCGGGTGAATCTGACTGCAGTAGATGTGAGATATGAATAAAAGTGATGTTAATTCAGCCAGCGCACATACCTGTATTTACTTCCTGTTTTCGGTCGAAGTCCACAGTAGTCGACTGTCGAGTTCACGCGCGTGATCATAGGTAACTAAGCAACAGTGGAGACTGTCAGCTGTCAGCCGATGACAGTGTTGTGTGGTGTTTTGAGAATATTGTACGTAGTTGTTGGATTGTTGTACTGTACCTATGATCACGCGCGTGAACTCGACAATCGACTACTGTGGACTTCAACAGGGTGCAAATTTTAAAAAGAGGATAACACGGTGTAGGCAACACCGATTTTTGTCGTTGTTCTCTGTACTGACAGCACTCCAAATTTACAAAAAATGTTAAATGTTCAATAGCTCAATGTTAAAATTGACCGGAGTTCTCCTTTAAATGTTAGAAACATGGTTAGTTTAATATACAGTTTAAAATTTCGACGACATGACCCATTCCAATAAAGGCAAAAAGGTTAAAAAAATTATCGTAAATTCTTTTTTGTCAGACTACACAGCTATATTTAAATGGCTGTCAAAAGAGAAGGATTCTTTTTGCCCACAAATTGGTGCAGTTACAGCATCTACCAGCAAACCTTGCCAAACCTTGACCCCTTGGAAGTGAGGAGTGTTCATGCTATCAAGAGATGATGGCTCAGCACCCTGGACAGAGATCTGAGGATTTCTTATTTGGGTCTCATCTGAGGCTGGGGTGCGTTCCTGCTCTCAAAAACAATCAGACAGCAATTGGTGGAAACTTTCCAAGCATGTTCCCAGTCCCAACTAGTACTTGGTTTACAGTATTTGAGTTAATAAGCAATCATTAAGCAATCAAACCTATAATATTTAATGCATTTTAGTACTAATCTGCTTTATTTTGCCGTGGTAATTGTTGCACATTCCTAGTATCTTGTTCTGAACTTCCACCCACTTCCCCACCCACCATGCTCACATTCCCAGCATCTCTATCCTGTAATGTCTAAAACATATCCTGGCTGAGCCACACGACCAATACAGTGAGGTTGTTTCTCTACTCTCCCGCGAGTGCTTTACTTTTCCATCCGTTCCCTAGTTCTAAAGGGGAAAGGGAGAACATAAAACACATCAAAACATGAAAGCTATGCATTGGCTGGCGGAGCATCAAAACCAGCTGTCATAATTTTATTCCACAGTTCCCTTGAGGAGATGCAAAAAGACATATTACCCAGATGACTCTGCAAATCCAGACACCATTCTGGCACTGTTTGTGTAAGAGAGGAAAACATGGGCTCATTCAGGAGCAGGTTTACATGCTCTCCTCCGTTCCAATGAGCAAGAGTACAGTAGAAATGTTGAATTGTTCAGGGGTATTTAAAATTGAAAACTTTGAGACAGTCTGACATTTATTATGGTTTTTAATTATTTGGACTCTTTCAAGTGGTTTTGCTGCACTGTATATCCAGTGGGTTTATATTAAATTTTGTACTGGAGAACGATCCAAATTGCACCATTCTTTTTTGATTATCTACTGTCAATGACTGTGGCTTATGGGTAAAACAAAAAGCAAAACAGCACAACTTAACTACCTGCACTGCCAAATGGACAATGTTAGATGGCTTACTAAATAATATTAATATGATTGTTTTTATTTATTTTTATCATTTAATATGGAAATGAGGGAATATGAGAGAATAGGAATTCATTATAAGAATAACAGAATCAGTGTTAACTAAAACTATTAAGAATTTGTTTCCGTTAATTGAAATAAAGTAGAAATAAAATAAATGAAATAGAAATGAAAGTTGGCAACTAACTGAAATAAAATAATTAAGCTAAATAAAATACAATAAAAAATAGAAAAAAGAAATAGAAATAAAAAAAAACTAATAAAAATCACAAAAGCACATACAATTACTCAAATTTAAACTAAAATGAGAATGAAAAAAAGCTAATTAAAAAGATTGATAGATAGGCCTATCATGATATACAGTAAATAATACTAAAATAACACCGAACAACATTTATTGGTACTTGTATTTATACATTCTGAATGTCTAAACTACTCTTTTTTAATAACAAATGTCATTTTTTTTTATTTTAGAAACTTTAGCCACATCTATGCATGGTAATGATGAGCAATGGATGGTTTTACATGTGGTTACCATGGTCTTATTACAAATACCACAATTAAAATATGCAAGAGCTCTCCATGAATCCTCCATGAGTTAGACCAAACTATCAGCTTTCTTTCCTCCCTGTGAAAAATAGGTTCTGTTGGACTGATCTCTGATTGTAGAAAAAAAAAAAAAAAACTTGTTTGCCTGCAGACATTACAAGATATGACTGCAATTATGAACAGCCTGATGAAAGGAAACCAATATCTGTTAAACATAAGTTCCACTGTCAGACTATTTTAAAGTGTCTAATTTCTGAACCACTAGTGACACCAAACAGAAATGCTAAAATAAAGACTGCTTTCATGTTTGCGAGTTTAAAATAACCCTTCCTCAATTGGTTAGACAGGCAGTTAACTCTACACCAAATGGTTGAGTCAATGTGAATATCGTCACCTTCCTAAAATAATTGCCTAAGTCATTTTTTCAGGTTTCTCAGAAAACACAAAAACGGAACCAATAATTGAATATCGTCACCTTCCTAAAATAATTGCCTACGTCATTTTTCAGGTTTCTCAGAAAACACAAAAAAAATGAAAAATAACTTCAGAGGTTCGGTCTTCTTGATGCAGCTCCCATCTTGAAAAGCTTGTAAAATTGCCTTTTAAAATTTTAAAATTGCTTGTAAAATCTTTTGACTTAGGCCAAATAAAACGGCCTAAGTCACACTCTTGACATAGGCCATTACACTGCAGTGGTAGAACTGCATGATCTGTTCAACTGAGGATGTGGGGATTTTTTGTCAAAAAATGACTTAGGCAATTATTTTAGGAAGGTGACGATATGCTCTATATAAAATAGGAAGCATAGAAATAGAAATGAAGCATCACCACTACTATCTCATTTGCTTATTATTCTTTTTTCGTATACATTTTGGCACGTAACTTGTCCCGCACTGCTTGTCGTAGACCAATGAATAAGGTGTCAAATCATGCGGCTTATTGAGAAGTGTGCTATGATGTTTATAAACAGCATAAATAGCATATCGGCAGCATAAATAAGCATATCAGAACAGCAGTACCACAACATCCTTGGTACAGGGGTTGGGTTTTTGTTTTGGTTGGAAACTAATCTGTATCACTATGGTAATTGTGTAGCCACACCCTAACAACCATTTAAAGCACCCTAGCAACCGTATAGCAACATGAACACGCCATATCTCAACACCAGAACCAGTGGCGGACGCAGACAGTAGATGATGGATGGACCTCTCAAAGTGTGAGTGGGCAGGAATAATTCAATTGGCTTAATTTGAGAGAAAAGAATTGTCGGACCGCTCCCTGCGAGGCACTATAAACTCCTATGACTTTAGCACTGTCAAGTTCTGCAACAGAGAGCGAGGAATTCAAATCAACAGTGCTTTCTTAATCAACTCAAACATTTGGGCCGCAGAGTCCCGAGTCAGATCCACAAACAGCCCTGAGTCTAAAGGGGTGTCCAGGTGTCCAGACAAAAGTGATTTTCACACTTAGTGGGTTATCTTGATTCACGTTTCACATTGCTCATAATTTAACCAGGATTAACAATTAATCGTAGGTATTCGTATGTTACTTCTTGAAACTGTGAAACAAACGCTGAAACTACTGTTTATACCACGCATGTTGTTTCCGTGACTGTCCAAAGCATGTGAATATGAGGCATGCTATTGGTTTTTGGTTTCTAAGCATCTAGTCGTAACAGAAGCCGCCATGTGGAAAAATGAAAACGAAAACAAACCAGGAGAGGATCTAGATCAAACCCAAGTGCTGACAACCGCTATATTACTAAGCGAAATCACAATGTCTGAGTCCTGTATCGACAACCTACCATTGCGAATACAGTACGTTTACTGTATGTGACCTATGTACACGTTACGCAAATATTGCATAACCATGCCACGGCTTGCCAGACTAAAAACTTACCCATGTTTCACTTTGTAATATGGCTGATTTCTCACAATTCCATATCCTCTTTAAAACGATGGTTCAACTTTGCTATCTGCCTGAATATGTATTATGTACTAGCATCTGACATATAGGTTACAAGCTGTTTTATTGACTTCTTCCCGCAGCGGATTGGGCGATTAGGATACATTTCAGTAAGTTGTACTGTATCTTTCAAAATACCGTCTGATGTTCATTCATGTTTATTTGGTCCTGTAACAAGTAGTAAAAGAGGACGAGATGATCGGTTCACATTCCACTTGAACTGAGACGCTACAGCGATCTGTCACAACACATTAAAACAGCGCAAAAACCACATTCATTATTTGTATTTCATAATAAAATTGAGATCATTTGAAAGCTGAGAGTTCCTTTCATTTCAAAAGTCTTTTTGTCGTGTGTTGTCAGTGTTCTCTATGCTCCGCAATGTATTTTTTTTCACTGCGTGAGAAAATATATGTTTGGCTTGAGAAAATGAGTCACGCTGAATGCGTGGGAATTGGCAGCCCTATGTAATATTAGGATAGAGTGCTAATTCATGACAAAATAAATCACATTTAAAATAATGTTAATCGTTAAGAAAATTTTATTATTAAAAAATAATGTATTTCCATGGATCTGACAGGGTAGGCAAGCTGTCAATCTGTCATAGCGCCGCCCCTGATCAGAATATTGCACAGACTTGAGAGCTAGCTTTCTAGCAATCACGTAAAAGACCAGAGTAACTGCCTAGTGCCGGGTTTTGCCATGGCAAGCACCACTCACATTTTCTTCAGAAAATGTACATTTTAAATGTCCCCTAAGACCCTCTAAGAAGTCAGATACTATATTGTTTATGTAATAAATTCGAAACTAATGCAAAATAGACCCCACTGTCCATAATTAACAGTTCATGATTGTGAGCTCATGAATATAGGCAGAAAATTGTGAGAACAAACACACCCTTTGAGTTTGCTAGTATGTATTTGTGTTCTTTAAGATATAGATAAATAGATTACTAAAGGGGAGAAAGCCATTTTGGCTACACTGACACCCCAGGCTCTGGTGGAGGCAGCTTCACTCTGTCTTTTTCTTGTGCTATTGTGGTTTAGGGTGGCAGTAAAGGGGCGCAGTCCGCCTACTGACCAGCCCAGAGGGGCAGGGTGTCAGTGTGGAGAGGTTTTAGGGTGTGGTTCATTCCTCTGATGGTAAGGAACCCCGTTTAAGTCTATTTCTGAGCAGAAATATCGTGGTTATGATTGTTTAAAGAATGAGGGAAGACAGTTTTATCATTCAAGCACAGACAGAGAGTGAGAGAACCGGGTGGAGCTGAGCAGAGACACTGAAAATAGAGCAGTGCCAATTATGGTCAGTTTAAGTGGAGATCTGATATTCAGGCATAGACTCTGATGCTCGCTGTTTTTTTTAGGAGGGGTTGTAGGTTTTTCCAGCCTACATCAGGGGTCAGGTTTAATTATGGTATGAATGTGTATCTGTACTCACAGCGATGGCATATCTGGTGATGTTACGTTTCTCACATTCAGCCAGAGCCTCAGGAAGGTCTTCCCCGTCATGGGACTCTCCATCTGTCACGACTATCATCACTTTAGTGGCCCCTTCCCTTGCTCCTCTGTCTGGACTGAAGGCCTCGGTGCTAGACGTGAGTGAGAAAGAGATAGGACAGTTAAACACAAGCATTTGGGTCAGTAACATTTTTTTAAAGAAATGTCAGCAATGATCAAAACAGTAAACATAAAATTGATGAAACGTTAAACAAAATTCAATTATTTCAAATAAACGCTGCTTTCTTTAACTTTCTATTTATCAAAGAATTCTGGAAAAAAAACAAAAAATTAAGCAGCACAACTTTTTATCACCAATAATAATAAGAAATGTTTCTTGAGCAGAAAATCAGCATATTAGAATGATTTCTGAAGGATCATGTGACACTAAAGACTGGAGTAATCATACTGAAAATTCAGCTTTGCCAATACAGGAATAAATAACAATTCAGCTAGAGTTATGTACAGTGGCCCCAAAAGTGTTGCTTGAATAGTTAGTTTGAAATAAATGTAGTATGGCTTAATATTTTGTTATACAGTATAACAAAATATACATTTTAAGTGCAGCTTAAAGGGCACCTATTATGCAAAATTCACTTTTACATGGTGTTTGAACATAAATGTGTGTTGGCAGTGTGTGTACACAACCACCCTATAATGATAAAAATCCACCAAGTGCTTTTTTTAAAATCCCCATAAATCATAAGCACTGTCTCAGAACGAGCTGTTCTCAGATTCGGGGCAATGTGACGTCACTTTGCACAGGCCCCTCCCACGACTGTTGATTGACACTGCAGTTTGAGCATAGACCCGCCCTGAGTGAGCTGGACACAGTCCGCCATTGTTTCCACGCTGGAGCAACTGTAGACAAGAATGTCTCCTAAGTGATTGAGGTGTTTTGTTGTTGGATGTAAGAATGAACTTAGCAGTCTTAATTTACTCTCGTTGTTACTCGAGGATGGATCTGTACTGTTCGTGATCCAGCTTACAGTCTCCGGAGCGACAGGCCTAACGTTACTGATCACGGCAAAAATGAAAGTGAGAGCGCGCACTTTATGACAGCTCTTCCAGTCGTGGATATACAGTTTACCAGTTGATTTAGCACCCACTTAAAAGGTGTGTATATAATTGTTTACTGTTAGTTGTAACGAGTGTTTTGTGTATTTCGCTGTGTATGTTCCATGATAATGAAAGGGAGAGAGAGAGAGAGTTTATGGATGAGACTTTAATGCGCACTTATATACTGTGTTTATTCGGCTCTAACAGTGATTTTCTGGAGTAAAACTAAGGCTTCATCTTTGTGTGAGGTACAATAAACTTAATTGAACTCATCAGTATATTTTGGTCATCATTCGGACGGGGTCTGCTACAGCAGGCTTGTATTAATAGTGGATAAAAGCAGATGACAAATAACCGTAATTAAACTAAACTGTTTCCTAATTCCTGTTCTATCTCCATACAGCATATTTTCTCTGGCTCTGTGGGCATTATTGTCCGACTCCGAGTCGAAATGAACTAGTGGGAGTTTCTGTTTTGATATTATCAGATGAGAATGTCCTGGCTCTTAGCGCAAGCTCGTGAGGCTCCGCCCCCTGGGCCGGCAGCAGCAGTTAATTTGCATTTAAAGGGATACACACTAAACCGGTGCGTTTTTCTGAGCCCCAAAAAATGACAATTGAAACATGCTGTAAAAAATTATCTGTTGGGTATTTTGAGCTAAAACTTAACATACACACTCTGGGGACATCAGAAACTTATTTTACATCTTGTGAAAAGGGGCATAATAGGTGCCCTTTAAGTTTCCAAATACTTTTTAGGGGCCCCTGTATAATTCCTTCAATTTGAAGATGTATATCTATCTGAAAACTGTCCATATTTCTTATTAAAATTCACACAAACACAAACTAACATGCAGCATTTATAACATGCAGGTTTCTGTGCTGCTTGTGTGAGGGTGACCAGCATTTTTCAAGATGTAAGTTTCGTGGCACAGCCAGCGTTAGTCAACTTAGTGATTTTCAGGCGGTCGTCCAGACTCTAGCTAAATATAACTATGTGGCTACCCGCAAGAGTGCAGAGTTTAAAAACAACCAGCAGCCTTCCGCCTAATTACATCCAGTGGAGGAGGAGAGGAGAGGAGAGGAGAGGAGAGGAGAGGAGAGGAGAGGAGAGGAGAGGAGAGGAGAGGAGAGGAGAGGAGAGGAGAGGAGAGGAGAGGAGAGGAGAGGAGAGGAGAGGAGAGGAGAGGAGAGGAGTGGTAGATGTAATAAAGAAGGAAACAAGAGTGAAAACAAATATTTTTGAAAATATCATCTGTGAATGACATGGTATCAAAATCATGCGAAAAATGGTTCTCTGATTTTCCACACAAAGAGACAAAAGGAGATCTGACAAAAGAGCAAGGGACTGTTTTGATGTGGTATGTGAAAAATAGAGGGCAGGTTTTAATGGTGGAGAAAAATGTTTGTTTCATGACGATATTTATACACAAGTTGTTGTGAGGGACAGACATCTTGAAACAAGTCTCGATTATTAGAAAAATTTGTTACACAGATGTTTCAGACTGGGATTTTATGAGTTATGAATGCAGATTTAGAAAGGGATTTAGAAAGAAAGCAAGCAATAAAATGTGCGCTCAATTGTATTGAATGTGTACTCAATCAATGAAATTAAATGAAAGTATTGTGTTATTGTAGTGTGTTATTCAATATAACATTTAAAGTTCATTTATTTTAAATGTACTAAATTGCCACTTCATTATTACAAAAATATTTAAATACATGACGTACAGGTTTCAATAGAAATTACATTAAAGTAGATTTTAGCTTACCATAAATGCTTGTCAGTAACATTCAATTTTCAGTACACTTTAACAATATTTCAAAGACAATAATTATGAATTTAAATAATAATAATAATACGTACTTAAATCCTGCTTAAGTAGGTTAAAAACTGTTCAACTAATTGCATTTAATGCAAATTTAAACTGTCATACATTTTCATTTTCAAAGAAAGAAAGAAAGAAAGTTGCAGGGAAAGTGATTTGAGCAAATAAGTCTGTTAATTGCCGAGGCTGGTGTTATTTAAAGGCTGCTGTGCTTTTATTGAGTGCTACATCTGGACTTATGTGGTTTTTAACTCACACTCTCTTTCATTTTACTGTGTGTTTGAATTAATTACTATATTTGAATTCTCTCACGTTCATGTGTGTGTGTGTGTGTGTGTATGTCTGAACATGGTTATGTGTGTTTGAACAGCTGCACGGGCGAAGGCAAAGTCTACTGGATGGTGACCACACCTGCGGCTCTGCTGAGCCAGCTCTCTCCTCTCTCTGCATCAGCAAACCTGAATGTTATCACAACCTCCCTCACCTCACCCAACTACTGCTATCACTTCAACTCCCCTTCCCTTGTGTCCCTTCTAGAGAATGGAAAGTCTTAAATGAGTATTTAATTGTGTAGAAACAAAGACACACACCACAAACACATAAACAATCCCCCACACAGTAAAAGAGCTGAAGGACCTGCTATAAATAAAAAAAAGTCTATGAAACCCTTCAACTTCTGTGGAGAATACAAAATGAAGGATTGTGTTCAGCACTGACAGAGATGTTTGACTAGAACATTTCCTGATTTTTTTTTAATTCAGTTTCATTGCTAACCACACACTGTAAGCCATTTAAACTGAGTGTTTGATTTACTAAAAAGAAACGGCTCACAAAAGTAATTTGTTTGAGAAATGCTTCAGAAATAAAATAGATAAAATGTTGTTTTATTGTTTTAAATATAATTGCTTATTGTTATTATTATTATTGTTATTATTATTATTATTGCTGTTGCTGTAGTAGTCGTGTACTGTAGACCCCGACGTTGTGCTTGAATAGTGTTTTTGTCCTACATTACTGTAAAATATGATTTAAGACATTCATACATTTTAACTGTAGCTTAAGTACAAATATACACTGTAAAAAATTATATGATCAATAAGTTATGACATGTTTTTACATTGCTTTAACTCATCAAAATAGGTTAAGCAATTTTTACTTTTTAAAAATAAATTATACAAGATTTATCTTTAATGTAATTTAGGTTGAAGTTGATTATACTTAAAATTTTAAGGCAGCAACTTTTTTTTACAGTGTTCTATTTGGAACAACTGTATAAGAGCCATTCGTTTCGGAAATCAAAATATACTGTTCAACCTGTGTTTTTGATTCATTACATTTACATTTATGCATTTGGCAGACGCTTTCATCCAAACCGACTTACATTGCATTTCAAGGTACACATTTACATTCTTATCAGTGGTCATGCTTTTTATTTTCGATTCACTAAAAAGAACCATCTAATAAGAGTGATTCATTCAGGAATCAGACTACACTGGTCTCACTGTTCATTTTTGATTCACTAAAAAGAACAGTATCAAAACAGAGATTCTTTCAGGAATCAGACTACACTGGTCACGCTGTTCGTTTTCAATTCACTAAAAAGAACAAACTCATAAGAGTGGTTTGTTCCCGAATCAGACTACAAACTACAGGTGGTGCAGTATGTTTCGCGTTGTAGATTTAGAAGTGGTGTTGCATTTGGTTCCTCTATTTATTTTCTCTTTCGAAAAAGCAAGTTATATTATGTTTTCAATTAAATGGTCCTATTAAAATGCATAGCTTGACTAGATTTTTCAAATCTCATTTTCAGACAGTAGTGTTTCTCTCCAGCAGTCACTGAAAAATTTGAGGCGAGTTTCATTTTGTGAGCTTTTGCTTTTGTGGTCAACAAGTGCCAGCTATGGTTAGTGTTATGCATGTGTGTGCTGGAGGGATTCGCCATTGGGATGCCAATAAAGAAGAATGACAGAAGCAGAAATGACAGGAATGGAAGGAGTGTGAATGGGACACAGAGAATGAATATGAGCCTCTTTAAACAAATCTTTGCTCATGCGTGCAAGTCTCCGGGGAAAGAATGGAATTACAGTTTTGAGGAGGCACCTTCAAAAGCATCAACATAAAAACAAAGGCACTATTGACCAGACAGACTCAACTATGCTACACCCGTTACATTATCTCTAGATGTGGTGGGGATCAGGGAAAGGGCAGAATGTACATAAAGCGATACCTTTCAAAAAGGAGTGAGAGAGAGACAGAGAGAGAGAGAGAGGGCTGTGCTACATTTGTTTTTAATGAGCAGTGGGTCGCCATACCAGGCCATTTGGATGGCGTACGCAGTGCGGGTCTCCCGTCCCTCCTGACGACTGATGTTCTTGGCGGCTTCAACCACATCCGGTGTTGTCTGATAGTCCCTGAGAGACCACTCATGTACTGAGATCTCCCCGTACTGCAGGACACCAACCTACACACCATAGTCACAAACAGTGAAAGTTAAAGTTGATAAGTATAATTTCTGATGTTAACATTTTTCCCCATCTCAGTTAATATGCTTAAACATGGACTGTTTCTGTGTTTGTCTGAATATCCTGACCAGCTTGACACAGTAACATTGTTTCAACCAATAGTGGGAGTCTGTGGGCGGGGCTATCTATTTGTCTGATCAGGGAAACGCCTGGAAAATGCTTGGTACTGTAGACTTATATAGCTGTAAATCTGCTTTGAAATACTCAGAAAAAGGTACCCTTTTAAAATGTACACCTTTGTACCTAAAGCATGCATATTAGTATCTCAAATGTACATTTTAGAAACTTTTTAAAGGGTACCGTTCCAGTGACAGCTGGACAGCTAGAGCGAATGATATTTTTAAAAGTACTATACCAATACATTTGAGTTATATCAAAGACCTTATGTAGCCCCACCCCTTTTCAGCGCTGCGCTCGTTGTCTTTTGACTTCCGGTCTGTATTTTCACAGCGATCTTGCGTATTTATGAATGAACGGCTCGTTTTAAAATCTTCCCGGTCTACTGACATTTGTTAAGACATCTGCTTTAAACATTACAATCCTCATGATAACTTTCGTTAACTTTATAATAAGTAAATCCACTTCAAAAGCTAATTACTCCTGGACAGCAATGCCATAGAAATATACAGAGCGAAGTTCAAAGACAATATTCTAAAGATGGCGGCGCCCTCGTTTCTCTGGCGCATAAGGTCTATAGAATAACACAAGACTCGTCACTCGTGTTGTTTTGAATGTGGAAAAGTGCAACGATCAATATGGCGGAATAAGCCCCGCCTTCTAAATAAGAGCCAATCGCCGATTGGTAAAGTAATTGCGTCACTGCAGCTGCCGTTAGAAACAGTCAGACAGGCGCTTCCACTGCGCATGTCATGGTTCGAGCGTGTAAAAACACAATTTATGAGACAGTTGTTGTCAAATTTCATTGGTTATTTCAAATATGGAATTTAATCGTAAGCTTGGCGAACAGTTTTGGAGAATTTGATGTTTCCCCATTTAAAGAGATAGGAGCTGCACTTGCATGCCCGAGAAGCGTTTCAAAGATGGCTACTGAGAGAAATGACTAGTCTTAAATGACTTTGGTTATATTCTAAACTGTTTCTATTTTAATATTTTAAAATGTAATTTATTGCTGTGATGGTAAAGTTGAATTTGAGTCTTCAGTGTCACATGATCCTTCAGAAATCATTTTAATATGCTGATTTGCTGCTCAATAAATATTCCTTATTATTATCAATGTTGAAAACAGTTGTGTAATATTTTTGTGGAAACCGTGAAATATTTTTTTCAGGTTTCTCTGATGAATAAAATCTTCAAAAGAACAGCATTTATTTGAAATAGAAACCTTTTGTAATGTTATAAATGTCTTTACTGTCATACTGTCATTTACTGAATAAAAAAATCTTATTGACCCCAAACATTCGAACAGCAGTGTATTTATCTGCCTTTATATTTTAGGAAGATCATCAATATGGGCTCCCTGCTATTAAAAAGTAAAAAAAAAAAATATATATATTTTTAAAAAAGACTAGCAGATGTTTGAGGTAATTTGCTGTAAGTAACACAGCAGCAGTAATTTGCGCAGGGTGGATAACTCTAGAATGAGATGTAGATGAGCATCTCCACTATGCACTCCACCCCACCAACATGAAGGCCCAAATCTGCCGGAGCAAGATATGCGCCACAAACCAGAGGAATTTCCTTTTACCTCGTGTTGCCCCCAGCCTGCCTACCACCTTAAATATCTCACATAAAAAAAATATGAAAGCTAGGAACATAGTTACTCACATTTATCTATCCGTCTCTCTCTCAATCCATCCAACTACAGTATTCATGCATCCATCAGTCCATCTTCTCTTTATTACTTTCTGGTTTCACACACTGCCACTAGTACACATTCATACGTCTAATTTTGTCCCTTCGGTCTTTCTCCTCTAGAAACCACAACTTCTGTCTATTCACATTAACATTGTCATCTATTTTCCCCTTTTTCTGTTTGGGATCAGTTCTCTATGCAGACTGGCTTGCGGTTCTATTACTCACAGTCGCTCATATCCCGGATAAATGCATCAAAGCTAGATCTGTGTTAGAGCTGCCGTTGACAGGATTTAAGGTTAAAAGTCAGTTCTACACATCTGTCAAAACCTCAGCCAGGTCTCTGTTACCTAAAAGCACATCGTTTGAAAGTAGAGGTTTTGTTAACTCTCTTTGCTCTATGCTTATGCATATCATGTTCTGACCAATGAATTGCAATGATTTTTCCAGTCATTTGTAAAGACTGTGAAATGAAGATTTTTAATTACAGATTTATTTATTTTTTACAGAAGATGTTACTAACTGTCAAATATTTTCTAGGCCTGGAAAATATGCATTTAAAATTCCCTGCTATTTACATAGGAGCCTTTCTTTTGACTACATATTCTTGAAATAAAAAAATATATAAAAAAAATTTGATTGCAGAATGAGTTACTCAATCAAAACTGATGTTAACTCAAGCTCAGATCTTCTTCTGACCTTGATTAAATTAAAGGCCCTGTTTACACCAGGTATTAAGATGCGTTTTGGTCGATCTGATCACAAGTAGACAAGGGAGACACATTCCCGTTTACACCTGGTGTTTTAATCCGTCTCTTTTGTCCACTTTCAACCACTTCTGCCCAGATTTCTTCTAGGGGGAGGATCTATAGAGGGTAAATGTATGTTTTCTTTTCAGATCATTTAATCTAATGGACAAAATAAGCTTGCGCAATTTACATATTAACGATACCAGAGCAGCTTTCGTTTCTGCTCTGACAGCCGCAAGACTACACCGAATGCCGTGAGTGTGTGTTAGAAATCAGGAATGATGAGAAAACATTGTGCTTGGTACCGTCTGGCTAGCGCTCTTCCCGTAATGTTATGCTTTAGGTCAGTAGGCAGCCTTTTGCAGCTGTTCGAACACATTTGACCACATGAGCGTTTACACTACGAAAGCTATATGGTCAAATGTGTATTTCGACTACCTTTGCAAGTGGTCAAAAGTGGCCAAGCTCAAAACGTTTAAGACCCCATTTACACCTGTATTTAGCGTCGTCCACTTGTGATCTGATTGACCGAAACGCATATTAAACATTAAACAATGGGGTGGTGTGGCGCAATGGATAAGACACATGCCTTTGGTGTGAGAGACCCGGGTTCGAATCCACTGTGAGACACCAATGTGTCCCTGAGCAAGACACTTAACCCCTAGTTGCTCCAGAGGCGTGCGACCTCTAACATATATAGCAATTGTAAGTCGCTTTGGATAAAAAGCGTCAGCTAAATGAATAAATGTAAATGTAAATGTAAACAGGGCCAAAAAGAGGAACCATTGTGCAAGTCAAATCTAGAAAGAACATATTTTAAGCCATTTTCATCACAAAAAAATCCCTCAAAACACACACAAAAATAGTAAATAAACAGGAACTCCATCATTTGTTAAAAAAAAAAACATACCTGCATTTGCTCAGGGCTTATGTGGAATTTGCTGAGAATGTTGCTAAGGAAGTTCTGCACCTCAGACCAGGGATAGATACTATTAGAACCATCTAAAACAATCACTATGTCCATGTAAGTGGTGCATCCTGTTAAAAATACACACACAAAAAAAGATCAGTTAAATATGGTTGTTTCATTAAATCAAACAGGTCAGATGGATAGAGGATGTTTATCTCACTCTGGGCAGTGGGTGCAATGATGTCCTTGGGCTTCATGTCGTTGGTGACAGACGCACAGATTCCTGTGCTGAACAGGGATGTACCACATTCCTGGGACCACAGTGGAGCGCAGGCCTAAAAGAACACAGAAAAAAGTTTCTTTAAACAAGTCATCCAACATCTGTAGTACCACCTTTATACTAAATATTAAACACTCGAGGTACACTGTAGACTTATTATGCACAATAGCTCACAGAACATGTTGATATATGCACAAATGAGGGATTTTGTTAGTATTGCACATTCAATATTCTGTGTAAAAGTCTGATATCTGGGCCTTTTTCTGACAAATGTCCTCTGTTAAAATGGAGGGAAGAGCGGTGTGCTGGTCAGACCAATAAAATCTACTGAAGTGAAGTGAAGTGAACCAGGGAAAGTAGGAGAGAGAAACAGAAGTAAGGAGAGAAGCAAAGCAGAAAGGACAGCCTTGATGAGCATAAGATACTGTCTCAAATCAATGAATCTTTTTCAAAATACTTTCACATATTATTATTATAATATAATATAGAGCTATAAAATGGATGTGGATTTCAGATCATTTTTAAGTGTAAGTTTGTGGAATCATTTGATGAAAAATATTTAAGTTCATATTCAAATTATTTAGATCGGACCAGAGTTCAGGTATTGTTGAGAGCCCTTTTGAAACTTTGGTTCTTTATTTGAGTCTGAATCTGGAGAAACATCTAAAAAGCAGAAGACTTAAGCAGCATTTGCTCTTCAATTCATTTCACTGCTGCCTATGAGAATTTGTAAATGTTCTTCCCTTTGGGAAATAATCACTAAATTGGGTTAGACAGAGAGAAATAATGAGACTGAGAAGAGAGGTAACAATATGAACAGAGAATTGCTGATAAATGTCGGTTATTGTCATAAATGCTTTAACAGAGTTGGCGGCTGCTCCTGCAATGAAGCAATTTAAAACGTACTTGGTGGGAATTGGGGGGAGAAGGGCAAAAAAACACATAAAAATAGTACATCTTCAAAGCGTACCATTTATGTGCCTGAAAAACCATTGTGAGGATTGGTGAGGGAAAGAATGGAGAGAAAGAAAACATACCAAAAGTTGAAAGAGGGAGAATGAGAATAAAGAAAGACGTGTTTGGAAGAAGTGGTTAAGGGGGGGTAAAGGTTCTGCAATTCCCCACCCTGTTATTATGAAAGCCTGTAACAGAGGGATGGGAGGATGGGAGGATGGAGAAAGGGAAAGGAAAAAGGATAGAATGAGTGTGAGAGACAGAATTGAAGTGGCACTGAGGGTGAGAGGTGCTATGGCTTTTCCCCGGCCTGTCATTACAAAGGGCTTGAGTCACATTCTTATCCTGTTATAGCACTGACCAAAGGAACAAACACAGCCTCACAAATCCTCAGTCAGGTACATTCAAATAGATGATTTGGTTAGTGATATTTGAATGTGCAATGTGGGGGCTCATTACATCCACACTGTGAGTGCTAGTTTTAGTTGGCATACACCATGGTGAACTATGTGTGACTCCATCCCAAAAGCTGTGCTCACTTGCTCTCTGTTTAACCCCTCTGTCACACAAACACACACACGCAAAAACATATTTTTGTTTTAACACACATACCCAGACTTTCCCCGCCAAAACATTTGCTCGCTCTCATAAAAAGTCTGACTACTGGCGAAAGCCACCCAGCAATTCCACCAAAGCCACAGCGGAGCGGCTCCAGAACTGGACTGATCTGGTTCACTGCGTTCTGCCCCACACAAAAAGCTTTGTGTATGTGGAAGTGTGTGTGTGGGTAAAAGAATGTTAGAGGCTGAAACCATAAATATATTAAGAACTAGCTGTTCTGGTTGGGTTTTAGGTCAGGTGAGGTTCTAGCTGGTTTTATGAGTTTCTTTATCTATCTATCTATCTATCTATCTATCTATCTATCTATCTATCTATCTATCTATCTATCTATCTATCTAATCCATTTATCCATCCATCCATCCATCCATCCATCCATCGACCCTATAGCTTTTAATTAAATAGTTCACTCAAAAATGAAACCATCATTCTACATTGTTCCAAACCTGCATGACTTTCTTTACTTTATATGCAAATCAGGACTTGGACCTTGGGACTTCCATAAGACTTGTCTACTATATTTCAAGATTTTTTGAGGTCATATGATAGCTTTATAAGAGAAAAATACAATTTGGAAGTCTTGACATCTGACTTCTCGTAAGCACATTGATGGGTTTGTGAATGAATCATTGCTGGATTTTTTTCAATGAAAGTGGTCTGAATGATTCATTTACAAATTGATGTGATTCTCTTGTTCAATTCATTGAAACAATGATCCAACTGCAGTAGTTAAAGGGATAGTTCACCAGAAAAGAAAGAATTCTGTGAGTGTCACTCACACTCATGTCATTCCAAATCTATATGAATTTCGTTTAACTTTGAAAAACATAAATGTAAATATTTGTTATGAAACCTGAGACTTCCATTCACAACAAAACTTTCATGCATCAAAAAGTACAGAAAGAAACATTGAAAAAATCGAATGTGTTCATCATATAAAGCACTAGTGTCTGCAGAAGACTTGGAATAAACTGCTCAATTCATTTGGATTACTTGTACGATGTCTTATTTTGTACTTTTTGTTTAAGTTTTGGTTGCATGGACTTTCAAAGAATGGATGAAAAAATATATAAAATATCTTCATTTGTATCTTCCGAAGATGAATGACATGAGGGTGAGTAAATGATGATAGAATAAAATTTTTTGGGGTGAACTATTCCTTTAATAAATAATGGAGGGGAAGATTATCAGTGAATATTGACATACATTGTTCTGTTTCTCACACAAACCTATCATATGGCTTCAGAAGACCTGAATTATAGCACATAAGTTGAATAGACATGCAATGGAACTGGGCAACTGAGTACATTTAGCTAAATTTCTAATTTTGTACACCACAGAAAAAAAAAAAAAAATCACATGGTTTGGAATGAAACAAGGGCTTGTAAATTATGACTATTTAAGTTTATGAAATTATTACTATTACTATTATTACTATTATGAAATTATTGTCTCTTTAAGAACACCCATTTAGAGACTAAACTGACTCTATAATGTGTCATTTAAATAGTGGCCACTGTTTTGCAGGTGGTCACATGCATAAAGATGGTGGTCATAGCAGATGGTAGTGGCTGAATGAGACAGAGAAGGGGAATTTACAGAAGAACCACTCATTCTACACACCATACCACAAACATGTACACACTCATGCCCACTCACATATATATAAAAACATAAACATGTCTGATTAATCCAAAAATGGCTGTGATGTCAGTGCTCAAACATGAGATGTTTTTTAGACTTTAAATACCGTCTAAAGAGTTTCAAATATAATCTCACCAGGAAGCCATCTGAAGCAGCAGGGGTCAGCGTCATCCCCAAATGAGAGTTTTTAAGATTTCGAGACACGTTCTGAAATGCACTTTCACCTATGTACAGAATAACACAAAAACACGTTGTAAACTAGTACTCCACGCACAACACTGCTATTGAAGTAAATTCTGATAGCCAAAGAGTTAATCCAATACCTAGGTTAACTTTTGAGCAATTGGAATTTATCTCTTCTCCCACAATGCACTTGTAAATATCTCCCTTCCTGTTATTTTGTGGTCCGTCCCATGGAGCACCAACCAGAATTCTGTTCATAAAACCATGAGTCACTCAGAATACAATTACAAAATAACCTTTACCAAGGAGACCTTCAAAGAGCAGCAAAACATTATGCATTCATAAGCTTGTTATATTATAGGTCCTAATCGCCTGATAACATCTTAATATAATGTGAATTAGTACTTTATTTATCATCAAGAACCTCTAAATGTGAGTTAAAAACTAAAAAGTACGAAAAAAGTATACTCACGATTTTTCTCCATTGTCATCGTGCTGTAGCACAGAGAAGCCGAACAGAGCATCTTCAGGCCCACTGAAGATCCGTGGCCTCTTCACATCAATATTAAAACACTCACACAGCCCTAAAAGAGAGAGCGAGATTGAGTCTTACAGGTAGCATATAGTATATTAGGCTATATAGTAGTACATATTATAGACATCTTCACTAAAAGATTATGCATTAGATAAATAGATGGACTACATAGAAAGAAGTACATGACAGATAAGTCTATATATAAGCATATAGATAAGCATATACTTGTACTCAATCTTTTGATTGAGATATACTTAAAAGTTTAATGAAGCTAAGTATACTTGGCTTGTAGTTGTGTTTACTCTTTTGATTGACTAGCCTATTAAATACTTTTTTTCACATAGTTATACATACTGGCTTATAAACTTATATTATTTGAAAACACAGATTTATTAAGAAAACAGATATGTTCGTAATTCTGAGTATCTGAATTTTTGAGCAGGCTAGTCCACTGGTAGTGTAGGAATTTACTTTAAATCTATTCATATGTAAAATAATGCGACTGTCAAACATTAAACAGCATATAAGTTCAAAACTGCCTAACGTTGCCAAATGAAATGTCGACCCAGAAAGGGTTAATGACTGTAAAGCTTTGGGGGTGTTGATGGACTCAATCCACTCCATCTGTGTTTTGATCATCATTCTGAATCCGCTCCAGATGTAGTCTTCGACAAAAATAAGATTTTATGTGTTTTGTTGTTTTTGTTTTTGTTTTTTTATGAAACTTTTTTAATAAAAAAGGATGCATGAAGCTAGGATAAAATGTTTTAAAAATGGTACAGTTAAAGGTATATTTAAAGTATGAAAATGTATCCCTAAATAGTAACATAGTAGTATACTTACAGTAAAGTGCAAAAATAATATATAAATAGGAAACTATAAGTATGATGTTATGAACACTTAAAGAAAACTTACAAGTTTACTTGCAGTATAAAACTATAAATTAGTGCTGGTAGATTAATGAGAGTTTACTTCAAAGTGTACTTTAAAAACTAAAACATTTGACTAGTAAACTATCAGTACACCTACAAGTTCACTTGTAGTATAGTTGCAGTACAAGCAGAAAACTAGTTATGCACTCAAAGTTTACTACCGTTACACTTAAAGCATACTTAAAAGTATACTTTTATACACTAAAAAGTGGGCCAATTTAGTCCCAAGTAGTACTGAAACAGTACACTTGCAAGTATACTTCTAGTACATTGATATTAGTATACTACATAAAGTATACTTAAAATATACTTGAACTTTACTTAAGTATACCTAATAAAATAAAGTTGAATTATACTTATTTTTTGTAAGGGAACCATAGTTTCTTCTAAGATGATGTGGTTATGTTGAAAATTATAAGGGTTTAGACTGCTCTTCCAAGTTCTTCCACTTCGTTTCTTCAAATTTCTACACACAAATTTTGAATAAATTCAAAAATGATCTATGCTGAGGCCAAAATGCAAAGCTACAGAGCCCGGGAAGTCACCTGTGGGAGAAAAAAAAAACAATCCGTGGCGACGGTTTTGCAATCCATCCCCTCAGTTTATAAACCGTACTCACGAATTCTTAAACTGTTCCCTCGGTTTAACAAATCGTGCCCTCGGATTAATAAACCGTACCCACGAGTTCCTAATCCGCACTCTCAGATTTGTAAACCATGCCTTTCGTTTTGCCAATCTGTACCCACAAATTCATAAACCGTGCCCACGCTTTTGCAATCCATTCCCACGGGTTTGTAAACTGTACTCACGGATTTGTGGCCCGCCCTCATTTTAGAAGAAAAGCAAGCGGTATGTTGTTAACGAATCTTATTGCATATTGTTTTATTGTGGATTAAGTGGAATACATCACATTGTCTGCATGCTTAAAGTGATTCTCAATTGTAGCGGGTTATGGGGTGAGGCGAACCTACTGAGTGGGGGCAAAATTAATCAATGAGGCCCTTTTTAAAAATATATATAAGTAATTATATATAAGTTTTATATATAATAATAATATAAGTTTTATATATAGGCCTAATATATTAATATATACAATATTTTTTGTTAATATATCTTCATTACCTATAGATATAATTATACAAAATACAAAACGTAGTAAAAACACATCTAACAGAGAATAAGTTGTTTATTATTTTTTTTTACAACATTATGTGCTTATTTTTTTAATTAACAAAATGTCAATTTTCATCTTTATAAGATACATTACAATCTTCACATGTATAAAGGATTGTCACCTTAAAAACAGTCCTTTGTATATGGTGAGCATCTTAATTGAATCTTTATTTGATCATTTTATTAGTTCATTAATTATGTAAACTCAACTAATTTAATGTAATGAGCTGGATACTAATTAGGCTACTAAGTAATAATGTCAACTAAATGTACTGATTAGAGTTGCCACAGACTAAAGATTTTTCTAGTCGACTACTAGTCATCCATTTAAGCAATTAGTCGACTAATCACACGTTTATATAAATTTCTGCTTAAATACTGGGTGCATGGAGGAATATAGCCTATCCCGTGCTCAAGCGCATGCATATATGCAGAAAGCCTAAAAGTAGGCTAATGATAATAAATGTGTCTGAACAAATAACGAGGCTGCTAACATATCTCCATCTCCGCTGTAAAGGGGATGCGCCTTTAGAGAGAAATGCACCTTTCATACGGATTACATAATCAGAGAGTAGGCTATTTGCTTTCGATTCTAATTTGTTTGAAATCATTTCAATGGTAAACGAACTCGTAGTAGTGCGAATCATCCCGATAGCAAAGCAGGGGGGGACACCGCTGGCAAAACCAGCAATGCAACTTACGACAGTCACATTAAATACAAGTACTCCGTGTTTGAGAAAAACAGAAACTGCATAGTCTGCCTTTAATATGTATATAAAGTATATGCTGTTTTTCAGTTCATTTATGAGACGCGCTCAAGTTCATGGAGACCATGAAAGCACGTCCTGTTTTATTTTATTTTACAAAAGCACATTGTTTTCTTGTTATTGTGAGTTTACACAAAAGTAGTTGCGAATGATGTATTATTCTTTTCTGTATGACCAGAAATTATGGAGTATTTTAAGTTGTTTCCACTGTTGATAGGAAAATGCAAGTGATCTTACCAGCGCCTCCATGTCATGCAGTAAAGCGTGCTCCACAATAATTGTGGAATATGTTGGAATAGACATTTTAATATGGTGAGCGTCAAAATCTTGTGGTTATTTGTGATAATCCTAGCCCTTTATTATTATTGTCTAACCTGTATTATGACTGACATTTGACGAAATGCTTTGTTCCTTTTTTGTAAGTTGTTTTGGATAAATTGCTTCTAAATATGTAGCCTAAATGCCTAAATCATTTTTTAGAAATTTCAGGAAATTATCCATTTTGAAAAATAAAGTTTAAACACAATGCAATGCATCCCGCACCTAAATAGGTGGCCTGGTTGAATCAGGCACAGACTGGGGGAGGGACCACAAATCCGTGAGTACAGTTTACAAACCTGTGGGAACGGATTGCGAAAGCGTGGGCACGGTTTATGAATTTGTGGGTACAGATTGCAAAAACTGAAGGCACAGTTTATAAATCTGAGAGCGCGGATTAGGAACTCGTGGGTACGGTTTATTAATCCATGGGCACGATTTGTTAAACCGAGGGAACGGTTTAAGAATTTGTGAGTACGGTTTATAAACTGAGGGGACGGATTGCAAAACCGTCGCCACAGATTCTTTTTTTCTCCCACAGGTGACTTCCCGGGCTCTGTACAAAGCTTCTAAATATATGTAAAGATAAAGATCAAGAACGACTCATATTGGCATCTCAAGTGTCCTATATGCTGGAGAGTAAAAGCATTAAAGAACAGCTGTAATTGATGAATGAACTGGATGGATGGATAGACAGGCAGGAAAAGGCCCGAGAAAAAGAGTTGGCAAAAGAGAGAAGGAAAGAGAAGGAAGGGCGTCGGTTGCAATAACTACCGAACATAGTGGTTCCCTGTTATGACATACAGACCTGGCTTTTATATGATTCAGAGAGAGGCTGAAGGGAAAGTTCACCCAAGGATTTGTAACTCATGGCAAGTTTAATTCAAAACAACCCGATTGGCCAAAACAGATGTGTGGAACAAAGATGACCAGTCAATCACACTCCCAGCATAATTCCAACAGTAAAACCTATCTGAAGGGATTTTTTCTGTTTTGTGTGATACGGTTTTGACCCACAAGTACACTGAGGTCTCATTCACTATGGGTGAAGTTGTGCTCTGAGTGGATTTCTTAGGATTGTTTACCCAAAAAGCAGAGGGGGAGGCTTTCAGAAAGGGGGCAGGCAGAGAACCAAACCCCACAGACCTCAAATAGGGAGCCTGCATTTCTCTCTTTTAGTCTCTCACTCTCTCTCTCTCTTTCCAGTGGAAGAGAACATGGAGGGGGATCCATATGGATCAAAGATGAAATGGGACACACTCTGTAATTCATTCTTTTTTTCTGCCCAACTGTTCACAAAACTTAACTTGCCTTCCCACAATTCTCTTGTGCTCCTATTTCTCCTTATCCCTGTTTTGCATTTTTTCCTCTGTTGTAGTTATGCTCACAAGTCATTATTCTTTTTCTTTTCTTTAATTCCTTTTTGGATTCTTTTCATTGGGGCATTGGGGGGCCTCAGCAAACCTCCAAAGGGGCCACAGGATATATATATATGTATATGTATATGCAACATACTGAATCAGAATCTTGGATTTCTGCAATAACAAAATGATTATATAAACACTCCCACGAGATGTGGTGTCGATGACTGACACTAGGGGTCGTACTTGGGAGCCCTAATCACCTCTGATACTTTGAGAAAAGGCCAATGAGAATTGGCGAGTGGAATTTGCATGCGCCACTCCACCGGACAAACAGGCATAAAAGGAAGTGGCGTGCATCCACTCATTGAAGTTTGTACTGAGTAGTCGAGACAGTGTCCCTTTGTGGCAGGAGGACAGGGAACGGAGGTTACAATAACATCCACTTGGTCTCGAAAAGGGTAGAGGTCAACCGATTCATTGCTTTTGTCGATATATCGGTACCGATAGTTGTTTGGTGGAACTATCGGTTATGAGCAAAAATCCATACCGATAGTTTTTCGGGTTGTGTCCGTTGCTGGAGCGGCTGAGAAGGGTGCGCTGTCATTACACAGTACGAGAGCGCTGAGAAGGGACTGCTGGCATTATAGAGAGCGAGAGCGGCCTCTAGAGGCCAAATAAAAACTATTACTGGCACCTGTAGTTGTTTATTTTAACACGCGAGGCTGCACGCAGCACGGAGAGAACACGCTTCATGGAGAGCGCTTACACTTCAGATGGCAGATTCAACGGTATGAATACATAACACTAAAGTACATATTGCCATATCATTATAAAATAATTAATTTGTTGACTAGATGCTGCATTAGTAAAGAAAGTCCAGCAGTATGTTTGCCGTCGAGGCTGAGAGTACTAACATTAGGAGTGGCTTCCTCAAGCAGTTAAAACAATGTGACAAAAACACAAGCAAACCTGACCCAAATGTTTAATGTCGCAATTGTTACCATCTATTTGCATTAGTTTATATCCAGCTGGTCACTTTTATACATTCATTAGCCAGCGAAGTTGCAAATTTAAAGCTAGTGATATGATTGCTTTCTCAACATTGATATGTTCATGTAGCCGACAGAAACATAAACAAATCAGAAACGCATTCAATTTCAGTTATTTTTTTATCACTACAATACATATTGTTATTTTGATTAGATAATCATCAAGTGTTCCAAGGCCAAGGCCTTGGTCAGGGAATACCACAGAGGGCAATAGGAGGATTCCTTGGAATTGAATCAACTCCAGATCAGCTGGACCGCCTGAAGATGGATTCTCCACTCCCCCTGAAGCGTAACACATTGCAAGAGCAAGTCCGCTGCGCGATAGAGTTAGACTGGGATGTAAGTCACCCACAGCGACCTCAGTCACGGCTGACTCTAGAGGACGAGATGAACGAGTTGTGACATGCGTTGTAAGCATAAACTGCCTTGGATCAACGGTCGATATCTCCACAGGGCCAGCAATATCGCTTGCAACTCCAGGCAGTTGATGTGCCACTGTAGTCGAGGTCCTGTCCAGGAGCCCGATGCTGTGTGCCCATTGCACCCCAGCCAGTCTGTTGTGACAACAACGCGCATGGACACTTGTTCTGGGGAATCCCCTGCCCATAGAAATGCAAGGTCTATCCAAGGGCTGAATAAGTGGCAGGCTGCTCAGTCTGCGGTGGAGGATGTGCGGTAGCCACAGGTGGACGCTCTTTGCGACGAATAGACACGGTGCACGGCCTCTGCGTCCTGCAGAGGAATCGCGCAGAGGCAAGATGTGTTTAATGGCCTCCGTCTGCTTAATTTCTGCCGAGAACTGCTGGGCAAAGTCCTCGACCGAAGTTCTGCCGAAGAGTCCATTCTGCAAAATGGGGTCATTGAGAAAGCAAACTTTGTCTGCGTCCCCACATTTAAGTAAGCTCTGGATGAGAAATCAGGTGCGCTATGTGATGCAACGTAAAACTCATCCAGAAACTCCACCGTGCAAGACAAGGAATAGGAGCTCCATGGGGATTTACCCGGCGGAAATGCTCCCATTGTTGCCCTCAGATCACCCTGAACGCTAGCCGGCGCAACCTTGTGCATTACAGACAGACCGGGACAAGGAGCAGCTGAGGTGACACCTTTTACTAGAAAAGACAGTCACGATCACAACGTTGCCATGGTCATGTTCTCGCTGTGAGGACGTGAATCATCCATGAATGCTGTGTCAGTATAGGTGCGACTCAAACATGTGAGACAGAGATTGTGGTCGTCCGAGAACAAGAGATTTCGACTGCACGCAGAAACACACAGGCAGAAATACATCTTTAAAAAGACACTCTCTGCCAGTGTTTTACTATTTTAGAGGAAAGTAGCTCCTTTAAATCGCTGAAACGCTTAGGGAAGCTCTTTTTGCACTTAACTTTGCAAGGTGTAGAGAGAGACTGCTAAACTGCGCCATAACAACAGCAATCCGTCATTCGAAGTGAATGGAATGAGCTTATAGGTGACCTCAAGGATAAATCTGAACGAGTGGATGCAACCTTCTTTAAGCCAGATCTCACTGCTAAGCAGCATTGCCGTAATTACAGCAGAAATAGCAGAAGAAATATCTTGGGTCTTAGGATATTGTGTTGGACAGTGGGCGGCCTTCAAGTCAAAAAGGTTGAGAACCACTGTGTTAGTGGAAAATGTCCATAGTTAATGTGATGAACTACACCTGTGGTGGTTCTGCAGGATACTTGTACTTGAAGTGAACTGACTTCATAAATCATTTATCTCTTCCAAATTATCTTCATCCAAAACCACCCAGCAAAACTCCCCTCTTCTCATTCACACTTGTTTTGATCTCATTCTTCAATGTTTGTTTCTGTGTGTGAAAGAGTTCTAGAGTATCTTTGGTCCTCTGTTTCAGCTCAGTGGGTTTTCTTGGTCCATGCCTAAAGGGCCCTGTCATGACAACCGTAAACATTTATGTAACTTGGTGGTGAACAGTCTGGAAAAGCAGCAGAGATTCTCTCACTCCTTACATATAAAAACACACATATACACTATTACACACATAAATGTTTTCCTTAACCACATTGAGAGAAGCATTCTCACCCACCGCTGTCACATTGAATGAGTCTTATTATAAATGCAAATGTACAGTTCAGCCATGCCAGTATGTACAGTTCAGCCATGCCAGTATGAGTAATATGCGAACACATATGGGACACATTACTGAGAGAGAACATGTTACTAAGAAACCCACTGAAATGGTAAACAATTTTATCCATGTTAATTTAAACTGTGAAGTTTAAATGGTGCAGTTTAGTTATTACTCTCTTTTCTTTAGTTATCCCTATATTGTCTCTCTCGTTTCGGACTATTTTTGGGTCAATGAAATATCCATGCAGACACACATTTATCCTCACTTTCAGTGTAAGGATATACACTGGTTTCTCACGTCACTTTACTCTAAATCCCACTTCTTTCCAAACAGATTTAATATATCTGCTCCACACTTTAAAAACCATTTCAGGGGATTTCTTGTCTACTGTTTTCCTTAACTGCCTTATGTTGCCCCTGTTTTTCATGTAATGTCTCAATCAACCCTCTCAAGAGGTGGGGTGGGGGGCTTGAGAGTGAGAAATGCCAGGAGAGATGAGGGGGTAAAAGGGGGTGGAATTCCCAGAGTCCACACCTGTGTTCTCTATCTAAAGCACAGAAGAACATAGCAAAACACAAGACAGCTTGCTCATCACTGAGCATCTGCAGAATCTATCAGCAGCCACAGCAGCATATATGCACAAAAACAGACACCAATGCCTACAGTATGCAGTCTAGGTAACAAATTGTATATAAACATGTCATGCAGTATAGGTAGTAAGTGTGTACAATACAGCTAGAGGCATTGCACTTCCACAGTCTGGAAATACTTCGACTGCATCTGTTGTGGTCCATAAAGCACCATAGCGTTTACAGTAATTTGCTATGTGATATGTGACATAATTGTGCCATGATAAGTAGGCTACTTAGTTTCTTTCAGTGAATTTAAACAAAAGTCTCCCTCATAATAGTCTGTTGATGTCTAGATGAAGTCGGTTAAAAGAGAATATAACTCTATATTGCAAGTAATTCCAGTAAAAATACTAGTGCAAGGAAAGTGATGTTGTGATTAGATTAAACATTTTCATGCTTTACACTTTAATTAGTAATTACTCTATATAACATTGGTAGAAAACATGTGGTAGAAAAGACTCTAGCTGAACAAATAATGTCCTTGGAGTCAGAGCCAACAGCTTGGGTTACTGTCTTGTAAGTGCAGAGATCTTACAGATGAGAGCTTCAAATGCTTTTACTTACATTATTTGCATGTTTTAAATTATTTAAGAAACTATACTACGAGAACATCACGTGACTGAGAGGGTATACAGCACAAATCAATGCAAACACACATGCCTAACATGGTTAAACTCACCTTTGAGAAGAACAGTGATCTTTAACAACAGCAGGTACTTGTGGATCTCCATTTGCCAGTTATGTGATTCAGTCTCTTTTTCTCCTTCTTCAATTTGGAAATGTCAGCAGTGATTGTAAATACAGCGCGCGCACAGAAGCAGGGGTGCACGCGCGTGTTCTCTCAGGTGGAGATGTGCTTCCTCTCCAGTGGCATACTGTAACTCACGCGCTCACAGTGCAGTACGCAGCACGCGCGCCGCTCTCACATTCCCTGTGCATGAAAGACATCACTGTATGGTATTCTACTAATTTTGGCTCAAACAAGTATCGTTTGACCATGTAATAAGTAGCCTAACATACACACAATAGTGTGTTATTTCATAATAACAACTCATAAGTTTCTAATAATTATAAATGATAAATAAATGGCAAACTACAGGGACCTAAAATGAAAATTAACTCATTTAAAATGCACAGCCTATGGTATTCCAAATTTCCAAAACCGACCTTTTTTCCTTTAGGGAAGCACAAATGGAGATGATAGGCAGACTGTTATAGGAACTGACACTGTCAGTGTACTTTTTTATATTTAAATAAAGTGAATAATGACTTAAACTGTGATTTTCAGTCATCATTCACATCTCCTGTAGTCCTGTTGTGTCTCACTGAAGAAAATAAGACTGTTTGAAACAACTTGAGGTCAAGTCATGACAGGCTAATTTTCATAATTTGTGCAAACACGAAGTTTAACGGTAGCTATTAAGAAAAACTCCATAAACAAACAAATTAAAAACTTAGGTTAACTTACCGTCTTGTTCCCCACATAAACAACGATTATGCTATTCAAAATCCAGGTTTGCTCGCCTCCAACACCTGCTGTCGTTAAATGAGCGCGCGCATGAGTTTAGTCCAGCTCTTGCAAACGAGCGGTTCCCAAAATAAATACATTCACAAAAACAACCGACAAAAAGACTTTATCCAGGGATTTTCTCTCAATGTTGTTACAGAAGCCTTTATCCTTTACATATGAAATGTGGAATTTATCATAAATATTATTTTCCTGAGGTGAAATTTATTTAATTGCCTTCGTGGCTGCTTTCCTTCGACTGCTCCGTGTATCCAATATATATAGTCTATCTATAGCCTTCTAGAAAAATGAAAGAGCGCCTTGATTCTGCAGCAGGAGTCTCCCTCAGTAAACTGGACCCTTTTTTGAGCCTAGCCCACAAACCTCTCTCTCTCTCTCTTTCTCTCTCACACACACACACACACACACACACACACACACACGCTTTATTTTACTCTCATTGTACATGAAGTAGCCTACATCAGATGCGGTTTTGTTGGAAAGATTTGAGGGGAAAATAAATAGTATTACAGTTTCCAACCGGAGTGAATCGAATAACAAATATATTAGGCTATGGATTTGCCAACTCCATGTAGATTCTGGTTACGATAACAGAGACCAATTAGTTTGCCTTTTCCTTTTGATAAACCTTTTGTTTTTATAACAGAATCGTGTTGTCATATGTTCAACGCATCAATGCGCATTAACGCTATGCATGGAAAACATGAAAAGCAGACTGACCTTCTATTTAAAAAAGCAAGATTAGGTTGATTTTGTTCTCTCGCCACAGTCGTGCCACATATATTATCAGCTCTGTTATGTTAAGACTTTGTCAAAACATTGTAGTGCTTTGGGTCATGTCTGGGTTCACCACAACCCAGAAAACTAATTTAGTGTTGCCTGAGTAAGAGGTCTATGATTGTATGAGTATGAGGTCTAAGAGAGAGCAACAATTGTATCTTATTTCTTTTTTCCTACTTATAGGGTTATTACTGTAATTTATTTGCCTGTTCGCTCCTCCCCATCACCAAATTTCCATCACAATATAATTTAACCACATTTTAAAATGTTTGTAATTTAATTTTAATTTTTGCATGATATCTACACAAAATGAAAGCTTAATTGAAAAATAATGAACTGTTGTCTCTTAAGTAAACAAAGTAGCTACTCCAATGTTTGAATTTTTTTTAGGTGTAGTTATTGACTAACAACTGACGGTGATTGAACGTTTACTTCATACCAGAATTGTTTGCATTATTATGTGCTTTTTTTGCCTGCTACCTTGCACTCAAGTGCTTGAGTGAATTTCAGTCATGCACCTGCAATATTCATCCAGCAGATGGCAACAGAGTAACACATTTGAAACTATTTAGTTTCTTCTAACATTTTCAGCAAGAATCCTCGAGGTGGCGCTATTTCGCAGTTTTCCATCTGAGACCACCGGCGTTAAAGGGATAACCTTTTATTACCCAAAACTGAAAATTCTGTCATATTTGTTCTGCTGAACACAAAAGAAAATATTTTGAAGAATGTTGGCAACCAAACAGTTGTGGGACACCAATGACTTCCATAGTATTTCCCCCCATACTATGTAAGTCAATGGTGCCCCACAACTGGTTACAAACATTCCTCAAAATATCTTCTTTTGTGTTCAGCAGAACAAAGAAAAATGTACACATGTTGGGAACAACTTGAGGGTGAGTAAATTATGACAGAATTTTCCGTTTTGGGAGAACTATCCTTTTAAGTAATTGTATGTTACGAGTGATGATTTCCTTCAGTCTTCCTTCAGCATGGAGCGTTACCAAGGGTGTTAAGTTTCACAACAAATTTTAATATTTGTAACCGCAGAATATTGTGCAATTCACCTGTGGGAATGTGGTGCACTGCTTGTCATGTTAAGAAATGTCACACAGGTAACAGTTATGTGGGAGTGGAAACAAATGAAATGTCTCGCTGTTATTAACCTCTCTCTCTCTCACACACACACACACAGAAAGAGAGAAAGAGAGAGAGAGAGAGAGAGAGAGAGAGAGGGGGGGGGGGGGGGGCGTTCATGCTAACAGCTTGTGATTAATGTGAAATAGACTATGTTTGGAGAAAAAAAGATAATTGCATTAAAAGCTCATATTTAATACTGTCACATTTTGGGGAGGTAAAGGAATCTGGTCTTAAAACAAAAGTGATGTCACCGCACCACCATGGACACAAGTACCCACAAACACTAGTCATGTACATGCAAAAGCTACAATTCAAATCAATGGTTATTAACTGGACTAGCAGGATTTTCCTTCTGACTCACACTTATGTAATACAAAAAAAAAAAAAAAAAAACTTTTTAACTGGGTGTTCACATCTTCTCCAAGTACACACTTCTCTTGCCATTAAAGAGTGAGCATTGAGGCCAAAACATACTCTTAACAAAGGAACAGATTTTGACCGTTTCTTGTCTTCTGCCTCAGTTCTCTGAAATAATCAAAACTCAGCGGTCACCTGACCCCGCCAGATGCCTGCTGTTACTAGCAATGTGGCTTCCCACAGATATGGTACCATACAGCATTGCATGAAACCTGGGACTCCATTCAGTACAGTATGTGAGTGATGAAGAAAGAGAGAGAAAAAAGCCATGTTCAACTTTAAAGGTACAATATGTAATTTTGTTGCTTTAAAAATAGCAAAAATCTCTATATCTATGTTATATATTTTTTTTAGTTGTGTACTTACATTATCCCGACTGTTTCCAACAACTTTCAAACCAGGAGAAATTTGTAATTTAATTCGAAGACACGTCCCATTTCTTTATTTCCGTTTTGTTGCTGTCAATGTCGTCATATCCGCGTTCTCCCTGGTTTCCGCTCGTACTGCCATAGTAACCAGAGCCCTCTGATAGTAACCAAGGCGACAGACGTAGACAACTGTGTAGTTCGTAATGTCTATCTGCACGCTGTTGTTGTTTCGTTCAAACATTATGGACCATGGCAAGCAGACTTTGGATAAAAAAGGAGAACTAAAACGAGAATCAATATCAGCGCGGTGTTTTCGAGATGCCGAGAGCTCCACGTCCGAGACTTCGACCGCTCCTACATGTACTTTATTAAACAGGTGAGCACATTTACATAAAACTAATCAATGTTATATAGTTCAACAATGACAAAATGTTAGAATATGATCTGTATGTTATTCTAATGTTGATCTAGCTTACTGCTAGTCTCATACAGACAAACTAACACATAGAATAACATAAATTTCAACACATTCAAATGCAGTTTAGTGTGATAGTGTAATGTTAGACCAAGTGAAACAGCGCTGCGTTACCTCACAAGTTTAATTTGTCTAATAATCTGACCTGTGAGTTGTAATTCTGCACTTGCGTGTAGTTCGGTAGAATGAAATGTCCATTTTCCTTTTATATCTGCGGGACTCGCGTCGCGTGTGGAGCTGATAGCTGTCTCTTAGCAATCCCGACCTGCTTCATATCACAGTCATGATAAAAACATTGATGTATTTACTCATCCATAAACATTATTAGATCGGTCGGCTTGACGTTGACGACAAGATCCATAATTCTTAGCAAGTGTTGCGTCATCAAACTACGCCTTTGTTATTGTAAGAGGTTAGCGACCCCTAGCGGCGAAATTTTTTACATATTGTACGTTTAAGCATTCAGTTGTCAGTCCTATATTTCAGTGCTAAATACAATTAAAGTCACCATGAATTCAAATTTGGCAATTTATGTTTTTTTAATGTAATATTGCAGTATTTATTATGAATTATTTATCAGTGCACATACTTTTTTTAAATTAAATTCACATGCCCTCATAATCTTTATTCAAAATATCTTCCCCTCCCTCTTGCAATCTCTTCTCTTCTTTGATTACGTGTTTTTCGGCGTGAGGACGGGACACCCTGTCAATCACATGAGATCACAGTAATAAGTAAAGACATCGGATCGTTGTACTTATTACTGTGAAGTAATCAATTTCCAAATGGACAAAATCAAGTACCGTCCTACATTTTTTCTTGTTTGTGAAACTGTTTCACTTGGAACAAATAGGGAAGAAAAGACTATAAGTTAATGTACAGTTTGGCTATTTATGAGAATGACAGCTGCATTCTGTAACCTGTGAATTTGTAGGACTCGCCACCATATTTACAGCAAACCCCTGCTGTCTGAACACAACCGTAATTGACAACTAACCTTGTGTGTGTTGCGTGCTTTCAAGTGTGGTTTCACTAACATACGAAGACGGAGATGTGTGTCATCTTAAAGTTTTAGATCCAGTCAGGTGTTCCACCAGAGTTGTTCCTGTCAATATCTGTGGTTTACGCATGACTTAGATGGTACAGAGTGCAACAGCTGTGTTCCGGATGTAAAAACTCTATACATTTTCTCCATAAGAAATTTTAATACTTTTTGACCCTCAAAAAGGTACATAAATACCTTGAGGTCCAATAATAAGCCCTATGGGGTAAGTTAGTGTAGATTGTACCTTGGGGGACAGAAATGGACTCCTACTGTACCCCTATTTCTGACAGTGCAGGAAAAGATGGTCACATCTTCATGACAAATTCAATAACACAAAATAATAGTCTCAAAAGCTTTAGATTTATTCACTATTAATAACAACCATAATAATAATATAAATATACAGTTTTTTTTTTCCTAAAGGGCTAAAGCCCTAAAAAAACATGTTTTACTACATTTATAAATGTGAAGACAAGCGGAGAGTATAGCCTACTATAGATTAAAAAAATAGCTAGATATCGAATACGTGCACATTAACAGCCTTGAATTAACCATAATTTAAAGCTGCAGTCCGTAGCTTTTTTCGGTTAAAAATTATCCAAAATAATTTTTTGAGCAAGTACATAACCAGCCAGTGTTCAAAACTATCTGCTTGCCTTAGCTCTATTCAAAATGTTAAGCTTGTAATAATGTTTTAATTCCAGTGGTACTGGTGGATTTCCGCGGGAAATTGGAGTATGTCTTTGCGTCATTACATCTGTAGCCATTAACAATTTGAGAACAAAGTATAATTTGCACGGTTTGATGTGATATGATAAGCGATCGTTAGATTTAATCAGCGCGATTTACTGCAATGTTTTTTTTTTCCTTAGTTGGTCAGAACAAAAGTGGATGTTACTTACTTGTTCAGACGACATTTTCTTATGTTGTTCTTATTCTTATGTTGGTCATACTTCCAAAAACAAAAAGTAGAATCTGTGATTCCGAATGACATCCACACCGGCGCGGTGACTGACAGCCCACATTCTCCTCAAAACATTTGATTCATCCGCGCTGTGCCGTGCCGAGGCACAACCCACGTAAAGTGAATAATTCCGCGGATAACTGCAATTGCAGATTTCGAACAGAGGAAAAACTGCGGCTTTAATGTTACCATAACATGATAAAAGGTTAATAAATTAAGTGATCAGGCTCAGCAATCATAATTCAAATAAGAAATTTCTTAGAAATATGTTACCTAGGTGACGACCCAGCAAACACAGAATGTTGGCACAACATACCCAACCTTCTAACAACATGGCCAAAAGGTTGCTATGGTGAAGGTTGTTACAGCGTTGTCACAATTTTGACATTAAACCACCGTTCAGGGCCGTTCAGATTACTGAGCCCCATTCAATAATAAGGATAAACAATATTTAAAAAGTATATAATCATCTAACATCTGACTAATTAAAAATTAACTAATTAAAATTAAATTGCTAAATGGGGGATATCTATAGAGGCCTATCTAGCATAAACATTTTTTTTTGTCAGAACGTCGTCTCTCAGTTGCTGAATGTCGCGCAACAACGTTGCTACAGCCCTGTCGCATCTTACAATTCTACGATGTTGTTACAGTGTTGCCATAGCAGAAATGCAACGTGTCACTTAAAGGTATAGCGGAGGATTTTCCCGAATTTTAGAAAAGAACCGCCCTCTCCACTTTTTGAAAAAATACACACGCGCAACACTCTACCTGCTCCCGAGAGGGAACGCCTATTAAACGTGTGCACGAGAGAGCATGCACGAGCTAATCATAGCTTACATTAACTTTTACTAGCAGTGATTTTAAATGGATTTCTCCAAATAGCATGCCAAACTTTACCTGTCAAGTAGAAACTTCGCGACTGAGGCATCAGTGGGAAGCCCAACCTGTGTTTCACAACAAGTACAAATAGAGATGCAGATTAACACTAGGTGATTTCCTAGGCAGATATTGACTTGGGACTATATTAGGGGGAAGCACAGGCAAAGCACTGCTACTTGGGCGCAGAGATATCACGCCCAAGTAGCAGTGCTTCGCCTGTGCTTCCCCCTAATATAGTCCTTAATATATAAGTCAATATCTGCCTAGGAAATCGCCTAGTGTTAATCTGCATCGCTATTTGTACTTGTTGTGAATACGCAGGCCACAAGAAGTAATTAGGTGGGGTTTTTTTTATTTTTTTATATCACTTTTACTCAGGACATGCTAGCTGGCAACAAAGGATTCCATTCATTATGCTAAGCTAAGCTAGCGCCGACCCTGTCAAACTAAAACAATGCATGCACTGAGACAAAAATGCATTTGCCCACCTATCTAAATGTAGGAAAGAAAGTGAATAAGCCCTATTTAAAAAAACGTTGGAGTGTTCCTTTAAACGTGTTTGCTGGGGAGGATCACTCACGCAGTCACTTTGTGTAAGTTGAAGTTCCAGTACGAAACAGCGCGGGCCGCGGGGGCGATCCTGTGCTTATGATTTTCCGATGGTAAAAACAAATTATTTGTTGTATTAGCCTACTTATCAATATATTGTTAACATTTTACAGAAGTCAAACTCAAATGCAGTTAATCCAGCGAATTTGTGCAAATGTGCATTTTGTCTCATTAAAACGGAGCCGGCGGCATCAAATTACATTTTCATTAACAGGTTACAAACTAGTTTGTTGTAGCTATATGGGCGCTCAGTTTTTCCTGTTGTAAAATACATTTGGCCAAAATCTCATTTCATAAAAGATGAAATGCTACCTTATGCACAGGCTATTTAAGTGTAGGCCTAGGCTATGTATTGACTATGAATATGGCAAATGCTAGACCTCTCTCTCAGGTCCCACATGTTTCAGTCAGACATCAAATGGCCTTGACATAAAATATGAGCCTTTATAGACATAGTGCTTAGTACTAATTCAAACAACAAGATTTTTGTTTACCCTTGCAAAACTTCAGCTGTTGTCTGCTTTGCGGCTGCTGCTGAACTGCAGTTCATTCAGTCAAGATAGAGGGGGCGGAGTTATCAGTTCACTGACAGTTTGAGGATGAACAAGATTTACACAAGCTCTTTTTAAGAACTTTCATTGGCTAAATATTTGTATAAACGGACAGACAGTAAAGGGTGACCAATAGCATTGATATATTGAAGGGGGAAAAAAAACACCCCAAAAAAAGGGCATGTGCTCTGCACAGGTTGAGCCCATAGACAGTATATAAACTGGACACAGCGACCCCGATTCAACGGAGACAAGTGAAGTCAAATAGAAGCTCTTACTTCCTGGGGGTCGAGCGTACTGCGCAGACTCAAACTGAGCTTGACGACGTAGATGTGACGTGAGCAACCCGTCTGTCTTCTAGTAGCTGTGCCAAGAGAAATCTAAATCATTCCCTTCCGAAACTTGCAGAGACGGAGAGTGTGAGTAGGAGGTGTCCATGAGCTAGCAGCAGGAGAAACTTTTGCTATGTATTCTGATTCATTATTTTGTCATTTTGCCTCCACGTCCCCCCGATTGCGCGCGAGCTTCTCCTCCTGTCCATACGGTAATTCTCTACTGTGCGACAGAGAGTCGTGTGGTTATGACGCAATCGTTAGCCTATTTTTACAAAAATTGCTTCTACGGGGCCATAACGGAAGCTACAAGGTAATGAAGCCTTTTATACATTTTCGTGTTTCTTTAGAAATAAATAATGGACAAATGGAGTCTTTAAACGGCTCAGATGTGAAGTTATTCGCTGTCAAAGTGACGCCAAAATGAATGGGAGTCAATGGGATGCTAACAGCAGGTGGGGGTCCGCTAGCCAATGGCGGCGCCCGGGGGTACCTTCAAAATAATAGAAAACCCTGCCCCCCTGGTTGAGCCCTACCTGTGCACGTGCCTGCTGGACAGAAAATGACACAAATCAGAGTAAAAAAAAGCAACACTCCAAAATAGCTCTTTAGCTCCGCCCACTCCATGAAGCACTGCAAATAACGTAATCAAGTCATCATCTCCCTACGCTCTCGAAATGCTGAAATGTTTGTATATATATGGATATTTTGCAACAAACTTAAAATATATTGTTTTTATACATATATTCAACATTCATAAATGAGTAGTTTTGAGTACATTTCTCCATCGTTTTTAATAAGATTATGGGTTTGCCTCGCTAAAGCCATTAAGTAGCTACACAGTCTTGTACCTTTGTCTTTTTGTCTGATTTTCAAAAACTGTTTTGGTTCAAATAAAGTTTGTTGTGATTCACCTCGTATAGTCAAATGCTTTATGAAAGCTGTTGAGTGACCGGGACAGTTTAAGACTCTCTCTTAAAATTAAAAATTGATATCAGCCCCAAATGCTGACTGTGCAAAGGTAGCTTAAATGTCACCTTATTATTGTCTGCACTCTTTCCCTTCATGCGTTGAGCTCCATGTAATGATATCTTACCCTATAAAAACCACAGTGAGTCACTGGGGTCAATGCTGTGATCTTTTAGTAATGTCTGCTGATCTCATCTACCCTTTCGGGCATCTGTAATTTTCCCTATATGTTATTCTCGCTGAAAATACTACTTAAAAAGGGATCTGATCCTATTTTAAGAGTATGCTCTCTTTAAATTGTGTTGCAAAAGGGACACTTTGCCAAACTACTCTTCAATCTCTATATCCATATGAGCCAGAGGCCTAAAGAAATATTTTAGGTTCAATACAGCTTAAAGGAATAGTTCACTTCAAAATAGGAAAACAATACTGTGGAACTCAATCGGGTACATCAACTGTTTGGTTACCTACATTCTTCAAAAGATCTTCCTTTATGTTCAGCAGAAGAAAGAAATTATAACTGGTTTGAAACAACTTGAAGGAGAGTAAATGATGAAAGAATTTTACATTTTTTAGTGAACTATTCCTTTAAGCTCAGTCGACAGCATTTGCAACATAATGTTGATAACTAACCAAAAGTAATTTTGACTCAATGAGGTTATACAGTGAGTCACTTGCAATGGAAGTGAATAGGGATTTATATATACATTTTAGGATTTAAAAGCAGAACTGTGAAGCTTCAACATCAATATTACACCAGAAATGCTGTCGATTGATCTAAACTCGTCCTGAACCCAGAATATTCCTTTAAACTGACAGTTGACCTAGAAGCCTGGGCACGAGATGTGACTGTTTCCGTGTGATTCTGCTCTCCACACCTCAGTGCGGGACTCACTCTTTCCGCACGTCTGGAATCTTGGAATCCTCACCGCCAGCTCACTTTGAGTCAGCACCACTGTGAGAAATGTTTTAGACTGTTTGTCTTTTTCGGCTGGAAGTAAATGCCCAAGTGCATGTGTGTATAGTCGTGCATGAATTGCCTCTTTGGTAGTGTGCAAGCAAAATGCGTATAGCGTGACGGGTGTGAAAAACATATTTGATACGACCTTAACCCTGTTTACTTTTGTGTGTGTGCATAAGTATGTCGCAGACTGCCCTTGAGGTTCATGGATCAGGGCCAGCTGTGATCCACCAATCGGTTGTAAGGTGACAGTAGTTGCTTTGAATTAAGCCCACAGGGCCTTTTGGCGTGTTCTGTCTCTTAGCCGTTTCTTACTGTTAACTGTTTGACACACACACACACACACACACACACACACACACACACACACACACACACACACACACACACACGCTTGTACATGTCATACTTGGAAAACTCTGTGCCCACACAGTTTTTGCACATCCACCCTCTGCTTCAGTTTCTCTCTCTGTTGCCACTCAGTGTACTTGACAAATTGTTTTTGCCTGCATATCCACAAACATACACACACACAGTCATATAAATCTTTCTATCTTTCACAATGTCCTGTGCGGTCTTTGCTGCAGGGCACAAAATATTATCATACCAAGCCGTCTGTCCATATATTTACATGCATAAATCTGATCCAAATCACACAGTGCTGTCAGATTTAACACGGATCTGATATATCTGTTATCTTTCAACAACTGAGATTAAGATCTGACTTTGTATGACAGCCAGCTCATAGTCTGAGTATCACAAGCTCACATCCCATGGTTTGTCTATGCCACACACACATTTTTTTACAAGCCCATTTAAATGATAAGAGAGATTAGAGTGATTTTTAAAGAGCTGTTACTAACAACATCGGGTTTGTTTAATCTTTCATGAAAATATATGTAGGCCTATTTGAATTTGGAGTCAGTAAGATTTTATGAATTTAGTATTGTTTTAAAGAAACTAATGCTTTTATTCAGCAAGGATGCAATACATTTATTAAAAGTGACAGTAAAAACTTGTACAGTTTGACAAAATGTTTTATTTCAAATAAATGCTGTTCTTTTGAACTTTCTGTTAAAAAATTCAACCCTGATAATAACAAGAAATGTTTCATGAGCACCAAATCTGCATATTAGAATGATTTACGAAAGATCATGTGAAATTCAAGAGTCAAGACTGAACTACTGAACTTAACGTTGCCTTTTTTTAGAACAAAATGTTAAAAAATATTTCTAAAAAACTTTATTTGGGGCAATTTTTTTTTGTGTGGTAGAAATGACGGCACAATTGTAAATGTAAAAAAAACTTATATGAATCATCACACACACACAAACAAAAATAAATTTTTGAAATAATGATTTTTAAAAATTTAATAATGACTTTTTCTTTTTAATTTGATAGATTTTCATATGGTATGTTTCATTCAGCTCCTTGGCTCGTAGGTCGTGAATCATTACGCACTGATGGTGACATGACAACATCCTCATTGTATAATGTCACTATCATTGATGCTCCCTGGTTTTCCCAGTGCATTGTGAGACTTTTTAGGGAGCAAACGTTTTAGTGCACTGGAATTGAAACAGCCCTTAAAATGGCCGACTCCCTGATCAGTGCCCTGACTACTGGATAAGGGGTTACTGCTGTTTCAGATTTTACTTGTAAAATATGAAAATTGTCTTGAGAACTTGCTGAATGTTAGAATTGGAAGTCTGCTCTTGGATGTCTTTGAAAATAGTCACTTCACTATTGAGTAATGGCATGCTGGACATCATTTTGGGGCAGTTGTGGCCTAATGGGAGTTGGACTTATATCCTGAAGGTTATGGGTTCTCTTCTTAATACCAGCAGAAAATGACTGAGGTGCCCTTGAGCAAGGCACCTAACTTTAAATGCAGAGGACAAATTCTGAGTATGGTTTGCCATATTGGCCCTCACGTCACTTCACTAGTTGCAACAGTAACTTTGTGTGTGTGTGTGTGTTTTCTGCTGCATAAATGCTTATCTGATTGTCAAATTGCCTGCCAGCCAAATCCAGAGCAAACAGAATAGATGTTGGGAAGAGATTGTTATTCCAGATTTACCTGCCCTGCACATAGCTGGGCAAAATCAGCATATGTGTGTGTGTGTGTTTATGAGTTGTTAGACTATCTGCTTGTGTTCCTTTGAAGTTAATGACCAAATATGCGAGTGTTTCTGGTACATTAGGGCCAATCACTGGCTGTGGGCACTCGCATGTGTGAGTGTGTGTAAGTGTGCGGTTTTATGGTCTGTGCTCACAGTGTCCAAAGTGTTTGATGGCACATGTGAAGGTTCTAAAGAATGTGCATGTTTGGTTTCATATGTGTGCAAATGTGCGGGTGGTTTTCGAGAGGAGAGAGACAGCTGCCTTTTACTGCCCCAGGGGGTAATAAAGGAGGAAAGAGAGCCAGTTATTTGGGGTCTTTTATAGGGGCAGGAGGTAGAGAGGGGTTGGTTTTATTAGGGTCACACAGTAACCAAGTACAGCTGCAGGCATCACCCCTAAACCTCTCCACATTCCACCATCACCTCCATTCCTACCTTTGTTTTTCATTGTAAGTGTGAATACACTTGATTAGGCCCTACGTCTATTAATATTCTGTTCTTTACTGTCCTGAATGGGTGTACTGTGTATTATAGATATATATGTACAGTATACATATGGGTGTTTGTTGGTCCTCATTTAATTTTTTGACTCTGAGTTTCTATTCCCTCTTGATCCTGCTCCTTGTAAAGCACATCTGCCGTTAATCATCTTCACTTTGTAATCCGACTGGCATTTCCTGCTCAGAATGGATAGTTGGCTTCTTTGCCTGGATCTATTTTATTTAACAGCTTTATCCCTTTGGCTAATCTAGTTTCCAATAAATGACCCTTGGCCAGCACATCCTATGCTTTCCGGCATGGCAAAATGGAAATGTTAATGTTTTAGATTAGGTTTCTGGAGAAATTTCTTTGATGACTTGTTGTGTGGGTTTTCCATCCATTTTTACATTACAATACATTTACATTCCATTCATTTGAACAGTGATTAGTGAATTAAAAGTGTAGGGTCTTGCAAAACAGAGAGCTGAAAGACAGGAACCAGAGACAGTGTGATGATGATGAGAAAGAAAGACTGAGATGGAAAAATCAGGGAGAGACGAAGGGGTGGAGAGGGACAGACAAGTTATTCTAGTTACAGCCAGCTGGCAGAAATACTAAAATAAGATGTGAACCCAGCAGTATGTCTGAGTGAGAAAAGAGAGTGAGAAAGAGTGAGGGTTTGTTATAAAGTTCAATGTGATTTCTTTCATTTCTTCTTATTTTAAAATAAAATCAGCGAACATTCATTCCATTGGCATCATGGAACCACCACTAAGCTTCTGTGTGGATAAATGCTATGAATGGCAGAAAGACACATACTCTCGGCAATAATCTTTATTGTCCATGCACAGAAACAAGTAATGATTGCTGAAATTGTTTATACATAAAAATAAAAATTGGATGAAAATTCAGATTCAGCTTTTATTAAAATATATACAAAAATAAAGAGAAAAAGAGTAGGTTAGGATTGAAGATTCGGGGGTTTCTAATCACAGTTTAACATTTGCTTAGCTCCGCTCCCTTTGGAACTGTTGCTAATTCAGACAAGATTTGCAGAACGTCACATAGGAATGAACTGGAGATTTCCATGAACAGCAGGATTTTAATAGATTGAATATCGTCCTTTCTTTGGGCTGGAATGACTTGAAGTTGGAAAAGCATTTTATCAGCCATTTTTCTTTAAACAAATTGTTAAATTCTGCTGTAACGTGTAAACTTTGGCCACAGCAAATCAGAATGAAGGCATACACTTCTCACAATTAACTGAATCAAACCATAAAATTCAATTTAAAAGCTATCCAAACACAGATTCTCCATAGAGTTAGAGAGTAAAAGCCTGTCTGAGAAAATGGAGGCCTGCAACAGTTAGTAAGTTAGGATTGGTCAGTAACATTTTAAGACGGAGCTAAGCAAAAGGTCAACTGAGAAAATAAAAAAAACTGATGGACTAAACTACAGACATAACATGTTCCGAGGGAATATCGTACATTGATGTACATTCTTAAGGTACGGTTACATTCACAAAATTTTGCAGGCAAAAGAAAAGTCCATTGTCTATTGCCATCAGTGTGGTGATGTATGAAGCAGAGCTCACACAAGTCATTTATGTTGGTTAAACAGTTGAATCCGTTGCGAAAATTGAATGGGGAAATCTTCCACCCTCTTGTGAAATTCTCAATCGCGTGGATTTTGTTTGTGAAAGTTCTGCGATTTATGAAAAATATGACTGCACCTTTTCTGAGATTCTTACAGTGGTGATTATGGACTGTCTTACCAAAGGCTGTAGTTATCCAGGTCTTCATCTATCTCAAAAGTGCTTTTGAGCCCAAATGATGTATTTGTTAAATGACCAATCAGGGCCCAGTTTAAAAAAAAATCTGGAACCTCGCATCAATTATTTGCATGGCTCTGTCATGTATTATTCAAATACATTGTCAACAAAAAAAGCATGAAAGAAGAGATGAGGGAGAAAGGAAATAGATGATATAAAATCACAGTCAATGGTTAATGAGGGAAGAGAGTAATCTGGATGGATATTCTTCCTTTTTCCGCATACTTTCACTCTCTGATATAAACTCTTGTGCACACTACATCATCTGCGGTCATTGTCTGCAAAAAAACAGGAAAAAAGACTATTAAAAGGAAAAATATGATCGAAGACCAATTTGTGTGTAAGAATCACAAGGATAACACATCTTACCAGAATCAGTTCGCCGTCGTTGGTTATCTCCCTGGTCCATGAGGTTTTTGGACCCTCACCCTTCTGCAAAGTCTGTTCACAGCTAATTTTGCTGTCTGTTTCCCAGCAAGGAAAGCTCTGAGAGAAACAAGAGACAGACAAATATGTAAAGGTCGATTTTTTTCAGTCTTTTCTTTGGTCTGTTTTAATGTGTGACTGTAAAAGAGAGACAGAATGATTGAGAATGTGAGTTCCAGAGAAAGGGTGTGTGTTGAGTTTGATAGCTCCTCTGAGATGGAGGGTGTGATTGAGTCCACATCAGATTACAAACACAGACCTTTCATATGTTTTTTTTTGAACATTTTGGAATAGGAAAACACAGATCGACAAATGTAGGATGACGTTTGAAGTGTTTTTATATGGGTGTGTATATACCGTGCAGGGACGTCCATCCACAGTGGCCTCATTAAACTCCTGTCCAACTGTGAAGGTGACATGGGTGGTCCTCACAGAGGTGGAGGTCTTGATTGAAAGTGTCTCTCCGTCCTGCGTAATCTCCACGGATGGCTTTGACGCTGCTGCGACCGCAATCTTACGCAGCATCACGTTCACACCTGACAAAACACACATGCACATCAGAACAATCTCTTGAAGAACAGCGAGAACTCTGGCGTCCAAAAAAGCTATGGGAAAGTCTTCATTTATAGAGTTTTTGAGAGCGATGTTATTAAGACTGGCCGTGCTCCATACATCTGCGCTCTCTTCTGACAATGTCTGATGACATCACCTGATATAATCCCGCATATATTGGGAAAGCAATTTGACAAGATGAGGTCAGGTGGCCATAAAAATGAAAATTAAAAAGCATGGTAATCCACACAGTACTACCCGTACATAGTCTTTCAATGATGTTAACATATAAAGATGGCCTGATATTCTACAATCACAAATAATTTAACACATATTTAAATGTTACATTAATATACCAATTTAATTAATATACCAATTTAATAGTCACCAATATCCAGAATGAATTTCTTTCTTTTGCTGAACACAAAAGAAGATATTTTAAAGAATGTCGGTAACCAAACAGCTGAGGGACCCCATTGACTTCTATAGTATGTTTTTTTTCCCTTCCTCTTCAAAATATCTTCTTTTGTGTTTAGTAGAAGAAAGAAATTCATACAGGTTTGGAACAACTTGAGGGTGAGTAAATTATGACAGAATTTTCATTTTTGGGTGAACTATCCCTTTAAAGAAACTATAACCAAGAAAAATGCTCACTCTTGCTGTGTGTGTGTGTGTGTGTGTGTGTGTGTAGGTGGGTGAACTCATTGAAAGGGGGAAGTTATTCAACCAGCCACAGGGGATGCTGTAATCTATTAAACCTTCCTGACAGGAAATGGATAGAGCGCAGTGTGGAAGTAGGGAAGGGCAGAGGCAACAATGAAAAAAAAAAAAAAAAAAAAAACATGGCACAGTTGAGGGAGGGCAAGATTACTGACAAGAGAAGAAAAAGAAGCAAGAAAGGCAACAAAGACATAGAAAAGGGGTATTCAAGTGTGGGAAAAGACAGCTAGATATAAAGAGGCCAGTCTCTCTGTGTGTGTGTGTGTGTGTGTGTGTGTGTGTGTGTGTGTGTGTGTGTGTGTGTGTGTGTGTGTGTGTGTGTGTGTGTGTGTGTTTGTGTGTTTGTGTATGTGTGTGTGTGTGTGTGTGTGTGTGTGTGTGTGTGTGTGTGTGTGTGTGTGTGTGTGTGTGTTTGTGTTTGTGTATGTGTGTGTGTGTGTGTGTGTGTGTGTGTGTGTGTGTGTGTGTGTGTGTGTGTGTCCCTCTGTGCATCGAGTAGAATTTCACACTACTCACCTCACACACATTCCCACCTGTCACCAAGGGTAAATATATACACATGAAGGCAGACAAGATGGAGGCCAAAATTTAGACACACATTCAGGCAGAGACGCGGAAACACATTGTCAATTACTCCAATGACTTTTAGCAGAATCCATTAACACACACACACATTCACATAAAATTTGTGTGATAAACACAAGAAAATGTTAATCTAAACCTATTTACAATTTACTGAGGCAGGCAGAACCTTGTAAAAAAACATTAGCTAATAAAGTTAGACTGACTCCTGTCAGATCAAGCCCTGTTTCAAACTCCACAACTAACCGAGAAAATATGCTAGGAGTCAGACGGTCAGGGTCAGTGTCATAGGTTAAAGGTCAAAGGAAGCATTTCAGAATAGAGGGATGAAGATGAGGAGGGTGGATGACAGGGTGTGGCGACAGGTCGGGCCCAGCTGTGCACAGGAACACTTGTGTGTTGAAAAAGAATTTTACTGCGTGTGAATTTAAGAGTTATGTGCATGTGTGTGAGTGTGTCTGTGCAAAACATTAAAACAAGTTGCAAAGTTCATTCCACATTCCATGCATATTCGGTGACATTTGTCCTCAGAAGTTCGTGTGGCTGCAGATCTCATCTCCTGCAGTTTTTTTGTATTCATATACTGGTAATACATCATGTTCCCATGTCAGAAACAGCGGGACTCCCTCTCTATTGTGCTCCTTCTCCGCCCTCTTTAACCTGTCTGCTTCATTTCATCATTCTTTTGAATGGTGACATGAAGGACCCACTCTCCCTTCTTAGGGAATCTGCTTATTTTGTTCGGCACAGACTGTTGAAGAGGGGTGCCCTCATTAAATCGGACGTCAGTCAAATTTTGGGAACCCACAGACAAACTTGGATTCTGGCTTGAGCAATGGTAAGCATTTAAACAAGAATTTTCCGAGTTGGCCGAGAAATACAGCAAGTGAACCGACTTTTCCAAACACACAAATGCAATTTACGCACCCACAAATTGAGAGCGCGAGGTGTTTTTCTATCCAGCACAAAAACGCAAAGGACAGCGAATGGATCTTTAAAGCACCAGTCAGGACAGTATCATATTGCTCAAGGAAATTAAGTGAAATAAGCTCAGCACTGTCAAATCTAAGTGCCAATTGATTTTAACCTGACTAGTTTTATTAAAACTATTAAAAAATGAATAGTGTCTAATAATATTTAGGCTAGGCCTATTTGTTTAACGCACTAAAGTTGGAGTATAATTAGTATATAGACTAAATAATACGTATTAAATAAAAAAAACAGATACTGGTAGGCCTAGTTTTACGGGATAAATATTAAAGCGTTTTGCATTCACACACAAGAGAGGTAATGAATGTGTTGGTCTGTAGCGCAATCCATATAGGATTTGCGCGCTCTCTCTCTCTCTCTGCGCGCTCGCCGGCATCATGATAAACACTTACCCAGTGCTTTGAGAAGCTCCTCGAAGTTCTCTGAGCTTTTCATTTTCCAGGTACCAGCAAAATCGGGGATTTTGCGATCCATCGTGCGTTCTGTCGAGCCTTAGAGTGTATCCCACTAATATTCTCTCTGGTGTGTGGCTGAGTGACGGTCCTTGATCCTGACACCCTCTAAAAGTACCTGCAACTTTGATTCTGAAAGCAGTGTTCCCACTGCTAAAGTTAAAATGATTTTTTTTCTCCTTCCTCTACCCTTCTGTTGCTCTCTCTGTCTTCCGCCGTTGACTAGATAAACTGAAGATGTCAATCGGTGGGTGCCTTTTTCTTCCCGTCTAAGACTTTCATTCAGTTCTTCCAAACGTTATGGCTTGTGGTGAATAGGTTGAACCTAAAATTCGGGCCAGTTATCACGCTTAATCTGTGAGCGCACACACCCCTTTTTTTGAGAAACCCCACCCTCTATTTGCCCTGTCAAATCAAGGCGCCAATGATACTTCGAGATGATCTTGTCCCGCCCACACCACGCCCCGCTGAAAACATGTGCGCACTTGAAAACGCCCATTAGAGCTCATTTTAATATAGCCTATTTATTTATTTGCACAGTTTTCCTTAAATATTTAAATGAATACGACTTTGTTTATTACTGTACATTGAAAATTATTGCTAAAACTTTATTTTTACTCCTGTTTTACTGGCATGGGCTATTCACAATCGTGCCAAATGATCTATTTCAATCTTTTAGATGCCGCGGACCCACCTGATCGACCTCGAATCGTGCGAGGGTCCCCCATCCTAAGATTTAAAAGGCCTCTATAGCCTATAAATTTATACTGTGAAAAAAATTATTTGGAAAATATTTAGTTTCTATTAACTTTGCCCTAATCATTATAGCATTGTACTGTTAGATGAATTAATTTAGTAATTTACTTATACATTTTTTTAATTATATAACTATTTGTTATCATTTGTTGTTATCTAACGTTATTTATTTATTTATTTATTTAACTAAACTTTTTTTTTACATTCTTTATCTTATTTATTATTATTTATTTATTTATAAACAGTTTTAGTTGCACTCCATGGTAGTAGGCAAACACTCAAAATAAAAGGTAACAACGTAATGAATAAAATAAATAAAATGGGGATTTACTTATACAAATGTTATATAGACTATACAAAATATAAAAAAAATATAATATATAAAAATATTGGTGAAATTTGGGACCCACTGACGTAATTATTGGTGGTGTTGTTACGCCCTCCCTGCTATTTCTCAGGTAGCTACTTTATTGGCATGTTTGTTTTCCATTCAATATTAATAATAATAATACTATCATATAAGCTGTAGGAAAATAATAGAATGGAATAGAATAAACATTCAACAAGAGACATCACAATTAACATGTGTGCAGATGTCTCTCTCTGTGGCAGACAAGCTGTGTACAAGTAGGACACACATATGAGCATAAACATACAGGGCAATTTGTCAGACTGATTGTTAAAACAGAGCTCTGTCAAGTTCAGTCCCTCTTGTCCATTCCCGCGGCTATCTAAATCAACGCACACTCAAGCTCCTGTAACTGGATCTGCCTCCGTTGTGGTTACCGTCTTCCCCGTTTGGGGCTGAGGGAGACATGGAGGGTCCTCTGAGGGAGGTGGAAATTCCAGAGATCCTGACGGGAGCAAGAGAACGCGAGGGAAGAGAATTACGCAGGCACAAAAGGTGACCTGGCAGAGGCCAGGAGGTTGCAGCAGTGTCCCCGAGGGTCTTTATAGTCTCCCCCTCACCCCTGCTGTTTCCCGGAAGAAAAGAGCTGAGCATATGGGGGGTAGGGGCTTGGTAAAAGGTGGAGAGGCGAAGTTTGGGTCTCTAATGAAGACGTGCGCCATAGAGACTGGATGATGAATGTGAGTCGTACAAAGAAGCCGTTAACCATTTACTTTTGATGGATGGTCTTCCGAGCCACAGCGAACTGCAGATTTGAATGTGCGGGTAACCCGGGTGACAGAATGGACCGCTCGCGTTTTGCAGTCACTCCAGTGTTGCCATCATGTCTTCTTATTATAAACTTTTTTTTTTTTTTTTTTTTTTTTGTGGTTAACAAAAAATGGACAATCGCGGGTCAGTTGTTGGTCTTATTTACAGTAACGTTTCGAGTAATTGCTGGTGCATGTTTGACAATAAAGTATGACCACTAATAGCAGCTTCCAATATCCCCAAGACCCCATACTATTCAAGCCATGCCCTCTATATGCAATGCCAGTATAAGTCACCATAGATGTATATAATTATTTATTAATAATAAATAAATAATTTATAATAGGTATACATTTATACTATATTTATATTAATTAAAGGCAGACTAGGTGATTTTTTTGTTATGCTGGTTGAAAGTCTCTTCACTTCCTGATAGCAATAAGTTAAGTGGTCTATCTAAATTATATGTATTACATATCATCTGTGGAAGGCGTAGGACCATACAATGTTCGTCCAATCATCGCATTCGTTCCTGCCTGTCAACTTATGTATTTCCATAACTCCGCGCACCATTACACATCATCAGCGAGTTTCATGCTATGCAAAGTTAGACAGACTTCAGTCACTGAGCACCGCAACCGAAACAGCAGCCACCTTTTACAGTTCCTCCTGAACCAAAACAACCAGCTTATAATGCGTTCACGGCATAACGCTGCATTCACACGGGCGTCAACGCTTGACGGAGGGCGTGCCTGAAGCTTGGTGCTGACCCGACCACCATAGTGACGACAGCCAATCACATTACTTTTCCGGTGTTGCGTGAACGCAATTGGCTAGCGTCTGCACTAGGGTATTTGCATAGGCGATCTGATTGGCTGACGCCCTCGTTGGCGCTTGAAAAGTTGAAATTTGTTCAACTTTTGCCATGAGCAACGCCAGTGGGATGCAATAATGGAACCCACAATTCAGTTCAGCAAAGCATGACTTCACCCATTCAAAGTAAATGAGAAGTGTTAACGTAGACGCCCCGTGTGAATGCAGCGTTACTACCTACTGTAATTGGGAAGAGTGACATTAAACTTGGAGCGGTTCGTGACTCGAAATTATGCGTTTCAGTGGCAACACTATCAACGCTGAAATTAATCTGCAACTGTCAGGTGGTACAGATCAGTGATCTTTCAGTAATTTACATTAATTATTATTGTAATGTTATGTGCTTTGAAACATGAGGTAGTTAACCCCGTTTCTCATGACGCTTTTGTTTGCTCCCTGCTGTATACGTTCATGTGTTTTGAAGGAGCTCTGGAGCTTTGGAGACGCTCTGAAGGGAGGGTGGGATCTTATGCTTTCAAAGCTAGCTTGCTATTGCTAGCCTCTCTGAAAATTGCCTACCCTACCTTTAAGTGTCCATTTGTATTTGTAAAAAAATAATTATTTTTTTTTTTTACAAAAGGATAATTATTTTTAATTATTAAAAAAATATATTTGTATTATTTGTCACAATTTAGCCTAGCTTTGATAAACTATATTTTATTTTTTTTCAAATTCTATTTTGATCAGTGAATTTAAAGGGATAGTTCACCCAAAAATGAAAATTCTGTCATCATTTACTCACACCCTCAAGTTGTTTCAAACCTGTAAGAATTTCTTTTTTCTGCTGAACACAAAAGAAGATATTTAGAAAAATGTCAGTTGATGGACCCCATTGACTTCCATAGTAGGAAAAAAAAAAATACTATGGAAGTCAATGGGGTCCATCAACTGACATTTTTCTAAATATCTTCTTTTGTGTTCAGCAGAAAAAATAAATTCTTACAGGTTTGAAACCACTTGAGGGTGAGTAAATGATCACAGAATTTTCATTTTTGGGTGAACTATCCCTTTAAGCAATTTACCTTTCCTGATTCATAAACCAAACTGCTTTTTCTTGCGAGATCTGGCAACACCGAATCACTCAATCGCACGCTTCAAAATATTTTCTACTCACAGCCCCCCACACACTTCAGTTTTACGATTATTAGTTTTAAACATCCCACACAACGTTGTTTCTTATTGTAGGACTTACTTCTCCCTTTCACAGAGAGGAATGTAGCACTGGGGTCGCTCACTGAATGTGTACAAAGCGCGACGCTTGTATTACAAGCACTTGACAGAGATAGCGCGAGGCGATGCGTCACACATCACACACCTTGGCGATTGTGTTCACACAATAGCTTCATGTCCACACATGCTCCTCTTCGTACAACAACACAGACGATAGTCATTACACTCTCATATCAATGGAGCTATTTGTCATCTTATCGCTGTTCTAATCTCCCGTCTACGGCATCCACTGCTGTCTCTGCTTTGTAAATGACTTGTTAGCTGCAGGCCTGTAAGGTAGAAAGAAGAGTTATCAACGGTATAAATACCCCAGTCAAGACACTTAGTGGGTTGTGCCCACCATCAAAAAAAATGTTCAAAGATAAAAGCATTCTTGCATAGGAAACACACTCTGACCTAAGGACAAACTGGTGATTTGAAAACAGGTGACATGGGAAATTAGTAAAGCATTTCAATTGTTGTTTCCTGGTTAACATTTACAATATCTTGCCTGTCCTGGGTGGCCCTTGACACCGAACACCCTCACGCTCTTCTTTTCTATTCTCATCCCCCTTTCCCCCCTCTTCGCCTTACCCTTTTTCATTCCCACCCACTTATCTTTGTTCTTTTGTGCTTAGGTCATTTTTTATTACTTTGTTCGGGCCTGGTGAAAAGAGGAAAGAATATGTGAGAGAAAGAGATCAAAGCCCAACAGGGAATGACAAAGATGGAGAAAGGGATGAGAGACAAATAAGACGCAGAGAGAGAGAGAGAGAGAGAGAGAGAGAGAGAGTTGAAGGGAATAAGGAGAGGTGCCTGGCAATGAGGGCATAAATATTTCTGTGCGCTTTGAAAGAGGAATTAGGGTTTCATTTTACATTTCTCTCACTTTCCCTCCCTCTCTTCCTCTCTCTCTTTCTGCTTTTCACTCGTCTTGCCAAGAGCTCAGCAGGGTAAGTGATACTCACTCCGGGGACTCACATAACCCCAAACACATGCCACCAGCACATCGGTTTACATGCTTACGCCTGGAACACCACATGCAATTGCACCTTCTCTCATCCATGACGCCAAACTCATACTGTATGTTGGTTTTTATTATGTTATAAAAGGCATCATACAGACACAATGAATTTTATACGGTGTTTCCAAAACCCTAAAAACCTCACGCCGTCCTGTCAACATTATTGGTTTGAAAGCTAAACAGCCTTTCAAGTAGTGAAGACCACTTCAAAAGTCCACACAAGTTGATTCTCGACTTATTTCACTGTTTGTGAGAACATTTGACTCTCACAAGTGTAGCCAAACCTGCACACACACACACACACACACACACACACACACACACACACACACACACACACACACACACACACTGACTGACAAATAAGTCAATGATGTGATGCTCATATGTTTTCGTCCAATTCAAAAGGCTATTCACATTCAAATACTTGAAAACACCTTCTACAATGAGCACGTCTTACATTTTTGCATTAAAATTATAAAAGTATAAAAAATGTCTGGGTGAAACAATTGTCCTTAATAATAAGGGAAAACAATTCTTGAAGGGAAAACCTTATTTTCTAAATTGTATATAATTACAATATAATTATATGATAATATACAATATAATTGTGTGTGTACTATATATATATATATATAATTTATTTAATATTAAGTCGTCCAACCAATATGCAAAAAATAATGCAATCAAAGTGGAGACCCCTGAGAACCTCATAGTTTTGTGTAAAGATCAATAGCTCCCTTAAAATGAAAAATTTCACTTCATTTTCACTTTTTATGTCAAGACAAGGTTAGTTCAGGTTGTAAAATGTTATAATGTTATGCACTCCACAACAACTTCAACATTCATTATATCGTGAAAGATTTAATTTGAAAGATTTTAAAAAATATATATACATTTCCTTTTCTTTTCTTTGTTTACTTATACGTCATCAACATTAACAATGGTAATCTTTAATAATTCTCTTTCGGTCTTGCTCACACAAACACTCACACATGCATCCGATAATAGTGTGGATGAAGCTAAATGAATTTGAGTGAAGAAGTAGATCATGTCTGACTATTTAATTTACTTTCTCTTACAGTATATTCATTAATACCAACTGAAATTTAACATGAACCGCATGATTTCTTCAATCAAGCTGTTACTTTTTCTTTCTCCTTCTATATACTACATCATGTTCCTCCTTTTTTTCCACACCATGTGTTGTTCATTCTCTCTCAGTCCACCCTTTGCTCATTATCAAACTGTTCCACTTTCCATCTCCCCCTTCCCTCCTCCTTTATTCTGTCTCTCTTACACACACACACACACACACACACATCCTCTCTCTCCCTCTAATCATTAAGTCTCTATCCTACAGTCAAATCAGTCTCGGACTGGTGAGGCAATAGCCAAACATTCGTCTACACGTTATTGGCTGGCTTCTTATCTTTGAAATCACTTCCTACTGTCTTTGGTTCTCCATCCTGTTTCCATCTGAATAAAACTCTCAGCTCAAACACACACGCTGATTGTCTTGTTAATGTTGTTCACCTTCTTCTTGGTCACACTTCTTGCAAACCACAGCCACTCAAGCACTGAACTTGACCCGACCTTTGATCTTGGTGTCCTATGGCACCAATTACTATCAGGCTGTTTCTTCCCCTTGTTCTGAAAAGGGGCATTTCAGAATCCGACATACCAGAGTGAATGTTCTCCAGTTTTGTTTGTTAAATGCGATCCAAAATGCTGCATAAAATGAACTCTTTTACCTCAGCAAACCTCAGTCATCTGAGGCTGCGGTAAGTGTGTGCGTTACAACTGGCACTTGAAATGAAAAGACTTGTTCCTTACCCACCAGGCATCCAGGTTAGCCGCTTTCTGTGCCAAAGCATTTGTTTCGTGTTTATTTTTCCCTGTTGGTTTTAGTCTGAAGGTTAAAAGTCAGATTGAAAGCCATTTTTATATTAGAACAATGCAGAAAGAACAAACAGGGATGTTCAATAACCTACAGTAGTGGTAAAGAGTCCATGAATCATAGGACCTTAGCTAAAACATTTTTGGTCACTAATGCCAATAAAACAGGCAGTTGACCTGAGTTCATTAAATTTAATTATAATGTATGGTAGATCTGTTCCTCTCTTTCTTTCTGTCTCTCTAAGTGGGGGATTTCTGAGTCTGATATTTTATTATGAGTCCTCGTGCCTTCATTTAGATCCAGTATAAATGAACTCTTCCACCCACATCTTTCTGCAGCTTTCTGTGATCTAAGGAGTATGTAAAGGTTCATCGGTGCAGTTAATGAACAAACAAGTCTTATGAGTCAATTATTTTAATGAATTATTTCCTTAAAAGTCCGAATCAACACTGAATCTTGACTCACTTATTGATGATCTGCAAGATCCGAGTCTGTTCATCATTGCTCTTACATGTACAACCAACTCTTTATCTGTATGTGTTTGTTCATAGTTACTTTTATAGCTCGCCATAATCCTTTTAGTAATAAGTAGGCATTAAAAAGTAATAAGTAATAAGTAGCGTAATATGACAATAAAATTATAACTATAATTATAGAAACCGACATGGGAAGAAAAGCAAGAGGCTTTTCCCAGCCTCTCACCTTAGTTTATGTACAAACCTCTTATTTTCTTGCTTTTCTGTGGCTATAAAAGTTCAATTTAAGTGCAAGCCTGGTTTCCAACACTCCACCCTTTTCTACCCTACTGCCACCCCTCAGCACACCCCTGCCTTTCACTCTTCACTCATTCTTTCAGTTCATTCTTTCCTCCTTTCTCCTCAAAACCAATTGTTTGTTACATTTACTGGCTCTGCCTGGTGTGTGCATGTATTGATTTGCCTATAATGTCATAATTGTGTCATGACCTATTGACTGAAGTTAGTGCCAGCTTGCCAGAGCTTAAGGCATGATTTGTAGCTGTTCAGTGGAGTCTCAAAGGGAATGAACAGGGAGTTCTCTTGAAGACTGGTGCGAGCTTAGGATATAATGCATCGAATTTATCTCATTGAATAAAATGTACAGCAACATTGTGTCTGAGTCTCAATGATTCTTATATAATTTTTTTTATATTCTGTTTTACTCAAAGCAGTGTAGAACCATAAGATATTTAGTTAGACATTTAGTGTGCCCATATGGGATAAAAGAAAGAAATTAATAGGGGAGAGTCAATGGGAGAAAGAAAAAGGGTGGAAATGTGGAATGCTTGTAAAGAAAGGCCAGATTCCTGTACCACATTACAATAACTGCACATGGAGAGCCCAGGGAAGTGATTTAATGAGTGGAGAGTTGAAGTAGAGGTTAAAGGTGCTGTATTTTTTTCCTTGATTTCCCAGAAAAAGTGTTAATACTGTGGCTCTGTGGTGCTATAAAAACATTGCTCTGTTTGTTTGAGCATCCCGACCAGCCTAACTGAAGGAGGTCTGTAATACCTGGTGGCTCCTCAGCTCCTGTGGATTATGAGATCAGAATCTTAGCAAATACAGTCAGTCATCGGGGTATTGTTTGCTTGTTTCATTAATACTGCGTATTTGCACGTCATATGATGCAGTTGTTTGCATGCTACAGCCTAATAGGGAGTGCATATTTTAAATGCAAGGAATCATTTTTGCAGTTATGTTTGCTTATGGTAGGGGCACAGAAAGTGCACATGATAACACTTCAAAAACATAAAAAATATAGAAGTGATGAAAAAGAAGGAAAGAAATAGTATTGAGGTTAAAATGCATAATTATAGTCCTAAGGGTACTAGATATAAGTCTCACCCTGTTGCCATCAGTCGAGCAGTCTTAATAATGACCTTGTAAGGAAATTTTATTCAGGGAAAAAAGGGACGACTGCTAATGTGAATGGGGAAAATCTGTCTTGTGCTGTGCAATTAAATTTGAGCACTAGTGTCATCTCGTGGATGGTAACAAAACCCGTCTTTTACAGAGGGAGTTTGCAGTGTCTGCCTTGCCCACCCAATCAGAATTTAGACACAGATAGTATTAATCTGGGTTTATTTTATTTTATCTTATTTAATTTTTTGTGATTTATGCATTGATTATAAACACTCTGATGGGGGCTGTGTGTTGAGAAGTTTGATGAGGGCCTAGTAAAGGCTATACAAAAAAACAACAACTAAAAAACACCCTTAGCTGACAAGAACCGGGCCTGTTGCAGATCAGTAGCCTACTTTCACAACTCTTAGAACAACTCAACTGCTGTATTTGCTTGTAAAATATATCCTGCTCAAGCTAAATCTGTATGGATAATTAATTAAAACATTTTTTTTACTTGCGTTTTGCTCAGGTTCTGAATAAATGTTTTCAGTTTGTTGAGTAGCCTATTAGCCTACACGGAGCACAAGAGCCCTCTGGCGGCAAATATGAAATAATAATAAGACTTGTTCAAGATTTCTGAGTGAAACAAACAATTCACATTGCACCAGCAGCCAGATTTCACATGAAAGAAGAGGTGAGGATCAATTAAGACCTGAATTACAGTGTTACATTTTGTTTGTTTGTCACAAATGTGTTATTGGCTAACATCCTCAATCTCTTCACGTTGACCTGATATCAAAGATTCATGACCCAAATCACCCAATTATATGTTAAATTACATTCCCCAATACCACAACATATCACTTCTGCATTTTTTATGTTTTTTTTTTTTCTCTCACCTCGGTCGTCTCAGTTATGGTTTCTGTTCAACCTTAACTTCCTAACAGAAAAACCACCTGTTTCACAAAAACCTTAAAAGACAGAAATTAGAGTCATCGACAGCTCTAGACCAAAAACAGAAAGAGTTTTTTTTAGAAAAGCGTTTTTATTTATGAACAAAATGTGGTAAAATGCTTATAATTTGTTACAGATTCGTCAGGCAAACTCACATCCCTGTGGCTAGTCCTTTTGTTACAAAAAATCTTGTGTAGCCTATAATATCTGTCGTAGAACAAAACATGAACGTCTCTTATTTATAAGTCTAAAACCACAATTCTAAAAACCCATAGCAAATGGAATTGGAAATGGAAAATTTTCGTGAATGAAATTAGGTTTAGTACTTCTTTTTTTCTTTCTTTACCAGTGTCTTTCAGCTGCAATGGCCAAACATTTAAAGAAGAAGAAGAAGATCGAGCGTCTAAAATCCATCCGAGACAAATATTGTTATGCAGTTCAGTCGTTTGTGGCAACAACTTCAATTACAGTCGATTTAAAAGTAGCCTACTTCATTTATTATTTTTATGCACAATAATATGTTTTAAACCTTTTTATCATAAGAAATTAACACACACAAAAAAATATATAAATAGGCTACAACAAAGGATGCCTTTTTAGGTATTTACATGTGTAGCACTAAAAACATACTTTCCGAGTCTTACAAAATGTAAACCATCACTACCAAAGTACACAGAAAAGAAAGTACGTTTATCACGGTAGATTTAGTCCCCGAGCTCCCCTTAGCCCCGCAGTCCAGCTGGTTATTGCTTGGCGTTCTGCTTTCTGGGTTTCCTTCAAAATGGACCGGTTGACAGGCATCTCCTATCTCTTCACAAGCGAGGATGATGTGTTTGGTTTCATTGCGCATGTTTCTGATCCCACACGCGCCTTCAGTGATATCGATCCGCACCGTTACGAAGGAGAATTTTTCTTTACTGATACACAGGTTACCGGACATGGTCTTGCCCCCAGCATTAGTACACACATTTTCCACCCGCTGTTTCTCGCTGGCACGGAAAAACGACTGCGTCGGTCTGTTGCACGTGTGAATTTTCCTCAGGAAAGATTCCCACGCGTTTTGGTCCCACGTTTTTGGCACCCCATCAGGAATATGGCGCTTGAGGAAAACATTATGAGCGTTGTTGTACTTCGCTGGCATACAAGGCTTAGAGTTCGGATCCACCGAGTGACTTTGAGGCAAAACAAATGCCAAAAATACCAACAAAGGAAACATTTTGAAGACCTAAAGAGAGAAAAAAGTAGATGTTTCTCAAAACTATTACGCTTAGCAGTCAGTTCCTAATGATCAAGTGGTCCCTCCCTATCATATAGTCATCTAAAAATAGCATGCTAACCACAGCTCTGCTGGCGTCTGTGGAACGCGCGTGGTTCACTCCCTAAAAAGCAAACTGAGCATTGGATTAATGATTAGGCCTACTTACCGAAATGTTGCAGACCTACACCTACGTGTTGGTGTCTACGCGAAGCCCTCCGGTGGACAGTCTTTTTCTTCTTTCTTATATCTTTTTTTTTTTTCATCTAGTGTGGAGCTATTTCTCTCTTTGAGTTTCAATCTCCAAGTGTATGACCAAAAGCCTGAATCTTGTTCACGTTAACCATCAGCTCTCTCAGCTATGATTGTGAGCCATTGGATGACTCATTGTCTTTTTTCGGTCAATTAGAAATGATAGTTTAGCTACTCTATTTGGATATTAATGTTTGGCCTATTATATAAAGAAAACATAGAATCTATTATTTGATGAAAAGATTGACAAATTAAGTTTTTTTATAATGAATTCATAACCTAAATTCATAAACTCAAATTTAAATTCATAACTCTAAGGGCCCTATTTGAACGATCTAAGTGCTTGGTCTAAAGCGCACGGCGCAAGTGCACTTAGATCGTGTCCGAATCCACTCTTGATAGTTTAATGACAGGAAAAATGGTCGGCGGATCCGGTGCATGGTCTAAAAGGGTTGTCCCTATTCTCTTAATGAGTAATGGGTGTTTTGGGCGCAATGTGAAATAAACCAACCAGAGTCTCATCTCCCATTCCCTTTAAAAGCCAGTTGCACTCGCACCATGGCGGATTTGATATTACATGGTGGAATTTGCAAGTGGAAAAACTGAACGCTTCTCTAGCGAGGAAACGTATCTGCTCATGCGTGAGGTTAAAACGTGTGAGCAGACCATCTATGGGACAAAGTGTACGCGCTTTGTGCACCCACCATATGCCCTTTAAATAACAAATTTAAAGTTGCCAGTTGCAGTTGCCTCAAAATAGCAAAGCGCCAACAATGCGCCTGAACCATAGACTGTAAAAAAAATGTGGACGTAGTGTCCGTGATGTCACCCGTAGGTTTCTGAAGCCTAAAGTGGGCGTAGCCGACCGTCGCCATCTTGGCAGTGCGTCACTCCCGAATTTATTTATTTTTACAGTCAGACAATAAGCTGAGGTAACGTGACGGCTAACAGACAGCAGACAAACGGCTAATGATGACTAATGACCAAAGCAGCGGGAATCCACCTGTCACTCAAAAGTGGACACCCTTAATTATGCAGAAATTTAAGGCTTAATATAATTTAAACGGATGAGTTATAAAAAAATTCACCCCCCTCACAGTTGTCATGAATGGCAAAATGAGCTGTATAGACCAAAGCCACTTTTTGCTCCAGGCTGTAAAAAAAAAAATTCTGCTGTAAAGTTGGGCATTTCAACATGGGGGAGATGCATATTTGACTCACTTTTGTAGCCAGCCTCAAGCGGCCAGTCGATGAATTGCCGTTTAATTCACTTCTGTGTTGGTTTCAGGGGGGCAGGGTTTCATAAAATATTGAAGCTTCCCCGGGCGCCCCCATTGATTAGCAGACCATCACCTACTGTTAGCATTCCATTGACTCCCATTCATTTTGGCGTCACTTTGACAGCGAATAACTTTACATCTGAGGCGTTTAAAGACTCCATTTGTCCATTATTTATTTCTAAAGAAATGTTTAATGGAGCACAAGTAATAAAGAAAGACATTTGTTTGCATCTACAGCCGTCTACATGGACTCTGTTTGTACGCGTTCTAAACTTGCTTACTCCTATTATCAACAGCAACGGCATTTGAAAGCCATTACATTGCATAACTATGGCAAGCCGTTTTAACATTTAATCATTTAAACCGACTAGTCTCTATTTTCATACTAGTAGGCTACTTATTTTTTAGATACTAGTATCTATTCCATTAAGTACTAGTACTTATTAATTAGCTACTAGTGCTTATTCTTTAGGTACTAGTGCCTATTATTTAGATACTAGTGCTTATTCTTTAGGTACTAGTACTTATTCAATAGATACTAGTACTTATTCATTAGATACTAGTACTTATTCATTAGATACTAGTACTTATTCATTAGATACTAGTACCTATTAAATAGATACTAGTACCTATTAAATAGATACTAGTACTTATTCATTAGATACTAGTTCTTATTTATTAGATACTAGTACTTATTCATTAGATACTAGTACTTATTCATTAGATACTAGTACCTATTAAATAGATACTAGTACCTATTAAATAGATACTAGTACTTATTCATTAGATACTAGTTCTTATTTATTAGATACTAGTACTTATTCATTAGTTACTATAGTACTTATTATTAGATACTAGTACTTATTCATTAGATACTAGTACCTGTTAAATAGATACTAGTACTTATTCATTAGATACTAGTACTTATTCCAATAGTGACTAGTAACTATTCTTTTGTTTCTAGTAACAATTTTTTTTTTTTTGCCATTGACTTCTATGGGGATCTGTCATTCAGATATCAACTATTCAGTTCTGACTAGTATGTATTCCAATTGTGACTAGTACATATATATTAGATACTAGTAGTTATTTATTAGGTACTAGTACTTATTTTTTAGATACTAGTACCTATTACTAGATACTAGTATGTATTCAATAAATACTAGTACTAAGTCATTAGATACTAGTACCTATTAAATAGATACTAGTACTTATTCATTAGATACTAGTACTTATTCAATAGATACTAGTACTTATTCAATAGATACTAGTACGTATTCTTTAGATACTAGTACTTATTCTTTAGATACTAGTACCTATTAATTAGATACTAGTACTTATAAATTAGCTACTAGTACTTATTCAATAGATACTAGTACCTATTTATTAGATACTAGTATTTATTCCAAATGTTACTAGTACGATTTTTTATTTTACTAGTAAGATTTTTAATTGAACTCTCCAGTGGCCGTTCTGACTAGTCATTACATAAGACGAGTAAAAAAGCTGTTGTGACTAGTAAAATAAAAAAATCTTACTAGTAACATTCGGAATAAATACTAGTATCTAATAAATAGGTACTAGTATCTATTGAATAAGTACTAGTAGCTAATTTATAAGTACTAGTATCTAATTAATAGGTACTAGTATCTAAAGAATAAGTATAATGAATAAGTACTAGTATCTAATGAATAAGTACTAGTATCTAATGAATAAGTACTAGTATCTATTGAATAAGTACTAGTACCTAAAGAATAAGCACTAGTAGCTAATTAATAAGTACTAGTACTTAATGGAATAGATACTAGTATCTAAAAAATAAGTACTAGTAGCATGAAAATAGAGACTAGTCGGTTTAAATGATTAAATGTTAAAATGGCTTGCCATAGTATGGCTAAAAGAAATCCTGCATCTTGGACAAGCAGTGTAATAGTAAGCTTGCTTCTGACACTAGGTGGTACTGCTGAGTGGTTGCACACTTCCATTCAATACCAGAGGCTGCAGTTTCAGGACCGCATTCTAGGACCTTCTTTTTTTTTGCAGTTGATACAGGCTAGCCAACCCTAAACGTACCCATTGGTAAACCTCTTGAAATATTTAACCTTTGTTTCAATATATGGACAACTGCTTTTAAATTAGTTTTTCTTGGATAGAAAGACTATTTTCTGTGTCTGTGCAAGACTTCAATTCTTTTGCTTCACGTCTGACACTTAACAAAGCGCAGTAAACGGTAAAAAAAATGCTCTACAGACTAGTGTTTAATAAGTGCGTAAATAAATAAAAATACTTTAAAAACAAATACCAGTTTACAACATCCAGCAGCACAATGAACGGTTTTTGCACAGCTAAATAATAACTGGAGACTTAATTTTGTGTTCTGAACCAAAAAAAAGCCTTTATTTTGTTAAAACAGTTACAGTGAGAAAGTTGACAAGATGACATTTTTTCCATCAACAATTTCATCAACCAACAGAAAAAGGTCAGAGTTACAGTACATTGCAGCCGGAAAAACACTTATTCCTCATAAATAGACTCGAGCTTTAGTTTACTGCAGTCTGGTTTGTTATTATTTGGTTTCATCTTTTTTGTATTCACCTGAAAATGATCAGGGAGACATTTGTTTTTAAATTTATCACAGGCAAGAATAACATGCTGTTTCTGACGTTTGACACTTTTGACTATTTTATTCTTACAGTCAATGTTAACAGTGATGAAGGAAAAAGACTTCTTGCTGATGCAGAGGTTGCCCATATACATCTTTCCTCCTGATGAACACACAGCTGTCACATTGTTTTTTTCACTGAAGGCAAAGAATGACTGAACTGGCCTGTTCCAGGTGCCGATTTTGTTAATGAACATCTTCCAGTTCTCTTTTTTCAGATCGGTTGGTGCGTCGTTCCGTACGTGCCGTTTAAGAAAAGTGTTGTGACCATTCTTGTTTTCCGCTTCAGTGCAGGGCTGAGACGGGTGCAGGATGTCCATCTCACTCAGACAGGTGTGGAGTACGAGATTCAAGATGATCACGAATGACAGCATTTTTAGAACCTAAGAATGTTTGTATCAAATCAAAAATGTGAAAAAAGTTACATAAACAGTATGATTACATAGAAATTACATATAGTCACTATAACTTATAAAACCAATTCCGACCATTTAACAGTTACACATTCTCTTACATGATACATATATCTATTCAATGCATAATTAGGAACAGTACATTACCATATTGTACGAAGTGTACCGTCACATCAGGCGCAGTCAGATCTTTACTGATTCACTTCTGTTCACTTCTGGTCTTGCATGAGAAATGGGTAGCTGATAATGAAGTCAACAGGAAGTGGGACACCACCATTCTTTTTTATTAAGCATCTTGTCTGTCTTTAACTCTGTCAGTTTAATTAAATTGCTATGTTGTGCTTTATATATAATTGTGTATATAATTGTTAAGCAATAGAAGCCAATACAGTGCAAAGATTATACAATAGGCCAATGCACAGTACACAAAACTTGCAGTTTTATGATGTGATACAAGATTGCTTCACACACAAACGGTCAGTTAAATCATCTGCTTTTTGCTATATGCACTGAACTTTCAGGTCTTACTATCGATATTTTGACATTAGTGAAATTTGAGTGTGCTGTGTTCATTCCGATATGTATTGGAAGATGTAACACAGACAGCAGTAGTGTTTAAATAAAGAACACAAAGCAGACATAAACCCTCAGATTTTTACAGGAGGATAATTTGGCTGTACTATTATAACAGGATGTATTAAATAACACATGGTTTATATATATTTGTGAGTATTTTTGTCCACTCAAATGCTATCAAATGCTGTCAGATCTTTAACTCCGCTGATTCACTTTCTGTCTGTGGTTTATGATTAAATTAGTTCATCAGGAAGTGGGCTGTAAAGCATCTAGTCTTTCTTTACACTCTTTCATTTAATTTCAGATGTCATTTTGATATTTATATAAAAAAAAAAAAAACTATTTTGCAGATTTTCTTTTTTGTTCAAAATGTTGCCTTTTTATGAAACAAAACATTAAAGTGTCGATAAAAAAGGATGCATTAAGCTAGATAAAATGTTTTAAATGGAAAGAGTTAAAGTACAGTTATATCATTTTAAAGTATTAAAAAATTATAAATAGGAACATAGTAGTATACTTAAAGTGCAAAAATAATATATAAAAAGTAAATTATAAGTATGATGTTATGTTCATTTAAAGAAAGCATACAAGTATACTTGCAGTATAAAACTGTTAAACTAGTTTAGGCCTACTTCAAAGTGTACTTTCATAAACTAAAATAATGTACAGTAGTAGTATTAAAATAGTAAACTACTAGTAAACGTATCCAGGTCCTGCCAATATCCAACAACTTCGCACAGCCATTGAAGAGGAGTGGACCAACATTCCACAGGCCACAATCAACAACATGATCAACTCTATGCAAAGGAGATGCGTTGCACTGCGTGAGGCAAATGGTGGTCACACCAGATACTGACTGGTTCTGACAGTAATAAACAGGACAATTACAATCAATGTGTCAGGGGTCTGTCACTCCAGTTGGTTTAAAGGACAAGTTCGGTATTTTACACTTAAAGGAGAACTCCGGTCAATTTAAAAAAAAAATTGTACATTTGGAGTGCTGTCAGTACAGAGAACAATGACAAAAATCGGTGTTGCCTACACCGTGTTATCCTCTTTTTAAAATTTGCACCCTGTTGACTTCAATGGGGCAAGTTTTAAACCTGCTTTTAGGCTCTTAACATCCTTGATGTGTCATTACAAGTGCACAGGTCATGTGAGTGATTCCTTCGGAGTGAACGCGAGTGAATCTGACTGCAGTAGATGTGAAAGATATTAATAAAAATTATGTTTATTCAGCCAGCGCACATACCTGTATTTACATCCTGTTTTCGGTCGAAGTCCACAGTAGTCGATTGTCGAGTTCACGCGCATAGGTTTAGTACCTATGATCACGCGCGTGAACTCGACAATCGACTACTGTGGACTTCGACTGTAATGCTGCCTGAATCATAATCATACACTGTTCGTTTGAGGCCAGAGGAGAACTGGCCTCCCGACGGAGCCTGGTTTCTCCCAAGTGTTTTTTTTTTTCTCCATTCTGTCACCTGATGGAGTTTTGGTTCCTTGCCACTGTCGCCTTTGGCTTAATTTACTAAATTAATAACTTTTTTACAACAAAAATGAACCATCACTGAACTTACTTAAGCTGGACTATGACGCTATTTTCTTCTAGATCTTCTGTACAGCCAAAACAAACTTTGTTGCATTATTTTCCTGTTATCACTGTAAAGCTGCTTTGAAACAATATGTATTGTTAAAAGCGCTATATAAATAAAGGTGAATTGACTTGACATGCGGCTTTGAAATTGCTCGGGTCATGTGCTCCCTAATGCATTGTGTGTGCGGAGCTTGGTGTACGGATCGTTGTTATACTAATTTCTGTGACCTATCTAATTCTGAGGCCGAAGACGGCTGTCATGAACCGGGTATCCTTCTCTGTCTCTCTTTCTCCCTCTCCTGGTTAGTTTCTCACACACACACACACACACACACACACACACACATACACACTCATCCACTCATCTCATTATCCTCTTGTTATCACTCCCAGCTGTTCCCCATCTCCGCGCCTCTTCATTCTCTCCTCTCTTCACCTGTTCCTCCTTTCTCTGATAAGATGCTCTATTTCTAGTCTCCTATTCCCTTTGTTCTTCACCAGATTATTATCTCATGTATCATACGTACCTGATGCTGGTTCCCTTACCTCCTATCCTATCCTATCCTATCCTATCCTGTTTGGTGCGTGTTGTTGCTTGAATATATCTCCGCTAAACCTCTGCTCTACCCAGCCTCCCGCTGACATGAGTCTGCTGTTGCCAGTAGCGCCCACCGCTTGCCTGGACGCGCTCTCTGCTTTCTCCGGGATTCCCCGTTTCTGGCGGTGTGACAGTGGTGAGAGAACAGCAGTTAAGAAAGCATCTTATCATAGCGATGTGGATTAGTTTGCACCAGCTCTGCAATTCGGCACTCCAGCAAAGTCACATCATGTTTATTTATATAGCACTTTATGCAATAGATTTTTTAAAAGCAAGCAGCTTTATAGTAAAAAAGTGTACAGTAAACAGTGTCTCTTCTCTTCCTGTTTTTAATCGCGGATATCTGACCTCGACAGACTGAACAAGGTACATCTAACTGCAGAACCACATGTCACAGCAGTCTGAGAATAGCAGCACCAGGCCAGCAGCCTCAGACCCAAAGTTAGTGTGGTGCTGACGAACCCATATCCCGCCCAAACTACTAACCCTACCCTTCTTTATAACTATAAGCTCTTCCTTATCGAATACCCATTCCCACCCCACCACTAAACCTAGCCTTAATGATGCTATAAGCTCCACTCCAACACTGATCTAAGACTGCTGGCCAGGCGCTGCTGTCCTCACATTGCTGTGACGTAAGGATCTGCGGTTCTGCAGTGGGTTATAATTGGACTGAACAGAAGAAATGAACTGCAAAAGATTTCCACGTCGAAGAAGGCGGAGCCTCAGAGCCACACCTACCTATTATGTAATCCCCATGGACCAATTGTAGTTTGAAGGTGTTTACCAGCCAGAGCTGGTCAAAAAAGCTGTTTTGAACACAGCGCCTACTATGGTCACAAAATTCAGTGTTCGATTTTGGTTAGGTGTCGAGGTCTAGCCATTCATGCTCTATGTTTTGTCTTTTGCTGAGCACACGGTTCGAGTGTTTATTCCGTCACCGTGTGTGCTCTTGTCTGGTCTTGTACGTATTTGTTGTACACCTGGTTTGTGAGATTTCATTGGTCAGGGGTATATTCCAGAAAGCAAGGCCACACACATACTGTATAACCTACTTTAATCTGAACTGTGGGTTGATTAGCCTAAACCTTGCTTATGTCAGTTCCAAAAGACCTGTGAAAAGTTAGTTCAATTAACTTCCAATTGGTAACCCAGAGTTAAGTTGCATGCATGGTACATAAAGACATTGCCAAAGGATCACTGATTTCTGGGGTCACCATGGAAATGGATGCTAAGAAGAAGCATGCCAGATACGTGGAAGTTTGCAGTTTAAGTGTATTAGATTAACAACACCTTGTAACACAATAAAATAATGACTATGATCTAATCTGAGAATAAAAAACTAATTTTATGATATAAATGCTGGAATAAGGCAGATAATTTATTAGTGGCCATCTGTAATGTATTGACACTGAACCGTGCACCTACTGAGCCACAGACTCGTTTTCTTTTTTTCTTTTTAGAACCATCATGACATGACTGTGTAGACCCACAATCTTCAGCACCTTCAAACCTCAAAAATTATTTCCCACTGAGTCAGAGCAATACTATGGTCAAAGGTGAGAATGACAAGTTTTTCCTCTGTTAACCATCTATGAATTGTTAAAGTTGAGAAGTAGGAAAGACAAGATGTCAGAGAAGTCACACACTCTTAGCTGAACAGCCAAGTTTATACTTTTTATTTTTTATTTTGAACAGATATATCTGTTTTATCCTTTGAATCCTTTTGTCGGAAGTGTTGCTTTTTGGGATTTGTTATATTAGCCCAATGAAAAGACATTTTCATGAGTCAAATACAGTATTAAATCCTATTTGGTGATTCTAGTTAGTAGGACGTACTTGTAATGATATTAATTGTGTCTACTGTAGGTTTGTAAAAGAAGTAAGTTTATGCTCTCTGTTGTATTGTATACTTAGTGTGGACTTAGCTCACTGCATCTTCTAAGTTATAAGTGGACATTTATCCTAACCCAGATGGTGACCTATAGCTGTCCTAATGCTTTGGTCTGTCTTGGAGGTTGTGAGTAAAAGTGTAAAAGTTCATCTTACTTTGCTCAGTGTAGAAATGGTTTCAAGACAACATTTCACACACTCTCAACTAAAACCCGCAAATTCAGTTCTCCGAATAAAAGCAGAGAAAACACAAGACAGACACAATCACATTAGTATGTAAATTGAATAAAATAATAGTTAACTGTACCATTACCATAGTTGGACATGTCTTACTTGGTCGACCACCACATCAGCTGACCATTTATTCCAATCTCCTTGCACCTGCACTGCTTGTAGCTTTTTTGAAGATGACTTGTTAAAAAATACTGACATATTTTAAGAAAAAATAACATCAAATTAACTATTTCTTTAACAGAGATCTCTGTGGAGAGAAGCAGACCCCATGGAGCCCTCCATGCTTGTTCATCTGTGCAAAGGTCTAGAATTCAAAAAAGACCTTCCAATTACAATAAAAAGTAATTGTAAAACCACTAATTGCTGTTTCAAAATAAACTTAAACTTATAATTTCTTGTGTATCTTCTTGTGAATCTATAATGCTTTGATTAAAACATATTTTAAACAAAAACAACTGTGTATCAACTGAACAAAATGAGGTGAACTGAGTCACACTATTACCGACAAGCACTGAAGAAGACAGACCACAGGCTGTCACCAGTCAACCAGTGGCTATAGAAGCATGCATCTTACATGACTTCACACAACAAACAAAATCTTAATACATGATATAATACATTGAAATACGTACAGTTTAACTTTTTAATGCTGCACACTCTAAAAAATGCTGGGTTGTTTTAACCCAATGTTGGGTCAAATATGGACTAACCCAACGTTGGGTTAAAAATGCAATTTAAAAATGGACAAACCCAGCAGTTGGGTTACATTTTTAATGTAACCAATGCAATTTGTCAATTTTTTAATTGCATTTTTGTCCATTTTTGATTTTGTCCAAAATGCAATTTGTCCATTTTTAAACTGCATTTTTTAACCCAACGTTGGGTTAGTCCATATTTGACCCAACATTGGGTTAAAACAACCCAGCATTTGACCATATTTTGCACTTGCAAAAACATCCTCAGATCCTAAAAATGCTGTCATTCATGGTCATCCTGACTGTTGCGCTCCACACGTGTCTGAGTGAGCTGGACATCCTGCACCCGTCTCGGCCCTGCACTGAAGCGAAGAACAAGAATGCCTATGATACTTTCCTTCACCAACACCTACGCAAGGACATCCCAACTGATCCACGCAAACTAAGAGAATGGCAGAAGTTAATCGACAAAATCAACACCTGGGACAGGAGGATTCAGTCATTCTTTCCCTTCAGAGAAGCAAGAAGTGTGATGGCTGTATGTTCTTCAGGAGGAAAGATGTATGAGGGAAACCTCTACCTCTCAGGTTCTTCACTGTTTACATAAAGAATAGGAAGCAGATCAAGAATGTCAAAGCTCAGAAACAACATGTTATTCTTGGCTGTGACACTTTTGAAAAGAAATGTCGACCAATTCATTTTGAGGCAAACACAGAAGATGCTACACCAGATAATAAGAAACCAGACTGCAGTAAAGCGATGGCAAACACAAGCTTTATTCCTTTTGAGGAACTGTTTCAAATCTAAGCACATGACCTGCAGTAAATATGTCTGGATGTTACTATGTTTTGCTTGCTTTGGCTTGCAGCTGTGTGAGGATGTCTGCTCATATGCATAAAGAACGCAAGTTGTGTACTCACTCAATTTTCTATGTGCTTTTGCCTCTTTGATTAAATCATTTATTACTAAATAAAGCATGAAAAAAAAAAAAAAAAAAAAAACCCTGTGTCCTCCATGTTTAAAATCTATCTTTCTCATATCCCCCGTGCATTATATTTTAGTGAATTTCTCTGACACCAAAAATGTCAGTTTTAAAGTGCATATTCTGCATGACAACAACTTCTCATTGATCTTTAAAAATGACCGACATTAATTTAGTGATCAAATTTAGCACTTTTTGGGAAATATGATAATATCTTGTAATTATCATTTAAATCTGACTCATTTTCTAATGGTTTGTCATTGTCATAAATCTCAGGAAAATGTTATGGGGTTTCTAATCAAAATATGACTTTCAGTTACAAAGCAGGGCCACTGTACAAGACTTAAATCATGTTTATCATGAAGGAGTGGATTCTGGAATCTAATGATTGATTATAATCAAGGTTTATCTAATGACTTCTCTAGGCTTATGAGATTTTACTTTGTTATAGAAGTTACCAGTGTAATTGTTGTTCTCCTCTAATGTCTGTATTTGGTATCTGAGAGGTGACTGCGGGTCTACTGCCAGGAATGCAGTAACAGTGCTTGCTTATTTAGCCCTATTTCCAGAAATGAAATATGGACTCATTTTGTTTGAGAAAGGTCTCTATGTTAAAACATATATCTGTTCTTCTAGCTCACCATGATGACTATAGGTCACAAGGGTCATTGGAACCAATAGTTTAAGTGACCATTTCTTAGTTAAATCATTTACTTTACTGTTCTATACTAATGTGTCCTCTCATTGAGAGAAAGAACATGTTATCTTGATGTTTTGAGAAGACTCCTGTAAATAGAGTCTGGCCAAATCCAACCTTGAAGAAGCTGTGTGTCTGTGTGTGTGTGTTAGTATTCTTGGTTACACGTTAAGGAACAAGTGGCATTATTGGAGATTGACTGACTTGTTTTCTTCGACATGTTAGCGCCCAGCAACGCAGATCTGAAACCTGGAAGGTCAAGACGTGCCTAAATTCAGGGTCTGAGTGTCAGCCGCATAATCGATGGAGATATGCTTCAGTCTATCTGTCCATGTGTGGAAAATTACTGACTATTTCTTACAGCCAATCAGAATCATTCAACCATGAAGCAAGGACGTAGCTTAGACCTTGGTGAAGGATCTTTCTAACTGTAACAGGCCTGTCAGGGTTCTGCCCTGGCAGCTTTGTCTGTGTTGTCTTTGTTTCATGTCTCTATGTTTGTGTTGTGCTTGAACATATGGCTCTGTCTTTGTTCGTGTTGGCCATGTGGTCCTCTGTTCCTGCCTCCATGTTTCCCTGTACCACGCCCTCTTGTCTAGTTGGGTCCTTGTTTGTCTGTGTTGTCACCTGTTCCTCATGTTCTCTGCTCCCTTGTTGAGTCCTCGTTTGCCTGAGTGTGTTCACCTATTTCTTGTCTGAATGTGCTCACCTGTTCCTCTTGTTCTTAGCTCTCTTTATATGTGTTCTCTTGCCCTCATGTTTTGCCAGTTCGTTATCATTAAGTGTGTTGTGCTACCTGTTACTATTGCTCATGGTTCCAGTTGTGGATTGTGATACCTAGATACCTTGTCTTGTGTTTGTTGTATTCCCTATCCTGCAAGCTGGCTGCTTCCTCTCTCTACCAAGCAGCGAGACCAGTGCAGTGACTGATCGTGCCCTGTGAGTCCATACGTGTGCTGTATTATCCTGTCTGGCTCTTACTGCATCCATTGACCTTGTGCTGCACATCTACCTCAGAACACCAGTGTGTTCACCTTGGGCTGGTCTCAACTGCCACCCTCTCAGCTTGCCTGTCATTGTGCTTTGTTCCCTGCCTACTGTTTTGACTGTTATCACCTCCTCACCCACCATCTCTCATCTTGTCAACTGTCTTTCAATAAAACCCATTAACACTCATTCTGCGCTTGAGTTCTCTCTCATAGATCCATAACAAGGGCGGCCTGCAAACTCCTTGTGACTTCTGCCTGATGAACCTGCAAACTATCTTCAGTAAAATTTGTCTTTAATTTATTACAATTCTGACTCTTGTCTTAAATTGACTGCATTTCTTACTCCGGTTCTTAATTAATCCTTGGGTCTTTAACTGTAAATTCCCTAAGTCTAAAGGGAAACTAACTTTTTTTTTAGGGTCTCAGGAGGATAATATGAACTATGATAAATAATTTACATTATTTAAATTGTTATGCAAGTAGACAATGTCTTTACTTTCAAAGCCTCACCACATGAATACAAAGTAACTTTGTTTGCATTTCTTTTGTAGTAGGCTATGTATTGTACAGTTTTTAGTGGAGAAAGGTAATCATCTAAATTTTGGAGTTAACTGCACAACGTAATTTATTCATATATTAACAAAAAAGTTTCAGTTATGACTGGCTGTGACCACATGATTTCTTTATGAAATGTCCACCAGGTGGCGCTGAATGGTGGCGATCCTTTCATCAGTACTACTGTGAATATATCTGTTCCCATATTTTGATACTTTTTAAAAATACCGTTTTGAATATAAATTGTCTTTACCTGTCCTGTAGGCTATTGAGTCGTTCACGCGCATTAAAGAGCTGCGTCGTCGATGACAAACGAGAAGACATTTGCGAGTTTTGTTTCCTACAATTGATTGTAACTTGTAAGTAAATCTCCAAATACACGGACCAATATAACATTGCTATTTCAGTGTAAGAAATAGCTGTCCTAATGAATCAAACAGAATAGTGAACAATTTCAGACCTTTTTGCAAACATGTTTAAAAGATTGGATTCGCGAATCTGGCATCGCTAATTCTGATTCTAAACAGCTGATAGAAGACACACATTACATGATTGATTGCTGAAATGTTATCAGAAGAAATGATTCTCAGGTCAATATATGGTAATCTCCACTGACACAAAAGGAAGGATTGATCAGTTATAGGGAATATTTTACTGGGGCACAGGATCTAGTGACACCCCTGGAGTTTGCTGATGCAGACTCAGAGGTTGCCCTGATGTAGGCCTAACTTTCCTCCTTTTCATTGAAAGGAAGAAAAGACTGTTCATCGTCCTTTTTCAGGTCTTGATTTTGTCAATAAACCTCATCAAGTTATTATTATCCAGATCAGTATTGACGCAGGTGTCGGTAAAGAAAAATGTCATAAGCTTCTTGTTGTTCTCAGATGTCCAGAGCTCATAGCTTTCATGTTCAGAGGAAGTAAAGCACTCAGACACAATCTGAAGATTGGCATCTGAAGACTTCTTCACAAAAAGAGGCCATGCCATATTTTAACATGAAACTAGGTTTTTAACCACAGATCGAGAGCTGTAGTTTCAACCACAACTTTGTGATGTCATGATACTATGGTTTCAGATAAAAAAAATAATGGTTGAACTATGCTGGTAACAACAGAACTTGTATTCATAGTTGCTTACGATGTTGTACAGCATATTAGGGCATTGCAGGGCCCAGTTTTATGGCGGGGCCCTTCTCTGACTGGAAGAGTGGAGAAAGGTTTGCTACATTTCAACTGAACCCTGGTGGACTATTGCAAACAAATGTCCAACACCATCAGATAAGGCTGCTAGGACACCTGCCAGACACCCCTTGCACTGTAAAAAATATATTGTTGGTTTAACTTAAAAAAAAGTAATTTACCTGGTTGCCTTAAAATTTTGAGTTCATTGAATTTTTTTTTTTTTTTTTTTTTTAAGGTTTAATAAATAGAAACTCAAAATATTATGTTATCTGGACCACATTCATTATCTAAGGTGATTTGACAAAAGATTAAAAGTTGTGATAACAAATCATGAAAATATTTTTTTACAGTGGGGGTGTGTTCACACTCGTAGTTCTGTTTTCTTGGTTCTTTTGGTCCAGACATTTAGTTCTGGTTTGCTTAGTGTTTACAATGTCATTTTAAACACAGAACCTAAAGATACAAAACAAACAAACAAAAAAGGCTTTTATGATGTATATTCCCTTATGAAAAGAAAATATATTTCATATATGAATGATCAACATATTATATGGTTTAACAGAATAATATATTGTGTTAATATATTACAATATATTGAATAATACATAAGGAATTGCCGCTATTCATATTGAAAAATATGTGACAATATATTTACTAATGTATCATAATGTATGTAATTTTATATTCAGTACACTTCATAATATATAGATGTATATGTGATCAGATATGGTACTGCATGTGTAATATATTGCAGATATATTTATTCATGCAGCATAAACACACATATATAGATAAATATCTTCACATTTATAAGGGAACATGTATGTGCAATATATGTACACAATGAAGGATACAACTTTGTGAATATTACATGTAATGCTATTTTTGTCTTCATTTATAAATATTTGTATTAATATATAGCCATACATGGTCAATGCATATATTGCAGTATATTGAAAAATATAAGCACTAGTTTCCCATATATGGAAATGTATTATGTAATATATCACATTATATTTTGCAGTATATTTTTATATATTTTTGTTCTTTGCAACAGAACAATGCTGTGTGTTGGGCTAAATATGGTCATTGCATGTGTGTACAAGAATCATGATTGTATTTTTACCTGCTGAGAACTCACAAAGAGCTCATAAAACGTATAAATCTCCGTCACAGACACAAACAAAGATGATGCGGTTCCAATGCCTGTACTGATCTGTAATGGGCAACAATGCAACTATGACGAGAAAAAACAGATATGCTTGGGAATTCTGTCCTTTTTATGGTTGGACATTTTATGGTCACACTGACTCGCACATGACATCACGTCCTGTTTTTGGTTAGTATAGATGTCTTTGGTCAGTGTTGCGTTCATATTTCAGTTGAACCTCGCGAAAGTCGTTTGAAATCAGACTGAGACCCACCTTTTCAGGGGTCTTGGTCCGCTTGTTTGATGCACACCAAGATTCGGATGTTAACCGCACTAACAGAATCGCACCAGAGTTTGTTTTAATCGAACGAAACCTGCTTTTTAAATCTAAAATGTCCCCAAACACTTTGTCCAAAGTCAGTGTGTGTGTGAATCATGTCCTAATAACAAAAGAGGAAATGAAACTAGACAGATGTTTGAATATATAAACTCATGACTTTGAGTGACAAAATAAAGTGATCTAGAAATCAGGATTTGCTTTTACCTAGTAATAGAAGGGTTTGCTGAATTATACATATGAAGAACCAATTATATTGTAGAAAAATGGTGTAATGAATCATGTCACTATTGCCATGCTCCTATTCTATAAAAACTATTGTATTTTTTTTTGCTGGTGGGATTCTCTCTGAAATTGGTCTGAGGTTCTCCGGCCGTGATTAAAGCATATTCGAAGGCATGGTCTGGAGTCTGTTTGATTATTACTATGCAGCAGGTTAAAGACTAGAGATCTTACTTCTATTCTCAAATGATAGTGTTCAGTGGAGCAGAAACATTATTGCCGAGTGATAGTGTTCAAAAAGGTTGAGACATCGGCTGACTCGAACAGGTATTGAAGTATGCTTAGAAGAGTATAAATTCATAGGTGTCTGTGACACCTGGGTTTAACTTCAGTCAGGTGCGTAGGGGAAAATCTACCACAGTAGCCTGTGCATCTATTCTTATGGTTGACAGTCTATTAAATTTTCACTGACAGCCCAGATTTTGCCTTGTTTTAGCCAAGGCAAGGACTGTTTCGAAGGCTATTGGACGCTATTGGATGCAAAATTGCTTGCTAGAAAAACTCTTGCCTGATCATAACCCTTCTTTTTCCAGTGATATTCCACTGACCTTTTCTCTGTTGTAATGTCTCTCAGCCATCTCTCTTTCTATAGTCTTTCTTCATATCTCCCTCTTGCCCTCTCTCTCTCTCCTCCCCCATTATGAGTGTATACGGCCCCTACTGCTGACTGGCTACATGTGTGTTGTGGTGCTCGTTTTGATCCACTTTTTTTTCAAAAATCGCTTACCTCACCTTTAATACAAAATGTATCCTGGATGTCCTGTGAAACCACGACCATGCTAAAACATAAAAGTGAGATTGAGTTTTATAAATTATATTTATTTATATTTTTCATCAACAATTGCATCAGTGGTTCTACAGAAAAGGAATATAGAGATGCTGAAAAAGAAAATCTAAAGGTCATTTGTCTGCAGTTACATTAGAGCCAGGGAAAGACTTCCTCATATACAGATGTTGCATTTGCCTGAAGCTTTAATTTACTGCAGTCTCGTCCGTTATTATTTGGTTTAATATTTTCTGTATCAAAATGAACAGGTAAACATTTGTTGTCAATCTTATCACAGGCAAGAATAACATGTTGTTTGTGAAATTGCACACTTTTGACTGTTTTCTTCATACTGTTGATCTCAACAGTGAAAAAAGAAAAAGATTTCTTGCTGACGCAGAGGTTGCCCTTATACATCTTTCCTCCTGATGAACACACAGCTATGACACTCTTTGATTCAGTCAAGTGGAAAAAAGACTGTTTCTTCCTCTTCCAGCTGTTGAGTTTTGTAATGAACTTCTGCCATTTATTTTTGTTCAGATCAGTTGGGATGTCCTTGCGTAGGTGTCGGCTAAGAAAAGGGCCGAGACGGGTGCAGGATGTCCAGCTCACTCAGACAGGTGTGGAGTGCAACAGTCAGGATGACCATGAATGACAGCATTTTTAGAATCTGAGGGTGTTTGTGTAAGTGCAAAAATGCTGTTAAAATCCAAAAAAAACTTAGATCATTTAATATTTAACTTGTATGGAGAATTAGAAAAAGTACATTACAATATTGTGAGATGTGTGCGGACATCAGACGCAGATTACTTATAGGCTGGTGGTCTTGCAGATTATAATGATGTCAAAAGGATGTGGCACACCACCTTTCCTGTTAGTCTGTGTCTGTCTTTCTTTAACTCTTCATGTTCAAATCCTTTAAAATGGTGTACCTTTACAAGTGTACTTTCTTGATGCCTCATTGAAAAAATGATGCAATAGCTAGTTAAGTTAGCACTGTACAGCGAATATACAATAATAGGTCTGTGCACAGTATGCAAAACTTTAGACACCCAGTTCATGACGTGACATAGATTAGGGCCCTTCATATCATAATCAAAATCCAGGATCCTACAAAATCCTACAAACAGAGGTCTATCAGCTACTGTACCTGATTTTATCCAAATGAATTGATATGAATCAAGATCGGAATCAAATCGCAAGCTTATGAATTGAAATAATTAAATTTGTGTCAAGGGCGAATAAAAACAGTAGCCTACCAGTCATACATTGTAACATGTTGTCACTGAACTTAATTCAATTATATTTAGTTAGCTACAGGGTTCTCAAGTTTTATCAAAAGCTTGGAGTGAGATCACATGCGGTTAGGGGAGGAGCCCTAATGGAACCCCGCCCCCCGCCCCCCAATTTTACCCATTGTTCATAATTAACCAGCACAAATTGAAATGATAACAATTGGTAAATCTGATAAATGTCAGAGCAATTCATCACATCAAATATACTCTTTGATGTTATATTTCAAAATTACAAAAATATAACAAATTGCTCCAAACAGTTTGGAAAAACAAATCTTTTTGCATTTTGAATGTGTCTAGTCGAAATGGTATAATGATTTATTGTGTGGTGGGACATTGTGAACAAATGACATATTAGAGTATTAAGGTGTGTGTGTGTGTGTGTGTGTGTGTGTGTGTGTGTGTATACAAGAGTACACACTCCAGCTTATGAAATGTGTTTTGTGTTGTAAGTGTTTGTTGCACATTTTGATGCCTTGATAACAGGGGTAGGGGGCTCCCACTTGAAGCACTGTGGCTCGATGCCAGACATTTAAATACAAATATTACCCAGAGCACTCTGCTTTAATACATGTAGCCTTAATGTAACTAGAAAGACTATAAATACAGTATAATATATACAATTATATAATATTTAAAATTAAATGAAGAAATACATCTTCATTCCTTCCCATACCCACTAACATTTCCCTTAGTTTCAGATAACGTAAGCTAGCCCTCTGTGCCGGGAGCAGCAGCTCATTTGCATTTAAAGGAACAGACACAAAACGGTGCGTTTTTGCTCACCCTCAAAAAGTGACAACTTTAACATGCTATATAAAAATATCTGTGGGGTATTTTGAGCTAAAACTTCACATACACACTCTGGGGACATCAAATACTTATTTTACATCTTGTGAAAAGGGCATTATACCACCCCTTTAATAGGCTACTTTAGGCTACTAGAGTAAACACAACTACAAGCCAAGTGTAATTTGAATACTTTATTATACTTTTAAGTATATCTCATTGAGTACATATATAGGCCTGTCATGAATCAGACCTCTGTGGCTCTCTCTGATGGCCACCAGAGGGCACCCTCACCTGAATATTGACTTTCCTGGACTCCATTTCCCATGCACCCCGTACAGAGACTAATTACCCGCACAGGTGTTTTCCATTATTTGCTCTACTTAAGCAGCATTCACACTCATACTGATTGTGAAGTCTTGTTTTGCCCCGGCTGACATTTCTAAGCATTTTCCTGGATATCCTGTGACTCTTCTGTGTATGAGCTTGGATTGTTTGACTTCTGTTGATTCTCTGCCGCCTGCCCTTGTGACCTTGCTTTCTGGAACCTTGACTGCCTTGCTGCCTGCCCTGACTTTTGCCCGGTATCGTTTTTGTTTCTGCTCTGCCTCTGATATTCTTGCCACTGTTGTTTTGAACATTGCCTGTTTGACTCTGATCTTGATTAGTAAAGTTTATCTGCAAATGGATCCACATGCTTCTGACCCATCATTACAAGGCCAAATATTCTTACCTTTCTGTCAGTATAAGTCAAGCATATTAAAGTGCAATGTTAAGTCAAACAACAGGAGAGAACATCAGTCTGTGAGTGTTTTTTCCCAGTAGATTTTAGCGCGGCTCTTTGTTGCTAGGAAACTTTGTTTTATTACTCTGGTAAAACGCGCGCCCGCGTGGCATTTGTTTGTGTGTCGAGACTTTTGACTTTCGCTTGGCTAAATAGTAGGGCGTGGCCAAAGCCAGTTAAAGTATTTATTCTACCCATCTGCTAGTAGGCTACTTGTTAGAAGCAGTCGGACAACAGGAGAGAACATCAGTCTGTGAGTGTTTACTTTTCCCAGTAGATTTTAGCCCGGCTCTTTGTTGCTAGGAAACTTTGTTTTATTTACTGTGTCTTACTCTGGTAAAGGAGCGCCCGTGTGGCATTTGTTTGTGTGTCGTGACTTTTGAGTTTCGCTTGGCTAAATAGTAGGGCGTGGCCTGCTGTATTCAATAACGAGGTATTAAGCGTGCACTGTAAAAAATTATTCCGTAAAAAAATGGATAATGTACTGGCAGAAAATTACCAGGACATTTTCCGTTAAATTACGGACAGTTCCTTCACCTCTAAAACGGAAAATTCTGTATATTAACAGTACATTTTCTGTACTATTAACGGATAATCCTTTATACAGAAATTTCTATATTTATAGAAATTTTATAGCATATATTTTGGTGGCAAATAATTCAAGAACGATATATATATATACAAATTGAACATGGTTTATTTTTGTACAAATTTTCTTGTAAACATTCTAAAATACATTCAATGTATATGTATATGTAAAATGTAAAAAAAAAAAAAAAAAAAAAAAAAAATTATATATATGACATAAATGAAACCCTTTACAAAGCACCATTAAAAAGTGCTTGTATTGTGGAATACATTTTGAGACATTAAACAAACAAGAGACAGAATTAAAAAAAGAAAACATGAGAAGGTACTTGCACAATATTGGTGTTGCACCAAATAGCTCACAAAATTCTTTGGAAAAAAAACTTCATAAACTGTGAAAGTCAAGATTCAAAACATTTTCAAATACAATACAGAAAGAAACAAACAAAAACAAATGGAATACGAATACAGGTCTGCTGCTTTTATCATTAAAAATAGCTTTAGACAGTCGATAGTAGAGTGAAATGTTAGTGTTGATGCCATTTTTCTGTAAGAGAACACCATATTCCTTAAAGGGTTAGTTCACCCAAAATTTTTAATTGTCATTAATTACTCACGCTCATGTTGTTCCACACCCCACAAGACTTCCATTCGTCTTCAGAACAAAAATTAAGATCTTTTTGAGGAAATCTGAGAGATTTCTGTCCCTCCATTGACATCTTACGCAACTACCAATTTCAAGGTTCAGAAAGGTATACAGACATAAATGTAATCCATGTGACTCCAGTGGTTTAACCTCAAATTTAGGAAGTGGCACAAATGTTTTGTGTGAAGAAGAAAAAATAATGACCTTTTTTTTCTCACAAAATATAGATCGCTGCTGACCCAGCAGGGTGAGAACACAAGCTGAGATGCTCATGTGAATGTATAAAAAATTGTGACAAAAGACAATTTGGGTATTTTTCCACACAAAGCATTTGTGTCGCTTTTTTGGGGGGTTAAACCAATGAAAAGACATAGATCACACCGTGTTCTAACTACACGCAACACACGATAAAAGGTATATTTTCATGTCAATCAGAGTTTTTGTCCTAACCAGTGACACGTGACGATTCTATTTTAGAAACGGTTTCTATTTTCTGGAACACAAAAAAAAAAAAAAAAAAGTCAACTCATTGTGAACAAACAGGTGTATTCTTTGACAAAGATTGTTTCAGTTGTTTAAATGGTGTAATATTTATGAATTTGATTATGTACTTATCAATTTAATTGTGACTGCTGTGCACTTGCCAAGAGAACCTGCCCACACACTGTTCTGATTGGCTTTTTGGTTTTTAATTGATTTTGTCGCTTTACAAGGTCACGATGCATTTGGTGTGGACAGGAAAAACTGCTTGTTGCTAGAACCTTATCACATTGCATTTGGTTAGGACACCGTGTTATTTTAATGGTGTCTTTTACTACCTTTCTACCTTTCTTGAGCTTGAAAGTGGTAGTTGCGTAAACTGTCAACAGAGAAAGAGAAAGAGAGTCAACAGAAAGCTGAGAGTGTGTGAGATGTATTCAATCCACATGTTCTCCACTGAGTAAAATTAGTAATTTTACTCAGTGGAGAACATGTGGTTTGAATACATCTCACACACTCTCAGCTAATACCAGCAGACTTGACCAAAAGGTCATCCATTTTAAATTTAAAATGGACTTGCCCTCTATGTTTAAATATCAATATATCAAATTATATTTCATTGATAAATTATATTTGATATACTTGATTCTTATAGGTTATAAACAGTCTATGTTCTTACTTTCAAAACATAAATAGGCCTACAAAGAAACGTGGTATATAATATAACATGCATTTAAAAATTGTTGACTGTTTTGATTATATTCTGAGCTGTATCATTAATATCTCTCGTACACACAGTAATATCTCAGTATTGGGAATGGGATACTCATAAATTAACACAACATTCTTCATTGAAATCTATCGCCAAAGGTGAGAATGACAGCTCCTCCTGGATTACTGCCCCACCAGCAAAGTGAAAATGTGGGAGAGACAAGATGGCAGTTACCTGGTATCATGGGAAAACTATACAATATCCTTCCATTTTTCAAAATGTAAAATAGACATGTTACACGTACTCTTTTGCTGTTTAACAGCAGTTTTAAACCTAGCCTAAATGATGCTATAAGCTCCACTCCAACACTGATCTAAGACTGCTGGCCAGGCGCTGCTGTCCTCACATTGCTGTGACGTAAGGATCTGCGGTTCTGCAGTGGGTTATAATTGGACTGAACAGAAGAAATGAACTTCAGAAGATTTCAACGTTGAAGAAGGCGGAGCCTCAGAGCCACACCTACCTATTATGTAATCCCCATGGACCAATTGTAGCTTGAAGGTGTTTACCAGCCAGAGCTGGTCAAAAAAGCTGTTTTGAACTCCAGAAACAAACACAAAACGAATTTAATTTTAGCCTAATTTTGTTCGAAATGATGTCACAACATTTCGCTCTTCGATTTCGCTTGTAGTATATCGGGGCCTTTACCCTAACCCCAACCCTGTCCTTAACCCTAGCATCACTACAGCGCCTACTATGGTCACAGAATTCAGTGTTCGATTTTGGTTCAGTGTCGAGGTCTAGCCATTCATACTCTATGTTTTGTCTTTTGCTGTGAGCACACGGTTCGAGTGTTTATTCCGTCACCGTGTGTGCTCTTGTCTGGTCTTGTACGTATTTGTTGTACACCTGGCTTGTGAGTTTTCATTGGTCAGGGGTATATTCCAGAAAGCAAGGCCACATACTGTATAACCTACTTTAATCTGAACTCTTGGTTGATTAGCCTAAACCTTGCTTATGTCAGTTTCAAAAGACCTGTGAAAAGTTAGTTCACTTAACTTCCAATTGACCCTTCGCTAAGCCCCGCCCTCCTTAGTTACTGTTGCTACGCCTGTCAAGCTTTTGCGCCTGGCACGTCTATTACAGTATATGCACCGGTTTCAGACATTCCAAGGAGATAATTAGTCATTTTTGGCGAACAGGTAAAAATCTGAGAGAGCAAGACAAAAGGGACTGCACTGCAGTATGCATTCGAGGGATATATCCACGACATAATATGCAAACGATTAGAAAATAATTTCATCAAAATTGAAGCTAAAGCCTAGATCGTTAGGTTCCAGCGCAAGCAGCAGTGCCTCATACGCTGACCATTCAAATGGGAAACACACAAATTGAGGAACAGCTATGTGCATGCACAGCAGGGTGAGTGAAATTTGAAAATCTAATATTTATAAATCAAACAGCTTATCCATAAGTATTGTGGAATAAACACAAGACATTAGCCTGACCACTTTGCAATGATAACATTCTCCCGCTTATATTTTTAGTGCGCCATGGCTAGCTCACACGTCGTGGGTCACATAAGTGACTAACGTTACTGTTATGAACTGATTAAGTTTGCATACCAACCTTTTCTTTGGAGATCTCCGGCAAGCCCCCTGATGTTCCCTCCTTTTACTAACTACCTTTTACTTATACTAGAAGAACTAACACCGGGAGTCGCGATCGGATTGGGGTACTAGTTTAGCCGTCAATTAACAAAATGCTGAAATATATTTTTAATTAACGTTAAGTTATGTCAGTGAGCCTCCATCTTGCCTTTAATCACACTGCATGATCCACGCGCTGGACAATAACTTTATTCTAGAGCTGCTATAAACCCAAAACACTTTACTTTTAATTTCCTATTATCAATGTAAAGCTGCTTTGGAACAATCTACATTGTTAAAAGCGTTATATAAATGAAGATGACGCCCGGCATTTCTCCCCTTGGGTTTTAGGTTTCGGGAAGGGAACAAAATCCACCACCCCATCCAAACTTTTAGGATACCGGGTATCAGATTTGCACAATCCATACGCACAACGCTTCGGCATGTTTCCCTCGCTCGAAAGCTTGCCAGACCTCCCGCGCCTAGTTACGGTTGCTAAGCCACGATTGGCCAGTGGCGGTTTTCGGCGTGGCTTAGCGAAGGGTCAATTGGTAACCCAGAGTTAAGTTGCATGCATGGTACATAAAGACATTGCCAAAGGATCACTGATTTCTGGGGTCACCATGGAAATGGATGCTAAGAAGAAGCATGCCAGATACGTGAAAGTTTGCAGTTTAAGTGTATTAGATTAACAACACCTTGTAACACAATAAAATAATGACTATGATCTAATCTGAGAATAAAAAACTAATTTTATAATATAAATGCTGGAATGAGGCAGATCATTTATTAGTGGCCATCTGTAATGTATTGACACTGACCCGTGCACCTACTGAGACTCTTTTTCTTTTTAGAACCATCATGACATGATTGTGCAGACCCACAATCTTCAGCACCTTCAAACCTCAAAAATGATTTCCCACTGAGTCAGAGTAATACTATGGTGAGAATGACTAGTTTTTCCTCTGTTAACCATCTATAACTTATTAAAGTAAGTTGAGAAGTATAAGAAAAGATTTCATAGAAGTCACACACTCTTAGCTGAACAGCCAAGTTTATACTTTTTATTTTTATTTTGAACAGATATATCTGTTATTTTATCCTTTGAATCCTTTTGTCGGAAGTGTTGCTTTTTGGGATTTGTTATATTAGCCCAATGAAAAGACATTTTCATGAGTCAAATACAGTATTAAATCCTATTTGGTGATTCTAGTTAGTAGGACGTACTTGTAATGATATTAATTGTGTCTACTGTAGGTTTGTAAAAGAAGTAAGTTTATGCTCTCTGTTGTATTGTATACTTAGTGTGGACTTAGCTCACTGCATCTTCTAAGTTATAAGTGGACATTTATCCTAACCCAGATGGTGACCTATAGCTGTCCTAATGCTTTGGTCTGTCTTGGAGGTTGTGAGTAAAAGTGTAAAAGTTCATCTTACTTTGCTCAGTGTAGAAATGGTTTCAAGACAACATTTCACACACTCTCAACTAAAACCGGCAAATTCAGTTCTCCGAATAAAAGCGGAGAAAACACAAGACATACACAATCACATTAGTATGTAAACTGAATAAAATAATAGTTAACTGTATTACCATAGTTGGACATGTCTTACTTGGTCGACCACCACATCAGCTGACCATTTATTCCAATCTCCTTGCACCTAAACTGAGCTGCACAAGATGACATGTTAAAAAATACTGACATATTTTAAGAAAAAATAACATCAAATTAACTATTTCTTTAACAGAGATCTCTGTGGAGAGAAGCAGACCCCATGGAGCCCTCCATGCTTGTTCATCTGTGCAAAGGTCTAATTCAAAAAAGACCTTCCAATTACAATAAAAAGTAATTGTAAAACCACTAATTGCTGTTTCAAAATAATAAACAACTTAAACTTATAATTTCTTGTGTATCTTCTTGTGATTCTATAATGCTTTGATTTAAACATATTTTAAACAAAAACAACTGCATATCAACTGAACAAAATGAGATGAACTGAGTCACACTATTACCGACAAGCACTGAAGAAGACAGACCACAGGCTGTCACCAGTCAACCAGTGGCTATAGAAGCATGCATCTTACATGACTTCACACAACAAACAAAATCTTAATACATTTTGTTATCTGTTTCTTCTTCATTTTCCTGTTATTCAGAATGTGAAACTGTAATTATTTACAGTAATTATTACTGTTTCAAATATGTTAAAATATGCTTTAACATGATCATGTACTACTTTCACAAATTAAAACCTCAAGGTGTAATTTTTATGTGAAAATTAAAGTGTGAAAAGAAGCTCGAAGATGGTTTGCCACTTCCTTCTGGACTTGCTATACCATAATTTTTTTCCATAGCACACGTACCTATATAAACCTGAAACAAGTCTAAGCACTGACAAACATCTGACTGGACACAATATGGTGATGTATTGTTTCTAATTGTCAAAAAAACTTTTTTGCTGGTAAATGTTTTAAGAACAAGACTTTTCATTGTTGTTAAATTGCCATAGTAGTAGTAATTAAGTAACCAAATTTGATTGTACTGCATTTGAAATACGTACAGTTTAACTTTTTAATGCTGACCATATTGGTATCAATCTGCATTATAAAATAGCATTTTTGCACTTGCACAAACATCCTCAGATCCTAAAAATGCTGTCATTCATGGTCATCCTGACTGTTGCGCTCCACACCTGTCTGAGTGAGCTGGACATCCTGCACCCGTCTCGGCCCTGCACTGAAGCGAAGAACAAGAATGCCTATGATACTTTCCTTCACCAACACCTACGCAAGGACATCCCAACTGATCCACGCAAACTAAGAGAATGGCAGAAGTTAATCGACAAAATCAACACCTGGGACAGGCCGATTCAGTCATTCTTTCCCTTCAGAGAAGCAAGAAGTGTGATGGCTGTATGTTCTTCAGGAGGAAAGATGTATGAGGGAAACCTCTGCATCAGTAAGAAACCTCTCAGGTTCTTCACTGTTTACATAAAGAATAGGAAGCAGATCAAGAATGTCAAAGCTCAGAAACAACATGTTATTCTTGGCTGTGACACTTTTGAAAAGAAATGTCGACCAATTCATTTTGAGGCAAACACAGAAGATGCTACACCAGATAATAAGAAACCAGACTGCAGTAAAGCGATGGCAAACACAAGCTTTATTCCTTTTGAGGAACTGTTTCAAATCTAAGCACATGACCTGCAGTAAATATGTCTGGATGTTACTATGTTTTGCTTGCTTTGGCTTGCAGCTGTGTGAGGATGTCTGGTCATATGCATAAAGAACGCAAGTTGTGTACTCACTCAATTTTCTATGTGCTTTTGCCTCTTTGATTAAATCATTTATGACTAAATAAAGATAAAAAAACAAAACATGTGTCCTCCATGTTTAAAATCTATCTTTCTCATATCCTCATGAGACCCAGGAATAGACTTTTGTCCATAGAGTGCATTATATTTTAGTGAATTTCTCTGACACCAAAAATGTCAGTTTTAAAGAGCATATTCTGCATGACAACAACAAGTCTTTAAAATGACTGATATTAATTTAGTGATCAAATTTAGCACTTTTTAGGAAATATGATAATATCTTGTAATTATCATTTAAATCTGACTAATTTTCTAATGGTTTGTCATTGTCATAAATCTCAGGAAAATGTTATGGAGTTTCTAATCAAAATATGACTTTCAGTTACAAAACAGGGCCACTGTACAAGACTTAAATCATGTTTATCATGAAGGAGTGGATTCTGGAATCTAATGATTGATTATAATCAAGGTTTATCTAATGACTTCTCTAGGCTTATGAGATTTTACTTTGTAATAGAAGTTACCAGTGTAATTGTTGTTCTCCTCTAATGTCTGTATTTGGTATCTGAGAGGTGACTGCGGATATACTGCCAGGAATGCAGTAACAGTGCTTGCTTATTTAGCCCTATTTCCAGAAATGAAATATGGACTCGTTTTATTTGAGAAAGGTCTTTATGTAAAAAAAAATAAAGAAGTGTGAAGTCCGCACACTGAAAATTACTGCTCCAAAAGAATTTATTCAAGCAACGTTTCGACCCTCAGGTCTTCATCAGGCACAATGGCAATGTAAAGTGAAGTCAACTTTAAATAGACACAGGTGATCACCTTAATTAGGCACACCCAAGAAATCATGTGACACATGAGTGGAAGCACAGGTAATGGTACCCCGTATCGGAATATCACGACCAGTGCGTGGATGACTAAACGATTTACATTTGTGTGTAAAAGCGCACTTACCACACCTATAATTACCTGGAGGAAGAGTTGGAATACCTTGTTTTATACGTGACGGATATTCAGATTTAACAAGCAAGTCACGAAGATTGTTTTGACGTTTAAAGACTAATTTTGGACCATTTTTAAAGACACCTGATAATTTAGGATCACTTGAAATAATATGCCAATGTTTATTTAGGGCTCTACGAAACTCCACACCCAATGCTGAGTACTTCGTTGTGCAAATGGGAGCATTAAGAACTTGTGTTTTATTATGTTTTGTTCGCAAACACTGCATTTGAGATGTCTCGTTGAATTTCTTTTTGGCATTTTCGATCCATTCTATACGGTAAACCACGATTCAAGAATCTTTTAGTTAAATCATTAGATTGATGAGTGTAAGATTAATCCGTGCTACAAACTCTACGCACACGCTTAAATTGACTGATAGGTAAACTCTTAACTAAAGGTCTAGGATGGAAACTATCGCCTCTTAAAATAGTATTGCGATCCGTTGATTTTCGGTACAGATCGGTATGGAGTTTCCCGTCACATATGTATACTCGAACATCAAGAAAACTAATGCTTACTGGATCACATTCCATAGTGAAATTCACACGCTCAGTCCTTGAGTTAAGATAATTCAAAAACGTCAACATCTCTGCAGGTGTGGCCTTAGTATTCATAAAAATATCATCAATATACCGTTTGTAAAGCAAAATTTTAGGGAAAAAAGAATTTGACTCATTTACAATAAAGTCATTTTCAAAAACTCCCATATACAAGCAAGCATAATTAGGTGCCATTTTGCTACCCATTGCAGTACCTTTAACTTGTAAATAAAAATCGTCCTGAAAACGAAAAAAGTTGTTAGTTAAGACAGTACTTGCTAAATCCAATAAGCATGCTGTACTAGGTTTTACATCCACAGATCTTTGTGTTAAAAATTGTTCTAAAGCAAGTAAACCTTCAGTATGAGGGATGTTGGTATATAAACTCTGAACATCAAAAGTAGCAAGAAGCACATCAAAGGCAAAGTCAACACCATATAATGATTCAATAAAATCCATAGAATCTCTTACATAAGACCCTTTTATGTTAAAACATATATCTGTTCTTCTAGCTCACCATGATGACTATAGGTCACAAGGGTCATTGGAACCAATAGTTTAAGTGATCATTTCTTAGTTAAATCATTTACTTTACTGTTCTATACTAATGTGTCCTCTCATTGAGAGAAAGAACATGTTATCTTGATGTTTTGAGAAGACTCCTGTAAATAGAGCCTGGCCAAATCCAACCTTGAAGAAGCTGTGTGTCTGTGTGTGTGTGTTAGTATTCTTGGTTACACGTTAAGGAACAAGTGGCATTATTGGAGATTGACTGACTTGTTTTCTTCGACATGTTGCAATGCAGATCTGAAACCTGGAAGGTCAAGACGTGCCTAAATTCAGGGTCTGAGTGTCAGCTGCATAATTGATGGAGATATGCTTCAGTCTATCTGTCCATGTGTGGAAAATTACTGTGTATATCTATTTCTTATAGCCAATGAGAATCATTCAACCATGAAGCAAGGACGTAGCTTAGACCTTGGTGAAGGATCTTTGTAACTGTAACAGGCCTGTCAGGGTTCTGCCCTGGCAGCTTTGTCTGTGTTGTCTTTGTTTCATGTCTCTATGTTTGTGTTGTGCTTGAACATATGTCTCTGTCTTTGTTCGTGTTGGCCATGTGCTCCTCTGTTCCTGCCTCCTTGTTTCCCTGTACCACGCCCTGAGTCCTTGTTTGTCTGAGTGTTGTCACCTGGGGCCTGTTCTTCGTATGTTGCTAACTCAGTTAGCTGGATTTGATTGTTGACGATTTGGCATGATCTTGGATTGTTTGGTTCTTCGAAGCTCATCCTAGACTTGCTGTCATAGCAACAGGTGCGCAAGCTTAAACCTGCTCGGGAGCAGGCTTATTTCATGTAAACAGGATTAGATTGCGGCTTTATAAGCGGAGCTGATACGGGAAATCCAGCGCAGCGCGATAGTGCACTTTCTGAGATTTTTATCTCGTGACTCGTGAGATTGTTGTTTACATTATTAATTTGTTGGAAACGCACATTTATTTTCGACTTGTCGGAGTCGGGCTTTAACTACAGCACAAACTGTTTGCATTGCCCTAAGATTATTTGCGAGTGGCTCTTTCCTTTACATTATTGGAGATGCGGAGAACTTGATGGAAAGTGCTGTCTGTCGTGTCATTCGGAGTTTACCTGGCGCTTTTAGGTTTAAAAAAACAGTTTTAGGGTTTTTTTTGTGGCATTTCCAAGCCACTTAAGACCCAATGTTGTAAAGCAGTTTTTTTAAAGCAGTTTTTTTTTTTTTTTTTTTTGCTATCACAATTTTTTATGAAGATCATGCAATCATGACCATGCTGATTACAGTATATGTCACTCAGGCTTCACTAACGTGATTGGTACCATAGACTGCTAGACCATAGACTGCCATCAAGGCCTCAATGAAGGGGATTATGTGAACAGAAAGGGGGTTCACAATGTAAATGTGCAGCCCAGTTACTTAATATTCCAGATTAGTAATATTATATCAAATAAAAAAAGGCAGTTGACTAAAATCTTCCATATCACAAATGTGAAAGCAAAATGGCCAGGATCTGTGCATGACTTAAGAATTTTCAGAGATTCACTTTTATGCACATTATTTGAAAGTGCTAAGGAGAGTTCCACAATTAAATATCAAGCTCACTGTATTACATACACTTATGCTGATACTAACAGAACTGCATTTTTTCATAGGTGATTATGACATGTTCCTGCCTGCAGACAGGTGTTTTATGACCCCATTCCCTGACCCAAACCAGTTACAATGCAGCTCTAGTCAGGACAAGGGCACACAATGAAATGAACTCTGGCTAACTAAAGGGAAGATTTCAGTGTCTGAAAAGTCTGAGGGTTACACACCTGACAGGGCCTGTGACATTGTTGCATGTGCCATATTACACAACATTGCCAAAAAAAAACCTTTTCATTAAATGTTTAATAAAATACAAATATGCTTAGTTCCTTGAGTTTTATTTCAATTGTTCTTTGTAAAGACAAGCCAGTGGTCAAGTGTCTGCAACAAGAGATATTAGACACATGCCTCATGCAACAAATAAAAAGGAAAAGTTGGCTATCCACTGCCCACCTGTAGGCCTATGTCTCCTCTGTCTGTGCAGACTCTTCTGTAGGCCTTTCTGTAGATGTGGAATCCTGCAACTTATATTGCAGCCATAAAGCATACAAGTATAAATTAAGTAAAGTTATTTATGCACTTGCAGGTAGGCTAGTTCCTCCATATGACAGTTATCTGAGAGGGTTTATTCACTGTCCAGTGCAATGGAAACAAATGGACATTACAAAGTCTTATACTTTCTTTCCTTTGGAAAGTTAGAAAATGTCCACTTACTGCACATATTTCAGCCACCACTTTCTTGGGAACAGATACAAGTGTTGGTGTATTATGTAAAAGTGCACAAAAGAGGAAAACACAATGTCATTACAATGAACTACACTCGGGAAAAATGTGATCAATAACTCATGGCAAAATATTTTTACATTAACATAAGTTTATCAGTTTTCACTTTCACAAGTCAAAGCAATTCATCATTACTCAAGATTTAACAGTTGAAATGACTATATGGCCTTAATTTAATGCAGCAAAAATTATTTTACAGTGTAGGCTACTAAGATCTTTTCTTTTCTTTTTTTTCTCAGCCTTTTTCTTGGTTGCTTTTATAATCAGACAACCATTTATTTAACAGTGCCTTTTATAAAAGAGACTATAATATAACTAAAAATTACCATTATGTAGAATATTTTTGTACTTCACTTTTATTTGTTCCCATAGTGTGGTGACTCTGACATTACAATGAACAAAATAATTATGCAATTATTAAAATACAAAAATATAGGCTAATAAGTGATAAAAACATCTAACATGGCCACTTCTAACGGATTTAAATTGTCTCCTACCTTTTGCCAGCCCTCTCTCCTGGCTTTTGCAGACTTTGAGGTGTTCCCTGGCGTTTTGATTAAACATTAAAATTCCGAATAAACTTCGACTATTAGTTCTTGCTCTGCTGAGGAGAAAAACTGAGCATGCTCTTTGGCCACACTGAACAGCCAATAGCAGCGTTGCTGATCAATGTTTCTACTATCGATACATATCCCCTTTTAAACCAGCGCATGAACGCGCAATGGGCTTTATGCACAGCTGCACTACTTCCTGAACTTCAGGCAGGTCCTTTGTTTCCTGTCTGCCATTATTGGACAAACTGATTAATCCAGGTGTGCCTGACCACCTGAATTAATCAGTTTGTCCAATAATGGCAGACAGGAAACAAAGGACCTGCCTGAAGTTCAGGAAGTAGTGCAGCTGTGCATAAAGCCCATTATCTCAGATAACTCAATCCAGAGAATGTCTAATAAGGCGAGAAGTTTCACTCTCAGTACACTTCCGGCTTCTGAAATGGTTGCAGTTCCACTCTGATTCCATATGAGGGCGCTCACAGGACGAGTGCAGAATGAATGGAGGTCTATGGCAGTATACCCATCAAAATCCACTTTTCTCAGGATATAATTTTTTGTCTAGTAATTTGAATATTGTATTCGAAAGGAGATGCAAAGAAATTACACATTGCTGGGTGTTAGATTTTTTAGAGTCACTTATTTGCTTTAAAAAGTCTTTTAAAGTGTCAATGACGTCATACACATCGTATGACCAGAGATACTGATTTACAGCAATCCTTCAGTCACTTTGGTGCTTTCGCGCTCTGCACTTTCTTTTCTCTCGAGGCATCGACAACACATCTGACACAGGTAAATACACGTGCTAGAAGAGTTTTTGTTTTGTTTGTTTCTGGTCCTGCTTCGGATGCCACGATGCCATCAAGCGGTATCTCTGGTCGTAATCAGTCCTTCACTGACCAATCAGCGTTCATTAGCGGAATGCTAGCGTGTTATGGGCAACAACAACTCAACCTGTTAGAAATCGAAAGGACATAAGTACTCGTTCATTCAACTTTCGACCTATAACCCATGTTGAACTTGCAAAACCTACTATCAAATCTGAGATTTCTCAACGGCAATCGGGTGAAAGAGACAAATTTAGCCGTCTAGCCCCATAGACTCCCAATCATTCTGCACTCATGGGCGATCGCCCCCAGTGGAACTCTGGTGGAACTACAACCAAAATTCGGTAAATAGGACTTAATAGGGAGTGGGCAGGCTCTCCGTAGACGGGCTCTGCTCAATCCAGCGATACTAATCATAAACAACAGGTGTGTTCGAAGAACCCAATTAGCCGGATCATGATTAGCACGATGATATCATCTTGGATGTGTCATTTGATCTCGGATGTAATAAGCAACGTACGAAGAACGAGCCCCTGGCTGATAATAATAATAACAATAATAAAAAGGGTTGTATATCTGTTATAGAAGAGGTGGTTAGTCATTTAAAAACAAATTAAATGTTTTTATAAAAAACAAAACAAAAAAACAAATATTTTTTTGACATATAACAAACAACAGTGAATGTGTGCTTTTTTTTTTTTTTTTTTTTGCAAAGGGTTTAAATGGATTACTTCACAATATCGTCTATAGACCTTCTTTTACCAATCTTATTTCTTCTTTATTTCATTAAATCATGTTTAATCCATTAATTATTTAAATACTTTAAATAAAATAGCATTCTTTATAGCCTAATACTAACAGAATGCTGTTCCTGACCTTTGACATTTTTTATTTTTAACACCCAAGTGTCGATTAGCACAGTGGTTCTAAGTTGCCAGGCGTTCCTTTCATCAGTACTACAGTGAATATCTGTTCCCATATTTTGATACTTTTTAAAAATACTGTTTTGGATATAAATTGTCTTTACCTGTCCTGTAGGCTATAGAGTCGTTCACGCGCATTAAAGAGCTGCATCGTCGATGACAAACGAGAAGACGTTGTAATGATAAACAGGACGGAAGCAATTGCAAGTAAAAGGTTTATTGAACTTCAAGTTCACTCTAGACACCACAATGCACAAGAAGAAGACTCAGGTTGACTGCAGAAGATCCGATGAAGATCAATCCAAGCCCAGGGTCAGATCCAGAACACAGACAGCAGGAGAGCGTGACGCAGGGATTGAGATGGGCGATCCAGAAGTGCGTGATGCGGTGCAGGTGATCCAGTGAGGTGAACGGAGTGAAGCGATCCGTATCCAGTGCACGGGAAACACGAGGAAGACTGGAACAGGCATGAACACAAGAAGCTTCAAACAACGATCTGACAAACACAAGACGAAAGACAGGGCATTAAATAGGTTGACTAGATGATCTGCAGCTGCCGCTGATGATGATAATGAGCGGTAACGCCCACATGAAACAATCAGTGCAGCGAGACACACACACATACACAAACCCACAAGACCAGAATGAGACAGCGGATCTACCAACCGTGACAGTACCCTCCCCCCTAGGAACGCCTCCTGGCGTTCCCAGACTACCCTACCTGTCGATTGTAATCATCGATAAGGGAGTGATCTAGGATGTCTCGAGCAGGCACCCAACTCCTCTCCTCCGGACCGTAACCCTCCCAGTCCACCAAGTACTGAAATCCGCGTCCCCTCCGTCTCGAATCCAGAATACGATGTACCGAATATGTAGGTTCCCCATCTACGAGTCGCGGCGGGGGAGGAACCGGGGTCGGCGGATTAATGCGAGAGTAAAACACAGGTTTGATCTTTGACACATGAAAGGCGGGATGAATTCTCCTGTACGCCGGAGGAAGTTTGAGTCGGACTGTCACCGGACTAATAATCTTGGTGACAGGGAACGGGCCAATAAATTTGGGAGCTAACTTGTTAGAAACGGAACGGAGTGGAATGTTCTTGGTAGAAAGCCACACTTTTTGACCCACGACGTATACGGGAGGCTTTGACCGGTGGCGATCGGCCTTAGCCTTAGTGCGCGCCCCCACCTGGAGCAGAGTCTCACGGGCTCTGGTCCATGTGCGGTGGCACCTGAAAGTGTGAGCAGAGGGGACCGCGACCTCGGATTCCAGACTCTGAAAAATTGGTGGCTGGTACCCTAAACTACATTCAAACGGAGAGAGGCCCGTGGAAGACACTGGTAACGAGTTATGAGCGTACTCAACCATAGAGAGTTGTTGGCTCCAGGAGGAAGGATTCTTGGATACCAGACATCGCAATGTTCTCTCCAAATCTTGGTTGGCTCGCTCGGACTGACCATTGGTCTGAGGATGAGAACCCGAAGACAAGCTGGCCGTAGCTCCTAATAATCTACAAAACTCTCTCCAGAAGCGCTAAGGGAGCTTACAAATACAAATTGGGAACCCCTGTCAGAAACCACCTCCATCGGGAGGCCATGTAACCGAAAGACGTGATCAATACAAATTGGGAACCCCTGTCAGAAACCACCTCCATCGGGAGGCCATGTAACCGAAAGACGTGATCAATCACAGTAACCGCTGTCTCCTTGGCTGAGGGTAATTTGGGCAAGGGAATGAAATGTGCCGCCTTCGAGAACCGGTCCACTACGGTTAAAACAACCGTCATGCCTTTAGAGGGCGGGAGGGCGGTGACAAAATCTAGCGCGATGTGGGACCAGGGTCTCGAAGGGACAGACAGCGGTCGGAGTAACCCATCAGGAGGTCGGTTAGACGTCTTACCACTGGCACAAACCGAGCAAGCCAAAACAAAATCGTGAACATCGCCAGCCATAGATGGCCACCAGAATCGTTGCTTTACTAAACCTCTAGTGCAAAATACTCCTGGATGACAAGCCACTTTGGAGCAATGACCCCATCGAATAACGTCGGCCCGTAACCCCTCCGGAACAAATAACCGATTCGGTGGGCAACCGGGCGGAGGCGTTAACCCTTCTAAGGCAGTCTTGACCTTCGATTCGACCTCCCATCTGAGTGTAGAGATAACTACCTTCTCGGGTAAAATGCACTCGGGAGTAACCGGGCATTCGGATGGATCAAAAATACAAGATAAGGAATCGGGTTTGATGTTCTTGTTCACCCAGTTCACGACGTGACATAGATTAGGCCCTTCATATCATAATCAAAATCAAAATCCAGGATCCTCCAAAATCCTACAAACACAGGTCTATAGATCGGAAAAGATCAAAGACTCAAGATCGGAATCAAATCGCAAGTTTATGAATTGAAATAATTACATTTTTGTCAAGGGCTAATAAAAACAGTAGCCTACCAGTCATACATTGTAACATGTTGTCACTGAACTTGATGAAATTATATTTAGTTAGCTACGAAATGTTTTGATAATCAAAATACACTTATTCTCACTCCAAGCTAAACTCAAAAGATGGCAGCCCTGGTACAAGGGCACAGGCCCCTCATCAAAAAAGTGTGCCCATATTTTGATACTTTTCTAAAATACTGTTTTGGATATAAATGGGTATAAATTGTCTTTACCTGTAGAGTAGTTCACATAACAGTGAAAACATGGATAGGATGGATTAGCATGGATAATTCAGTCAATGGTGGGGAAAAAGTAAAGTAGTAAAGTAAACCGGACTAGCCTACACAATAATTCAGATACTCAGAATTAGGGGCATATCTGTTTTCTTTATAAATCAATATTTTCAAATAATATAAGTTTATAAGACAGTATGTAGAATTATGTGAACAAAGTATTTAATAGGCTACTTTAGGCTATAGAGTAAACACAACTACAAGCCAAGTAAAAATTTGAATACTTTATTATACTTTTAAGTATATCTCAATCAAAACATTGAGTACATATATAGGCCAAATATACTTATACCTTTCTGTCATTATAAGTCAAGCATGTTAAAGTACAATTTTAAGTTGAACAACAGGAGAGAACATCAGTCTGTGAGTGTTTACTTTTCCCAGTAGATTTTAGCCCGGCTCTTTGTTGCTAGGAAACTTTGTTTTATTTACTGTGTCTTACTCTGGTAAAACGCGCGCCTGCGTGGCATTTGTTTGTGTGTCGTGACTTTTGAGTTTCCCTTGGCTAAATAGCATGGCGTGGCCTTCTGTATTCAGTAACGAGGTATTAAGCGTGTATAAAATAGGTTAGTGCACCGCGGCAGCGGTCGCGGTAGCCCTCATCGTGTGAAGACCAAAGAGTGTAAAGACCAACGACTCTACCTTTGCGACCGAAGAGTGTAAAGACCAGCGACTCTACCTGTTCTATTCAGACTGGACTATTGTAATGCTCTCCTGGCTGGTCTTCCAGCTTGCACGGTCACACCTCTGCAACTGATCCAGATGCTGCAGCCAGAGTGGTCTTTAACGAGCTGAAGAGAGCACGTCACTCCTCTCCTCACAAAATTGCACTGGTTGCCAGTTGCCGCTCGCATCAAATTCAAGTCACTGACGTTTGCCTACAGAACCACCACTGGCTCTGCTCCTTTTTACTTAAACTCATACTTCAGACTTATGTGCCATCCAGAAACTTGCGCTCTGCAAGCGAACAACGTCTTGTGGTGCCATCTCAAAGAGGCACAAAATCTCTTTCTCTGACCTTTACCATGACTGTTCCCTGCTGGTAGAATGATCTGCCTAACTCAACCAGAGCTGCTGAGTCCGTGGCCACTTTCAAGAAACGGCTGAAGACGCATCTTTTTCGACAGTACTTGATCCAGTAATACTAACGCTTTCTCTTCTCTTCTCTTCTCTTCTCTTCTCTTCTCTTCTCTTCTCTTCTCTTCTCTTCTCTTCTCTTCTCTTCTCTTATTATTAAAAAAATAATAATTAACATGTACTGCATTAGATTAAACTGAGAAGGGTCATAGCACTTGCATGTCCTACTGTTTGTTTAACTGCTTCTATTGTTCTCATTTGTAAGTCGCTTTGGATAAAAGCGTCTGCTAAATGAATAAATGTAAATGTAAGTATACTGTATTTCTGAGAAGTACATAAAAAGTAGACTGAAAGTCTATTTTTAGTTTAAAAGAAGTTTACTAACAGCGCACTTGAATAAACTTATTTTTCGTAAGAAGAGTTTTGTTCTCAAGCTAAACTGGTGTAGCTGGTCCACAGCACTCCCTCTTCCCAAACCAGCATCCAATGATGAATGCAAAACATACCGTATGCTGGATTGTTCAGGGGAATTGTACTTTCAGGTCTCTTGGTTGACATTGTGACATGAGTTTATGGCCACTGTCTTTAGCAGTTTGAAGAACTAAAAGAAGATATAAAACCTCTGTTTAGAGAGGGACAATTTATTATGGTCTCTGATATTTGGTAGTTATAAAGATAACTTGTGAGACTTATGAGAATTGTTTGTGTCTGATCAGAAACAGTCATATATTTGACAGTCCAGATTCACTTTTGTGTGTTCGAGTAGTCAGTTGGTAATGAGAGTGTGGGTGATTAATTTCGGCCTGTAAAGTATATTATCTTTCTTTACACATCTTTCATTTCATCTGAGATGTTATGTTGAGATTTACATTTGAAACAAAAGTGTGTCCTGCAGATTTATTAACAAATTAAAATAAACTGGAGTGATCATGAACAAAAAAGTCTGATATCCGAAATATTGTTTGTGTTCTTTTCAAACCTTCTCCAACTATTTGAAATCTGGTACTGACAGGTACCACTCAAGCGTTTCAGATTCACATCAATATCCTTTTTTCCTTCCACTTCAGCAAACAACATCTCATGAATTTTCATGGTTTTGTGACAGTTAACCATACAACACTTATGTGGCAGAGGGGGCGTGGTTTAGCGCGGTCTGTGAAGGAGGAACTGTTGGGAGATCAGCGTGATGTGAGTGGGGAATGAGGGAATGATTATACCTGTCTAATTCCAGTAATTGGCATGGAGAGAGCGGATAAAAGCCGCGGGGTTCAGAGAGAGGAGAGAGAAGTCTGGGTCTCCATGCCACACCGCTGCAGCAACTGTTTTCCCGATTGTTCCTGTCTGTTTATTTACTTTTGCCTTCCCCAAGGCGAACGCGCTCTGTGCGCCATTTTGTTTTTCATTTTTTTATTTCTAAAGTATTAATAAAGAGTATTCTGTCCTCAGTGTGTGTGACTGTACACAAATCGACAGATAGCTAACAGGCCTCAAGAGAAAGTCAGAGGCTGGAGTAAAGTTCAAGGCTCTTTACTGTTGTCGTTATTCTCAAGAAGGAATCTTTGTAAAACTGAAATGATACAGAAAGATAGCACCAATCACTGAATGCTATTCAAACACATCATACATTAACAGACATAAAATAATATACCTTTAAGCTACAAAGTTGTAACATATTACATTCAGCTGGTATGCTTATAGCTGTAAATAACTTGTAAATATAGTATGTGCAGCTCAACAACTAAACTAACAAACTATTGATGACCTCGTCATTGAAAGGCTATACAATAGCAGTTTTCACATGTTAACAAATAAATATTCAAGTAACATCACAGAACGTCATACATGACGCATGTGTATCAATGTAGTTAACTATAAATTCAAATACAACTTACAAGCGATGCTTTCCCAAGGCACAAACAGAAATGGAGACAGGATAAGGTGACTAGAGCTGCAAGATGACCGCATGGAATATAACTACTAATGTGTTTCCTGATCAGACTGCATCATGTGATAAAATCAAACAATGAAAGCAATGTAAGAATTATATATGAACACAATGAATTACTCCTAGATGACCACTAGGGGGAGAAAGTAACAAACTAAATGCAAAGTATTCTTACAGAACATGACACTCCCCGCCTGGTATTGATTAAATACCACTATCTGAATAACCTTATTGTGTCTGAATAAAAAAGGGGGAACTAAATCAGTTTAATTCCTCAGCACTCTTGAGAAGGATCGTCTCAGAAACAGGTCTCAAGAAGGTCCTCGCTGACCCAGATCTCGTGACCTTGAGTTCGATCTTCCTGACCTTCCCATCTTCATCAGGGAATGTCTTTGTAACCAGAGCAATGGGCCATTCATTCCGCTTCGCCTGGTTATCCTTAAGCAGAACCAGGTCACCTTTCTCAATGTTAGGTCGTACATCCTGCCACTTGCTTCGGCTTTGCAGCGTAGGAAGGTACTCACGTCTCCATCTGCTCCAAAACGTGTTAGCCAGATGCTGTACCCGTCTCCACTGCTGACGGTGAAGGTCTGTGCTGTCAAAGGTTCCTGGAGGAGGAGGGTAAGTAGACATCTTCTGAGTCAGAAGTGTAGCAGGGGTAAGGAGAAAGGGTGACTCCGGGTCTGAAGAAATAGGTGCGAGTGGCCTAGCATTAATAATTGCCGTGATCTCTGCCATTAACGTAGACAACACCTCATGAGTGAGGCATGAAGGGTTGATTTGCATAAGCATGGAGTTGAGTATCCGTCTGGCGAAACCAATCATTCGCTCCCAATATCCTCCCATGTGGGAGGAATGCGGAGAGTTAAACACCCAAGAGCAATCCTCTTCACCCAAGTACCTCCTCACATTGGGCTCTTTGGGATCGGTAAGGAGTATGTGCAGCTCCTTGCAGGCACCTGTAAAGTTGGTCCCACAGTCTGAACGGATTTGCTTAGCAGGTCCACGCAAAGCAAAGAATCGGCGCAACGCGTTGATGAAACTTGACGTGTCCATCGCCTCTATCAGCTCTATGTGCACGGCCCGTGTGCTCATGCAGGTGAAAAGTACAGCCCACCTTTTGCTGTTAGCCTGTCCACCGCGGGTTCGTCTTGTGGTGACAGCCCATGGGCCGAAAACGTCAAGTCCCACGTAGGTGAAGGGTGGCTCTGTACTCAGACGATCTGAGGGTAGATCTGCCATCTTCTGTTCAGTGCTTTTCCCTCGAAGCTTGTTACATGTAACACATTTGTGAAGGATACTGCTGATACATTTCTTAGCTCCAATGATCCAGAATCCAGCTGTGCGGACAGAGCCTTCTGTAAAAACACGACCTTGGTGCTTAACCTTGTCATGGTAATGGCGCACGAGCAATGTTGCAATGTGGCTGCGGCCTGGAATGATGAGAGGGAACCTTTCTTTAGTGTCGAGTACCGCATGGTTGAGCCTGCCTCCTATTCTCAGGAGACCCTCTTCGTCCACATAGGGGTTCAGCTTTCTCAATGAACAATCTTTTGAGATGTCTTTCCTAGCAACCAAGCAGGCGAACTCTTTGCTGTAAGTTTCTCTTTGCACACACTTGACAATAAGAGTACCTGCCTTGGACAGCTCTTCTGCTGTGTGAGTTTTTTTTTGCATTGATGCCAGCCACTACAGATGTCATCCTTGGTTTTTACTGCACTTCTTTGAGACTGAGTGATGTGTGTCAAGAATGCTATGGCTCGCACCAGAGACTTCCAAGACGAGAACCGTTCAAAACGATGAGATCCCAGGCTAGATGATGGAGTAGAGAGAGTGGTGGCATGAGAACGCACATCAACGTCTGCGTCTGGATCAATGAGTCCGTATGACTCCTCTTCTGAAGTGGTTACTCCTTCAGGAAGGGACAAAAACGGAGGCCCTGTGAGCCAGGTTGTGCTAGCTAATTCGGCCGCAGGTACAGAACGTGTAGCATGATCTGCCGGATTCTGTGTGGTGCAGACGTAGTGCCACTGCTCAGGTTTGGTGGACTTCCTGATTCGCTGGACTCTGTTGGAAACGTACACATAAAACCGCCTGGTCTGATTGTATATGTACCCCAAGACGACCTTGCTGTCTGTGTAAAACCGCAATGTGTCTGCACTGATGTCCAACTCACTCTCTATCAACTCTGCCATTTCTACTGCCAACACAGCTGCTCCCAGTTCCAACCTTGGGATAGTGTGAGCAGATAAGGGCACCAGTTTTGCCTTTCCCAAAACAAATCCCACGTGACACTCTCCATCATCGTTGATCACCTTGAGGTAAGCTACAGCGGCAATGGCCTTCACCGAAGCATCTGAGAAGATGTGGAGCTCTTTCTTTTGAGTGGTGGTAAGGGTGGTAGGTGTGTAAGCTCTTGGAATCTTGAACTCACTCAGGTCTTGCAAGGAGTCCTTCCACATTCTCCATTCATTTTCCTTCTCATGTGGAAGAGGCTTATCCCAGTCGAGGGCTTCAATGCTAGTGAGCTCTTGTAACAGAAACTTCCCTTTCCCTTCCCGAGAGGGTCAAACAGACTGTTCACGGTGGCTAGAACGCCTCTACGGGTAAAAGGCTTCTCGGTAGATGTTACTCTGAAGGTGAAAACGTCATGTTTAAGATCCCAGCTGAGCCCTAAGCTGCGTTGAATGAGGGCTGAATTGTCATTGAAGTCCATGTTCTGCAAACCCTTTGCGTGGTCTTCTGGTGGGAATGCATCCAAAACGTCAGAGTGGTTCGACGCTATCTTGTGGAGGCGTAAGTTTGAGCTGGCAAGCATCTCCTGCGCCTTTTTCAGCAGATCTATGGCTTCAGCAGCTGATGGTAGAGACTTGAGGCCGTCGTCGACGTAGAAGTCGCGCTCCACAAAGTGTTGGGCCTCTGAGCCATACTCACTTGCTCCATGTTGTGCCGCGCGACGAAGACCATAGATAGCTACCGCTGGCGACGGGCTGTTGCCGAACACATGGACTTTCATCCTGTACTCTACAATCTCCTTGCCAGGTTCGTTGTCCCTGAACCAGAGGAACCTAAGGAAGTCTCTGTGATCTTCTCTGACAGTAAAACTGTAAAACATCTGCTCAGTGTCTGCTACCACTGCTACTGACTCCCTGCGGAAGCGTAGTAAGACTCCAAGTAAGCTGTTGTTCAGATCTGGGCCTTTAAGTAACACATCGTTGAGAGAAATCCCATGATGCTGAGCACTGGAATCAAACACGACTCTAATCTGATTCGGCTTCTGAGGGTGGTACACACCGAAGATGGGTAAGTACCATCGTTCCTCTCCCTCTTGCAGCGGTGGAGCTAACTCTGCCTGGTCGTGATCGAAGATCTTTTGCATGAAGTTCACAAAGTGAGTTTTCATTTCAGGCTTTCTTTCAAATGTGCGGCTCAAAGAGGCAAGGCGATTAAGAGCTTGCTCTCGATTGTTTGGCAGCTGTCGCCGTGGTGATCGAAATGGAAGAGGCGCCACCCAGCTGTTGGACTCATCCATAAACATTTATTTATCCATAAGCTCCAGGAAAAGTTCATCTTCGATGGAGAGACCCAATTTGTCATCATCTTTGGTTCTCTCAAAGATCGTGCTGCCGAGGTTGCAGTCATGGAGGACTGGGCTGTGGTGTGTAAGGCCGTGAAGAGATGTGCAGTGTAGTCCTTCATTGCCAAACCTCTCCTTGACTTGAATATGATTGGGACATGGAGTAAGGAGAGATGGACGTCCATTTTCAAGCACGTTAGTCCGAAAAAAAGTCACAGACTCTGTCTTGTGGGCTGAGCCCAAGCAGACGTTACCTATAACAACCCAGCCAAGGTCTAATCTTTGAGCGTAGGGTGCTCTAGGTGGCCCATTGCGTTGTTCTCTGACTTTGTGAACCTGGAGGATGTCGTGTCCCAGAAGAAGGAGTATCTGGGCCTCTAAATCTAGGTGTGGTATCTTGTGAGCTATGGACTTCAAGTGTGTTGTGTGCTGTGCGGCTGCTGGAGTTGGAATCTCTGTGCGGTCATTTGGTATGTGATTGCATTCAATGAGTGTGGGAAGCATCACGCTTGTTGTTTCATCCAGTGACTCCACCATGAACCCTGTGGCTCTTCTCCCAAACGCTTCAGTGACTCCTGAACATGTGCGCAGAATGTATGGCGAGTTTGACCCTTCAATTTGAAAGAGGTCATAGAATTCAGACATGGCCAAGGACCTGTTGCTCTGATCATCCAGAACGACATACATTTTCACAGCTTTGTCAGGGCGTGCTTTAGGATAAACTTTCACTAGGCAAATCTTGGAACAGGATCTAGGTTCCTTACTGTCATCACAGACCTCTGTGCACCTAGAGGTGACTGCCAGCTGAAGTGTTTCTCCTTCACCCTCCCCGCCATGCTCTGAGGAGGGACCTCTCCTGTCCCATGGTGGGGGTCCAGGGTGCAGTGCTGCAAAATGGCTGTCGCTCTCACATTCTGTGCACTTCAAAGCTGCCTCACAGTTCTTTGCCAGGTGAATGGTAGAAGAGCAACATCTGAAACAGATCCCATTTTCTTTAAGAAAAGCCTTGCGCTCTTCTAGTGACTTACTTCGAAAACCTCTACACTTTTTCAGAGGATGTGGTTTCTTGTGGATAGGGCATTGTTTGTCTATTTCTCCTCATCTGCTGCTTGAACTGTCCGCCTGAGAAGCCGTTTGTAGCGACGTGATTCCAGTCTTGTGAGCAGAGACATAGCTTTTGCCATATGCTGGTCTCTTTTCCACTCGTTCAAGCTTTGATGATCCTGTAGTAAACCTGTGGGAATTATTCAACGGGGTTACAGGGGCTGTTGAGAGAGTGAAGCTTGGGTCGTTTCTTCGGCGTGCTTCACTGCATATGAAGTCTGTGAAGTATGCAAATGGAGGAAAACATACGTTGTGTTGCTCCTTGTATTGTGAGCCTTGAGCTAACCACCTCTCTTGCAGACCAATTGGCAACTTCTCAACGATAGGGTTGACACCCCTGGCTGTGTCCAAGTATGAGAGCCCTGGCAGATAACCCTCTGATTTTGCAGACACTAACTCCCTTAGCAGGTCTCCCAGCTCCCTGAGCTTTACGGGGTCCTTATGACTGATTTTAGGAAAGTTCTCTATCCTCTCAAAGAGAGCTCTTTCAATAACCTCGGGGGAGCCATAGCACTCCTCTAGGCGATCCCAAGCCATTCTTAAACCTATATCAGGGCTAGCAACATGCACAGAACGAATCCGTATGACGTGCTCTGAAGACTGATTTCCTAACCATTTTGTTAAGAGGTCAAGCTCCTCACCAGCACTTAACTTCAGTCCTCCAATAGCGTTGCAGAATGAAGACTTACATGCCTAGTAATTTTCTGGACGATCATTAAATTTGATCAGACCAGAATTCACAAGCTCTCGACGTACCAAGTACCTCGCAATATCACTCATACCTGCCCTGTCGTCCGCATGTGCTATATGTGGCTGTAATGAGGCTCTACTGACAGAGCATGTGGATGAGTAGAGAGGAGGTGATCAAAGGAGCGGTGATGAGTTGCTGGCGTTGGCCTTTCGGGCTGCTGCGCTTTATGGCTGTCGTCCCTTGTGGTGAGTTGATGAACCACGGACGTCGCTCTTTCTGGCTGTTGTGCTGCAGCCTGAATTGCACCCTCATTCTTGGGTAAGAAATGAGAAGCACTGCTGGGACCAGGGAAACGCTCCTTTCTGTCTGATTGGACAATCGGGTTTGTTGAGCGGCAACAGTGATGGCGTGTGGTTCAAGTACTGGGGGTTTTTCATCACTGAGACGTAACTGGGAGTGGTGTTCGACGTATTCACGGGTGCGCTGAATGGCGGCTTGAACTGAATCGTGGAGACTCCTACTGCCCTGTGTACCTTCGATCTCTGCTGCTGCCTCAAGAACTTCAGCTTCAGCCAAGGCTACTGCAATCTCCCTCTCATGCTCCAAAGCAGATAACTCAGCGGCTATACGTGCCTACTTGACCTTCAAATCAGCTGCAAGATGTGCCTCTTTTATCTTCAATTCAGCTTCTCTCTGAACGAAGGTGGCACGTGCACGTGCAGCTTCAACTTTTGCACGGGCCTTAGTAGCGGCCCTGCTAGCTTAGGATACTTTAGATGTGCTTGATGAGGTGGAACGTTGTGATCTTGCTTCACGTGCTGTCTCTTGATCTTTAACACCACCGTCAGTGATGGACGCTTTTTCCAATCCAGCTTCACTGGTATGCGACATTATGGTTAACGATCCTCCAAGATGTATTAGAAGGGATGTCTAAAGAGGCCTTAGTATGCTTGAGAGTGTATACTGGCTCAGTTCCTAATCTTCTCGTTGCTGTTTTGCCCGCCGTGAAGTCGCTTTTTTACTATTCTGTCCTCAGTGTGTGTGACTGTACACAAATCGACAGATAGCTAACAGGCTTCAAGAGAAAGTCAGAGGCTGGAGTAAAGTTCAAGGCTCTTTACTGTTGTCGTTATTCTCAAGAAGGAATCTTTGTAAAACTGAAATGATACAGAAAGATAGCTCCAATCACTGAATGCTATTCAAACACATCATACATTAACAGACATAAAATAATATACCTTTAAGCTACAAAGTTGTAACATATATATATATATATATATATATATATACATATATATATATATATATATATATACATATATATATATATATATATATATACATATATATATATATATATATATATATATACATATATATATATACATATATATATATATACATATATATATATATATATATATATATGTATATATATATATATACACATATATATATATATATATATATATATATATATATATATATATATATATATATATATATATATATATATTAGGGCTGTCAATCTTCCTCTATAATACTATTCGAATTCCATTCCTTATTTTATTTAATATTCGAATAGTATTCGAATATTAAATGCTCAAATTCATCCTATTATTAATATTTACGACATTACACAGTCTTATGGATCGCCAATGCGTGATGTTGATCGGTCTCATATCTTCACAGATAAACCGTCAGTTTGTCTGTTATCGCCTTTTGGCGGACAGCAGTGAAGCCCCGTGATGAGGAGAGAGGCAGAACATGCTAAGTAATTCTTGCCTGTTTTAGCGGCGGTTCCTCGGACAGATCGCCTAGCTTGTCAGGCTGTAAATTGTCATAAAAAAAGTAACGTATATTTTTCTCTCCGTTTTGGCCTTCTGTCCACAATGAGACGGCGTTTTTATTAATGAAAACGCACTCCAAAGTGGATACATTTGAAAACGCCGTTTTCACGTGGTAGTGTGGACTGTGAATCAAATTGTTGATCTCCGTTACCGTGGAGACATTCCTCTCCGCGATTTTTGACAGTTGTTATGATGATACAGCGTGGATAACGTCAGAGACTATTTATTATGAGACATGCCACTTCCTCAATCCTCAATACAACTTTATAAGGAAAACCCGTAACGGCAAAGATGGCGGTTGTATACACATGTCCCGCCCCTCCCGCTGGTAAGCCAATAATCTGCTTTTAAAAGTCAAGCCAGGAAACATTTAAGCCTATCGTCTGGTTCCACTGGCGCATGCGCACAGTTGAGGTTTTGCGACAGCGGAGAGAGAGAGAGCGCCCCGCTCGCGCGCGCGCGCTCTCTCTCTCTCTCCTCAGAGCCAGGCAAAAGTGTAAACATAAACAAGACTTCACCGTCTCCAAATTAAGCGCTGTCTTGCTCTCTCTCCCGCACGCATATTAATCAAAATAAAACGACATTATGGTAAAAGGTCGGAAGACCAAAGTTTCATGTGAAGCATTCTGAGATTTTTTTTCCCTGAATTACCGCTGGGTGTGATTTGTGCTTAAATACGTTGCCTTATCTTCTCTGAAATGCATTCCGCACATTCAGCTGACATAAAATTACTCTCTAAATAAACGAAAAAACCTATCCAGTGATGTAATGTTTTCTGCGTTGACACTAACCTTGTGGGATGTCCATGTCCTAACTGCTGGGATAATCACACAACCGTATGACACGTCCAATTCGCGAACTAATGACTCTTTTGAACCGATTCATGTAAATGAATAGTTAAAACAATTTATCTATACAATACATTGTTATTACTGATAAAGTGCAAACCTGCTTATATTTAAATAATGGAGAACAATATTGACATTGATTATTGCACAACACCGGCATTCTGGATAGAGACGTAAATGAAGTTGGTGTCGTAAACTCTTGCGCATGCGTAGTAAAGTATAACCTGTGGGGGAAAAGGCATTTTAAACCTTATTTTGGGGCAAAGTCATCAAACTTTTTCAGCGATTTTTATCATATTTTACTGCTGTTTCTATACATGCAGTTTTTATGTCCCGGTGACCAGTTAAAGTGCAGTTCTGACTCTCTGCCCATTCATTTAGATAGGAGCCTGGTCTTGTTAGTCCGAAATAGCTGCCCGGAGGCGTTGCCAAGATGGCGGCCGAGTGGCACGACTTGCCTAAAAGGACTTTGATAACGTGCACAGTTGTGTTATGATTCAAAAACTTTATTGTTTATCAGACGAAACAAAAGCATTTAATTTTCACATGCGTGTGCCAAGGCGGCGAGAAAGGCAAGATTGCATTTTTTTTGTATTTTTTTTTTTTAAATATACATAAAGCAATATTCGAATAGGACCTTCAGCATTCGAATAGTATTGATTTTTTTAATATTCGAATTATATTCGAATTTCGGAATTCGTTCCAACAGCCCTAATATATATACACATATATATATATATATATATATATATATATATATATATATATATATATATATATATATATATACATACATACATACATACATATATATACATATATATATATATATATATATATATATATATATATACATACATATATATATATATATATATATGTATGTATATATATATATATATATGTATGTATATATATATATACATATATATATACATACATATATATATATATATATATATACATACATATATATATACATACATATATATATATATACATACATATATATATATATATATATACATATATATATATATATATATACATACATACATACATACATATATATATATATATATATATATATATATATACATACATACATATATATATATATATATATATATACATACATACATACATACATATATATATATATATATATATATATATATACATACATACATATATATATATATATATATATACATATATATATATATACATATATATATATATATATATATATATATATATATATATATACATATATATACATACATATATATACATACATATATATATATATATATATATATATATACATATATATACATACATATATATATATATATATATACATATATATATATATATATATATATATGTAACCCAGTAGAATATAATTCTTCAGGTTATGGGTTATCTCAATTTTATTTGCTTTTGTTTGGTTCTAATTCAGATCTAATAGGTGATTGAAATATACATTTCAATTCAGTGATGTATAAAGATGTGTGTTCCTTCAAGAATGTCATCCCTATTTCAAGTTTGATTGATATGCACATGCGAAAAACGTGGCATTAACAAACAAGTTAGGCGTTTCATTATATTATTGGTTTATGTGAATTAAGTCCCGCCCTCACTGGTGTTTGAGGTAACGTGAGTGGTTGTTCAAGGGAGAAGTGAGAGGAGATTGACGAGGCGGTCGATTAAAAAGAGACGGAGAGATTGCGGTAACAAAAAAGTGGTTATCTTGATAATTCATCTGTTTAAAACGCTTATTGTGCCTTGTAACGTCTGTTAATACCCACAAGTTTTAGAAGAAGAGTTATTTTGTTTGGAACTGAGTCACACCGTGTGTTTGCTCGACATCGCGGCACCTTTTTCTTTTCTTTTATGGGACAGTTCGACAGTACAGACAGTGTTTACAGTTATTGTAAAGAGAACTGGTGAAGTACTGAAGACACTTCCGTTTTATTATCAGTCGTTGAAATTTTAACGAGAGACTCGGAAGTTTGCCAGCCGTGATAGACGTTCTGCATCGTCATCAGAGGACGCGCAGTCGTGCCCCGGAGGAGGATATCGCGGAGACCTGTACGGTTACTCTGGGCCGAGGAGTCGTGGGCCTGTATTCAACGGGCGCGCAACAACGAACGCAAAGGAGGAAGATTTCCTGGGATTCCTCACAGTGCAGCTGCGTCACTTATGGTTACCATCTGAATTCAGGTATCCTTTGGCAGGGCTCGAAATTAACTTTTTTACTTAGTAGCACTGGTGCTCCCAACTTCAAAAAGTTAGGAGCACCAGCAAAAATTTAGGAGCACCCACCAAAAATTAAGGAGCACCACAACTACAAATTATATAGATTATATAGATTAAATTATATAACAGATTTTATTTCATCCTGTGGCCAAGATTTGAAATTTGGTCTTCTGGCTCTATATCATCTCACCCCGATGATATTGGCACATGATTTGTCATTTGACATAAATTAAGTGAAGGTAAGCTCTTCTTTGGCGATGGTGTATGCGGTGTTATATTCATAGACAGTATGGTTATATTTGACGTATCCTGCTGATTAAAAGCCTTAATAATCGAACCTGATGAACCTGATTTGTTTGCCACACACCTGTCCCTGCATTTTTTGCTTGGCACTTGGCACTCTATTGCTATTAATATGCTGTATTAATCTTTGTTAATCTTAGTTAAAAAAAATACAGCTGTTCATTGTTCATTAATGTTACTTCACAGTGCATTAACTATGTTAACAAAAAAAAAAAAAAAAAATTCAATAATGTAGGCTATTAGTAGCCCAAATGTTGAAATTAACATTAACAATGGTTAACAAATTAACAAAGTGCAGTTTATTAATAGTACATGTTAACTGTGTTAACTAGAATTTAATAAGTGGAACATTATTGTAAAGTGGTACCGATTTGTTATACACCGATTCAAACGTCTCGTGAGTGTTTTGGACAGATCAGTTGTTTTAACCATTCATTAAAGTGAATCGGTTCAAATGAGTCATTAGTTCGCGAATCGGACGTGTCATTAGTGGACGTGTAGCATACGGCAAGCGTTGTGTGATTATCCCGGTAGTTTATTTTTTAGCACAATTCACACTCAACGGTAATTTAGGAGAAAAAAAATCTCCGAATGCTCCACTTGAAACTTCGGTCTTCCGCCCTTTTTCTATCGTGTCAAATGATTTTGATTAATATGCGCGAGGGAGAGAGAGCAAGACAGCGCGCGCGCGGCGGGGCTTTCTCTCGTCAAGCGCAGCAGTCACTCACGCACCGATCAAAAGGCTTTGGCGGCCGCCAAAAAAAAATCAATGCAGGAAAAACCCCGGGATTGGTTATATATATAGCGTTGGATAGAATGACGGTCCGGCCATCGCGTATCAGCGCACATAAGGTACACACTGTGAAGTAATTTACAAACGTTTTTTAGAGAAATGAAAACAGGTCGCACCACAACCATTATTTGCACTCGCACAAATGCTCCCAAATATATTTTTAGGTCGCACAGATTAAATTTCAGGAGCATATGCGACCAAAATGGTCGCAATTTCGAGCCTTGTTTGGGTATAATTGTTTTCCCGCTCAGGAGAGTGAAGCGGCCAGTTTTATTGTTTACAAGGCCACCACGTACCCCAGCAACGATTCAGGCCTGCAACGGTGTGTGTGTGGGGACTAACTGTTGTGTGTGTGTGTGGGCCCACAGGGTTTTGGTTATCATTGTTGTTATTCAGTACAGTTAAAACTGTGATTTTGATCATTTTTCATATGCAGTGAAAGTGTGACAGACACATTCATTCATTTTGGCATAATAATATATTGCCTTTGGGGTAATATTGTGTCCTTGTGATTTGAGATAATAGATAACTGTGAATTACGCACACATTGTTTTATTTGTTATATTAATATTATTTATTTTTATTTTACACAAATTAAATTTGTTACATTTTGTCACTTTCAAAGACTTTTATTCCTTCAAGAGAGGTTATAGCAGTACATTTAAGCACAATTGAGTATAGATAAATATTATACTTTTCTACAAGAGAATTAATTCAGTTAGTGACATCAGAGGGGCCTAACTTCAACATCTGTAGGCATATAGTTACTGAATCTGGAGCGCTGCTGATCCTACTTAATTACAGGAAAGGCAAGTAGGGGGCGCTACATAACGTGGGGGCTCGTCCGGGATCTCCCTCTGCAAGTCACAAAATAGTTTGCTGAAAGAAGAAGAAACAAAGAAATTTAAGCTCAACACACCCCTGTAATTACATCATAATTAATTGAATAGTGCATAAAGTGTCGTCATGGCCCTAACAAAAGACCCCAGTCTCCAAGCAGAGTTGGCCAACTGGTGCAAAGATGTTAACATTGATGAGACTCATGCTCTTATGTTGGTAAATGTACCTGTTCACACAGAGGTGGCCGAAATTGAAGAGGTGATGGAAGCAGTAAAAGCTCTAGGAAGAGTTCGAGTACGAGACACGAGAGAAGGACCCACTTCACATTATCTGCTGGTGTTGTGTGAGTGTCGACAAGCCATTGACCCAAAGTGCATACCTCCTGAAGTGTCAAGGGGAGAAAAGGAAGAGCCCTGGTCAGTCGTAGTAATCCAGACCACAGAATCTGCATCTGACACAGCTTCTGCAGGGTTTATAGAAAAGTTTGCAAAGTTCCTGATGGAAGAAGGAAAGTCTCTCAGCGAGGTACAAGCTTTGATTTCTCCACACAGTGCCACTGACAGTTCCCCCGAGTCAATCATACGCGCCATGGGTGAGGTCCTGGAAAAGACAGTAAAGCACCCGAGCGACAACAACACATACCGACGCCTGCGCACATTTTCAGCCGTAGTTCCAACTCCCATGGGTGAGGAGAATATGGAAAATTGGATTGATCAAGCCAGGCTGCTGATAACTGAGTGTGACTGCTCCGAAAAAGAAAAACGACGCAGAATTGTGGAAAGCCTCAAGGGGCCTGCAATGGATATTGTAAGAGCTGTCAGATTCTCTGATCCTGAAGCTAGCGCCTCACAGTATCTGGAAGCGTTGGAGAGCACCTTTGGATCATCTGAGTCTGGTGAGGATTTATACTTCAAGTTTCGTCTTATGCGCCAGGGCACCGGGGAGGCTTTATCTGAATTCCTGAGAAGGATGGAGAAGACCCTCAGCAAAGTCGTGGAACGAGACGGACTGACCCTCAGTATGGTCGATAAAGTACGAGTGGAACAGCTGATTAGAGGGGCTGTGAATTCTGACATGATGTTGCTCCAACTGAGGCTGAGAGAAAGAAAAAATCACCCACCTTCTTTTCTGAGTCTGCTGAAGGAAATACGTGAGGCAGAAGAGAGTGAAGCAGCTCGCCACAGAATGTCCGCGAAAGCGAAGGCCATACTATTCCACGAAGATGAAAGAGCCAGCGTGTCTGTTATCCAGGAACTCAAGGCCGAGCTTCAAGAATTGAGAACCCAAATAAGCGGGGTTGAGGGCCAAGATGTTTCTACTTCATCATTAGTGATTAAAACCAAAGAAAAACCACTCAAGAAAACAACTGAAAAAGCTGATGATTCAGAAGTCCAAGAGTTAAAGAAACAGGTCCAACACCTACAGCAGCAGTTGGCAGTTCTGAGTGTCAGTTCTACTCAATACTCACCTCAGGTGCTAGAGCAGCGGCCAAAACCATGCCAGTCTGTTCCCGCGGCGTTAAGATATCAGTCAGCCCGAACAAGAGATGACTACTTCTGCTACAAGTGTGGAGAAGATGGCCATATTGCCAACAAGTGTCAAGCTCCACCAAATTCGGATCAAGTGATTCAGAAGCTGATTCGTTCTTTGCGGCAGGCAAAAGGTGGGAAGCATGAGACAGCTGACAATAGAACTACTCAAAACCAAGCCTGTTTCTCCAAAAAGAGCCAGACCACCATCCATGAATCCAGCCATCTTCCTAAAGGACTAGTAGGACCGGCATCCACTGTAAAAGTGAAGCTTAATGGCCGTGTATGTCAAGCACTGTTAGACAGCGGATCACAAGTGACGATTGTGTTTGAAAGCTGGTATTCCAAGAACCTGCCTGATGTGCCCATTCACCCCTTGACTGGATTATCCATATGGGGCCTCAGTTCTTCCAGTTATCCTTATAAGGGCTATATTATAGTGGATGTCACCTTTCCTGCCTCTGTCACTGGTGTGGAGGAGTCGCTGTCCATCCTGGCTCTTGTATGTCCTGAACCCCAAGGTCCTTCCCAGCTGCCAGTCATTATTGGTACCAATGCCAGTTTCTTCACACGCTATGCTCAAGCGTTTACCACCAAAGACCAGAAAGCCCTGACTGTGGCTAAGATACTGTGTGACAAATTCTTTGTGCACTATGGCTTACCCTCTCGCATCCATTCAGATCAGGGTCGAGATTTTGAGAGTGGTCTCATAAAAGAGCTACTAAGCATGCTGGGAATCCGAAAATCCAGAACGTCTCCCTATCATCCACAAGGAGACCCACAGCCCGAAAGGTTCAACAGAACACTTCTTTCCATGCTTGGTACGCTGAATCCTGCAGAGAAAAACAGATGGAGTCAACACATTAACAGATTAGTACACGCTTACAACTGTACTAAGAACGAAGCAACCGGGTTTTCACCCTATTATCTTCTGTTCGGAAGAGAGGCTCGTCTGCCGGTGGATGTGTGTTTTGGGACTTCGCCTGATGGAAAGGAAGCCGGTAACCATCGACAGTATGTGGAAAGGATGAAATCAGAGTTACAGAGAGCATATCAGTTAGCCACTGAAACTGCCCAGAAAAGTCAACAAAGGAACAAACGGTTGTACGACAAGCGAGTGAAACACCAGAGTCTGACTGTGGGTGATCGTGTGCTGATAAGGAATCTGGCCGTGTCTGGAAAGAACAAATTAGGAGACAAGTGGAATTCTGTTCCTTACCTGGTGATGGAAAAGCTACTGAATTTACCTGTGTATCGCCTGAAACCTGAATCCGGCATGGGAAATGTAAGAACATTACACCGAGACCATCTCTTACCAGTTGGGGACCATGTGAGGTTGGCAGATCTGGGAGAACCAACGGAAGTTTCTGCTCCGCCGGAGACAAGGACAAGATCTGTGGAGAGAAAACGGAGAAGAGGATTGGGAGAAAAGAATGTGACCCTGACAGGAAGTGAATTAAGGAACCATTCTGAAAGTGAAGAGGATGAAGTGTGTTATTACTACTCGGATAGAGTGGAGGAACCGCACAGGCCAGAGTGTGTTACACGGGAGGACTCTACAGTGGATGATGAAACTGTTAACTGTGGAGGTGACTTGGATAGACCCCTTGCAGAAATGGCAGAGCTGATACTCATGGAAGAAGGCCCTGGGGAGCTTCCAGATCCGAGTTCAGAGACTATGGGAGATCCTGGTTTAGAAGGGGGAGAGCTTGAAATAGTAAATGCTACTAAAGAGGTAGTAGAGACAGTTCAGTCCCGCCCAAAAAGAGACATAAGACCTGTAGTCAAGTTGAGCTATGATAATCTGGGCCAGCCCACTAACCGACCTTTAACTCTGATTCATAGAGGGATGGTCATAAATGTAGCGGGTGGGGAAGAGTCAGAAACGAAACCCTGTAACACCTTGTGGTGTCACCATATGGCACAGTGTGCTCGTTGTACTCAAATAAACCCTTATACTGAGCCTAAAGTCACCATTAAAGTGCTGAGAAGTAATCTCATGGGGTCATGAGAGGTTTAGAAGGGGGAGCATGTAACCCAGTAGAATATAATTCTTCAGGTTATGGGTTATCTCAATTTTATTTGCTTTTGTTTGGTTCTAATTCAGATCTAATAGGTGATTGAAATATACATTTCAATTCAGTGATGTATAAAGATGTGTGTTCCTTCAAGAATGTCATCCCTATTTCAAGTTTGATTGATATGCACATGCGAAAAACGTGGCATTAACAAACAAGTTAGGCGTTTCATTATATTATTGGTTTATGTGAATTAAGTCCCGCCCTCACTGGTGTTTGAGGTAACGTGAGTGGTTGTTCAAGGGAGAAGTGAGAGGAGATTGACGAGGCGGTCGATTAAAAAGAGACGGAGAGATTGCGGTAACAAAAAAGTGGTTATCTTGATAATTCATCTGTTTAAAACGCTTATTGTGCCTTGTAACGTCTGTTAATACCCACAAGTTTTAGAAGAAGAGTTATTTTGTTTGGAACTGAGTCACACCGTGTGTTTGCTCGACATCGCGGCACCTTTTTCTTTTCTTTTATGGGACAGTTCGACAGTACAGACAGTGTTTACAGTTATTGTAAAGAGAACTGGTGAAGTACTGAAGACACTTCCGTTTTATTATCAGTCGTTGAAATTTTAACGAGAGACTCGGAAGTTTGCCAGCCGTGATAGACGTTCTGCATCGTCATCAGAGGACGCGCAGTCGTGCCCCGGAGGAGGATATCGCGGAGACCTGTACGGTTACTCTGGGCCGAGGAGTCGTGGGCCTGTATTCAACGGGCGCGCAACAACGAACGCAAAGGAGGAAGATTTCCTGGGATTCCTCACAGTGCAGCTGCGTCACTTATGGTTACCATCTGAATTCAGGTATCCTTTGGGTATAATTGTTTTCCCGCTCAGGAGAGTGAAGCGGGCAGTTTTATTGTTTACAAGGCCACCACGTACCCCAGCAACGATTCAGGCCTGCAACGGTGTGTGTGTGGGGACTAACTGTTGTGTGTGTGTGTGGGCCCACAGGGTTTTGGTTATCATTGTTGTTATTCAGTACAGTTAAAACTGTGATTTTGATCATTTTTCATATGCAGTGAAAGTGTGACAGACACATTCATTCATTTTGGCATAATAATATATTGCCTTTGGGGTAATATTGTGTCCTTGTGATTTGAGATAATAGATAACTGTGAATTACGCACACATTGTTTTATTTGTTATATTAATATTATTTATTTTTATTTTACACAAATTAAATTTGTTACATTTTGTCACTTTCAAAGACTTTTATTCCTTCAAGAGAGGTTATAGCAGTACATTTAAGCACAATTGAGTATAGATAAATATTATACTTTTCTACAAGAGAATTAATTCAGTTAGTGACATCAGAGGGGCCTAACTTCAACATCTGTAGGCATATAGTTACTGAATCTGGAGCGCTGCTGATCCTACTTAATTACAGGAAAGGCAAGTAGGGGGCGCTACATATATTACATTCAGCTGGTATGCTTATAGCTGTAAATAACTTGTAAATATAGTATGTGCAGCTCAACAACTAAACTAACAAACTATTGATCACCTCGTCGTTGAAAGGCTATACAATAGCAGTTTTCACATGTTAACAAATAAATATTCAAGTAACATCACAGAATGTCATACTGTACATGACGCATGTGTATCAATGTAGTTAACTATAAATTCAAATACAACTTACAAGCGATGCTTTCCCAAGGCACAAACAGAAATGGAGACAGAATAAGGTGACTAGAGCTGCAAGATGACCGCATGGAATATAACTACTAATGTGTTTCCTGATCAGACTGCATCATGTGTTAAAATCAACCAATGAAAGCAATGTAAGAATTATATATGAACACAATGAATTACTCCTAGATGACCACTAGGGGGAGAAAGTAACAAACTAAATGCAAAGTATTCTTACAGAACATGACAAAGAGACCCAGCACTGCCGACCCTGTCCTCTTCCTTCATTCTGATTATTGAACAAACTACACCTATTTTTATACACCTATATCCGAGAGGGAACGCCTATTAAACGTGTGCACGAGAGAGCATGCACGAGCTAATCATAGCTTACATTAACTTTTACTAGCAGTGATTTTAAATGGATTTCTCCAAATAGCATGCCAAACTTTACCTGTCAAGTAGAAACTTCGCGACTGAGGCATCAGTGGGAAGCCCAACCTGTGTTTTGAGCACACGCCATCGTGTGAATCGTGTGCACCAGCACATACGACGGCCTTACGTAAACATATCACCAGAATGATTGACACTTTGGAGGACCAATAGTCTTGATGATCCACCCGGAAAAAGAAAATCCTCCGCTATACCTTTAAACCTGTAATATGTGACTATTCCTTAGTTACAAATATACATTTGATAAACAAAAATTCGACTTATGGATGTGTCTTTTGGCATGATCAGAGAGCTTATATACTTAATTTATCAATCAAAGCTGTACAAATTCAACACCAGAAATAATAATATAAAACATTAACAATAAACCAACTGTAAACATACACAGTAATTTTAAGGCTTATTGTATCAGTAGTGTACAAATAAAAATACACACGAAGATACACAGTATAACAATATATAATATGTTTATTGACTCAACAACATAAAAGGCAACAATAAGTGGCTTTACAGTGACTTGTTTTGTTGTTAAATTGCTACAGGTCTTCTTGAATTGTAGACCTTAATACCATTTTGCACAGATGAACGGGCATGTTTGGTCAGCAGGGCTCCAGTGGTCTGCTTCTCTCCACAGAGATCTCTGTTGAAGAAACAACAATCAGTTGGGGGTTATGTCTGTAAATATTCTAATCTTTTGAAAATTTGCAGTTGCCGTAGGGCAGTTCAGCAGTTGCAATTTTTAAGAAATTTGCCAACATACACAACAGTAATTATTTAGATTGATATTGCATTGTATTGTTTGAAACTTTTTTTTTTATATATATATAAAAAAAAAATATATATATATTTTGTTTACAGAGGCCGTATTATGCCCTTTTACAAATTATTATGCCCTTTCATGTATGAATATTCAAAAAACATTATTTATTTTAAACATATTTTACATTGTTGCAGCACCTCTCTTCCAAGTCTGTCAGTAACACTGTTTAGTTTGTGTCTCCATAAAGCCCTTCTGTCCAAAAACAGCAATGTGCTCTGATTGGACCATTGCGTTGATTGGTCAACAGCTTCGAGTGCGTTTCGGAAATATGACGCACCTTACCATAACCGCGAGTTTTAACACACAACTAATGGAACTCAACCAGGCCTCGCTCCTTTATTTTGCATATGCCATAGGCAGGACTTTTTTTAAATGAGGGCTATCGAGACATGTTCATTCCCAGAAGAAAACTAATGACTAAAATCGAGGCATTTCAGGAAGTTCAAAAACTGATATAGAGAATAACTACATTTGGTGTGAGACTGTGCTTTATAACTTTGCAGACATTGTTCATGCTCAAAAAGCAACTTTACACACTAAAGAAAGTTGAAAATGTAAAAAAGCATATTAGGTCCTCTTTAAAACAATTCAAATGTCAAAATACACACTGTATGTAGGGTTCAATGTCATCTTGTGTCCATTTTTCTCTCAGGCTGAAGAGTCTGTTGAATCGCTCCAGTGTGTCCTCAGGCAAATCTTCCACCCGCAGCAGCGAGATGGTCTCTGGTTTAGAGCTTCGATCTAATAGAGCTAAACCCTGAACGACAAAAAACATGGAAACGAACATACTTCTTGAGAAATACTTAAGTTCTCAGTGGAGCATGTTACTGATGTTAGTCAATGTTTGTGTAAGTGTTGCTGAGTTGACTAAAGTCCTCACCCGGAGCTGATCCAGTCTAGTGCTCATTCCTTCAGGAACGCTCTGCTGCCAAACCTCCTGGAATTCTGACAGGTTGAACTTCACAGCATTTTGCAGGAGCAGCTGAGCTGTGGCCCTACATACTTTGTCCTCATCCAGTGCAAACATCACCTGACCATCTAATGAAAAAAATTAAATAAAAAATAAGGGGTCCTTCCATTCACTAAATGTTAATTAAATAAAAATATACTGACCTTCACTTGTGTAGCATCTTCCATAACAGTTGAGACAGTGTTCTATCATGGCTCTGTTCACAAAACAAAAAACATTAAACGTTTTTTTTTAAGGCTGAATCGGATCTGCTTTTTTTCTAGTCACACTTTTCTTATCTTTCATATTTACTCACTTTGGCTCAAGGGATCCCAGCTCTTCCAGACAAACAGTGAGAGGAACTTTGTTGAAAGACCAAGACTCTGAGTCCACCAGCTGGGTCACATGACCCAGGAGCTTCATCTCATAATCAAAATCCAGGATCCTCCAAAATCCTACAAACACAGGTCTATCAGTTCACGTCACCTATGGCTTTATGAATTAATATAGAGATCATATAGGATAATAATGATCTCTATAAGATAATATAGGATCTTTAACGTACACAACAATAATGCATCCAATATATTATTAAGAAATAAATTGAAACATTTGCCAATTTAGTTTTTAAAATACAAAACTGAAAATGTAACAATTGGGATAAGATTTACTACTTAGGGCAAGAAGTTGCCAGAAGCTATACAACTTTTAAGTACATCTGAAACTATTCTAATAATTTCACTGTTTAAAGTGTTATTAAATGTAAAATACTAAATCAAACATAATTCTACATAAATTGGCCATTTTGACAATTTAAAACAAACTGAATAATGACACAAATCAAATGATTTTTGTGAGGAAGGTTCTCTCCATTATTAATAATAAAAAAAATAATGAAGGAATTATTAAATAACACCTCAATTACAAATTATAATAATTTGTAATAATAATACCAGAAACCCACCCAAAGTTAATTTCACTTTTAATCTGACCAAAAACTGTTTCAGCTCACCGTCAATTTCACAAGCATGAACATTTTGAAGATGTGTCTCAATTTCTTCTCTACTTGCTTGGATCCTCTCAAGAAGGTCATCTATAGTGTACTAACAGATTAAATAAATACAAAATGTTTGATGTTATTTTTGGGCACAATAATTTTTTTTAAAAGTACACACATTGTTAATGGATTAGTAACTCATCTAAACACACCTACATTTTGCTTAGACCATGGTCTGTCTGAATACTCGATTCTGATTGGCTGGAAGGTGTGCATTAAAACCGTTTATTGCACAGGTAGTTCAAGTCACTTTAATCACTGTTCTATATTAATGCACTGTTTTCATTGAAGCACACACACGCACAGATATTGGACACCCCGCAGCACAGAAAATTTCAGATAAGCAATAAGCAAAGAAACTTCACTTGTCAACGCTGCCCCACGACTTCTATTAAATTAGCTTCTCTACTGAATCGCTACATAATATTTCTCAGCAACAAAAGGGTTACACTGCTGTTTTTGAAACAGCTTCATTGTTAGTAGAGAGACGCTGCGCACAGACACAGGTAATTCACACACGCATCTCTCTCTCTTTCAATAACTATAATTCATTCATCCAGATAAATGTAATCTTACGCACTACCATATCTCTGTGTCTGATTCAAAGTAGGCAGAATGCTAGATCTAGCGCATCGTAACTGATGAAAATAACCATCAATTTTAGCCTTCCGGTCAAATGTAAACAACAACAACAGCTTTCAGATTCATTTTATTTAAACAGGGACAATGCACAAAATAACATTAACCTTGTATCAAAACAAGGAGAGATGCATTGTGCCAGGTTATAGCACAAGTGCTATTTTCCGCCCGTAGTCCCTTCACAGAACAATAAGACAATAAAACAAAATTTCATAAAAGTAAAATAAAAAACATTAAAATATACAATTTTACAACTACAGTCACACTTAATTTTCAATTAAAACTATCATATGCTCAATTGTTCCCCCTTCCTTAAACCAAAACACACACACACACACACACACACACTTCATAAATGTGTACAATTTTGTTGTGACAGTAACCATGCCTTTGTCAAACTCGAAAAGGTTAGAGGATTTGTGCATGCAATAAGGTGTGTAGGGAGAGTATTCCACTGAGTTATGGCCACAAAAGAAAAAGTTGATTTGCCAAAAGAAGTTTTGCGATTGGGAATATTGCACTCTCCTCTAGTGGCTGACCGAGTAGCTCTTTTTTTTTTCTGAGTTGAGCGTAATACATTTTTTTAAAGGAGGAGCGACAGCATTATACATGATTTTAAAAAGTAAGCAAACATTTGAATGCTTTATCAAATTTCCAAAATTTAAAATATTGTACTTAGTAATTATTTTGCAGTGGTGATATTGACGCGTTTTTATCATGGATCTTAAGTGCTGTTTTATATAATGATTCAAGTGGTCTTAAGACCTTTACCCGCTTGGGACCAACTTGTCATGCAATACAAAAAATGTATTGCATTGTACTTTTCACTTTTCAGTGCTGGCAAATGACCATGGTATAGGCTGGATAATCCACAAATAGCTGTGCACTTAACGATTTGAACGCACTCCGCTTCACGTGGGGTGGTTCTTTGCCTCTGTGTCATGCATTAAAGGTATAGTGGAGGATTTTCCCGAATTTTAGAAAAGAACCGCCCTCTCCACTTTTTGAAAAAATGCACATGCGCAACACTCTACCTGCTCCCGAGAGGGAACGCCTATTAAACGTGTGCACGAGAGAGCATGCACGAGCTAATCATAGCTTACATTAACTTTTACTAGCAGTGATTTTAAATGGATTTCTCCAAATAGCATGTCAAACTTTACCTGTCAAGTAGAAACTTCGCGACTGAGGCATCAGTGGGAAGCCCAACCTGTGTTTTGAGCACACGCCATCGTGTGAATCGTGTGCACGAGCACGTACGACGGCCTTACGTAAACATATCACCAGAATGATTGACACTTAGGAGGACCAATAGTCTTGATGATCCACCCGGAAAAAGAAAATCCTCCGCTATACCTTTAATTAAAATTGTTTAATGCACAGCTAGTAGGGGTGTAACGATTCATCAACTACATCGATGTATCGATTTATATTCCTACGATCCAACTGGATCGATCTGTGCTCGGCAAGTTGGCCTTCCAGACGACATATATCGATCTAATATCGTTTTAAAAGGTAATGAATCGATTGTATCGATACTAGAAAAATAGCGCATTGGATTATTTAAGCACGTTAGACTTATATGGATGTTTTTTCTTTGCACTTTTAATGATAAAGGCGTTAAACGTTACTCGATTCAGTCTGCCTATCTGTGTCGTCGTCGCCATGCGTGACGCGCCAGCAGCAGCGCAAAGACAACAAGCAGTGCAAAGTCTCTCGCCTCAGAAAAACGGACTGTCCTGTCCTCTCAGCCGCTATACTGCAGTAGCGCGCACTCTTCAATTGCACGCGCAAATGCGCCGGAGCGCGCTGTATCACTTCACTAAGCGCAAAAGAAATACGAGCATGCAACGTCGTAAATTAGTAAGTTAAGAAATAAAAGTAAAATACCAATAAATTACGTTATTGGTACGTCATGTGTGTTGCTATTTATCAGGAGCAGTTTCCATGTTTCTTTACCAGTTCTTCTAAGTATTGTGTATCACCATGGTAGCCTAATTGTTGTTTGTTTCCATAACAAAATGCCACTTACTGGTTTTGTATATTTTTATATGACTGTGGTGGTGGCTCATACCAAGATTGTATTAACAAAAACTAGTTTGGGACTGCTATTTAATAGCTTAACCTCGCAGTGCCTACTGTCTATCAGTATTTGTCATATTCTTAAAAAAAAATTGTTAAGTAAAGGGGGACAGAACTTGTAAGTCAACAATTTTTGTGTAAACAAATGTATTATAATAGGCTTATATAATTCCTAAAAAGTTGGGTCGCGGCTTGATGACCATGCGGAAATGTGGGTCCCATGGCCAAACTATTCAAAACATCATTCTATGTTGTGATAATCATAATTAATAATCACAATTACAATTTCAAGGGAATAATCAACAATTATAATTTTTGTCATAATCGTTCAGTCCTACTTATTAAAATAAAATGTGAATGCATTTTACATTAATTATTGTTTACTTGTTTGTTTATATCTATAATTAATTGATACCTGATTCCCTTACAAGAATTTTTGGCTAAAAAGTTACTGAATCGATTTCAAGTCACTGAATCGTTTCGGATCGGATCGTTCTAAATGAACCAATATCGTCCTTGAATCGTATCGACAACCATGAATCGCGAATCGAATCGAATCGTTGTTAAAACGAATCGTTACACCCCTAACAGCTAGCCATGGTTTATCCTTTATATATATTGTGAGTATGGGCTACTAACTCTGACTCCTGGTGTACCTTCTCTCCTGGCGCCTCCTCCTGAATGCCCACCGCTGGACCATCATATGGATTCTCCATGAGAAGTTTCTTCAGTTTCTTCAACCTTGGTCTCTGCTTTCTCAGCTCCCAATAACTATTTGACAAACCCCAAATCTGGAAAACAACAACATATCTGTCAATGCACACAATCAGCATTACACTTTCCATAGTCACCTACTATAAAGAATAAAATCGCATCTTCAGAAACAACTTTTCCAGTCAGTCACCTGTGCATGCATGAGTTGAGATGTTGAGCTGTCGGGCAGCTGATCTGGCGTTTTACATCCTGGGACAAACAGGAGCAGATTTGACGTGTCCGCAATTTTCAAGTCGTATGTCTTTTCTTCAGTGCACAGGACAGCATGCTCGTCTTTATCACCTCTGATTATAAGACTAATGAGAAACATAAACTGACATACATCATTCAGGACAGAGAAACATTAACAACCTTTGTGAAAAGAAGTGCACTTAATTGAATTAAATGTGCATTTGTAGTGTACTTCAAGTCTTAAATATATATATTTAAAAAAAAAAAAACGGTACTTGCAGATAAAATATAAACATGAATGAAATAAAAGGTAATTTAAGTGTATTTACTGTAAAGAGAGTAGCCAACATTTTCATGACTTGACTATTTATCTTAACACATACACTTACTTATGTGTATGTGTGTGTGTGTGTGTGTGTGTGTGTATTTATTTTATTTTTTCATTGTAAATAACATGCAATCAGTTGGTACTTAAGCATACTTTTAAATTCCTAATAAATAACGTTACTAAGTATGTTGAAGTTAACGTTACTTCTTTTCCAGAAGGGAATGCAGCATGCAATACTAATTTATGTTAAAAACGTCATCTGTCAAAAATAATACTGAGATGTTAAGCTGATCTTAAAACGAAGCACTATTCACCTTTTGCCACCTTCGATGTGTTTGCAAAGTGTATCATCCAGCTCCAGGAGACAGTAATCGCCCGACGACACACTATCTCCAAAAGAGAGACAGTAAGTGACGGGCTGCAGGTCTTCTTCTTTTACTTTAGCTATTTGTAGTGTGGCTTGAACCTCTTCTAATGTCCTCATGTTATCAAAATTGTTTTATCCAGGTCGACTGAACACAACATAAACACTTGTGCTGTTGTCAGCCCGCAGCTCAACTTTCCCGCAATATTTAAACCGGAAGAGAAGGTTCCGGTTGATTGACAGTATCACGAGCCAATGAGCGTTTTCAGGCGGTAAACGTCACTATTCCATAAGATGGCGCTAAATAACAAGATTTCATTGAAATGTGTCCTTTCATTTTATTTGAGTTGTGATGCTCAAAAAAATGTGCACTGCAATTGAACACTATGGATTCTTAGTGTTCAGTCCCCAAGATATATTTTCTGTTTTCTTCACACATCATGCACCATATTTCAATTCTCTTCATTGACAGTCTTGTCCTAGGTAAACACTAACTTTAGAAAAACTAAATTGTTGTGGTGGACATGAAACATAGATAGATAGATAGATAGATAGATAGATAGATAGATAGATAGATAGATAGATAGATAGATAGATAGATAGATAGATAGATGTTTATCTTACTCTTTTCATATTTTTTAACGTAATAATATTTTTATTTTTTATATAAATAATTATAGATTTTTAGATTTTAGCATTGAAAGTCTAGGTCTGGGATGATAATAAAACAATAAAATATATAGGCTAATAATGTATAATAAAATGTATATTTTTATATGTTTTACATTTTAAATAGTTTATTTTACTTTTTATTGTTAATTTGACTTCTTATGCATCTGTTACGAATGTTTTATGACTATTTTAGATATTTTTGTCTGCAGATTACTCTGAATTACCATTGTGTATAGAATAAAAAGACGTTTGAAAAACAGTAAAAATCAAGGACGAAGGCATGGCAAAAATAATCTAATATTTAAAATGTAGTTTAACAAAAAAAATTTTAAAGTGAGTATTCGAGAGTAAAGAGATGGGCCCCAGGCTCCGCCCCTCATGGTGACTCCGCCTATGAGGATGGTCAAGTTGACTCGCCCTGCAACATGGACAGTAACGTGCTTTCACTGGAGAATAGTAAACAATCCACAATGGAATGAAGAAAATTAATCGGCCGGAGTCTGTCTTCACAAATAATCTGCTGTTTGATGCTTCGGTGGGATTTATTGCAAAGCTTTGCGGTTCATGCATGTAAACGCATGTGATGGCTGAGGGCACTTGATGGCACACAAAAGACACAAGTTATTTCGACTAGGTTTCAGCTGTTATCAACTGAACAGTGATGCTCTTTCAGTGACATCGCTGGTATTCCTCTGCAAATCATCATCATTTCAGATCTGTTTGAAGTCTCGATCTGCATCGGCATTAATAAGGTAAACAATCTTTTCTCCATATCACGTTCTTACATTATGGAGTCTGATTTAAATCTTTCGGATGGCGTGTTACATAAACATATAACATGCCGCTGTGTTGTTTTCGCTCATTTCATTCTGGACAATTCGTCTACCTCAAACATTAAAGCTGTCATAATCATCAAGCCTCTCCAAATTAATATGCTGTATGAGAGGCGTGTTCAGTAACGTTACACCCAATACAAATTTAAGCACGCTGTGCATGTCAGTTCGTTTCACGAGAAGCGTATTAATTTCCTCCAAACGTTGATTTGTCACATTCACGAGTATGATTTCATATCCAGAGATGGACGGCATTGGGAACAGCACACAGAAGAGGGCTGCTGAGCTGGAGCGCATGGCCGAAGTCCTCGTTACAGGAGAACAGTTACGGTAGGTGTGGCTTGACACCCCAATTACACCGACTACCATAGCGCACGCATCAAAACTAGAACGATCCCGATGAATGAAACTGCAAGCGAGCGACGTCTTTAGTGTGTCCCGTCGCTGTCAGGAGATCTCTTCTAATTTGCCACTGTGGCTATTTGAAGTCACCATGAAATTAAAAAAATAAAATTAAAAAATATTTATTTTTTATGGAATATTGCAGGATTATTTAATGATTTATCCATCCATTCATTCATTCATTCATTAGACTTTATTGTCCACCTTAGTGGAAATTTGTCTTAGACTTCTCCGAACAGATATGCATCAGATATGTTATCCGTAACGTCATTATTTTTTTTATTTAAATTTCCGTGCCCTCTTTCCCACTAGCAGCGACATCTTTTCTCTGATGACGTGTTTAGTGGCACGAGGGCGGGACAATCTGTCACTCACATGAGATCACAGCAATAGAGAGCCTAAAGGCCTCATTATACTTCTGCGTCGGACATACGCCGGAGCCTATACGCCGTAGGCAACGTGTTGGTTTTAATTTATACTTCTGTGTCGTTGTCCGCGTTGACGCGCACCTGGGGAGCATGAAACCCCGAGGGAGGGGTTCTGGCAGACCAATCACAGCGCTTGTGTCCGCGTAGAATTGACGCGTTGTTACATTTTTGGAGAGGTGCACGTCAGGGTACGCCGAAGGGTACGCGCGCTACATACAGCCTACGACGTAGCTACGGCGGCAGTTCGACGCAGAAGTATAAAACAGGCTTAAGTCCCTCCCCTTACGGTGGACCACCATGGGACCTTATTTCCGAAAAATATTGTATGGTAGTCAATGGCGAGAGACAACAAATATTTTGATCTCGTTTGAATTGTGCCCTGAATTACACATATGATGTTTGTCAATTTAAAAGATACATTTTAAAGTCAAGAAAGTCGCAGTTTGATGTAAAACTGTTGAGGTATAAGACTGAAAATACGTAGGCCTAATTAAAAGAAAGATTACACTTGAAATATTGTTAAAATTGTAATTGTTGTTGTAATTGTAACCTTTTTAATAAAATAGCAAAAAATATATTTACAAGGTAGATGTAAACAAAATCTTGTCAATATACGCCTTCTCATTAAATGATTTTTATTGTGTTTTATTAAAACTAAATGTTACTCTTCTGTTTTATGACAAACTGCGACTTTCTTGACTTTCATAATTATCTTTTAAATTGACAAACATCATATGTGTAATTCAGGGCACAGTTCAGACGGAATAAAAAGATAAGTTGTCTCTCGCCATTGACTACCATACATATTTTTTCCGAAATAAGGTCCCATGAGCCGGAAGCGGAGGGGAGGGACTTAGGCTCTATAGCAAACAAAAATTGATGGACAAAATCAAGTCCCCACCTCACATTTTTTTTCTTGTTTTAGAAGTAGTTTTACTCAGGGTATGTTTACACGACACCGTTAAACGGATGGTATTCCTTTTAATTTTTCACTTACAGATGACACTGTCGTCAAAACGATCCCGTTCACACAGATCCCCGAAAACGAATTAAAAACTCATATTATTATTCATGACAGGCCAGTAGTTGGTAAAGAAACACTTTACGCCTATTGACTGAACATGTAATGCGCATGCAGTCACCATTTTCACAAATTCGCATTTTTTGTAGTTTATACGGAGACGATAATGGTATCGTTTTCAAAAGTTTGCGTTTCAGGGCCCAAAAACGCAGTTGTCGTGTAAATGAATGGCCAAAATGCATGCAAAATGTTACGCTTTTTAGTTGAAAACGGTGTAGTGTAAAATGGCCCCTCAGTTATACAGTACATCACACAATAGGGAAGAAAAGACTATCGCAAATTCCACTTTATGCCAACTTTATTCAGACTTTGATCTTTTATTACATTGAAAATTTTGTTGGTTTAGACATATAGCACATTAAGACATGCATTTGGCACACCCATTTGTCACACAATTGATTACACAATTACACAATTTTCCATTTCGAAAAGGCGATCTTTAAAGTTGGAATTAAATTCACCTTATCTATTTTGTAAATGCATGTTATGGATCTTTTTTGGTTTTCATTTTACTTTTCTTTTTTTTTGACCACATCATCTCTACTAATTCGATCTTCCAGTGAAACAAACAAAATTCGCCTGATGTATGTCAGACTTTTATATGTCGGACTCCAATCTTTTAATTAAAAAAACTATTCAGAGTGTGGAGTTTTCAAGGAGAAGTTGGTGTGTCCACCCTTTTATCACTGTATCTTATAATTTGTTTGGGTTTGTCCGTAGGGGAAAACCTGGGGCCGGTTGCACAGCTAAGACTAGTTTTATGACTTAGTCATCAATTTTTTTTTTCCATTAAGACTGTTCATAACTGTTCCAAGTCAGACTCAGTTATATAAAAACGTAGATTGGTCTGATTTGTTACTAGAAAGTGAGACTGACTGCCCCTTGACTTAAGACAATAAGGGATATGTTCATGCAACTGGCCCCTGATCTATCTGCTGGAGCTAGTTTTGTGATACACACATAATGAAAATCTATTTGTTTGCTGTTGATCACAACCTTGCTGAGTTTTTTTGTAATGTGACTGATTGGAGAACGCAGCTATGTTTGAGTCTATGTCCTTTCCCAGACACCTGCTGTGTTCGTAGTGAACTGTGACAGTGATAGTGAACGCTGTTTAGTCAATACATCTGATTAATGATTGCTGAATCACAGTACAGGACGAGGACACCATAGCTTTTTCAGTGGTACACTATCTAGCAACCTTAAAACGTGTTATTTACAAGCTCAGCTGTTTTATTAGGTTCTGTACATGACGTCATATGCAACGTCCTGAATGTGGTTTCAGGTGCATATAATAATAATAATAATGTTATTGGATCTCTAACAGACTCCCTGGAGGTAAAGACATCATTTGGTGGGCTAGAGAAAGATTTTATTTCCCAGTTTTGTGGGAATACCAGTACCACAGGACTGGTCCTGTTATTGTAGGTCACAGTGAACCGGTTTTATCTGCCGATCGCTGGTATCACTTCCATTTTCCCATGTACAGCTGACTCAGGTTTGTATAATCAGTAATCAGGCAGTGACAGCAGACCCACATTTTACCCAGTCCCAGCTCAGATGTACCTGATATCAGGTTAGCTCTAGGTTTGCTGTTGGTAGTCAGAACAGAGTTTAGTCAAAGTTCTTCTAAGGCACGTCATTTCACTCGGCGTCCATCTTTAAAGCGCCTCTCAGGCAGTATGCAAGTACAGCTCCTATCTCTTTGAATGGGCAAACGTCAAATTCTCCAAAGCTGTTCTTCCCGATTCAATTTCATATAATTTAAATCACTTTCTTAAAATTTGTTACTAAATGCTCAAATAAAAAATAAAAAAACGTATTTTCCAGGCTGGAGTTGCCAATGCGCATGTTCAGTCATAAGCGCGCATCTCAGAACACTTACTGTTCTGATTCACTAACTGCAGTGATGCAATGACTTTTATTTAGAAGGCGGGACTTATTCCGCCATATTACGCGTTGCATTTTCTCTCATTAATAGTAATAGATTTTATGTGCTAGAGAAACAAGCACGCAGCCATCTTTAGAATTTTTAACTTCCGTTTTTGCAGTAGCTCTGTATATTTCTAAGTAATTCGCTGGTGAAGTGGATTTACTTATTGTAGAGTTAACGAAAGTTATCATGAGTATTGTAACGTTTTAAGCATATATTTTAAAACGACCGGTGCATTCATAAATCCGTAAGATCTTACCTTCATGCTGTGGATTTACAAACCGGAAGACCGAACACAACGAGCGCAGCGCTGAAAAGGGGCGGGGCTACATAAGGACTAAAATTCATAAATACATAAGGTCTTTGCATACCTAAAGACTTTGGTTTAGTCCAGTTAACGGACAGGTTTTAAATAAACAGCCAGGGGTTCCAGAAATATGGAAGTGCCTCCTCAACAATATTGACAGACAATATAATAGTTTTATTTTTATTTTTATAAAACAAGAAATATTATAAAAAAATACTAGATAAAATGGGGGCTAACATTGTCCAGCAGTGGATAAAGTTTCTCACTCTCACACATCAATACAGGATTATTATTACAGTTTTTTCATTTAGTTTTTATTATCAATTTGTCTTTTCAATTTAGTTTTGCAATTTTGCTTTAGTGTTGTGGAGTTTTCAAGTTTCTGTCGATGTACTTTTAAAGTCTTTTTTTTATTTTAGTGTTTTAGGGCTACCAAATAATAGTTTAATTTCATTTAAAATATATTTAAATGTATCATTTAAAGATGTTTCTCATATTTCTCGGCATAATCTAGTGTTACTACTATCTAGTGGTATTTATTTTCATATTTAATGCAGATTGGGTGTAATATTACATCACATGTCAAAAACTAAAAATAATTTGTGAGCACTTTTATTTTAGTTAGCATTGGAGTCATAAAGTTTTAGTTTTAGTTTTATTTTCATTAATGATAGCAGTAGCACTGCATCCAAAAATAAGAACTGGATGCGTAACATGAAATGATCTATAACTGATCATTAATTCGGACTATTAGTTAATTAGTTCTATATGATTGCAAACCCTATAAACATTCATTTGCCTCATGGTAGACACCAACCACTTGCCATTGGAAAACACTAGTCATAGCTGACATTTCACTCAGGCTATTATGGTAATGTTCTATCACGTGTCTCAAATTGCTCTGTTGTTCATGTCAGAAAGTGCCAAAGTGCACTTTAATAGTATGACCTACTGGCTGCACACTGCTGTGGTCATGTGAGTCTTTGTTACAGGGTGTTCAGTTACTTGTCAACCCCATGCCGTTGTGTCAACTGCTGCACGACTGCTTGTTGCTGATAATATAATTCAGAATATGTAGCTATCAGTGTTAGAACAAGATATGATGGAAACTTCTACTGGCACTTATGGAGTTCATAACCTACTGTAGTTTTTTCTTTTGGTTGTAAACAAGCTAAAATGTGTGTTCCAGCACCTCTTAAAAAGATAGGTCACCAACAAATTAAAATTCTGTTGTTATTTACAGACCTTTTCAAACCTGTAGGTTTTCTGCGAGACACAAAAAAAGATCTTTTGAATGTTACAACTGTTTTTGTCCTTGCAATGAAAGTCAACAAAATTTTGGACCCCTCTGACTTTCATTGTATTGAAATTATTATTATTATTATTATTATTTGTATGCCCACATGTCATAAATTCTGTAATCTAACACAGATGATTAAGTGAAAGGTGCAATAAAGCTATTGCATAAAACCAAATTACATAATAATAATGACATAATAATGATTACAATTTAGTCATGATAATAACTGTTAAAGACACCAAAAGCCACATGTGGGCACTTGAATTTCGATGAAACTCTCATAGGTTAGTCTAATTACATTACACATTTGAGTTTAGGTGAACTGGATTATAAATCGTAATGTTATAATTGGCTCATTCTATGTCAACCATCTGTTCTATAAAACTTTTGTACTTTTAAAGACAAATCGGGAAGTTATTTTTAGGTTGAATCTTCATGAATTGACCCAGGAAAGATATAGCTGTGCGAATGTAGGTATGGAGGTCATTTTTTAAAAAGTGTGTCATGATGTTACAGGTTTTTGTGTTGCAGGTTATTTAATGCTGGTTGCTGAATGGAGAATTCACACCGAAAAGGGTGGAAAGATGACTCTTGGTCTGATTTATTCCTTGTTTTCCAGGCTGCGACTCCATGAGAGTAAGGTGATTAAGGACAGAAGGCATCATCTCCGCACCTATCCGAACTGCTTTGTAGCTAAGGAGATACTTGATTGGCTAATTGAGCACAAAGAAGCCTCTGACAGAGAGACTGCCATCACGATCATGCAGAAACTTTTTGACCAGAGCATCATTCACCATGGTGGGTTTGTCTTACACAGACTTGAATTCCTATATTTGTATTCTGCAATATTAATGGTAACGTTAACCCAATGTAACATTCTGTCATTAATTACTAGGGCTGGGATGATACACCTATCTTCCGATTCGCTTTTTTTTCTTCTTCTTGTGACCACTAGTAAGAGATATGACGCCACCTAATACTCACCGATACATACAACACATATTGCCCTCTCAGGGCTCAACACTAAGGATTTTTTCAACCAGGCCAGTGGTTCAAATTTTGACTTGCCCTGCCAAAATTTTTTACTAGCCCCACCACAAAAAAGTAATAAATAAATAAAATAAAATAAAACAGACCTAGTTATTGTCTTTTTCTGTGTTGCTTTTGACCCATAACCGTATTAAATATGGTTGTGACACCAAAAATTACTAGCCTAACTCATATAAATTTCAAATATTGTTAAAGGAGCTGTATGTAAGAAATGTATTTCAATTAATCATAAAATGGCCCTGATATGTCACTAGACATTAAGAAATCATGTTCATTTCAAATACTTATATCACTGACAACAGTAGTCCGGCCAGGATATTGTCATTTAAAAAGTGAAGTTGCAGCCCTCAACTGATGTTGATGTTGTCATGTTGTGTTTTGGCCTGAAGCGCCACCCTCCACCTATCTACCAATCACGAAGTCAGTAGTGTTTCGGCATCGGGGTTGCCAGCTCTGCTCTAGTTACCACAGCTACGTAGCAGCCTACGTTCGTGCTGGATCCTGCACCCTATCTGGCAACCTCGAGTCAGGGGGGAGGGGGAGGGGATACACCGCTCTACAGTAATTTGAAAGTGATTGCAGTACCAGTTTTGGCCACAATCTTACATACGGCTGTAAACTGTCAGTAACAAAATAAGAACAAATAATCAAATTACGAGCAATAGCACAAATTCAGTAGAACAAACATACACGTAAAATAACCACAGATTTTCATGTTTTTCAGGTAAGTCTAACAGTAATTTTCAGGTCGAGAAAATGAATAATCAAATGTAAAATGCCATGCATAGTCTTCACTTTATAAATTAAATATAGATTAATCCTTATTAAAGTTACAAAAGTTACTCAGTCAAGAGCAGTGAGTGTTTTTTCTTAGTTCTTTGTTGTTTGATTAACATTAAAAACAAAGACAGCAGCAGCAGGTTTATCAGGCTGCTGTCACTTTAAGAGCTGCACGGATCCAATATACTGTTACACATACATTTCATTTCTGAACTGTTTACGTTCACAAGATACAGCAGACTATGTTTACTAGGATACTCGCCGAGACTGGCATTATTTTACGTAATTTTGTGTGAATATGTACTTTCAAGCGCAAGAAGACGTGAAAGCTGAAACTCAATTTAACATTTGTGCGCTGTCTGAGAAGTTGCTTTCTGGGGCGCGCGCTTTGGATGTGTGCGCACACAAAACTTCTCACACTATTGAATTGAGTTCTCCTTCGCGTCTTATTGTGCTTGAATATTTAAATTGGCAAGGCTTAAAAACACGCGCAAGTGATAAACTTTCGGGATTTTCTCGGTCGGGAAAGTGACAGTTGCGTCAACTGTCCCGAGCCTCGTTTCGTCGGGCAGTCCTTATATTATTGTTAAACCATGCCCTCTGCTGAAATAAAAGAGGTACCTTTCCTCTGCCTATAACCAAGGACTAAAATAAAGCAATTTAAAATGAATTAATATTGATTCTGAAAAAAAAAAATTGCGATAGTTCGTTGAATCGATTTTTTTCCCCCTGTTGTTCCAAACCTGTGTGAAGATTATCCTGGCTAATGTTATAATGAAAGTAAATGGGGACTGGAGCCATCAAAAAAAAGCTCCATAAAAGTGGTCCATAAGAATTGCACGCTAAACTATAAGTGATCTGAAGCCATTCTCTTCACATCAAATGCTGTCAATGTACCCTTTTTTTATTCTTTTGACTTGTGCAGTACATTTTGGAAGGTCAATGAATAACAGCTTAAATTTCAGTCATTATGACAGAAGTCAAATGGACCACTTTTGTTATACTTTTCTGGTGATTGTTTTTGTCATTTTGGAGCTTGACAGGCCCAGTCCCCATTCGCTTTCATTACATGGAAAAGAGCGGCCAAGATATTCTTTAGAACTTCACCTTTTTTTCATGGAAGAAAAGAAAGTCTTACAGGTTTGGAACAACATGAGTAAATGATGACAGAATTGATCCCTTCAATATTTTATGTGCGAAAGTACAACAAAACATGATCTAAACTGTTACACTGTCAAGGAAACCAAATTGATCTTTAGACCATGACTTGTGCTTGTAGCAGTGTCTTTGTTAATTTGTTAACTTTTTCCGCTGCACTTAACTTACAACAAACCTGTTTTGAATTTGTTTGTCCTCACAGTTTGTGATGAACACAAGGAGTTCAAAGATATGAAGCTGTTCTACCGTTTCAGGAAGGATGACGGAACCTTTCCACTGGACAGTCAAGCCAAAGTTTTTATGAGAGGTCAACGGATATATGAGAAGTAAGCGCTTTTATACACCATTACAATTCTGAGAGGTTATTGAATTATTAATAGTTTACTATTTGTTTTGATTCCCACTTGTTAAACATTGACATTGTCATGTTTTTCCTCTTCTTCTAATCCATTATTGAGGTCCAAGCAAGGTAGTTTCCTCTCTACTGAGTTGTACCACTAAAACAGGATGTGAAAGTGTTGTTTTTCTTGTGTACAAGTCTGTACATATTGATTTTGAACATATGGGGCCCGTCCGGTAAATCAACAGTGTCCATAGTAACACAGATTTCAAGCTGATCGAGCATGCCGTGTTCCAGCCGGATACGTTTAGAAGTAGCGGCTCTACCTGCAAGTTGTTGCTTGTTAATGTAGCTCAGAACAAAACCACGCTATCTATAAATAATAATTTAAATGATTAGTTGTATTCCTGCCCCGAACTTCAATGTTCATGTCTTCAATATTTAAAAAAACAAAAACATTTTAATAATTCTAGGCATGTTGTGTATGTTATGCCTGGTTGTGCACGACTCAACAATTAAACAGTTACATCTTTTAATTATAATAATTTAGAAAGTAGCATATGACATGCTGTAGGAAAAATAAGTAATGTAGTATTTCTGTAATTAATAAGCAATTTAGTAATTAGTGACATATTTAAAGTGCCTCTATTATGCTATTTTAAAGTTTCCTATTTTTGTTTTGGAGGTCTCCTACATTTTTTTTTTTACCTCATTGGCTGATAATTCTGCTTGTTTTAAGCAAAAACACTTAATATAGATTTTTTTTTCTTTTTTTTTCAGAAAACACAACATAATAATTTATGCAATTTTACTTGTCTAGTAAATGCTTCTTGATTTAGGAATTTTTAGATATTTGGGCTGGAAACAAGACAAAAATACTAAGTAAGAAAATATATATATATATTTTTTTACATATATATAATTCTTACATTGTCTGAAATGGTTCAATAAAGGATTCAGTCTCTTAAAACCCTTCCTTTTCCCAGAGCCTACTCTGCTCTGATTGGTCAGATGGCCCAGTCTGTTGTAATTGGTCTACCGCTTACAGCGCGTGTCGGAAATGAAATGCATGTTACCTTATCCGAATTTCAGCTCCGGATCTTCCTCAGCACTTATGATACGAACAGTAACAATGGCATCGATTTTATGGTATCAATTCGAGCCATAAATTGGCCATGATTGGATTGTGAAATGATGCCTAGATTTTTTTAATTGACACAAATGTCATAACTTTTATATTTGTATTTAACCCTAACCTTTGCCCTGTAAAATAACTTCTGTTTAAGCTCTATTGAAGGTCTCTTTGAAAACCTTTTTGGTAGCATTTAGTGCAATATTCTCTGTTAGCGTAGAGTGAAATTTTCGAAGCAAGTTTAATCTGTGTCAAGAATGGTTAACCCATCTTGCAATAGCAGCTTGTGTTTGCTCTGCGATCATGACCTGGATGAGGCCGACTTAGCAGCATGCCGTGCTTCATTGTAGACGTTACTCTACGGGCCGCCCTGCTCTTGCATAACAGGAAGATGAAGTCCAGCGGGAGACATCTGTCACACAAACCATCAGTGTGCTTTTATGTAATCACCATGGACACATTTGAGCTTGTGGTCAGTATTTGCAGACTTTGCTCTTAGGGAAGCTTGTTTGGTTTGCTTCCCGTTATCGCCGAAGAGCTCAGTCTGCTGATGGAGCATAAAAATAAAATGTTTTTGAGAGTGAATGGTACTCTCTCTGACTAGGTTCAAGAACTACATAAGAAAATGGCCAGGAATGTTTTGTGATCTGTCTCTAAGCAACCGTGATTAGCCTTTGTCAACAACCTTGTTTTTTTTTTTTACGCCTTCCTGGTGTTGTGGAGATTTTAAAAAGGATTGTTTGCCAGTGTTGTCAGTATATACTGTGGGCTTGGGTTACTAAAACCAAATGTAAAAAGAGGAGTATGGCCCCTTAAAAAGAACTTCCTGCTTCAGTGTTTTTTCCGATTGTTCCCTTTTCCCTAATGGAGGTCTTTGAGATGTTGAAAATGTCTCTTAGCATCTGGTTCCCTTTACTCACAGACATCCACATAGAATTCAACTAGAATATGCATGCAGAAGCAAACAAACAATGAATAATGTGTGTATTTACTGTTTTTTTGTTTAAATAATTCTCAAAGTAACTACTGAAAATCACATCCAGTGTTACAATATAAGGATTTTTTCCACTTTCACTTCCCCTGGTAACAATTTAAATGGCCCTACCCCCCAATGTGTACATGTTATCATTTAGAAACTTACTTTGATAAAAAAAATATAAAAAAAAAATAATAAAAAATACTATATATATATATATATATAATATATATATATATATTATATATATATATTTTTTTTTTTCAGTTGAATATAATATATAATAAATAAATATTGTAATACATTAACATTAGTGTCACATGATCCATCAGAAATTATTCTAATATCTAATATCCTGATCCTGGATTTATATTTTTGTGGAAACCATAATACATTATTTCTAGGTTCTTTGATTAAAAGGATAGTTCACCCAAAGAAATTCTGTCATTAATTACTCACCCTCATGTTGTTCCAAACCCATAAGACCTTCGTCGGAACACAAATGAAGATCTTTTTAATGAAATCTGAGAGCTTTCTGTCCCTCCATTGACAGTCTACTCAACTACCACTTTCAAGCCCCAGAAATGTAGTAAAGGCATAATTCATGTGACTCCATTGTTTTAACCTCAATTTTATAAAGCGACGCGAGTGCTTTGAGCAAAAAACATAATTTACCACTATATTTACAAAATATGAATCTCAAACGCATGTTCACGAGAGCACATGCCTGTTGTGTTGACGCGAGAGCTGGCGTTGTTGCGTGAACGCGCTTCAGAGATTCATATTTTTTAAATAAAGTGGTAAATTGTGTTTTTTGTGCAAACAAAGTACTTGCGTCGTTTTATAAAATTGAGGCTAAACCACTGGAGTCGCATGGATTACTTTTTTGGATTATGTAGTTGCGTAGGCTGTCAATGGAGGGACAGAAAGCACTCAGATTTCATTCGTGTTCCGAAAATGAATGAATGTCTTACGGGTTTGAAATGACATGAAGGTGAGTAAATTATGACTAAATTAACCCTTTGATAGAAAATTTAAAAAACGGTATTTATTTGAAATAGAAATATTTTGTAACATATATACATTTCTTTGTCACTTTCAATCAATTTAATGAATTCCTGCTGAATAAAAATAATATTTTTTTTATTTAAAAAAAGTATTAAAGTGTAAAACAGAATCTGCAAAACAACAGTTCAAACATTGTCTTGCCTAATGGGGCAAATGGCAGTTCCATCAGCTGGTCCAGAACTCTCTCACACTGGGACCGGATCATCAGGCCACCCTTATTGTTGAGCTCTGACATTGTTTCTCATGACTTGATCACTGCAACACTAAGCAATATTTAGACAATAAATAACATCTCTGTCACAAACATACCATGCAACGAGATCTGTGGTTTTAAAGGAAGCAGAGCATTCAGGATATGGTTAAAAGTGTGACCTGCTAACAGAATAGCTAGATATGAATGAAAAATGATGATCAAAAAAAAAACGGGGCTCAAAACTAGGTCAATGCCACATATAATTTCTTGCAAAAGTCAGTCATTAATATATGGTTGCTCAACTGCAAGTGGTTTGAAATCGCTGTTTGCCTTGAAAGGCACAAGAATAGACTCAGTATGTACATGGCAAACATCTAATACGCAGGCTCACATTGCTGGCACTGCATGTTGACTGATAGTGAGTCATTTGTGCCCTTGTTTGGCACATGTGGATGTTTGCTCAAGCTGTTTCAGTTGCATCATACTCTTTTTCTTGACGATTTTGACCCGAATGCCCTGCATTTGTAATATCTACTGTGCATATGCTTCCATCATAAATGATCAGCTCTCAAATGGTCCTGACATGGTGTGATAGTCAAGGTTTTTTTTTGTTCTTCAGTTGTTTCTCAGAAACTCACATTTTCTCTGAAGACTTGTATCTCTCAAGGCAATCTTTAGTTGTGTGCTGACAACATCGAGTCTTTGTGGCAAACATGAAAGTGTTTGATTTTGACCCGTCAGGACCTGCCTTTAAATGGCAGAGAATGTTGCAATTCTTGACAGTTCTGTTGCTCTTCTTCTGTTGACATACATATTTAGCAGCACTGCTGAACTTTGACCTTGATTTGATGAAAATCGCTTCTCGAACCTGGCTGTTTTGAGGTGAATGATCTCATAATTATATACGCAATGAGTTTGATATTTTGACATGCTAATAAGTACACGGTCTCGCTACACAGGTTGATGAACACTGAAAACACCCTGGTGCAAACGCGTGAAGAGGAGGGTGTGACGTATGAGCGGACACTGGTGGCTTCGGAGTTCATAGACTGGCTCCTGCAGGAAGGTGAAATGCCCACCAGGGAGGAAGCCGAGCGGTTGGGACGCAGACTGCTGGAGCATGGCATCATTCAGCATGGTGAGCACATGGATGAAATATCTGTAAAATATAGTCCTGCAGCATACACCTCAAAGCTGGTTCACACAACCAGAGACTTTCTCCCTGCATGTTGCCAGTGGCTGGCGGTGAGGTCGCTAGTGGGCGTCCCCCCCCCCCCACTTCTGGTTGTCTAGAAACATTTGTGAATGACATTCACAGATGTTGCTCAGTGTAATAATAATAGGTCAATAAGACTTGACCTATTTATGATAAGGTTCAGGTATTTGAAAATAATGATTAAAGGAGAACTCCGGTCAATTTTAACATTGAGGTCATTTTTTTGTACATTTGGAGTGCTGTCAGTACAGAGAACAACGACAAAAATCGGTGTTGCCTACACCGTGTTATCCTCGTTTTAAAATTTGCACCCTGTTGACTTCAATGGGGCAAGTTTTAAACCTGCTTTTAGCCTCTTAAGTTCACACGCATAGGTTTAGTACCTATGATCACGCGCGTGAACTCGACAATCGATTACTGTGGACTTCGACCGAAAACAGGATGTAAATACAGGTATGTGCGCTGGCTGAATAAACATCATTTTTATTCATATCTTTCACATCTACTGCAGTCAGATTCACCCGCGTTCACTCCGAAGGAATCACTCACATGATCTGTGCACTTGTAATGACACATCAAGGATGTTAAGAGCCTAAAAGCAGGTTTAAAACTTGCCCCATTGAAGTCAACAGGGTGCAAATTTTAAAAAGAGGATAACTCGGTGTAGGCAACACCGATTTTTGTCGTTGTTCTCTGTACTGACAGCACTCCAAATGTACAAAAAAATGAGCTCAATGTTAAAATTGACCGGAGTTCTCCTTTAAGATACACTCACTTGTGTTCAAGGTGTAATGAAAATATGTTATGACTTTTTATTTGATAGATAAACCACATTACATTTTTGTGTTACATTTAAATGTAAACTTTTCTTGTAATGGTATAAAAGTTTGAAGGACTAAAATACACTTATTCAAACTCTCATTTAGTCATGGACCTACTAGATTGACATTGTTCTGACATAGATAACAACGACAAAATACACTGAATAAATCCAAATTTAGGTTGATGGTTTGCTGCATGAATTTAATACTACATATTAATCTGACAATTGTGTTGTTGAAATGCATTTTCATGGTTCACTTTAGAACATATATCTCTAAGTAACTCCTAGAGCTTCAGGAATTCACTAATCATACAATGCATTGTGCTTTAAAATATGCATTCATTCAAGTTATGTAAGCTATTAAATAATACAAGGGGGCTTGTTGAGTCATGACTTGACAGGAGGAAAGACTTTGATGGTCAGCAACAGATGGGCATACCTTTGACCAGGCAACAGGCAAACACAGTGACACACTAGAACTCATCTACACAAAAGAATTCACATGCATAATACACAGCTGTATACACACACCCAATACAGACCTGCACTCACACACACACATAGCAACTCCTATAGAATGGAGCTATACCCTATAATTCAGTCACACACACACCAACATTCACATGCACAGCAGCTCAGCCAGTGCCCTGTTGAGTCTGATACAGTGTCTTTGTTTGACAGCACCTTTCCTGTCTGATTTCTGCTGACTTTGAATAAAAATGTGAATGACGGAGTAGTTTACTTTCAAATGAAAATCAGCCCATGATTTACTCACACTCAAGCCATCCTAGGTGTATATGGCTTTCTTTTTTCAGACGAATACAATCAGAGTTATATTAAAAAATATCCTGGTTATTCCAAGTTTTATAATAGCAGTGGATTGCAACCAACAGATTGAAGCACAAAAACGTGCATCCATCCGTCATAAACGAACTCCAAACGGCTCCAGGGGGTTAATAAAGGCCTTCTGAAGCAAAACGATGAGTTTGTGTAAGAAAAATATTAAAGGTGCCCTAGAATTTGAAATTGAATTTATCTTGACATAGTTAAATAACAAGAGTTCAGTACATGGACATGACATACAGTGAGTCTCAAACACCATTGTTTTCTCCTTCTTATTTAAATCTCGTTTTTGAAAAACACCCCTGAAAAATAGGCGAATCTCCACATAACACCGACTGTGACACAACAGTCGGGATCATTAATATGTACGCCTCCAAAAATTTGCATATGCCAGCCCATGTTCAAGGCCAGGCGGAACTGCGCAGCCGAATCATCGTCCGAATAATTTTTCTTCGATAGACATCATGGCTTGCAAACGAGCGAAGCATGGCAGTTGCTCAGTGTTTGGATGTACAAATGAACACAAAGGTATTTTTTTAGTTCCTTCATCCGAGCCTCTGAAGAACCAGTGGGTTATGTGAATGTCTGATGTGTAATTGTTCAAGTTCAGACAGATAATTCATGCTCTCAAAGTCGTTCAATACTGTTTATGCATCAGTAAATCAAGCCAGTGACTAAACGATCAACTTCACGTCGTTTCTCTTAGTAGGATGAAAATAATCTTACTTAAACTGTGATTAATATACAGATAGCGATCAAAGAACAATCCCTTTCCAGTCGCCCAAGCTGTCAATCACACAGCGCGAGTTTATCTGGACACTTGCCAAAACTTGTTATGAAATCAATGACGCTGTTACACTGCACAACGAAGCTCTTACTGTACGTACATCATGTTTGCATTAGTGAAATCATTAGTGAGAGTGCAGAAACTGTGTTGCAATGATAAGATCTTCATTCACGTGATCAACAGGCTTACACTGAAGTCTCACAGCAGCCAATCACAGCAGTGGGCGTTTACACTGTAGTCTCACAGCAGCCAATCACAGCAGTGGGCGTTTACACTGTAGTCTCACAGCAGACACGCCCCTTCAAACAGAGTGTTCAAATCAGAGGCTAAAATCAGGCTAGGAAAAATGCCTTTTATTTCTAAATTACAACAAATTTTGATCTAAAAAACATACTAACATTATAAGGGCACCCCAGGAAACATCCTAAAATAATCCATGCAAGGGCACCTTTAATATTTAAAACTTTATAAAGTAAAATAACTAGCTTCCGGCCAAACGAACATACAGATTCCACTTAAGTGTAAAGCGCAACTTATGCGAGTAATGCAACGTACTGCTGATATTTACGCTTGGCTTCTTATGACGTCATGAGTTGGGGGCAAGTAGACTGCGTATGTTCGTTTGGCCGAACATACGGCCAAACGAACCGTATGTATAGTATATATTTTTATATTATACTATATAAGTTAGTATATTAACTCTGATTGTATTTGTCTGAAAGAAGAAGGCCATATAAACCTAGGATGGCTTATCATGGGCATTTTAAATTGAACTAATCCTTTAAATTACGGAGAACTTTTCCACACAATTAAGTTAAGCCTTTTGGGATGTGTTCTAGTCTTGCACTTAAATATCTGAATCCGCGTGTCTATATTATGTTCATATGCATACAGATATTACGTAAAGCAAAAACCACATAACTGAACATAACTGACTTGAATTTAGCTGACACATTTGGATACAGTCAACACAGCAACACACATGAGCAGGGCATCTCAGGAAATCTGCTGTTTTAAACCAACAACTCATCATTTTGCCCATGGCGGTAGGGCAGGGGTAGGGTGAAGATATGACAGCCTTTAACTGTCAACAGCGAGGCTCCCTGAAATTGCGGAACTGCCTGAAATTGCAGCACTGCACTGTGTCGAGAAGTGTGTGTAAATCTGTTGTGACTGTTTCACGGCCAGCCGAAGTTGCACCGCACAGTTGTACGATAAATAAGCTTGAAAAGGGACGATCATGCTGCACACAGCAGCATATGAACTCATTCCCCTCATCAGGGTAGAGACGGCAGTGTTCTCCAGAACCAGAAAGCACGTTCTCTGCTTTTCCTGCTTTTGCTTGTGGGTTGAATGTGACTGCATGTGCTCGACAGTCGGCTCAGTGTGTGGGACTTTTGTTCAGGAGGCCTAAAAGACACAGTGAGCGGAGAGTTTATTTCAGAGAGCTGAGTGTCACAACACTCCCCCCTCCCACCCCCACCCCCTTTTTGTTTTGTGCTAAAGAAGCTATATTATACTATTTCCGTCCGATTTTATTGCTAAGTTATGAGTTATGTCCATGAAACAATCATTCTTTTTTTATTTTGGATAAAAATCCAATCCTTTTTCTACTGAAAAGATCAATGTTTTTACACATTTCATCAGTGTTGTTGCAGTTCTTGTTCACTATATTTGCCACTATAATTGTGGTGTCTTAATTTACATCTGGTCACTTGCATTTTTACTGATCAGATAGCTATCCGATTTGTTAAAATGGTTCCATTTACACTTGGCCACACAAATGTGTCTCTGCAAAACAAATATAAATCCAATCTTCAATTCCCGTGCTATGTGCAAATTCAATGGAGTTCACGTCATCGAAAGCGACAGATCTGAGCTGCGTTTTATTTATCATCAGCTAATTTCAAGATCAAATACTGCATAAAACTGCATCAGCACTGGTAACACAATACTTTTAATGAAGATTGAGTATACACCTTTGCGTGGCTTTATTCCATGCCGTTGTGTTAAATTCTCAAAATTGATAAAGGTGTGTGGTGGACCAGGCCGACTAGCGGTGACTGGAGGACTCGTGTGGTATCACCTCATCACTGGACCATGAAGATCACACATTGACAACAACACAACACAACCTTGTTCCTGCAGCGACGTCTGACATTTATACGTTTGATGTGGCGTGAGAAAGTGAAAAGCTACACAAAATCTGATCAAAGCAGAAACTGCGTTTGAAACTGAAGTAAAATTTGATGCGATTGAAACTAAAGTAAAATTTTAATAGGCTTTCAAATCACATAAATGTAATTAGAAACATAATTGTTTTTCCATACTTGCTAAATTTGATTGGAAGCCAATGGTATATGCAAAAAAAAAAGAAATTCTAATTTGGACTGACAGTCTGAACATGGTTTAAGATACCGCTTTAGCATATAATTAAATTAGACATCAGATTTAATCTTGGTTAAAAGGATGGGACTACAATTATATATCAAAAAAGTGTATTCTGCAAAATTGGAACTTTTGGCCTATATACATTTTTTTTAAATGAAACACTACATTTGGAGCATTTAACGTACAAAAAAAAAATAAAAATCTTGCTTTGAGATATGAGAGCCCTTTATGGATTATAAGATACTCTTTGAACTTTCATATAATAATACGGTTTATCTCTCTCTGCCCATAGACTGGATGCCACTCTGTCTGACCACATACATATATTTCTGTCATGACAACTCTCAGAGTGTTTGGCATGGTAATGGATATGGCAGTGTTGATATGTTTGGCCTTTGCGGAATAGATCTGCTACGCTGCTGCTGGTGTTGGTTATTGCTGCTGCTGCAGTTATTGATGCTGCTGCTGCAGAGCAAGCACGGGAATTGCTATTGCCAATACATACACTGCTGTGAGCAAGTAAGACATGCTGCTGCTGTACAATATAACGTACATGAGTTACTCGTAGCAGATTTATACAGGTGGAGCTGGGAAAGGTGGAGGGTTTCTAAAAGTGCACTGCAACTGCTAAAGCAAATGCTGACCAAGTATTTGAAGGATGAGCAGCGAGCTCATTGGCTCCTTGCATACATTTTTCTATTTTTCTTTCGACTGCTTGTTTGCTCACAAAATTCAAAATAAATAATGGAAAAAATAATAAAGGCCACTTTATACGTCTGTCACGTGGTCCCTTCTTGATCAATTGGGTATTTCTGGGCCAGAATAAGCAGCAAAATGGACCAGACTGTTTGCGGAAAGGCAAAAGACTTGTTCTGCGAGTTCTGCAGTGATAGTCAGACAATGAGCGAGTGTTTAGCTCAGCTCTCTCCTACACACATCTGCATTCCTCTGCACAACAAACCATATGCATCCACTATGCTTCACCGTCCATATATGTTTGATTTTGCTTGTTTCAAAGGTTCCCAGTTTTTAAGAAAGACTATTTTATTTTATGTGTTGATAGCAAAGGAATGTGCACACACGGTGAACACATTATTTGTAGTGGTGGAAGGAGGAATGTCATATTGAACATCTCCTGCCGCATGTCTTTGAAATATTGCTGAAGCTAAAGTAACGGTCCTGCGATTAGAGACATGGCATAATAATAACACAGTAGAGCACTGAACATGGTAATAAAAAGGGAAAGTTAATGCTCTTATGTAAAACTAAATACTGTTTTTGAAACATGATGACTCATGGGATATTATGCAAGAAGGGAGTTCAGGATTGCTCTGTGACTCCTCCATAGGATTATGGAATGAGATTTTAAGATGGCATGTGCTCCTCTTACACAAACACACTCATTCACTCTCTAGACTTGGTTAAACTGGTTCTCCTGCTTTTAGCAAACGTAAAAAAAGAACTCTTAAGAAGGGACTTCACCTTTTTCTGCTGTTTTGCCAACCTCTGCTCTGCCCCCTTCTCTTGGTAAAATAAACAAAAATGAAATGAATAAATAAAACATGAATATTATTTTACATTTAATAAATGAATAAAACAAAAGCCTTGAAGGTACAATCCAAAATAAGGATATTGAGTTGAGTTTTGTATTTTCTGTCTTTCACTTCTAGGTTTTAGACCATTGTGGCTTGACGGTTCATGACTTTAATTCCAATAAACTGACATATGACCTTCTTTCTCTATGCATTTCTCTTTCTTTCCCCCAGTTTCTAACAAGCACCACTTTGTGGATGGCGGACTGCTTTACCAATTCAGAATGAATTTCCGGCGGCGACGGCGACTGATGGAGCTTTTGAACGAGCGTTGTCGCAGCATACCGGAGAACCAGGACAGCCCTTTCTGTCTGCGCAAACAGGGCTCTGACGGGGGAAACACCAGCTTCCTTTCAGGTTAGTCCATGATCATTAAGGAAATCCACAGAATGCATGCACACCGGTGTTCATTACACCCTGTAGTTTTATTATATAGATTTTTTTAGGTTTTGTGGACACAACTGTGATCATTTGCAGTGGCACATAGATAATGAACTTTTGGATGTGGTCTCATGCATTTTAATTTGCTGTTGATGCAGTGCATAATAAAGTTAGGACAACCAAACCAAACCAATTCTTAATTTGAAGTGTCATATTTGTGTACAAACTTCTAATCAGCTAAGGTGTTAATTTATTTTAAATATATATAATATTCAGAATGCATTTTTAATAATCAGATTTATTACATGATATGCAAGTCAAATAAACAAGCAAATAAATTACAATGAATTGCATATATCAGTATTGGCTGACAAAAACCCCTGAATAAAGAGAATTCATTGACATTGCATTACAGTGACAGGTGAGTACAGAATTGAATAGGCATTCCATCCACAGTCCACAGCAGTACATTTCGATTGACAGTTTGATGTTTAGAGGTTCTCACAGTCTGTCAGTGCTTATGTACGCTACTAGAGCTCTCAGGGGGAAGTTCACATAGTGTGTGTACTGAAAGTAAGGAATGTTCAAATAGGGGAGGTTGTAGTTTCTCTTCTGCACAGATGTTTCCAGACCTCTTTGGGAGAGTTAGTTAGATGAATCTGTCATATCATGTTTTGTTGTTGTTGTGATGAGTATAGAGAGCCTAAGTCCCTCCCCTTATGGTGGACCACCATGGGACCTTATTTCGGGAAAAATATTGTATGGTAGTCAATGGCGAGAGACAACAAATATTTTGATCTCGTTTGAATTGTGCCCTGAATTACACATATGATGTTTGTCAATTTAAAATATACATTTTAAAGTCAAGAAAGTCGCAGTTTGATGTAAAAGACTGTGAAAATACGTAATTACAAAGACTACAAACCCAAAAGGCGCACATGTGACGTCATACCTTTTCTCTCAATGAATGAAGCTAACTTTACTGAAGCTAACGTCTGTCATTTTTTCTGTAGTCTTACGTTATAATCGTAACGTTACGCCCGTCATACCTGAGTGTTTTGTACCAGACCGCACACATACGATGCATGTTGGTGACGTACATAGTGCGAGACGAGAGATGTAGTTCACTGAGCGATTTTCACATAAAACTAAATGTTACTCTTCTGTTTTATGACAAACTGCGACTTTCTTGACTTTCATAATTATCTTTTAAATTGACAAACATCATATGTGTAATTCAGGGCACAGTTCAGATGGAATAAAAAGACAAGTTGTCTCTCGCCATTGACTACCATACATATTTTTTCCGAAATAAGGTCCCATGAGCCGGAAGCGGAGGGGAGGGACTTAGGCTCTCTATGTGAAAGGTGAGCATGTCAAACAAGCACAACATGCCCCTTTTGCCTGGTTTTCTTCTGTTTGGTCTAGTTTTGTATTAGTCATTATTATAAATTTAACCTCAGTTTTTTAAGACTACTTCTGTTCTCTTGGTGCTTGCTTAGTTTAACCTTTAATTTAGATTCATGATCTAGTGTTTCGGCACACGGTGTTATACTACTAGATAAAGGTGCAATTTAGCATTTATCACATTGAATAATGTATTACAGTAAATGTAAAGTTGTTTCAGATCAAGTGTTTTTTAGTATTTGCCTGTAGATTCAGTATCACGCCGTCATGAGTCAGTAAAAGAAATTAGCTCATGTTGTCTTGGGACTGGTTCCTCTTCTCACAGCTGAATAAAATATGAACTCTCATTTTTAACGGGCCTGTGGAGTGTGTATGTTGACTTAACAAGTACATGAATTTTAATGTTTTGACTTTGAATCAGGTAGATTCTACATCAGTCATCAGTGTTGAACTACACAACACTGGGTTGCACATTATTTTACAGTAAGTGCACTTTCGATGTACATACCCACAAAAGTACTGAGTAGGGTTAGTTTTAGGGGTAGGTTTAGGGTAAGTATCTTGTTATTACATGGTATGTTCATACGAAACAGGACTGTAAAATAAAGTGCTACCCAACACTGTTTTCTGTACTTATTGCATATTTTAATTACAGTATAGACCTTATGTAGCGCCGCCCCTTTTCAGCGCTGCGCTCGTTGTCTTTTGTCTTACTACGTATTTATGAATGAGCGGCTCGTATTAAAATCTTCCACATTATGAAATATGACTATTTGAAAAGTGATTTGTTTAAATATCCTTTGAAACCCTTGTGAATTAATATATTGATTTCTTTCTTTGCATTTAATTTTTAAGTGGTAAATAATTTTTATTTATTATTTTTATAATAAAAAAAGTTTTAATGTTGGGGTTTGTGTTTGGCTGTAGCAATTATAATTAGTTTTATATAAAGCTAGAAGTTTATGGTATGTTCATTTGTATTGCTGAAGAGTTGTATACGTGTTCATGATGCTGTTTGCCATATGGTATATTTTCATCAAAAGGAGAACTCTTAACCCTCTGGACTGTTTTTTTGTTGTTGTTTTTTTTTAGTTAGTAAATGCAAAAAAAGGATGTTTAGACACCACAACGCCATCTAAATTGTTGGATCATGGTGTTTTCAGCGGGCAGAAGTGTTGCGTGTGGATTTTAACTGATCTGTATTCGCTCTCTCACTTCCTTTTATACAGTCTCTATCTAACCTAATTTGTCTCTCTCTATCTCCTTCCCCTCAGTCAGTCCCACTAAAGAGATAAAGGTGGTGTCAGCGGTACGGCGGAGCAGTATGAGCAGTAGTTGTGGCAGCAGTGGTTACTATAGCAGTAGCCCCACACTCAGCAGCAGCCCTCCTGTGCTCTGCAACCCCAAGTCTGGTAAGAAAAGCCCCCTTCTGTGCCCAAACACCCCAAATACATCATTTCAACATAAAAAAAAAGACACATAGCATCTTTAAATAAGCAAATCGGGTCAATTTGGATTTCTTGTTGTCTTTAAGCTTCTTAACCTAGCGTTAACTAGCATTAGCTTTAGCAGTTATTTTACAACATCTCCACCCTGTTTGTATAAGAACATGGCCTCACTTTAAAGCTGCAGTCCGTAGTTTTTCCTCTTTGTCGCCATCTCTGTTCGAAATCTGCAATTGCAGTTATTTGCGGAATTATTAACTTTACGTGGGTTGTGCCTCGGCACGGCACAGCGCGGATGAATCCAATGTTTTGAGGAGAATGTGCGGCTGTCAGTCACCGCGCCGGTGTGGATACTGTCATTCGCAATCACAGATTCTACTTTTTGGAAGTATGACCAACATAAGAATTTTCACCGGAAAATGTCGTCTGACCAAGTAAGTAACATCCACTTTTGTTCTGACCAACTAAGGAAAAAAAAAAATATTGCAGTAAATCGCGCTGATTAAATCTAATGATCGCTTATCATATCACATCAAACTGTGCAAATTATACTTTGTTCTCAAATTGTTAATGTTAACAACATCAGCATTGCGTGACTACATTTAATGCCCTTCCGATATTTATCCTTGTTTTCGCATGGGCCGGTTTTGCAGTCTCTTTTTTTCTCAGAAGTCTGAAGTCTTTCGCATTTTACAACGGGTGAATCTCCAGTTGTCACTGGTGATTGTCATTTGAAACTTTCTGGATCCGCCATCAAATTGATAAGTTTAATTATATCAAGTGCTGCAAGAAAAGGCTATAAATCTCCACCTCCAACATCCTCACACGCAATATAGCCTACTAGCCGAGACACCTTCTTTATGTGTACAGATGTGACGTAATGACGCAAAGACATGCTCGAGTTTCCCGCAGAAATCCACCAGTACCACTGGAAGTAAAAACATTATTACAAGCTTACCGTTTTGAATCGAGCTAAGGCAAGCAGATAGTTTTGAACACTGGCTGGTTATTTACTTGCTCAAAAATTTATTTGGGATAATTTTTAACCCAAAAAAGTTACGGACTGCAGCTTTAAAATGTTTTATAGCTCCAAAATATTGAGCATCGTTTTCTTGAAACTAGTTTACTGTTTCATGGCCCTTTAAAGGGATTGTTCACCCAAAAATTCTTTCATCGTTTACTCACCCTCATGTCATTTCAAACCTGTATGTCTTTTGAGGATCGCGAAAGGAGAAATGTTCATAAATGTTCTAGTCGCTCTTTTCCGTACAACGATGGTGGGTACTGACTCGCTTTCAAGCTTCAAAAAGAATGCAAATGTCTAATAAGTATTTAATGCATATCATGCAGTTATATATATCTTCTGAAGATATATGTTTTTCTAATAAAATAAAGGTTTTAGTGTTTTTTTCAATAGGTTTTAGTGAGAAAAATGGAAATTGAGGTGATTATTCAAGTCCTCAAGGCAACAAAGCTTTTCTCATGAACTTACAAAGGAGAGCTATGGTCAACGTTTATAGCTCCAAAATACTGTATGTTTTTCAAGCTGCAGGCGATTTTGTCTTATCAGATTTTCCTGTGGTGTGAGGTGTGTTAAGAGTGATTTAAATCTGCAGTGAATGTCAGGGCCACACCGATCTCAAATGATAAATGTCCTAAATGTTGAATATTCAAAATGATGGACAATGGTTTACATTTACCGTGGTAATACAATTAAGTAAATATTAAATAAATAAATAAATAAATAAAGTAAAGTGAAACAAGTAAATGAATGATCAAGTAAATTAATAAAAGAGGCGCTGCCGTATATGGCACCGCAGTTGGCTTGGAAGACGTGGGTAATATGGTTTATCCATTTTGCAACGTGAACTGGAGGTAAGCAACAGTTTGCTAAATTGCAGCTGTTTGATAGCTACCGAACTTAAAGATCCCCCTCTTTTCGTTTTCTTTCTCGCTGCATTAAAGAGGAAATGCAGGAAATTTAACTTTTTTCTTGCAGAAACATCAGTGAGTTTAGGGCAATCAGTTCGTAGCTCTGCTTCAACTGTACCATACCCTCACGAGGGGCAACCAACATTTCTGACATGTAAGAAATTCATCCGACTATCCTATTGCCGGTCAGAAGAGGTTAATCACCTCTCGTTTCTCCCTGTACACTGCATGACAAACGACGCACAACAAAGCTGAAATTCGTCCTGATTAAAAAAAGAGTCGTACGAGTTTGGCTCAAAAACGGACGAAAATCACACCGTGTAGGCCCGGCTTTACGTTTTTTTTCACAACGATGAATTGCTTATAGCTTTCTCAAAGTTATGTTTGTGGTGTGTTACTGTTCCTTTAACAGAACACAATGGGCCCTATTTTAACGACCTGAAACGCAAGTATCAAGCGCGAAACGCAAGTAACTTTGTGGGCGGGTCTTGGGCGCTGTTGCTATTATACCGGCGGGATAAATTACTCTTGCGCCCGATGCAAATCTAAAATGGGTTGGTCTGAAGTAGCTTCATTATTCATGGGTGTGGTTTGGGCGTAACGTGAAATAAACCAATCAGAGCGTCATCTCACATTCCCTTTAAGAGCAGGTGCGCTTGTTCCATGGCGGATTGCTATTATAACGGCGGATTTGCCAGGCGCGGTTCAAAGCCGAGGAGACCGACGTTCTCGTCAGGGCCGCAAAAGACAGAGAAGTTACATTGGGGATGGGAGAAACACACCCAAATTAGCTTCGGTTAAACAGGCGTATAATAATTGGGGTAAATGTGTAAGCTAGATTTATGCCTATTTTTTCACATCTTCATGGACATAACAATGGTTTCCCTCGTGTGTTAATATTTTTCCTTGTAATAATGTATGGTTTTCTAAAAATGAGAACTGCTGCGTCTGTGTGTAGATGAGATAAGCAAAGTGAGGCGCGTTGTGCACATGCTACATTGATTATGACCAAGCATGCGCCCTTAAAATAGTATATGAATAACATGCGCAACGCGCCACTGACTTTAGACTAGGTTTTTCCTGGTCAGTGGCGGAATTGTTTTCTAAACCTGCAAAATAGCACCAGGGAACATTTGCACCGGAACACGCCTCCTCTTTGCGCTGAACCGCCCCCCCCGGAAGCGCAAGTTAATTTCCTAATTTACCGACATGCGTCTGTGGAGGGAAAAGTCCAAAATAGGAATGATACATGCATCGGTGTGCAAAGTCAATTGCGCTGAGTGCAAGATAGGGCCCAATGTGTGGAGAGTGTCGTATATCAGAAGTCAGAAGTTTGTGTGTTTGTGTGCTTTCAGGCCATAAAGCCACATCCGCCTGTTCTCCCTCTGTTTCGTTTGTCCGTTCTCCACTTTAATCCTGCTTGTTGACAGTAATTCTACGAAGCGTCAACCATGTAGTTCACATGAACTTCTTCACCCTTCTAACAGGGATTCTCCTTGTTAACTTGTACTAGCAGAATTAGATAACAAGATTATATTCAAAGGAATAGGTCACCCAGTAGTTTAATAGATCAAATTGGTTTCCTTAGTAGTACAACTGTTGAGAATCTTGTTCTACAGTGGGTACGGAAAGTATTCAGACCTCCTTAAATTTTTCACTCTTTGTTATATTGCAGCCATTTGCTACAATCATTTAAGGTCTTTTTTTTTTCCTCATTATTGTACACACAGCACCCCATATTGACAGAAAAACACAGAATTGTTGACATTTTTGCACATTTATTAAAAAAGAAAAACTGAAATATCACATGGTCCTAAGTATTCAGACCCTTTGCTCAGTATTTAGTAGAAGCACCCTTTTGATCTAATACAGCCATGAGTCTTTTTGGGAAAGATGCAACAAGTTTTTCACTCCTGGATTTGGGTATCCTCTGCCATTCCTCCTTGCAGATCCTCTCCAGTTCTGTCAGGTTGGATGGTAAACGTTGGTGGACAGCCATTTTCAGGTCTCTCCAGAGATGCTCAATTGGGTTTAAGTCAGGGCTCTGGCTGGGCCATTCAAGAACAGTCACAGAGTTGTTGTGAAGCCACTCCTTAGTTATTTTAGCTGTGTGCTTAGGGTCATTGTCTTGTTGGAAGGTGAACCTTCGGCCCAGACTGAGGTCCAGAGCACTCTGGAGAAGGTTTTCGTCCAGGATATCCCTGTACTTGGCCGCATTCATCTTTCCCTCGATTGCAACCAGTCGTCCTGTCCCTGCAGCTGAAAAACACCCCCACAGCATGATGCTGCCACCACCATGCTTCACTGTTGAGACTGTATTGGACAGGTGATGAGCAGTGCCTGGTTTTCTCCACACATACCGCTTAGAAGTAAGGCCAAAAAGTTCTATCTTGGTCTCATCAGACCAGAGAATCTTATTTATCACCATCTTGGAGTCCTTCAGGTGTGCTTTCATGTGTCTTGCACTGAGGAGAGGCTTCCGTCCGGCCACTCTGCCATAAGCCCCGACTGGTGGATGGCTGCAGTGATGGTTGACTTACTACAACTTTCTCCCATCTCCCGACTGCATCTCTGGAGCTCAGCCACAGTGGGTTCTTCTTTACCTCTTTGGGTTCTTCTTTACCTCTCTCACCAAGGCTCTTCTCTCGATAGCTCAGTTTGGCCGGACGGACAGCTCTAGGAAGGGTTCTGGTCGTCCCAAACGTCTTCCATTTAAGGATTATGGAGGCCACTGTGCTCTTAGGAACCTTAAGTGCAGCAGAAATTTTTTTTTTAACCTTGGCCAGATCTGTGCCTTGCCACAATTCTGTCTCTGAGCTCTTCAGGCAGTTCCTTTGACCTTATGATTCTCATTTGCTCTGACATGCACTGTGAGCTGTAAGGTCTTATATAGACAGGTGTGTGGCTTTCCTAATCAAGTCCAATCAGTATAATCAAACACAGCTGGACTCAAATGAAGGTGTAGAACCATCTCAAGGATGATCAGAAGAAATGGACAGCACCTGAGTTAAATATATGAGTGTCACAGCAAAGAGTCTGAATACTTAGGACCATGTGATATTTCAGTTTTTCTTTTTTAATAAATGTGCAAAAATGTCAACAATTCTGTGTTTTTCTGTCAATGTGGGGTGCCCGTGTGTACAATAATGAGGAACAAAAATGAACTTAAATGATTTTAGCAAATGGCTGCAATATAACAAAGAGTGAAAAATTTAAGGGGGTCTGAATACTTTCCGTACCCACTGTACATTTACACATTGAAGCCCAAAGCATACTTTAGTTTTGACATGAACACTTAGCATATGCTAAGTATAAGCTATGTATTTCGTACAGTTGAACGTACAGTATTTCAAAAGGGCTTTTCACACTTTGCTTAACCCCTGTGTTTAAAACCCTGCTTTTAACCTTGCCTAAAGGAATGCTTCACACTTGCGCCACTTTTTACCCGGGGTTATGAAACCAAATGCAACACGACACACAACAAAAGGTATCTTTTCCATGTTATTTCAGACTTTTTGTGCCAACCATGACAATCTACAGGGTATTATATTTAGAAACAGTTTCTATTTATGCAACGTTGCGGCTGGAGCAATAAAATAATTTATTGAAAGTTTGAATATCATTTTGCGTGACGTTGATAGCCATTCTGAAATCGACAATGGATGATTCACCTCAGATTCACCTCAGAACTCAATGTGAACAAACAAGTGTATTTTATGACGAAGGTTGTTACAGTCTCCCAATATGTATTTTTAATAATGTTAAAATTGTGTAATATTTATGAATTTGATGATGTGTTTATTCATTTTGAGAGCTCTGCCCACACTCCTCTGATTGGCTGTGATTTCCAATAGATTTTTTCATGTCTCATTGTGTCGCGTCTTGTGTGGACAGACAAATTGCTTGTCACAAGAATCTTGTCGCATTGCGAATGGTTAAGACACGGTGTTACACCACAAAGTACATTCTAG